>NC_056502.1:5972371-5979232 GCF_014905685.2 Nematolebias whitei | reverse complement strand
ATATATATATATATATATATATGGGCAGCACGGTGGCGCAACTGGTAGAGCTGCTGCCTCTCAGCGAGCAGGTCCTTGGTTCAAACCCCGGTCCAGGGGCCTTTCTGGGTGGAGTTTGCATGTTCTCTCCGTGCATGCGTGGGTTTTCTCCGGGTACTCCGGTTTCCTCCCACAGTCCAAAAACATGCATGTTAGGCTGATTGGTAACTCTAAATTGTCCCTAGGTGTGAGTGAGAGAGTGAATGGTTGTTTGTCTCGTTTGTCTCTATGTGGCCCTGTGATGGACTTGCGACCCGTCCAGGGTGTACCCCGCCCCTCGCACAGTGATTGCTGGACATGGGCACCAGCGACCCCCGTGACCCAAAATGGAATAAGCGGGTAAAGAAAATGGATGGATGGATATATATATATATACTCTCCTGGCCATCAAACGCTCAGTAACACACATTCAACTCTGTCTTTATTTAAAAGCAGTCAGGTTAGACGTCTGTTTGATTTAAATAGTTGATTTTTCTTTTCCTTCAAATCATTTTATATTATTAAAGATTTAAATGTCTAATCCCTGATGCATCTTTATTACTATTTGCCCATTATTCTTTGGTCTTTGCCACAATTTTTACTACTACTCTTACAATGTTGCAGGGTAAAACAAAAAAAAAAGGGGAGTGGTGGCGCAGAGGTTAGAGAAGGTGGGCCTTTGATCGGAAGATTGCCGGTTCAAGCCCCAGTACCGACAACATCAAAAATGTGTTAATCAAAATCATTCGTCCCACTCTGGTCCCTTGAGCAAGGCCCTTAACCCCCCACCATCTGCTCCTCCGGGTGTCCTAGATGTCAGCTCTCTGCTCCACACAGGCTGTGGTAGCTCGGTGTCTGTGGTTGCGTCAGGAAGGGCAGTAAAAATAACTGCCAAGTCTTCGTGCGACTTAGTTCGCTGCGGCGACCCCTAACGCAGCCGAAAGAAGAAGAAAAAAGTATATACATATATATTAAAAACAATTTAAACAGGTAACTTCATTGGGAATAGTGTGCTATGACTTGGTAACTGTAGATCGTGTCACATGGATAAAATTTCCCTAAAACTGTCAAAAATGTCCCAATTTAAGACACTGGGGTTTAGATAAAGTGAGTGAGAATAGCCAACACTCTTTAGAGCCACACGGACTTCACAGTAAAAAACATCCTTTAAGGTTCAAACAGGTCACAGAAAGTTGGACTTTACACGTCTGAGAGGACAGTGTATGGTCTTTAATGTTCTTCACACAGTCACACTTTAAGTCAAGCAGCATGACGACTCAGTGGTTAGCGCTGTTGTCTCACAGCACGAAGGTCCTGGGTTCAATCCCCAGTTGGACCTGAGGTCTTTCTGTGTGGAGTTTGCATGTTCTTCTCGTGCTTGCGTGGGTTTTCTCTGGATACTCCGGTTTCCTCCCACAGATAAAAACATGTATGTTAGTCTGCCTTCAGGCCCAGGCCTCCCTTGTAAAAGTGATATGTGATTTGCCATGTTAAATAAAAGTCAATAAATAATAAGTTTGTTGATTTTTGGAGGTTTTACAACAAAATGTTATGGCTGTACAAAATTTACAAAAAATTTGCAAACAAGCTCTTATTTCCACAGACTTTATACTCTTTGCATGCTTTATACACCTAAACATAAAACCAAACTCTGACATTTATTGCCTGAGTTTCTTCAAAACCTGAGGAGTCTCTTTAACCTGTCATATCTCCTAAATGATATCCTTAATAAATAAATAAAAGTTAACACATATCACCACCAGAAGTTTCTGCTGCTCATGGTATTTGTTCCCCAATACATCTTTTAAGTTTTTGCTTAGTGACAGTTTGTTTGAGGCAACATTTTTGCATTGCTGTGTGATGCTTTTCCCTAAAAGGGCGGGAATCACCATGACTACCAGGAAAGATCTGGCATGGCCATAGCAATCAGTAACTCGGCAGATTCTGTATTTTTTTAATAATCAGAAGGCTCCTAAATATCAGTTTCATCTTGATTAAAACTTTTAAGAATTAAATAAAAGTTTCTGCAGAATTTCTGATTTAAAGTCCAAATATAAAAACTTAAATGCCAAACATGATGTTTTACACTAGAGTTTAAAAATAAGGCTCATATTACCTTTCAAAATAAGAATTTGACTCTGTGATGGCTTTTAAAATTATAATGTACAGTGAAATTCTGAGCAGTAACTGTCAGAAATGTCCTATAATTCTAATTAAACTGTTTTTTTTATGTTTCTGTCTCCAGCTGTCTTACGGTTCCAGCTCACCAGCCCTGTCCAACCGCCAACGTTTCCCCACCTTCTTCCGCACCCACCCGTCCGCCACCCTCCACAACCCCACCAGGGTGAAGCTCTTCCAGAAGTGGAAGTGGACACGCATCGCCACCATCCAGCAGACCACAGAAGTTTTCACTTCGGTCAGTGTTCACCTCCTTCACCTCAATTTCACACGTTTCTTTCAGCACTTTGTTCCTCCTCTTTCTTTTATCTCCGTCCCTTGGCGCCGTGTCCCATCATTACGGTTAAATCCCCGCTGTTGGCTCCCTGATTGCCTGCCCGCCTCGGCATGTTTGTTTACGGGTGCTTTTTTTTGTGTTCTCAGGCTACGGCAACGCACCTTTAATCAATCCCTCTCAGTGACTGATGGAGGATTTTTTGAAGTAATTTGTTGGAATATTGGTTGTGTGAAATATCGATCAAGCAATACATCCTTCTCAGGAACAGTAGTCAATACCGTAGCATCTGTTCTGTTTCCCTTTAATGGAAGTTAATGATTCCGCTCCTTCCTTTCTCAGGTTCTTCTTTTCTCATTTCCAGTCGTGTCAAAAAATCTACTTAGTTTTTCTTGTTTATATCTCATCGCCGCCTCTCCTGAGGGCTGAATCACGGAGTGAAGTTAACATCTTACAGACATGTTGAGCTCAAAGGGAGAGTTTTGAAGTATCTGGAAGGTAACGCTGTTTGAACCAGGTTTGATCACTATGGTAACGAGGTACTCCGATGTCCCCCGTCGCTGAGGGGTTTGAATTGTGAATGTGTAGTTTTGGAGATGAGTGTATTTATGGACTGGGACTGAACAGGGAGTGCAAGTAAACCTCAATGTTTTTGGTGCAAGATATTCAAATGGGTAGGAGTTACGCTGTGGAGAAGAACAGAGGGAGGTTTTATTTATTTATTTTTGCTTGTCCGAGGCAGCGCAGAGTGACGGATCCTGGAGGGTGGATGGAGACATTTTATCCACCACCAGGTGCAGTGCATGAGCCAGAGGGTGGCCAATGGTGGCCTTAACCATTAAAGATTTATCTTCAGCCACCCCAATGGCCACCCCAATCATTTGAGAAAACTATACTTTTAAGTAATAAAAAAAAATTGAAATTTCCTCAAATAGTAGATGTGGCTGGTTTATTTTTATTTGTTTTGTTTTTTTGGTCGGTGGCCGTCTTGGATTTTGATGCGGCAAAGCAATTTTTGTTGTTGCCTTTTTATTATGCCCACATGCAGCCACACACCAAAATGGAAGTTACGTGGCTCACTTTTCAAGTTATCCATCTCACAAGGTTTACTTACATATGGTGGCGGCAATCTTGGATTCTGACATGGCAACTCAGTTTTCAATAGAAAACTTTCTTACACCTAGATGTTTCCACACAACAAAATGGAAGTCGGTACCTCACTTATTTTTCAAATGATCATGCTTACAAGACAGATTGATGGTATTTTTACTCTTCGCTGCTCACTGGGGGACAAAATAAACCTCCCTCTGTTCTTCTACACAATGAAACTCCTACCCACCTGAATAACTTGCACCAAAAACATTAATTAAAAACCAATCGGTACCTCCGCTAGGCAAATGTTTATGTTTGCCTTGCTGCATGTGTGGGTGTTCGAGAAATAAAGTAATCATTGGATAAACATCTAAAAGTCATTAACTTCTGGAACAAATCCAAATCAAGGTGGCCGAAACAGCCAGCTGACTCGAGTAGACACAAAATGGCCACAAGTTTTAACGAGACCGAGCTAAAGTTGGTGTAGAAGCAGCTGATAGCAGTTCCCAACATAACGAGCCTGGATCACCAAATTTAACCTCAAAACGCTGTTTTCACAGTGACATGTCAGTATTTAATCTATAAAACTGTTTATTTTTCAGTACTAAACACAAACAATCAGAACTGGCATGAATCCATGAGTGAAACACGTTAAACGTGTTGATAAAACCTGTAGACCTACTAGTTTTACCAAGAAGCTCTGCAGTGGACTTGGTGCCCCGTTACCATGGAAACAATCTGTAAATTTAGTGGCTGTAGAGGACTGAGTTTGGTATTATATTGTCTAAATTACCTGAAGACTGCCAAAATAAAACTCGCCAAAGACTGTTGAACATTAATTAGCCTGTTAGTCAAAGAGTATTCATTAAGTCGAACTTGAATCTGATTTGGTTGAAGACGTAAAATCTTTTATTTTTTTTATTTTTTAGCCGTGTTTTAAACTCTTCAATTCAGATCTCTGGTAATTTATTCGACTCAGGAGGAGCTCACCAGAGATCATAGTTTCCACTTCATAATCTTTTCAAAATAAAGTCTATCGGGACTCTTAGAGTTGTATATTATTATTTTTATTATTATTTTTATTTTTGTAAAGCACAGTTAGGAAATAACTTGATAAAAAAATTTTTTAAAAAAGGGACGCCCATGACCGTCAGACATTTGAACCCGTCACTGCCGTTTTTCTTCCGTGCGTTTTTTCAGCACGTAACTTGTTCCACAATTTTTGTTCTATTTCATAAATTCATGTCTCAAAACGTTCGGCTCATTCAGGACATTCCTGCTGAGACTTTTGGTTTTTGTGCAGTTTTTCCATTTTAAAATATTTAGCTTTGTCGGCCATGTTTTTCTCATTGAAAATGAATTGAGCTCTTCACGTTTGTGCTGTTGAAAACTTTTTACTGCTCATTTCAGCTTTGGTGCTGCTGTTTTTAGTTCCTTTTTGCTTCTTTCTATTTATTTTTTTCTACTTTTCTTTTAAAACATTTTTTGCTCCTTTTAGCTTTTTTCTACTAATTTCTGCTTCTGTTGGCTAACTGGAGCTTTTTTCCTTCTTTCTCAGCTACATTTCAGCTTTTTTTCTGCTAATGTGAACTTTTTGGCCACATTTCAGCAAAACTCAGATGATTTTTTGCTAATTTTAGCTGTTCTGCAGTTGGTTAAGTATCTTTTAATTTCAGTTTTTTTGTGTTCTTTTTAGCTGTTTTCTGCCATTTCAGTGTTTTTACGCTCCTTTCAGCCTTTTTGTTGTTGCTATTTTCAGCATGTTTCTGCTACTTTTAGCTTCTCTCTGCTAACTTCAGTTTTTTCAGTTACTTTATGATAATTTAAGCTTTTTTTGTGCTCCTTTCAACTTTTTCTTTCTCCTTTTCATCTATTGATGTATCTCAGGTAAGTCTTAGCTCATTCAGCAGCTTTCAGCAGCTTTCAGCAGCTTTCAGCAGCCAACGTTCACGCTGTATTTTCCCAGGAAATGATTTGACTTTTTGCTGCATCCCTCGCTGGTCCTGTAATGTTTTTAATTCTTCTTCACTTGTTTATTTATCGAACCTGCTGTTTTGACGAGTGACTTGTTGACTCTGGGGTTGTGTGGGTAAACTTAAGCTGTTTTTTAGTGATGGATTGTGTAGCCAGTTAAATAAAGACGGTAGCCGAAGCTCTGTTCTCTGATTTTTACACGTTTCCTCAGCAGAAAACAGAAACCTCGGTTGCACTCTGATTCCTGTTCCTCTCAGATTTTTTTTGTTTTTTCCTCGTTGGGCTTGTTTTTGTCTGTCACCCTGTCACCTCTCTGTGTCTGCTCAGCTGCCTGTCTAACCTCCCCCCCCCCCCTTCTGTCCCCCCCCCCCCCCCCTTCCCTTTCATCTGACAGACTCTGGACGATCTGGAGCAGAGGGTGAAGGAGGCGGGCATCGAGATCAGCGTTCGTCAGAGCTTCCTCACCGACCCGGCTGTCGCTGTCAAGAATCTCAAGGTGCTTTTGATTAAAAATTCACCTCAGCTGCCGGCCGTCTCCCTCCCTCCCCCCATCCTCCCCCTCCGGCTCACAGCTGCTAACATTAGCATAGAGGCCATCTGAATGAGGAAATTAATGCGCCATGTTAATTATCAGCTACTGAGCGGCAGTATGTGCCGTCCTGTGGAGCAGCGGGCGCGTTGTGCTGCCACGTCAAGCTGCGATGTTGTGAAGTCAGATTCGTGCTGCTGATGTAACTAAGCACTGATTTCTGCTTGTGTCCCGCAGCGTCAGGATGCCAGGATCATCGTGGGGCTCTTTTATGAGACCGAAGCCAGGAAGGTGTTCTGTGAGGTCAGTGGAGCAGAAACCAGAACCCTCGACGGTGACGCAACGCGTAATTTATCATCCGCCATCTTTGCTGCAGGTGTTTAAGGAGAAACTGTACGGGAAGAAGTATGTCTGGTTCCTGATTGGCTGGTACGCAGACAACTGGTTCAAGATCAAAGACCCGGCCATCAACTGCACGGTGGAGAACATGACCGAGGCCGTGGAGGGACACGTGACCACCGAGATCGTCATGCTGAACCCCGAGACGACCCGCGGCGTCTCCAACCTGGTGGGAGCTCAAAAATTAATCCATCAGATTCTAAAAATATTCAGTTACCTTCAAGTTTCTGCAGACATGCAGTCAGAGAGCTAAGTTACCTGCCAACCCCGAGCTAAAACCAGAAAAACAGGAGCTAAAACCAGCCGACCAGGAGCTAAAACCAGACAAACAGGAGCTAAAACCAGCCAACCAGGAGCTAAAACCAGACAAACAGGAGCTAAAACCAGACAAACAGGA
>NC_056502.1:5928097-5972361 GCF_014905685.2 Nematolebias whitei | reverse complement strand
AGGAGCTAAAACCAGACAAACAGGAGCTAAAACCAGACAAACAGGAGTAAAAACCAGACAAACAGGAGCTAAAACCAGCCAACTAGGAATGAAAACCAGATAAACAGGAGCTAAAACCAGTCAAACAGGAGCTAAAACCAGCTGACCAGGAACTAAAACCAGAAAAACAGGAGCTAAAACCAGCAAATCACAAGCTAACTAATACCAGCCATCTAAGAGATAAAACCAGCAAACTAGGAGCTAATATCAGCAAAACGGAAGCTAAACAAGCATATCAGAAGCTAACAGCTAAGACCAGCAAACTAGGAGCTAAAACCAGCGAACCAGGAGCTAAAAGCTAAAACCATCAAAAAAAGTGCTAAAAGCTAAGCTCAGCAAACCAGAAGCTAAACTAAAACCAGCAAACCTGTACCTAAAACACGGAGTTTAATTAATTATTTTTTTCTTCTGTTGATATTTCTGATATATAGACGAACCGTCCTGTCCCGCAGGAGACAGCTTCTCAAAACATTTTCTTCAGTCTTCTGTCCTCGCCAACGTTCCTGATTTTCACGCCGAGTCTGAACCTGCTCTCTGATGTGACGATCGCCCACTTTCTGACATTGAAAAGGCGGGCGATAATGTTTTTGCACCTGTCTTAGTGTCTGTGGCTCCAATTAAATAATAAATAGGTAATAAAGACCTGAATAAAAAATTCATGTCTCTTGTAAATGAGTCCTCGAGGCTCAGTGGGATTAACCCGTATAAATAAAGGTTGAACGAATGAAAAAAAAACTTTTGGAGTTGCCACAACCACCTGACCTTTGAGAACACCAAACGGGATCGAACTCAGTCAGTTTTTACAGCTATTAAGCCAGAGTTTGTTGCGGCAGTAGCTGAAAGTCGTCTCAGACACACGCACTGATGCATGTTAGAGTTTGCATGTGCATGTCGCTCGGCAGCGGACGATATGCATTCCTTCAAGGAATGCTAACCTTTAATTAAATAATGAATTCATTGTTCAGAACTCGCCTTCAAATAACAAAAACTAAGCCATTATTCTGCAAAATGAACATTTTCCTTCCTGTTTTAATTCGTCTGACTGAGTGCGTTGCTGCTGAGGTCTCTTGTGATTCTGCAGCGA
The DNA here is from genome assembly GCF_014905685.2 of Nematolebias whitei. NCBI lineage: Eukaryota > Metazoa > Chordata > Actinopteri > Cyprinodontiformes > Rivulidae > Nematolebias > Nematolebias whitei. The sequence goes on along the minus strand of NC_056502.1, from coordinate 5,971,238 downwards.
GCTGTGGCTCCGTCCTTTTTGTGCTTTCACACAGTTTGAGCTCTTTGTGATAAACCTGTGGAATCCCGTGAGACGTGAGTTAATTCTGGAAAAGAGTCTGGAACAATAATGACGCGCAGCCTCAGTGAACTGTGCATGACCCGAATCCACTTCCTGTTGGGAGTTCTGCGGATTATTTGGGTTAAAGATGGCCGGTGTTTTTTAACGTCCTTTAGCTGCGGTTCGCCTTTTTCTCCGCCTCGTTCCAATTATCCGACCTTCTCTGGCTTGGTTGGTCTGTCCCGGATCATCTCCTCAGCGTTCCCACCTTCCTCCTCACTCTTCCTCCTCATCAGCAGCTGTTGTTTATATTCATGCAGCACCTGCCACTACCTGCAGATTTAGCTGCTCTGCAGCTGATAAGAATTACAGAAAGACCTCCTGCTTATAGTCAAATCTATTGCAAATCAATTTATAACTTTAAAATTGACATGTTTCATTTGGATGGTGCTCCCGGGCTCAGCGTGTGCCGATGCTGCAGGGTTCAGCAGGATCACGCTGTCAGCTAGTTTTCAGAGGGTACTGGCAGATTTAAATGGCAAATGCTGGGGTGGAATTTCAATTAGGTGAAATTGACATAACTGGATTGGAGGTGTGTAGGCCTAATTGGCCCGAGAGAATCTGCAGAGACGCCTTGATGAATGGCTGATTGGTGTTTAATCACAAAAACACCAAATCCGCCTGGTGAGAAAAGAAATGGGGGGGATAAGGCGTCAGGTTTTTAATGGAGCTGCCATTTGATTGGCTATGAATGGTCTGAGATGGCGTGCTAATTCAGAAAATTAAAGTTTTTATCTTTTAATGCCGGTGATGTTATGCTTCATGTGGGGATTTGTGTTTTTCAGCGTGACAGGAAGGTTTCCAAACATTGAGCTAACACAAATGGGTCACAAGTTAATAAAAAAATTTTTTTTTTGGTAATTTTGTTAAAGAAAACTCAAAATGTTTTCCTTCAACTCCTTTTAAATAACTTGCCTTTTTCTCAAATATTGATTAAATGTAGGAAATAAATTAATGCTAATCTGCTAAACTGATTTTTATTACAATTTATCTGTATCCAACAAGAAAAAGCAAACGAGAAAGGTCAAAATAAGTCGTATTTAACGGTCCCAATTGATCAGTCGTGCGCGCAGCACTCCACATGACAGATGGCTGGATCGAGCCACGTATTGAAAATAATGGTAAACACATTAGGGTTGTTATTTATTGACACTACGGGGATAGGATTTTGTGCATCGACTTCAAACTTGGTCAATCTTTAAAGCTAACCCTTGGGGGGAGCAAACACACATTAGAGAAAATGTCTGCAGCAGTTAGCTTAGTCAACACAACTCTAAACTGCAATGAGGATTTATGCTTTTAAAAGAAAAACTGCACAAAAAGAGGTCCGTTTGCTGCTTCGGTCAGTTCAGTTCTCCATTAAAATGCCCTTCAGGCTGACAGAACGGCCGACATTGGTGGTTCTGGTTGGCTGGAATCAAGTTCGCTGCTGTTAGCTTAGCTGTCACAACTCTGAATGCTAGAGGACATTTCTGTTTCTAAATCAAAGTAACAAAGAAAAAAGACTTGGAAGTGTCCCCATAATCACTAGCTAAAATCTAAATGTAGCAAAATGCTAGCTAAAAGTCAAAAGTAGTAAATGGCTGGCGAAAAATATCGAAGCTAGCTACAGAATAAATGCAACAAAAAGTTAACCAAAAGCTAAAAGTAGCAAATGGCTAGCTAAAAGATTTCTTCTTCGTTTGGCTTTTCCCTCTTCAGGGGTCGCCACAGTGAGTCATCCTCCTCCATAGCTCCATGGCTAGCTAAAATACAAAAGTCACAAAAAGTCAACTAAAAGCTAAAATGGTAAAATGCTAGCTAAAAGACAAAATTAGCAAAAAGCTAGCTGAAAGTAACAAAAGGATAGTTACAAGCTAATGGTAGCACATGCTAGAGTCGTCCATCCGACCACGGTGTCCTTGTTGGTTCTTTTTATTCCCAGCTGTAGAGAAGACTCACTATGACTCAATAAATCCGAGCAGATTAACGTTTTTATCATTTACTGTAGATAAGGCAGGAACAGTTGCAGGTTGTCAGAGCTGAGGCTTCAGTCCGAACCGTCACGATGGGGATCTCGGCGACAGAAGCCTCGAATTCAAGGAGTACTTCAACTTTTCTTGGCCCTAGACTCCACTCTGGACAATGGATGGAGTTCAACCTGAGTGTATCAGTGGGGCGGCTATTGTGTAGATCATACTGGTCATAACTGGTTTAACCGATGATAACAGTGGGTGTAGTGAAACTATCGAAAATGTGCATATGTGAGCAATAAAAGAAAGAACAACTCCATATTTGGGATTGGATCCGGGACATCTCATCCTTGAACAGATAGACCCAGCCATGACTGATCAGAGACAGAACCAAGGTCAGTTTCTGGGCGGGCAAGGCTCAACTGGAGGACGTATCTAACACTAGCTAAAAGACAAAACTACCGAAAGGCTAATTGAAATTAAAAGTAGCCATCAAAGCAAGTGTTCACGACCAGATTATAAAGAGAAAAATGTTTTTGTATGAATTCAAAAGATCTTATTGTATTTTTTGTGGGGAACATATTTGTAAATAAAACTAAATATTTAGAAATTTTATAAAAGTTATAAAAGTCAGAGCAGCCATTTTCTGAATGAGCCGAACGTTTTGATGTATGAATGGCTAAAACAGCACAAAGAGGTAGATACTAAAAAAATGTCTGGAAAAATGAAAGATTCAGCGTCGACCCAAAAATTATCGTAACTCGGTTTTTCGTTCCGGTTCTTCAAACCGGCTCACGCTAAATCATCTCCCTGCTGTCCCTCAGACGTCGCAGGAGTTCCTGGGGTCGCTGACGTCCCGTCTGGGAGGGAAGAACCCGGAGGAGACCGGTGGGTTCCAGGAGGCCCCCCTTGCCTATGATGCAATCTGGGCTCTGGCCCTGGCCCTGAATAAGACTGTGGCCCCGCTGAAGGCCAAGGGCCGCCGACTGGAGGATTTCAACTACAACAACCACGACATCACCGCCGAGATTTACAGAGCACTCAACACCAGCCTGTTTGAGGGGGTTTCGGTAAGTCAAAGACCCCCACCGCCTCCTTGTTATGGTACAGTTATCCAACCAGCAGTCAACACACAATAACCAGCAGACTGGCAGAAATTATTCAGTCAAACCCACACGGTGACTCAGCCTCCGCAACCAGACTTTCATTATTTTTTCACTCAAAGGGGATAATTGCAGATGTGGTTGATTTTATGTTTTAAAGGGTATTTTATTTTTTCAGATTTGGGTAAATATGGATCTTTTTCAGCCTCCTTTTCATTTTTCTAGGACAGATTGTTGCCCTGTGGCCTGTAACAATGACAATAGTTTATTGGGCTATTAAATATTTTTTATATTTTTATAAAAACGCGAACTTTCCGGCCCAGTCTCACTGACTTTTGAGCGTTTGTGACCATCAAGCCACATGGTCATGTTTTGCGAAGCCAGTATTTCTAAATCATGACCTATTTTGACATTATTGTACACACCTGGCAGCTGCCCCATGTTTATGACTTAATCTACTTGAAAACACTTTGGAAAAGCAGATTTGGAGCAGTTTTTTATGAAAACTACCAATATATATTATCGGCATGATGTTTAGCCATATGTCATTACAAATAGCCATACGTCACTCACTACGTATGACCATAAGTCCCCTTTTATGGCTGTACGTCACTAAATATAGCCGTTTATGTGGCTGTACATCATTTCCTACAGCCGATCATCCCTACGTATTGCTGTACATCACTACAAATAGCCACAGATTTCTATGCCAAACATCATTATGTATTGCTGTACATCATTACATAAAGCCATGCGTCACTCCAAATAGCTGTACGTTACTATATACGGCTATATACATGGCTCTACATCAATATATATAGCCAATTGTACGGCTGTATGTCACTTTGTAGTCGTACATCCCTATTTATTGCTATGTAACTATGTAAAGCTATACGCCACTACAAATAGTCATACATCACTATGTATGGCCGTACGTATGTATGGTTGTATGTCACATTGTATGGCCATCCCGACCTACGGCCAGGCATATGTTTGTATGTAACTTTGCTTAGCCGTTAAGTCACGACAAATAGCCGCACGCCACTACATATAGCTGTTTTGTTCCTACGCATGGCCATAGATTGCTGTATGTCACTATGTATGGGACATAGGGACAAAATGGCCTCACATAGTGACCTTTGGTCATTTGTAGTGATGTATGGCTTGGCTGCAGATCACTGCATATAGCCATACATACAGCCAAATGCCTTACGTGACTTGTTAAGCGGGTACCCCCCCCGCTCCTGAGTGCATGTTCACCAATCACAACTGCTGCACTCCTCCCCTTTGCCTGTTTTTCTTCATCTCAATGGAAAAGCAGAGGAGGAGCTTGAAGGTCTCCATCTGGAGTGGAAAACAGGAAAGTGAGAATAAAAGAACGACTCTCAACTTTCTGTCTATGACTTGTTTTCTGCAGTTCGTTTTAAGGAGTCGTTTAAAAGATTTGATCAATCAAACAACAACCCCCAAAACCGCAGCTTTGTTTTTGGTATTTTATTTAAAGGCATAAACCTTCATGCATCTCCTCCTACATGTCTCTGCGTGAGTGCAGCTACGGCGTGCGCTCTCAGGACATTATTACCTGCAGTGTTCCCTCAATGAGGACTGAACTTGTCAAAAGCGCCTTCTCCTACTCCGCTCCTGTTTCCTGGAATATCTTTCAAAAAGATCTGAAGCTCTCGACCTTTGACCTCTCTACGCGGCTTCAAACATCTGTTAAGTTCCTGGCAAGAACCAATGCAGACATGTTCCTGTTTTTAGTTTTCTACACCGCCTTATAATCTAGCTGTTTGTTTTCACTACTATTCCTCTTGATTGTCCTTTTGGTTGCTATTTTATTTATTTGTAAAAAAAAAAAAAGGGAGAAATTAAAATTTGTATGCCTATTTTATGATTGTCTATTGTTGTCGTTGTTGTCCACTGTTGTCATCACTTTTTGTTAAGAAATCAGGTCTCTCTTGTAAATGAGCCCCGAGGCTCAATGGGATTAACCTGTCTAAATAAAGTTTGAATGAATAAAAAAAAAAAAAACGTAGTGGCAGTATGGCGAACATGGTGGTTTTGACACCGTAGTACGCCTCAGAACCTGTGAATGGCTCATGCCTGATCAGAGATGGACAATGATCAAAAACAATTAGTTAAAGTTGGATTCTTCTGCAGGAGTAAAATCAGTCTTCATGTCTTTGATCGAGCTGTATTGTCCTCACTAAGAACCAAAGTATCAAACAACAAAATGAACATTGTATTGTAATGGTGGTGCAACTCCTCTTCGAAGCAATGATTCTTTGAAAAGCTTGTGGGTGGAAGCCAACAGTTGTTCCTCAGAGGAGACGGATGCACAGCTGGATTGAACTGCAACAGAACCAGAGCGCTCCTAAAAGCCACTTCCTGCTCTTTGTGTCTCAGGGCCAGGTGGTGTTTGACGCTCAGGGTTCCAGGATGGCGAGGACCCTCATCGAGCAACTGCAAGGTAATCCACCCCCATGCCGTCCTTTCACTCCAGGGTCTGAAAGGAGCAACAAATGCCACTCATTCAAAAAACGTAAATAAAAAAAACAGTTGTGCTTTCAGCTCAGCGTTCTGAAAACAACCTTCATTTGTTGTGGTTCTTGTGGCCTTCGGCTCTAAATGCCCTGAATCGGCTGGTGCAAACGGTCCTGATGCAGAAATGTGGTGAACCGAGGCTTCGCTCTAATTGGGCGCAAGTCTTCATTGTAAAGCTGTTTCTGGAAATGGCATCCTATTTGTCACCCGTGACTTAATGAGTTTCCCCGCACCAGATAAGGTGCAGGATTATTTTCTACTTCTGTTCTCATCGGCGTCCTGAAGGATGAAAATTTATAATCCTAACGTTCCGTCTCCGGCTTCCTGCCGTGGCGTCGAGATAATTTGACATTCACAATGAGACGACCTGACTGGAATCCCTGAACACCAGACCTCATCAGTATTCCCGGTCATCGCTGCTACATGAGCTTTTATTTCTCGTGCTTTTCTCCTTCGTCTCCCCTTGGGTTTGTTGTCCCTCTTAATGCTCCGCCTCATCTGTCATTTCTTTCAGCTGTTTATCCTTTTTGTCCTGCTCACATTGATTCCATTAGCTAAACACTGGTGGTATAAATAAACATTTATCTGCTCTTTCGATCAGAAAATAACCCGAAAATTGTCTTTTTAAACTTTTAGGTGGTGTGTATAAGAAGATCGGTTACTATGACAGCTCCCAGAACAACCTCACCTGGAACGACAGCGATGTTTGGATCGGTAAGGCAGCCGAGCTAATATTTCCACCTGTTGTGGTGTTTAATCATACCGGGTTTTCTCTGACTCTTAGTTTGGATGCTGACGATTGTTCCTGAATCAGCTGGCTCTTCAGCAAGGGTTCAAATTTAGGCTTTGGGTTTAAACTTCTCATGTGAATTAACACCAGACTTTAACTGGAACCACGTGTTTGTTTTATTCCTGGGAATCTGGCAGCTGTGAATTAAAAGGCAACACTGTTGTTATACAAAGCAGAACAATACAAAACAAAGGCAGTGCTAAAAAACATGAAATATATTCAGTATTTGTGTTAACCCTCTGAAGGTCCTTTAACTTTATGGAGAAAAATCGACCACCTTACATAAGTGCTTAAAAATATTATTTTTGATTTGATTTCCCCCACAATAAACTAGTCAGTGTTTAGAGCTATCACAGCCTGAAATTAAAATCTAAAATTTAAATGACTTTATTTGATTTGACTCTTTAAGTGCCTTTAGTTAAAAAGTAAAAACTTAAAATTGACTAAATGTTTATTTTATGGCATGTTTTTGGGGGAAAAGACTTTTTGACTGCTTCTAAAAAGAATTCCAGGCTGGAGTTTTGTGATACCTTCAAATACATTCGCTAAAAATAAGGCCTTGTTTTCGGTCCATCTTACACATGTGGTTGGACATAGATATACATATTTTATATTTTTATTTAAAAAATATATATTTTTTCCTAAAACTACTTGTGTACAACACCAGTATCCATTTTGCTTTTATTAAACCTGATACGTTTCCACGCCGCTGAAACACGGTGCATCTGCCATTGACTTCTGGATTCGATCAAGCTAACAGGCGTCGGCCGTTCCGAGCGGTGGAGCGTCTGATTCTTCAGGCTGCGTGCATGTGGGTCAGCTTTTAGGTCGGCATCTTTACTTCTGCACAACGCAACGTGTGCTTTTGAGCTTTACATTCAAACTAAAGCACTTTTGTTGGATGAGATGACGCCGCAGCAACATCCAGCCGGGAAAGACGTCTCTCTTCTGGGCGAGTTGACGTCCCTCTCAGGTAATTTTTTTTTACAAAGGCTCACAAACGTAAAAAGCTAAGCATCAGCTAATGAGCTTATATAAAAATCAAAAGTGCAAAGATAGACATAAACTAAAAAGAATGCAATATTTTGTGATATGATGATGATAAGACGAGAAATGGCATTTATAATGGGATTTCCCTATGGTCGGTTTTCTCCTAAGGAACACTAATGGTAAATGGACTGTACTTATATACATTAACACCTTTCTATCTTATCAAGACACTCGAAGCTCTTTACAACACAATCTGTGTCCTCATTTACCCATTCCTACAGCACTCTGACTAGATCTATATAAAGAATAATCAGTGCTTTATCACATTCACACACCGATGGGACACACATCAGAGTCAATGAGGGGTTCAGTGTCTTACGCAGGGACACTTCTACCCAGGGACACTTCAGCATGTGACTGCTGGTGGAATCAAACCCCCAACTCTTGCACTGGAGGACAACTGCTCTAACCACTGAGCCACAGCCTCCCTCTAGAGGGTAGTAATGTTACTATGAGGTGACCGGACGATTTGAACCATCCTGACAAAATAAAACAGTTTTAGATCAATTTTTAAAATTTGTCAGGAACAGTCGTGTTTATTGACAGCACCAACAAATACACCAAATTGGGCCGCTGCCCTTAAAATAGCTTCAAAACTCCATAAATACCGTTTCTTAAAGTTCTGAACTGAAAGAAGCGTTTGTTGGATTGCTTCTGTCAAACAAGACTCTAATCCAGGTGATAATCTCGACGTTTGAGAGAGGGGATTTTTTTCCAAAAGAAGCAGGAAACCCAAACATCCGTTCTGGTCCAACTGGTAGTTTATGGGACCGGACCGGAGTTCCAGCGGTACGTTTGTGTTGTTAAGCGCAGTCACCGGTTCGGATGATGGGCTTTTATCGGCACCATTTGAGGCCAGACTTTCTTGGAAGTGGAAGTGATTCCTCGCATGAATTTTCTCGGTGGACGAATCAAGATTTTAGAAAAGATTTGAGTAAATTCGTCCCTCGGCTCATGAAGTTCTAGATCAACTGCTCGTTTTTATTCCTGTACTTCCTGCAGCCTTCAAAGAGAATCAGAAAAAGAGGAAATAAACGCTTCAGTTTGGACCCAGACGGGTTTTAAAGAACCGTAACGAACAAAAATGTCTGTTTTATGAGTGCAGCTGCAGCTTAGAGTCCTCTGTGTTCAGAATTAAAACAAACCACAGAAATTATATTTTCAGCTAAAAACTGAATAAATGCTGAAGGAGTTTACTGAGATCTGCTGAAGGGGCTGGAACTGACCTGTTCCAGCCGAAACAAGTGGAGCATGAGCTAAAAGGAGCAGAACACTAGATAAAAAATAGAAAAACACTTGCACAAAGCTAAAATGAGCCAACCATTAGCGAAAAAGAGCAAAACACTAGCTGAAAGCTAGAATGAGTAAAACAGTAGCTAAAAGCTAAAAGAAGGAGAACATTAGCAAACAGTTTAAAAGGAGTGTGCTAGCTAAAAGCAGAAAATTGCTAAAAGTGATTTTAGCTTAAAATTAAAAATGGCAAATCACTAGAAGAAAGGGTGAATTAGAAGGCAAGCTTAAGCCTAAATGTAGCAAAATGGTAGCTAAACGCTAATAGTATCAAAATATTTGATAAAAGCTAAAAGTATAAAAATTATAACAAAAAGCTAAACATAGCAAACACAAGTTTAAAGCAGGCAATGGTTAGCTAACAGCTTGATGTAGCAAAAAGGTATCGGTATTAAAAGACTAGCTGAAAGTACAAAAAGTCTAGCTAAAAGGTAAAAGTAGCAGCAGCAGCCGAAGCAGATTTCAAAGAGAGCAAAGTTTCTGAAGGGTTCTGAATTTATTTCTGTGAAGAAAATGTCATAAATAAAATTTAATATTATAAGAAAATATAAAATGTACAAAACTAACAAAGCCACAGCATCTATCTCCTGCATGAGCTGAAGGTTTTGATGTATGAACAGCTATAAAGTTACACAATTTATGCAAAAAAAAGAAAATTAACATGTGTAAATTAAAAACTAAAACCTCGGTGTGAAAACTGAGATTTTTTAATCCCAAACTCGAGTAAATCTCTCCGAGTATTTCAACCTGAAGGGTTTTTATCTGTTCGGGCCCAAACCCGGTCCACCCGGAGCAGAACCTCTGCTGCCTGGGTTCTGGTTGGCCGTGAAAACCTGTTGGTGTCGATTTGCCTCAAACGAGAGCGAACCATGTTGTGGTTGTTTACTGGACCGGACTCTCCCCGGAGACGTGACACAGTTGTGTCTGGACCAACTGTGTCACTGATCAATCCTTCACGCCCCGCCGGTCCGCGGGCTCGGTTCTGGTTCTGTTTATTTTAAACTCGTTAGAGAACCAAACAGCCGCCTGACTGGGTTCTGAAGAAGTTTAGATTCCAGGTCAGTGTCAGTGGGGGCAGGGGTGTCAGTTTAGACTTTTACTTTGATTTGTTGTCTGTTAGCAAAATATCTCATCAATCACTGGTCGGATTTCAATGAGACCAGGAATCAGGATCAGGGATCAGGAATTAATGGCTGGATGTACGTTTCAGACTGTTTACCATTTGAAGTCAGCCCAGTTCAAGATGGCTGCCACAGCTAACTCACATTACCCAACGCATAAATGGCTGTAACTCCATCAGATTGGCTGATTATAAGCTAAAGTTTGGTGTGGTAGTAGCTGAGAGTCGTCATCAGCACATGCTCTGAAGGCTGAATATTTTCAGGGTTTAACTCTGCGGGCGATATGCATTTATTCAACGTAGTTAAACCCTCCATCATCCCCCCTCCCTCCACTCCGCTCTCGGCTCCGTCTCCCTAACAACCACTTCAGCTCGGCTTTTCTCCACATCGCTGTGGCAACTGTTACCGAGCCGGGGTCTCCATGGCAACACCCTGTCCCGATTCTTTCATCAAGGACGGAGGAGGGTTTGAACGCCGAGCGGACGCTTCTGTTGACGCACTCAGACAAACACGGATGCTTCCTGTTTACACAGTCTGCCACAAAAATGACCTTTAATGAAAAAATGTGAACGTTATTTAATTTCTATTTTATGCGAAAGACAGAAAAATGGGTTTTAAATTTGATCACGTTGGATCAAACTACAACATGATGGGACAAAATTTAAATTAAAGCTACCGTTGTAGGAATGTTATTAATACAAATTATATTTTAATTGTAAACCCATTAAGTGAAAACAAACATGTTTACAACCTGTTTTTAGTTTCTTCTTATGTTTTCTAGATTATATTTCAGCAAACTTTCAGCTCTTTCAGCTGTTCAGGCATCAAAACATTCAGTTCGTTCACAACATTACAGATAGGGCATTTTTTTGTTATTGTTTGTTTACATTTGTACTTTTATAAACTTTAAATTTAATAAATTTGTGCATTTTTTTGTTTTCTGCAAATCTTTGAAACACTTGTTTGAAATCTACTTCATTGTACTTATCTTAGTTTTAGCTAGTATTTAGATAATTTTAGCTTTTGTTAACAGTTTGTTAAATTTAGTAATTAACTCACAACATCCTCGCTGCATTTTAGCAAAAAAAAATTAGCTAAAGATTTTTTTCTAATCTGTGTCAGTTATGCTAATTTGTTAGCACACTAGCAAAAATGTTAAAAGGAGCCAAACACAAAAGAAAAATCAATTAAATGCTAACAAAAAGTAAAAATACAAGCGAATACATAAATAAACAAAACAAAAATATGCTAAAAGCTGCTTTTAACTAAAAGCTAAAAATGGCAAAACACTAGCAAAAAGTGTAAGTTAAACTCTAAATGTAACAAAAAGGTAGCTAAAAACTATTCGTAACAAAACATTTGAAAAAAGCTAATAGGAAAGCAATGCTAACAAAAATCTAAATGTAGCTAAACACTAGTTTAATGCAGGCTATGGTTAGCTAAAAGCTAGAAGCCATCGTTATGCTAGTTGTAGCTAATTCACAGTGAGCTAAGCTGTTCTACTTTTGAACCAATCAGCATGTCCATCACCTCTCTTTTGATTTTTAGGACCGTTAAGAAACTACTAATCTGACTTGTGACGACGTTCATGAGATATTTAGCTACAAACAAGCACAGGCAGAAGAAGGTTTGTATTTAAAAATGCTCCTTAGCTCAGTCACTTCACAGCAGGAAGGTTCTGGTCCTGGTTTGACTGGTTTGTTTGTAGTAGTAGTCCCTCATTTATCGTAGTGGATCCGTACCCTGAAGCCCCGCAATATGAAAAACCGTGAAGTAGGAATAGTAGTATAAGTAGTAGTTTATTTTAGTATATATATATATTTTAAATGTGTATATGAAGATATTTTAAACACTTCCCACACTCTTGCAATATTCTAATGTTTCTAAACTCTAAATGCTCTAAAAGGGCACAGAATGTCATGATTTCAGCTCCCTGCCTCGGCTTCTCTTTGCCACCTGCAAGCGCTCTTGGCCACGCCCACTTCTCCGCTCTGCAGCTGATCAGCTGCAGCAGGAAGCTTATCCTGCAGTATGGGCTGCACAAAGGTGCAGGAGGTGCTAAATAATTTAAAATAATTATTTTTAAATAAAACACCCATGCCGATCGTGTGGCTCATCCATCAATCAGCCAGTTGTGGGTCATGTCCAATCTTACTTTGAAAAACCGTGATGGAGCGATAAACAAACTGCGGAGTAGTGAGGGACTACTGTAGTTCTGGGTCCAGTTCTGGGTTCTGTCCTGGGTCCAGGTCTGGGTTCCGGTCTAGATTTATCACACGTCAACAGAGCTACTCAATCTAATTTTAGAGTCGGGTCCAAACACCAGCTGACCCTTCAGAATCATCTTCTGGGCTGCCACGTCCTGTGTTCTGGTGACCAGATGAGCCGAGAGCTAGTCCGGCGTTTAGCTGAGGTAGATTCCAGTTGTCACCAAGGTCCGATGAGCCGCGTCGTTTCACATTTCTGGGCTGTCAGTTACCGGAGCTCATCGTGGACCGGGCCTGCAGGCAGAACCTCAGCCTTTATTCTGTCCCCATTATTCCTGAGCTCTGATTTAAAGAAACATTCACCTGTGTCAGGTGAGCGTTTCGGCCACTAGGTGTTAAACGATCCCTTGAATTAAAACCTTTATCCTGACCCAAATGTCTGATTAAACACGGAGCAGCTCTAATCTTTACAGTGCCATTTTGGGTTTTACGCCATCAGTTTGTTGTTTATTTGTTATCCTGGACCAAAACGGCCTGTCTCCTCCTGATCCAGAGGGGTTTTGGATGACAGCAAGGCTTCACAATTCTCAGAAAGTTGTCAAGAACCCCATAAGGAATTCAAGAGCTTTTAATATTTTCCTCTTGTCAGTCAGAGGCCGTGATGTTTGTTTGAAAGTCTGATCGGGTCGTGTTCTGCTGGGAGGAACTCAAAGAGCAGAGATAAAACTGTCGGTGCGCCGCAGACACGTCGACCGGAGTTCCCTCAGGGTTCTGGATGACTGACGGTCCAAAGTTCTGTAAAAAATAACAGACGAAGGCGTGCAATAAACATTTGGACTGATTAGCTCAAACAATCAAAACAAAATCTAACGTCATTTCTGTGAAAACGCAGTGTGAATGATTAATACTGAACTTAGGCTGAAAGCTGCTGGAAAGGTTCATAAGAGCTGAATTTGAACAGCTGATATTTGCTGAAAGCAGGAAAATAAAAGCTGAAAGCAAAAGAAAAACAGCAGAAATTTGCACCTAAAGCTGAAATAGGCAGAGAGATGCTGAATAGAATGCAAAAAATGCTGAAATTAGTAAAACGGTAGCTGAAAAAACTAAAATAGCTGAAATAGGCAGAGAGAGGCTGAAAAGAGCTTAAACATCTGTAATTATTCGAAAGAAGCACAAAATGTGGAAATTAGCAAAAAAAAAAAAACTGAAAAGAACAAAAAAGTTTAAATGAGCAGGAAAAAATATGAAATTAGCATAAAAGTAACTAAAAAAGCAAATAAAATCCATCCATCCATTCATTATCTTCCATTTGTTCCAAAGTCGGGTCGTGGGGGAAGCAGCTTGAGCAGGGAGGCCCAGACATCTTGTTCCACAGCCACCTCCTCCTGCTCTTCTGGGAGGACCCCAAGGTGTTACCAGGCCAACCGAGAGACATAGACTTATGTTTGAACTTGGTGTTTCTGATGGACAAACTATGACTAGCACAGAAGTCCAACAACAGAACATCGCTCAAGTTCAGATCAGAGAGGCTGTTCCTCCCAATCATGCCCCTCCAGGTCACACTGTCGTTACCCACGTGGGCATTGAAGCCCCCCAGCAGAACAAAGGAGTCCCCAGCTGGCGCACCTTCCAGCACCCCTGCTAACTACTCCAAGAAGGCCGGATACTCTGAACTGCCATTTGATGCAAAGGCACAAACAACAGTCGGAGCCCATCCCCCCACCCAAAGGCACAGGGAAGCCACCCTCTCATCCACCTTGGAAAACTCCAACACACAGGCACCAAGTCGGGGGGCTAAGAGTAGACTTGCACCAGCTTGGTGCCTCTCACCATGGGCAACTCCAGAGTGTATTAAGGTCCAGCCCCTCTCAAGGAGATTTGTTCCAGTGCCCATGCTGTGCGTCAAGGTGATCACAACTGTATCTAGTCAGTGCCTCTCAACCTCATGCACAAGCTCAGGCTCCATCCCCGCCCAAGAGGTAACTTTCCAAGACCCAAGAGCCAGCTTTGGTAAGCCAGGGTCAGAGCTCCAAGGACCCTGTCAAAGGCCACTGCCTATGGAATCATGCACCCAACTTGTATGGCCCCTCCTGCATGTGGTGGGCCTACATTAAGGGAAACCCACGTTGCTTGTTTGGGCTGAGCCTGACCGGGCCACATGGGTAGAGAACCAGTCACCAGGCACTTGTCTATTAGCCACCCCCCAGGCCTGGCTCCAGGGTGGGGCTTCAATAACCCTTTTCCGGGCAAGGGGCACTGAGCTCCTTGCTGTTTTTTTGTCCATATGAGTCTTTAGAATCGCTCTTTGTCTGGCCTGTTACCTAGGACCAATCTGCCTTGGGAGACCCTACCAGGGACAATTACAATTTCCCCTGACATCATAGCTCCTAGGATCATTCAGGCGCACAAACTCCTCCACTACGATAAGGTGGCAATTCAAGGAGGAATATCCAAGTTAGCGTTTTTGTCGACCATAAAGTGACCTGTTCTTCAAAACCATAAACGACCTTTAAGTTTCTAGAGTTTCTAGCTGTTTTAGTTACTGTAACAATAACACAACCATCCTTAAGGTAGTGCAACATGTGTGAGGTAACAGAGTTTGTCTTATGTGTTCTTTAAAAAGTAATCTCCGTCTGATGCCACCAGCAACGCACTCTCTGCGTGATGGAAGTGACAAGCATCTAAACAGAGCGCAACAGGCGCCTTGACGCCCCGCAGGGCCAACTCCGACGCTTCCCTCTGACATCTGACACATCAGCTTCAAGCCACACTGACACTTCTGCTCTGCTTCCCCTCTGACATGCACACAAACTCACAAAAAAATAATTCTAAAATAAAAAATATGAACTGGAGTTGCTCTCGGTGCACGCTCAAACGCTCCGCAGCACTCATGGGTACCCTCTTGAACCTGTTCACTCATGCTCAGAGTCTGGATCCACATACGTGTGGGATTTATTTAGTCCACATTTGCATATGAACATAAAATGTTCAGGCAGACAGTCAGACACACTGCTTGTGACAGGAGGAAGACTCCCTGTCCATCTGCCCATCTTTGAACCCTCCTCTCTGCTGTAAAGCTACACAAGCATGAATAATTTGGTAGTTAATAAACACACACGTTTCTTTAACCCTGAAATCCCACAGGCAGTATGTATTTTTTTTATTTTTTTTAAGGTTTCCACTTGAAAAAAGTTCCACACATGGAGTCAGCAGCATCTCCGAGGGCAAAACCAGCCTTCGTCCCTGTGTAGAAAACTGTGAAATCTGATCATTTTAACAAAAAGAAAAGAAAAATGTAGATCTAAAATTTCAGCTACTTATACTCTTAGGTTCAAGTCGTTTCAGAAACTCTAAGCAGAGACTTAGAGGGATTTTATGATTTGCTTAATTAATCAGTCCTATATAAATTCAGTTTTGCTTTTTAAAACAACTTGAGACATTTTAATCTGTTTCCTTACTTGAAAAGGGATCAACATCACCCAGATTCAGTTCAACTAAATTTCACTTAATTTTTTTTCTCCGTTTTAGTCTTTCTTGTTAATAAATTCAAATCAAACATAACAAAATGCGAATGTCATTTAAATAATAACTTTGCTAATGTCACAGGAGTCCAATGAGAAAATCAGCAATCTATTTTAACAAAATACAAAGTTGTCTTGAGGGTTTTATTTCCCCTTTTTTCCGGACGCATTATGGTATACTCTCTATGTACCTAAACTTTCTTTTGTCCTGCCCATGAAACATGAAAAACTCGTGTGCTGTATGATGTTATCTTGTTCAAGATAAGCTGATCTTAGTTTACAACTCTGGCCTTATTATGATTAATTTATTTTAGTACACAGAGTAGTGTGGACTGACAGAGAAAACACAGTGAAGTAGAAGGCACGTGATTCTTGTTACAGTGTCAAAAGGGTTTAGGTAGGAATTTATCCTATTTGTTTAGCATGCCTGGAGAGAAAGGTGAAGGATCCCAGGTGGATGGCAGCACTTGGTGAGAAAGGTGAGTAGAAAGAGTTGGAGAGTGGCAGGATGGAACCCATAGACTGGTCCAGAGAGGTTGTTTGTTGGCTGACTGGAGAAGGTCCAGGAGAAGGTTCCAGAAAGGGGTTCTGCTTAGCAGACACAAGGAGACGGGATGGCCATGAGGAGGAAACACGGAGTCAGGACAGTTGGTGACATATTGTTCCAGCAGAGAGGAACTAATCCAAAAGTCCTTAAGTACACCAGTAGCTCATCAGCCAGGATCTGGATCAGCTGTGGTGATATGGCTCCACGCTGCCACTCAGTGGGTGTAAGGAAGTGAGAGGACACTGGAACCCTACAGTACCCCCCTTTCAAGAATCAGCTGTAGGCGATCCAAAACATTTCTCACGGAGAGACTAATAAAAAATGAATTGTGTTGCTGAGGATCTTTCAAGTAAATGAGTATATCATTGAGGTAAATGAACACACAAATGTTCAAGAAATCACGGAAAGTATCATTGACCTAAGCCTGTATGACATTGGGGGCATTTGTCATGCCAAAACACATATTCAGATATTCAAAATGTCCCAGGGGTGTTTTTGAAGATCCATTTTGGTGAAGATAGTGGCATTGTGGAGCTGTTTGTAAATAGAGTCAATAAGTGGTAAGGGATGCTTGTTCTTTATTGCCATCTGATTCAGTTCTCTGTGATACACGGCCTTAAGGTCTTGTCTTTCTTAACCACAAAGAAGAATTCATCCCCCACGGGAGACGTAGAGGGCCAAATGATTCCTGATGCTAGTAGCATTATAGTTCATTGTCTCTTTCTCAGGACCCAACCGATTGTATAATTAGCTAAGAGGCAAAGGGGCGCCCGGAAGGCGATCACTGGCGCAGTCGTAAGGCCTATGAGGTGGTAGTGAGAGAGCCTTCTGTTTATTGAGTACTGGAGCCAAACTGTGATAACCAGGAGAAATCTTAGTAACATAAGTCTTTTCAGGATTTTCTGGGATCTTGACTGATGATGTAACAGCTGGTCTTAAACATTTTTCAAAAAACATGTTTTACTCCAATTCTCTGTTCAAGTTTCTTCCCAACTCATTACCTGATTGTCTCTTTAGTCAGGTGTAGCCCAAAATAAAATGAGAAGTAGGGGAGTCAAACACGAAAAAAACCTCACCCTTTTCATGACGGTTCCCGGAGATCACAAAATGGAAAACGTGAGTCATGAAGGGGATGGAAGAGATGACGGTCTCACTGGCCTGACCAGAAAGAACATCAACAGTGACAGGTTGAGTTAGGCCTTGAACTGGTATTTGCAGTTGATCCATTGGGTTTTTACAGATCAAGTTTGGCTTGGCACCTGAATCTTCCAGAGCTAACATGCGGCGGTTCATCACAGTAACACAAACTGTAGTAGGTAAAACGAGATGAAAACAAGGAGAGACTGAGGAGTTGCCCACCAATATCTCTTGGACTACTGATGGTAATATAATTTTAAATGGGCAGGGCATGAGGCAATAAAGTGACCTTTTTACTGGAGTAGATGCATTCTTTGTTGCTTATTTGATGCGGTCTCTCCTCCGGTGTTGATTTAGTGCAGTCAGTTTGCATCAATTCGAGCTCTGCCTCAACTAAAGGTTTTGGCGGGTCTGGGTTGGCTTGTTCCAAAAATGTCTGAACAGGGTAGTCACAGCACTTGTAGTTCTTTTCCTTGTGTCGTTTTTGAAGGCGGTGTTCAAGTCCAGATGGCAAGATTAATTCTTCATCCATCCAGGTCTTCTGGTACATCTTGGGTGGCCAACTGACCCTTTATCTGATCATTGTAAGAATTGACAAACGCACTTTTCAATGCTTTTTCTCGCCAGCCGGACTCTTCCGTGACAATCCAGAAGCAGATGGAGAATTCTGATATGGACATCCTCCCTTGGTGGAGTGACAACTTCTTTGCTGCTTCCTCTTGGAGTGAGTAACCGAACATGTGGAGAAAGTCCTTTATAAAGGCTTGTAAAGTTAAACTCTCAATAAGATGAGAGGAGAGATAAGCATGGATCCAATGAAGTACCTCACCTTTAAGAGAACTGATTCATTCAACCTTTATTTAGACAGGTTAGCCTCGAGGACTCATTTACAAGAGAGACCTGATTCCTTAACAAAGAGTGATAACAGCAATGGATAACAATGACAACAAAAGATAGTCATAAAATAGGCATACAAATTTTAAGTTTCTTTTTTTTTTTCCCAAATCGAAACAAAATAACAACCAAAAGGACAATCAAGAGGAATGGCAGCAAAAAACAGATCACAAGGCGATTTAGAAAACTAAAAACAGGAACATGTTTGCATTGGCTGTTGCCAGGTACTACCAGTATGTAAGTAATACGGGCCGAGTCAGAAGAGTAGGTCACGGGAGCTCGATTAAAAAATAAATTGCATTGAAGAATAAATCCTCCACAGTGATCTGGATTACCTTAAAAATCTCTGAAGGTCAGATGTCTGGCTCCAGGGAGGCAGCAGGAGATGTGTTGAGTTCAGGAGCTGATTCAGGTTGAGTGGTGACACGGTGAGTTTAGTAGTTGGCAAGAGAACAGATAGAGTACATTATACATTTTAGCTCCTCCATATTAGCTTTGATGGAAAGATTCTGGAGAGTGTTTTCATTTCTATCAATACGTTTATTTTGTAATGTAATTGAATGGTGAATCTGCTTACTGCCAGTCTTAGTCTGGGAGTTGACTTGGCTGGAACGTTCTTTCATGATTAATTTATTTTAGCACCCAGAGCAGTATGGACCGATGTCTCCGTCATTCCCTCGATTGACACATTCAAGTAAAGGTAAGTGACTTTATTTAGTGTCCAAAGGGTTTAGGTAGAATTTTATCCCATTTGTTTGGCAGGCCTGGAGAGGAGGGTGAAGGTTCCCAGATGGATGGCAGCACTTGGTGAGAAAGATGAGTAGAATGAGTCAGAGTAACAGGCCAGATCTCATAGACTGATCCAGAGAGGTTGTTGGCTGACAACGAGCAGACTGGTGAGGTCCAGGAGAAAGTTCCACGCACGAGTTCTGCTTAGCAGGTACAAGGAGACTGGATGTCCACAAGGAAGAACCATGAAGTCAGGACAGTTGGTAGCATATTGTTCCAGCAGAGAGGAACTAATCCAAAAGTCCTTACGTGCACCAGTAACTCGTCAGCCAGGATCAGGATCAGCTGTGGGGGTATGGCTCTGCCCTGCCACTCGGAGGCTGTATGGTGATGGAGAACACTGAAATCCTACAGGTATGAAAGACAGTGGGCAACATGCATTTCTTCAAGGAATGATCAGCTTTTAATAAAATAAAAACCTTCAGTTTGCAGCCAAAATGAAAATGATGTGGTTTAAATGATCTCCTGGCCTGATTTGATTTGATTTGATTTAGTTTGATGGTCCTTTCTGCACTCAAACACAAAAAGTACTCTTCTTTATTCCCATGATGTTGTTTTGAGAAATGGTCTCATTAATTTGTGTCATTTTATTCTGTTGTTATCAGCAAATTCAGCATTACTACTAAATTTATTTAAATGTCCCCAGGTGCTCTTCCAGCGTTTTGTTGTTGTTGTTTTTTTCTGTGCATGAATTTAAAATGAGCTGAAAAACAAATGTTCTTAAAGCTCTCCCCTCTTTAATACAAACTGTCCTGAAGCAAACATCATTTTGAAACGAGTACAGAATATTTTACAGCTTTTATATTTTCGTGTGTGAATATGTTTGTTTCTAACTGGACTTCCAGGATCTACCTGATCATTATGAATCCAAGAAAAATAAAAGCGCGTGTTCAAGTCCTGTTGGATTGATCGTGCCTCGCTCCTCGTTCGGTCTTGTCTCTGTTCAGACAACAAGCCTCCGGCCGATCGGACCGTGGTCATTGACGAGTACCGGTACCTGTCCCAGAAGCTGTTTGCAGCCGTCTCTGTGTTTGCCGGACTCGGCATCCTGCTTGGCATCGTCTGCCTGACCTTCAACATCTACAATGGAAACGTGCGGTGAGTCCATAAATGCTTCTTATTCTTTAAAATGAAAATATTTATTTAGAGAGCTGCAACAGTTTGTTTTCATTTCCATCCGTTCATCCACCCATCCATTTATCTGTTCATCCATCCTTTCATCCATTGACTCGTCCGTCCGTCCGTCTTGTTCTGGAGTCAGGTCTCTGGAGAAGCAACTGGATCAGGGAGCTCCAGACATCCCTTCCAGCTCTTCTAGGAGGACACCGAGGTGTTCCCAGACCAGCCGAGAGACATAGTCTCTTCATTATGTCCTGGTCCTCCTCTGGGTCTCCTCCCAGTTGGACATGTCCAGAACACCTGGATGTGTCCAGGGCCCCTCATTACCAGATGTCTGCACCAACTCATCTGGCTCCTCTGGATGTGGAGGAGCAGCGGCTCTATTCCAGTCTCTCCTGGAGAACTGAACTTTCTAAGGGGGAGTCCAGCTACCCTGTGGAGGAAACTCATTTCACCCGCTTGTATCTGTGATCTCATTCTTTTGGTCACTGCCCAGAGTTCGTGGCCATCGGTGAGGGTAGGAACGTAGCCTTACAGCTCAGCTCCCTTTTCACCACAACAGACCAGAACAGAGTCCACAATACAGTAGAAGCTGCACTGATCCATCTATTGATCTCCTACTCCATTCTTCCCTCACTGAAACCAAAACCTTGAGATACTTGAACTCCTCCACTTGAGGCAGAACCTCACCCTTGCCCCGGAGAGGACAGTCCACCCTCTGACTGAGGACCATGGCCTCAGAATTGGAGGTTCTGATCCTTTTCCCAATCGCTCCAAGGACAGATGACCTTCAACCTAAATCTGAAACTTTGAAAGTAAAGTTTTGAAAGTCGAGGCGGAGAACGAAAGCGCATATGACATCTTGTGAAAACCTGTGGCTGCTGTCGATTGTTCACATCGTTCACACTCGGAGCGCACATCAGCCTTTTTCTGTCAGACGTGAGACGGAGTAAAAATAACCTGCTCCTTTTTAAAGTTATGATAAATTATGCTGCTGAGATGCATTTTTAAAGAACCAAGTTCGATTTTATTGTTGCAGCTTAATCTTTGCCCAAAACCAAATGCAAATAGATTTTCCTTTTCTTTAGTCTTATGAACCAAAGTTAATCTGCTTCGCAGGAGCCAAGCGAGTGAATCTCTGATGTCTTTTTAAGGAGGTGTTTTCACGTTTGACTGGGGTCAAAGGGACTTTAAGTCCCTGAAGTCCATGCGTTTATCAGAGCCTCGCGAAGAGTTGGCGAGTCTCGCCCCTCTGGGGATCTCCGGCTGGCGTCGGGCCCTCGTCCAGCTTTGATCACGTTTCAGTTTCACCCAGGGCGGCACCAAACTGCCAAAACAGAATGAGTCAGATCAAACCTAATTTATTCAGTCAGCTGCTTTACAAGCAACTTTCGGCTTGTTGAAGGGTAAAAACACAATCGATTGGCGTAAAGAGCAGAAAAACGGCCTCGTGAGGCGGAAACGTCTGACCTCCGGATGTCCCGGGAGGTTTGGTGAAGTTCGTTGAGCGTTTGACCTTCATGTGATTTCACACCTGAAGCTCAGTTAATGTTGGAAAACAGATTCGCCCTCTGAGCTCCCGTCTGCTGGATTTTCACAAAACCAAATCAGCTAGATGGACACAAAATTCACCTTAAAGTTATACCTCAATCAGCTGATTTCATCACAAACAAATCAAAGTAAAATATAGACAGCATCATAACTAAGCATTTAATAAATGGAGTTTTACACCAAGAATAGTAAAAAATACAATTTGAAATGATGATTTGATGTTTTCTTTATGTCTCGGAGGACAGAACGACAATAAAATAAACTCTTCTGACGTCAGCTGTGAGGTTTTAACTGTTGAACTGTACTGGTCCGCACTGATGTCGTGACAAACTGTATTTATAAAACACATTTAAAACAACCGGACTCAACCAAATAACAAACAGCCGGACAATAAAATTCAGAGAAAGCAGAGGAAAAGGTAAAAATACAATAAACCAGCTTGTTTTGTACATTTTTGTTTTAAGTCTAACAGAAGGTTTATGAGATTTGGAACTTATTAAAGTGACAAATAAAGACAAAATCGCAGCATTTTGAAATTAATTTTATGTTTAACAAAGTTATTCCTGTGAACCTCCTTTACTTCGGAGAGATCACTCTTTTTAAACCCAGTCCAGTTACTGAGCTGTTAAAAACTCAATGAATTATAAAATGCTCCACCAGCTCTTTATTCTTGTGCCTTTTACTTTTAGATGTTGTTGCTCCTGTTTGAGATTTGTTGGTTGTCTTAAATTCAACATTACCTTATTTTGTCCCTAAAAATAGAAACTCAGAAGAAGAAGAAAGTCAAAAATACAAATAAAATCACAGTTTTCCTCGTTTGAAGCTGCGAGGGGAGGTGGTGCAAACTAAAACCCAAAAGTCTGAGTTGTGATCAGAGGATTATGGCAGCAGAAATTCACCAAATTGAAAGGTTATTTTAGAGGAATTAAAAGGTCGGATTAAGGGGTCTGTTCATCAGCAAATGTGTTTGTTTACTTATGCGTGTTTGCGTTTGGCTCGGCAGTAAATAAGCAGCAGATCCTGCAGAGGAGAAGGTCAACAAGAAGAAAGATTAAAAAGTCCTGAGCCTCTGAGCTGCAGAGAAAGCGTCGTAAATCAGGAGGAGAGAATTCATATGACTTTTATAAAACTGAGAGGATTTATGATTAAATTAACACATGGAGCTGTAAAGACTCTGCTTTCTGATGTTATTTGATTACATTTGTAATATTTACTTTTAGTTTTAAGATGGACTAAATGTCGTTGTAAAAACTTTATGTTGATAATAAAACCTAACAATTATCAGGGATTTAAAACGCATTGATAACATGAAACCAGCTCGTTTAAGCTGAAATTTAAAAGTTTATAGCTAAAGGTAAATTGCAATATTTGTCTTAGAACAGCTTTTACAAATAAAAAAAGTGAAATGGAAAACTTAAGAATTTTATACAGAAATTATGCAGTTAGGGTAAAAAAATTAAAACAACTTGAAATTCTTAAAAAGGCTACAATATCAAATAGACATTAGAGATTTGCTTTTTGATTCAAACATCCGTCCATCCATCCATCCATCCATCCATCCATCCATCCGTCCATCCATTATCTTTTACCCGCTTCTTCCTCTCTTTGGGTCACGGGGGGCCACTGGTGCCCATATCCAGCAATCACTGTGCGAGAAGCGGGGGACACCCTGGACAGGTCTCCAGTCCATCACAAGGACACAGAGATAAAAGACACAACCATTCACTCTCTCACTCACATCCCCGGCCAGGATTCGATCCGTCAACCTTCTCGCTGAAAGGCGGCAGCTTTTCCAACTGAGCCACTGTGCCGCCCTGATTCAAAAATACTTTTTTAATTTAAAATTGCCTGCAATTATTCCAGTATTTCTCTGATATTACGCCAACAGATAACGACATGCTGATATAGCAAAAGAGTGACAGGACAAAAAGCTTGTTAATAAACACACATTAATCATAACTGACACATTTTGACGTGATTTTAAACGCAGATACTGGACGAGGGCTAAAGACAGAAACCACTTGTTTAATTGGAGTTTGAAAACGGATGCGTCTCCTGATAATGATGGCATCATGTAGAGAGTAAATAGTTTAGGTCTGAAAACAGATCCCTGTGGAACTCCTAATTTAAGTGTATGATGTTTAGATGATGAACATGCTGTAGATATCAGTTCCAGAGAGGCCAGATGAATATCAGATGCTGTGTCTGAGGTCATTTTGTTACATTTCCTTTATTTAACCAGATTAAAACCCCACTGAGCTCCAGATTTCTTTTGCAAGAGGGACTTGAACAGAAAGTGAATAGCACACATTGTCAAAGAGTTGCATAAATCAAAAACACAATAAAAGGACAAACATTTGAACAATTTAAACAATCCTAAAATGCTGACAAATCAAGATTAATTAAAAACACTGGCACAGATTAATAGATTCATGTTGCTTGTTGTTAAGAAATATCTTAAATAATTTCTAAGAAACGAGAGGTAATTTAAATCTTCAGATTGGTATTTTAGGTGAATATTATTAGACATTACCTAAAAAAGCCAGGTTTGAATTGGTTCTGAAAGGCAGTTTGAAGCTCCTCGGCCTTAAAGTATAAAATATGGTGTCATTGGCAAAAAGGTGCTTTGAACCTGTAGACAAATTCATCCGAATTTTGTTAATAAAAATAAAGAATGAAATGGGGCTGAAACATGAGCCTTGGGGTACGTCTTATAAAAAGTTAAAGGCTACAGTAAAAACAACTAAATGATTGTCAGAAACTATTGAATTTGGTCAACTTTACAACAGTTTGGAGTTTTGAAATGTATCGTTCATTCTTGTTGGACATGAACAAAAGTTTGTTTTCTAACTAACCTAAATGCAACTTTTTTAAAAAGTTTGCAGTAAAGTTTGATCAGCAGGTTTTTAGTTTCAAATCTTTGCTTGTTTCATAAAAAAAAAAAAACTCAAACATTAAAACTATTTTTTCCTGTTGTGTAGCCGTAACAAATTCTGTTTGTGAAGCCAAAAGTGTAAAAATCTAACAATAAATGTGATTATGTATCTGTTTTTGCTGTGGGAGACTATCCCAGCATGATAGATTAATGTTTTTATCACGGCCTCGTTGATGTTAAATGGGTTTGAGCTGTGCTGATGTAAATATTTAGCTGGACTTCATGAATCGGGCTCTAATTGAATTCTTGATCACTCAGAGAAATCATCACTTCGGTGCTGATTGTGTTAATTCAAAATAATGAGCAAAGTGGTGCTCTCTCCTGCTCTGGAGTGCTCGTTTTGTTCCAACACATTTTCCTTGGAAAAGTGTTTGTTTCACCTGAGACGGTCCTGTCGCACAGACAAGATGTCGCCTTCTGTCGACACTAATTAGACCCGTTCCTGGAGAGGGGAAACCCCGGAGGGTCCCCACATTTACAGACAAAAGACAAGTGGTGAATTAAAAACAAAGAAGTACAACTGATTTCTCCCTGCAGACAGGAAGCAGCTTCTAATCTTCTGATTCTGACCGTGTTTTGGTTCTGCAGCTACATCCAGAACTCTCAGCCGTACCTGAACAACATGACAGCGGTGGGCTGCATGATGGCGCTGGCTGCGGTCTTCCCGCTGGGGATCGATGGTCACCACGTCAAGAAGCCTCAGTTCCCCGTCGTCTGCCAGGTAACAGGTCTCGCACAGAGAGGACAGGTGTGCGTGTGTGTGTGTGTGTGTGTGTGTGTGTGTGTCACGGCTACAGAAATCTTACTTCAAACAGAGCTGAGTTTATTTCTTTGGATAAAAAGAGACTTCATAAACCTGCTAACAGCCTTAAAAACACTTTAAAAAAATTCTGTACAAATAAGTGTAAGAAGAATAAATCTAAAAACGATAAATAATAAATAAACAAATCGTAACTAACTAGATGTGTGAATAGTTAAAAAAACTAATTAAATATTATGTGAATAAATCAGATGCATTATGAGTGAACATAAAGGAATAAATGAATAAACCAATAATTCAATTGCTAAAATATAAACAAGACAGTGAATGAATAATTGAACAAATGGAACATTAAATAAATTTGTAAATGAGTGAATAAATTAAGACATTAACAAAAAACAAAGAATTGTGTGAGTGAGTGAATGGGAAAAACAATAAAACAAAACACAAAGATAAAATAATGAAATAAATACATATGCCAATGAGAAAACAAATATAAATAATGCAATTATTGATTACATAAATAAGTAAACGAATAAATAAAAAATACAAAAACTAAACGTTTATAAAGTCTGATGAATTAAAAGGCTGACAAATGGAGCACAGATAAAAACATTTTCATTTATTTTATTATGTTTACTCATTAAAAACATGTTTTTGACAAACAACTTTTTATATCATTTGTTAGTTTTTATTTTTATCCAAACATGTTTAATTTAATGCCTGACCTCAGTTGCATGTTTTCAGAAACAGATATTAACATAAACTTTAAGTGATAAAAAAAAAACCGAACAGATTGACCTGTTTTTATCCACAAATTAGACGAGTCACCTGATTGGCTGAAAACTGATTACATCACAACAAAATGGAGGTCAAGGGCCAACTGAATGAAGATGAGAAAGCTCTGACATTTAAAATCACTTTAAAATGTCAAGAAAACTACAAAAAGCATAAATGTATGAATATTTCAAGGTCATTTAAAGAGTTTAATCGTTTGACCGAGTCGTTGCGGGTCTTTCTGACTAAAACTTGA
This sequence comes from Nematolebias whitei, assembly GCF_014905685.2. Taxonomy (NCBI): domain Eukaryota; kingdom Metazoa; phylum Chordata; class Actinopteri; order Cyprinodontiformes; family Rivulidae; genus Nematolebias; species Nematolebias whitei. The sequence goes on along the minus strand of NC_056502.1, from coordinate 5,944,796 downwards.
GCAGAAAGGAAGAAGTTCCTGCAGAACAGCTGGTTTGAACCTTTGTAACAGTTTTCATGGAGGGCGAGGAGACAAAAACAGACTCGTGTTCAGCCGTCGTAACAAACACGTCCTGTCGGTGTGAAAGGTGACACTTCTGCTCCGTGTTTTCAGTTTTTCTGCTCTGCTTCTCTTAAATTATCGAATGACCACTCCCGCTCATTCAATCTGCGCCGGGTGTCACGGGGCGGAACCCCCCCCCCCCCCCCCCCCCAGAACGGCCCCAACCGGAGTGGACAGATGTGCAACGGGAAGAGCTGCGCTGAAAAGTGGTACCTGGGGCCCAAAACGAGCGTCACCCACCGTAACGGAGCGCGCCTCGTGTTCTACAACCTCCTCGTTTACATAATAAGCTCCGTGTTTGTTTTAGCCGCTTCAAAAATCACAGCTTCCCCGGCGCTGACCGACATTATCCCTGCCTCGTTAGCCTTAAAGTGACAGCCCAGGGGGGTGAAGCGGGGCTAATTAGCATATTCACATATTTCTAACTGCTTAACAAGACACGAGTTTAGTAGTTTGTCTTTTTTCTCTCATTAGGCGCCGTCTTCCTGCGACAGCTCAGTGACGTTACAATTTCATGCAGCAAACCGAGCGATCCGGTCGGCCGCTCCGCCTGCAGACAAGAAGCAAATGAAAAACAAAAACTAAGAGTTCCCTCTTTAGTTTTGGACCTTTGTTTTTCACAAACCGCTGCACATGCGTTTTTACTTTAACAATATGTTTAACAACGGTATACGTTCTGTACGTCTTGTCCCCCAATAACTGCTGATACGCTCAAGATAATTTAACATTCACCTGTACATCATCACTAGTTGACATGTCACATAATCTTTTCACCACCCCTGCTCAAATGTCAAGGTCACAAATCAAGGTCAAAGGTTATGTAAGGTCTTTGCTTGTCCGGGCTCTTGCTTTAGATCACTGTGTTGCTGTATAAGTTTTAATAAAATGTGCCGTTTACTCTTGTTAATCTTCTTTTCAAAATTATATTAATGTCTTTATTCCTCAGAGCCTCGTTCCTTGAATGAGTTTTAAAAAAAAAAACAAAAATAAATAAATAAATAAACAATTGTTCCTTCACATGACCCAACAACTGGAGTGACTCAGTAAGTCCAGCTCCAAAATAAAAGATGTAATCTAACTGCAAGTCGGCGTGTTTTCTGATCGGTCACAAAAAAAAGTTTTTTAAAAGTCCATTTTTTTTATGACCTTGACCAACAAGTCCATCCTATAACCAACAAGTCCATCCTTTAACCAACAAGTCCATCTTATGATTAACAAGTCCGTCCTCTCACCAACAAGTCCGTCCTATAACCAACAAGTCCATCCTATAACCAACAAGTCCATCTTATGATTAACAAGTCCGTCCTCTCACCAACAAGTCCATCCTTTAACCAACAAGTCCATCTTATGATTAACAAGTCCGTCCTCTCACCAACAAGTCCATCCTATAACCAACAAGTCCATCCTATAACCAATAAGTCCATCTTATGATTAACAAGTCCGTCCTCTCACCAACAAGTCCATCCTATAACCAACAAGTCCATCTTATGATCAACAAGTCCATCCTCTCACCAACAAGTCCATCCTATAACCAATAAGTCCATCCTATAACCAACAAGTCCATCTTATGATTAACAAGTCCGTCCTCTCACCAACAAGTCCATCCTATAACCAATAAGTCCATCTTATGATCAACAAGTCCATCCTATAACCAACAAGTCCATCTTTTGACCAGCAAGTCCTTTCTCTGACCAACAAGTCCGTCCTCTGACCAACAAGTCCATCCTATGACCAAACGTCCATTCTGCAGCCCTTTTGTCAAAATATATGCTTCTCAGCATCTCGTAGTGTTTTTTGTTAGCACATTAGCAGCATAGCTAACTGTCTTCACGAGTCTAAATTCTGATATTATCACATTGACTTCTAGAAACTTCCTAAATCAGGAACGCTGAGGTCCTTCCACATGAAAAAGCAGAGCCAGTTTTAGGTTATTAACTCGAGTTTGTTCAAAGTAAAGCCAAATCCAAAAGTGGTTTGAAGTCAAACCATTCGTGAATGAAAAACCCAGAATGGTTTTTCTTCTTAAACTCGTCGCTCATTTACCGTCTGAAGAATGAGCCGTTTCCTGAAACATGAACACAGAGCCCATTTTAGTTTTGGGCAGAAGAAGAGCTGGGGGGTCTGCTGGGGTTTCCAGGATGGAAGGAAGTGACGTAAGATGTGTTTATTAAACCTGGGAAAAAACAAACTCCTAGTGAATAACAAAAATCTGATTAGAATCTATACTTCTTATTGGTGATAAAGTAATTTTTAAATTGCACCTAAAAATAGGCCTGTCGCGATAAACAATAAATCAAATAATCGCATGATAAATGAAAATTATCAACCTCATTTATTGGCTTTATCGTTTCTTCGTGTCTCTCTTTCTACTGGACACTGGATGACAAAAGGCTCAACTTCGATGCTCTTCACTGACACCCCCCCCCCCCCCCTCCCCTCTTCTCTTTAAAATCTGTTTTAACCATCTAAAATCATGTTTTTGGATCGTTAAGAGCTGCTAAGCTGAGAAGCTAAGCTACGAGCTAAGTGAACAGGTCGACCTCGGGGAAAAACAAACCTCAGTCTTGTCAAAGCTCCAAAAATTCAAGGTTGAAACCTGTGCCTTCGTCTAAAAAGTTGTTTTTCTCTGCAAAAAGAAGCTGAGAACTTGTTTACTGATTTTTTTATTAAAAGCTTTGTGTGAAAAATGCTATGCTAAAGAGCTCAAACCAAACCGAGCAGCTGCCATTTTGAGAACCGAAAAACAGGAATGAAAGAGACAGCCCATGTCACGTCAAGGGGCCTCCCTCCCATTTTTCTTAAAGAGACACGCTGCTCGCTCCCTCACTATCCATCCTTCAGTTCATCCAGTCTTATTCTGCCATCCAGTGGTCAAAAAAGGTACTACACACAAAAATTAACCAACATTTCTTCTTAATTAATAATTAAAAATTAATTCATTTCAAACAATATTATCGTTTATCGCAATAATTTCTGAGCCAATTAATTGCCCAGCAAAATTTGTTATTGTGACCGGCCTACCTGGAAAATCTCTCAATAACGAATATACTCGATATATCGCTCCCAGCCCTACACTCACTCCCCTTCTTTTGGTTAAATTATTTAAATAGTTTTGAACAGTTGTTCCCCAAATTAGGCTTGTGACCCCCCAGCAGGTCTCGAGAGACCAATGAGAGGTCCTGAAATCAAATGACTCAAATGCCGGCCACATACTTGGCCTTAGCAACAGTTTTTATCTATATAAAACAGTTATCAGTGATTAGATAATACAAATGTTGATGAATGAGTTTATTAAATGTTTATTTTCCATGTTTGTGTAATTTAATCTTTAATAATTGGGCTGACAAGCCTCGAGATTTTTGTTTGTGGCTCTAAAGATGAAAAGTTTGTGAAAACTAGTTTAGAGTATGATCCCCGTGATGGACAGTCTTACATATATATATTTTATTACCTTCCAGTTTTCTCTTCTTTCAGCTAGATGTTTATTCTCAGACGATTATATAAATGTTGAATGTGTTTTGCATCATTTTATCCAAGTTGCTTCAAATTCACTTTGAAATATTTGAGGTCTTTTGACAGTTTAGAGCCTAAATTAGACGTTTTTTTGAGTTAGTTTAATAATCCAACGCTTCCTTCCTGATAAAATCAGCCATCCCATCAGCTGTTTTTTTTAATCATCTACACATAAAACTACGAAACTTCTTACCCTGATAGTTTTTTTAAAGTATTTTGATACTCAGCCGTGACTTTTGATGTGCCAGAATAATGCAGGCGACGATATCCCAGCTCTAATGAGGAGTGGGAGCGTGTCGGTGTCGCCCATGTCGAGTCTTTGTGTTACAGAGGCGAGAAGGAAAATTTCCATTTCTGTCGGTTTCCTGCTCTTTGTCCCTGTCCGGTTATTTTCTCTCCTGCTTTGTTCTGCCTCTCACCTTCTGCCCTGATTTGTTTCTTCTCTCTCTGCTCCAGAAATCTCTTCATCTTCTCAAAATCACACTTTCAGTCTGCTGCTATCACACGAATTCCTGCGTTTCTTCTTCATCATCCTCCCCCCGTTAACCCTGTTCTACTCCATATATCTGTCTGTTTATCCACTCATCATTATCTGACAGTATCTACCTGTTTGTGGGAAAATTCCCACCATTTTCAGCCATTTTGGTGATTACGTTGCCAGGTAGTCACAGGTGTGTAAACCGTTAATCAGTAATGGATGGATGGATGGAAGAACTGTTACTGCCTACAACAACCTATAAAATGTTCCCTAAAACCTTATTAATTGATCTCAATGCCTCTTAAGTAAATATAAAGTGGTATTTAGTAATTCTAACAAACTAGTTAAGGTGTCTAAACCTAACCACAAAACGGTGTTCTCTGAATATAACTGTCTTTTTAGCGCCTTAAAGTAATTATAAAATGGTGTTGTATAAATATAATCAAAATGTTTCAATGTCTAAACCCAACCAAGTATGTTTAGTGTATAAAATAAATTGAGACATGAATCGATTGTTTTTAGTGCCCAAAACGAACCAATTCAAGTAGTTTTAGCAGTATAACCACAAAATCCAGTTGGCTGAATAACATCTAAGTTTTAGACACTAAAACTAACAATGAAGTAGTGTTGTCTACATCGAACAAAGTAGTTAAAGTTCCTAAATCTAATCACAAAACAGCGTTGCCCAAATATAACTAGAAAGCAGTGTTGTCTAAACTTAACCATATAGTTTTAGCACCTAAAATAAACATGCTGCCTAAACCTAATCAATTAGATTTAGTGTCTAAAACCAACCCCTAAATGGTGCTTAAATATAACCAAGAAGGTTTTGGGTTTTAACCACAAAGTGTTATTACCTGAACCTTAAGTGAATTTGAAATGTGAAATAAATATTTTACTGTCAGGTCTTGTATTTTAAGGCCGTTCCACAACAAATGGGTATTTTTAAACATTTGTCATGGAGACAAAGAGTCCGATGCATTTCAATCTGCGTTACGAGTAAAGATGAAGCCATCGAGCACTTTGCAGTTTCCCAGGTTACGCCACATTTCTCTCACAGTATCAACTGACATTTAAAAAAAAAAAAAAGCTTCCTAGAACAAAACCACCGCTGTCTATGTTTCGTGCCTTCTCTGGAAGCAGAAATATTAAGTTTGTCAGCTTTGTCCCGATTCACAACACGTTGGTTCCCTGAAGGTAGAACGAGCATCCAAATGCTACCCTCTCCATCTTCACGTCTCTCTCTTCAGATAAAATCTTACCTCCTTTGCTTCTGCTGCTCTAAATCGCCTGACCTGCGTAGACCTTGTGCTTCTGCACCTGTTGCACCTCTGCTTTAAATAGATTTGGCTCACCGGAGTCTCGCTCTGAACTGAAGCTGGAATATTGCCTCTCACTTGTAGGTGGTTTTAATAAAAGCGTCTGCTAAATGAGTGAAAATGTGCCGGCAGACGTTTAAGCTACATAGACGGGATTCGTTTAAGATCAAATCAAAACATCTGCCGTCATGCCATCCAGCTTTATGAGGTCGTTGTCTAAAATGGTTTCCAGATCGCAGGTGAATCTCCCATTGAGATGAATCTCTTTTTCAAAGGGATGCTTGGCCAACAGTCATAGTAGAGGACAATTAGCCAAAAAGTGCTCAGCATATGCAGGAAATCCTCCCAAACTGTTGGAACTCGACCAGATGACGCCCTCAGAAAGATGGTAGCAAAGGAAGCAACTGCAACATGCAAATGATGCTGCACATCTTTGCTGCTTATATCTTCAAGTGGTCTAAATAGATTCTTGAGCACTTGTTGCCAAGTAAACTGAATTATTTATACATGTATCCAAACATTTCCTCCATTTTCCTCCCACTTCAGAAAACTCGACTGCGTCTCTGATGAAAGCGGCTGCAAAATGAAAACCGTTTTTCTTGCGTCTGTCTCCTGTAGTTCCGCCTGTGGCTCCTCGGTCTCGGCTTCAGCTTGGCATACGGCAGCATGTTCACCAAGATCTGGTGGGTCCACACCCTCTTCACCAAGAAGGACGAGAAGAAGGAGAGGAAGAAGGTAGGCATGAGAAACGATGGAAAACAAGGATTAATGTGCTATAAATAAGATTTAAATGAAGGCTTTGTAGTCGTCCAACTGGGGTAGAAGGTCATTTACTGAGCCCTAACTGGTAGTGCTTCTCAATTATTTTCTGTTACGCCCCACTATTTGAGAAGGACTGGGTTAACCAGTGGTGACCAACACACAAACATTATTAAACCTGGGGAGTATTTTGCTGATTTTGGACCTCCCAGTTTTTGTAACTTGTGCTGGAAAAACAAAAGAGCAGCAGGTAAAACGGTGAATGTGGGTTCATTTCTACAGTACGACTAACAATCCCCAGCTAGGAGCATTTCTTTTTATCTTCAAAAACTGCCTCCAAGTAAAGCAGATGTTGGGAATGTTTTAAATACTTCCTCTACACTCTTTGAGCGCCTTTTCTGCTTCGTAGCAACGTTTTCTCAGTCGCAACAACTCGTGTTCTTGAAAAAGACTACAGTAAGTGTAGTTCATCTCAATTATCTGTATAAAAGGCGGCTCTGTGACGCTGAAGTTGCGACTTACCAGCTCAGTTTCCAGTCCTTGATTATCATCCAAGCGTAATGCAAATGCTAACGGTATCTTCTACTTCTTGATTAGAAATCAGCGTGGAGAAGCTACATCTAGTGTGGACGGATGAATCGCTCTCATCGTTTTCATCTTCTGAACAAACTGAGCTAAAATGTTAAAATCGTTCTTGCACGTAACAAAAGTTGGACTCTTCCAGACCTTGTCAGCTTTAAGTTGAGGTAAGAACCAGACTGCAGGAACAGCCAACTCCTGAGTAAGTGATCCACACAGGGTTAACAGTCAGCCACATTCAAAATGGCCGCCAACAGGTAAACGACTTTGTCTAACTCGGTCAATTTTACAAAAAGAAAACTGATATTCAGTGTCAGAGTCATCGTAGCTTATAAACCTGGAGCTAAATGATCGCCCTGATTTTAAATCTTTGTCAGTAAATACAGGAGTCAACTCTTTTGTCTGTTAGTAAAATATCTCATAGAACACAGGATGAACTTTATTACAACTTTCAGAACGTCATCGTTGTTGCATCTGAATCAAGAACTGATGAACGTTAGAAAACAACCGATAAAGTAGCTATTTCAGCTCATTTCATATGAGCAAAACTTTGGTGTGGTAGTAGCTGAGAGTAATCAAGAACCCATACTTTGGTTACTGCACATTGTGCAACATCTTTGACATTAACTGTTGGAGTCAACACTGTTAGCAAAATATTTCATAAACAAGCTTTTTAATGAAACTCCTAAAAACTAATCATTAAATGCACCTGTACAAATTGCAGATTTTAAGATGGCTGCCACAGCTATTGGATCCTATTCAATTCAGTTTATTTATTTAGCACCAAGTCACAACAGAAGTCGTCTCAGGACACTGAACAGAAACATTTATATATAAAAATAATAATTTAACATTATTTATCTGAGGAGCTGCTTTGAATTTAACTCCATCACAGAACTCTCATCTTGAGCAAGCATGAAGGCGACTGTGGGAAGGAAAAACTCCCTTGTGAGGAAGAAACCTTTAGCAGAACCAGGCTCAGAACAAACGGCCATCTTGTTCGACCAGCTGGGTTTGGTAGGAACAGATACACAATGGCAGGTCAAGAATCACATGTTAATATAGAAATAATATCAAATGAAAACTATTCAATTTTAACAATTCATTTAAGGAAACGAGGTCAATTTGTCCTCTAGTACACTAAGTCTATAGCAGCATAAAAAGCTGACCCTAACTATAGGATTTATCAAAAAGGAAAGTTTTAAAACTGGACCATGTGTCAGTCTCATGGACAGAAACTGGAAGTTGGTTCCACAAGAGAGGAGCCTGAGAACTGGAAGATCTTCCTCCCATTCTACTTTGGGAAACTATAGGGACTGCAAGTAAGCCTGCAGTCTGAGAGCGAAGTGCTCTGTTAGGAAAATATGGAACAATAAGATCTGTAATATAAGATGGAGCTAGGTTGTTGAGGGCTTTGTAGGTTAGAAGTAAGATTTTGAATTCCATTCTGGATTTGACATTACTTAACATGTAAGGCAGCGGGCAATATCCTTTCCTTTAAACAATGCCATATCGAAGCAACGAAGAAAAAAGAAAATAAATGAAGATAAATTTAAACAATACTATGTATACGGTATTAGCTGTGGTATCTAACTTTATAATGCTAGCAGCTAAAACGGTGGATATTAAGTAGTTAATGTTGGAACGTTAGTTTTTTCTTTAATCCGCCCCTGCCCCCTGGGATTTATAAAGTATCTATCTACCTACCTGCCCACCTGTCCATCCCTCCCTCGCACATGCTAACTGTTAGCACTGGGATGCTAACTTCGTGCTGATAAGATGTGCAGTTCAACGACCTGTTAGTGTAGGCATGATAATTTTCAGCCAAGGCAGCAGACGGTCACCACCAATCACTCAGCTATCAGGTAATTATTTGCCAGATCAGGTTTCTTCAGAAAAGTAGCCTCCAGTTAGAAGGATGTAAAACCAGCGCTGCCTCCTCTGCTGTCACAATATTTTGTCCCATTTTCTGCGGCGCAGAGGGATAAGCCTCGCAGCAGAAACCAACGGCAGGAGGAGCGAGCTTCTCAGCATGTGTGGCGTCAGCTGATTAAAGCTCTGCAGAAAACTTTCCAGGCTTCCTCGTAGCATAAACGTCCAGGCTTAGGGGGTAAAAGCTACACACGCACATTAAAAAGGCAGATTTATGGATGCAGATGGCGTCGGCTCCAACGTCATAAGAGAGTATTGTTTTTTTTCTACCTCTATTTATTTTTGTGTGCCTCCTCTCAGAGATCCTGCAGCCAGAGATACTCTCATCCTGCGATGGCTGTGGGAATTTCTAAGACCTAATCAGAAGAATAAGAGATTAAAGCATCTATGGAATATTTATGAATATGGATGAGCATTAAAGTTCCGTGCAGAAATCCGACCTTCGGGGGGTTTATTATTGGAGCTGGAGCACATCGAATCGGGTTGACTTTCAGCTCTCCTTGTGTCCACAGAAGGGCAATTTGCCAGAGAGCTCAGTGTGTAAAGAAACGCTCACAAACGGAGGCGAGAATGGCCGCCTTTCAAATCATTCTTCCCAACAAGCGGCGCCCAGGACTGTGTAATGTGTTTGCGTCTTTATTTTATTCCTCGGTTATTGTCGTCGCACGCTTGAATGGCCGTGGCAGAGGTGCCGTAAAGAGCCAGCAGGGCTGAATTAAAAGAACTAAAGGAGAGCAGAGACAACCGGAGATACTCGGGTTCTGCTGCTTGTTTTCGGTCACGGCTGCGCTGCTTCCATTACAGCCGGGGTAAAGAATACCAGAGCCGACACTTTGGACACCGGCCACACAAACACGGTGTCATCGCAGCGCGTTCAGACGATGATTTCAGGTGGCAGAGCAAATACAGCCACTGCAGCTTTCTGTGTGTCGCCTGCAGACGCACACACGGACCGCCGCTGCTCCTGAAATACACTCAGACGCGCACACGGATAAGACACGCACACCGAGGAAGGCAATTTGTGCCCAGTCATCCAGAAATCACAAGGACGCCTGTCGCGTTATTTGTCCGGGTAGTTTGTCTTTGTTTGCAGAGCGGCTCGTGATGCCCTTGGAATGTGATGACCGTTGTTTGTGGTTGTGTTTGTGTTTGTGCCCCCCACCCCCCCTCTCTGCACAGCAACCTTTGGAGCCATGGAAACTCTACGCAACAGTTGGAGTGCTGCTGGCCATCGACTTCCTGTCACTCATGATCTGGCAGATCGTGGATCCTCTGCACATTACAGTCGAGGTAGCGTCCCCGAGATAAATGAGATAATTTTGCGGTCGGGCGCCGTCGTTGGTCTCCAAGTAACGAAACGTTGAGCCGAGACCGAAAAACAAAAATGTTCTTTCATTCTGATTCGTCTCAGATTCAAAGGGCAGGTTTGAAAACGAGGAATAAGATGATAAGAGGTGAACGACGGCTCTGTGTTTGTGTATTTTTAGACAAACTGCATTAATTTACAGTCGTGGAGAGAAAGAAGTTCACCCTCCTTCACTTGTAGAGTTGGAACACAAACGATACGTTTTTTTAAAAATGATTCAAATCTAAGTTCAGGTGCAGAAAACTGATTTCACTGTGTCCTTATTTATGAAACAAACCAAAATATAATAATTGGAAAACTGCAGCTTCCACTGGATTTAAGAGTCATGGAGGATTTTTCTGGTTTGACCTCGATTTGGGGAACTGGAAATACCCTCAGTCCAGCTGTGCATGTTGAGCAAGACAACTTGGAAAATAAGTCAGGTACCGACTTCTAATTTGGTGTGTGTCTGCATCTAGGAGTAAGAAAGGTCCCTGTTAAAAACTGGGTTGCTACATCAAAATCCAAGATGGCTGCCATCATATATGTGTAAACCGGCCTCCTCAAAGGGATGAGGTGGACAAAGATTAATCTATGGGGGCCACCGTTGGCCACCCACTGGCTCCACCACTGCACTCACTTCATCTGAAGGAACCACATAACTTCTGGACCAGAACCAGACCATAGGCCATATACCCAGAATGCCCTTCAGCAAACAGCTCCAGCTATGAGCACGGTGGTGGAGGCTGATGGTTTGGGCTCCTGTCAGTCACTGAGTGGACCAGAACTCTTCTGGAGACCAAAGGGTTCTGGAGTCCAACAGCTGAGGCTTGGACCAAACTGGGTCCAACAGAACCATGATCTCAAACACAGCAGCTGATCCACAACAGAATGCATCAAAAATAACAGAATGAAGGTGCTGCAGAGGTCCAGTCAGAGTCCAGAACCTGAGCCTGAGCCTGAACCCGAATCTGACTGGACCACTGCGGTGGACCTCAGAGAGCTGAGCACAACTCTCCATGATGGAAAGAAGATTGGGCCAGAACTCCTCCAGAACCATGAGAGACAAACAGAAAGCCACTGAGGGTTCTGCTACTGTTGGAGGTTCTGGATCAGAACTGGAACCAGTTTCTGTAAATATGACTCAGTAGAATCTGTTGGTGTTTCTGTTTGATTTGAATCAGAATAATCTTCTAACCTGATAACGAGCAGATATGTTCTCTTTTAACTCTCTAAAACTAATTGTTTTGTCCATTTATTAAAATAAAAACCATAAAATTGTTGTTTTAGCTGCTCTTGTTGTCGTTTTAGCTGCTGTTGTTGTCTTGTCATTGTTTTAGCTGCTCTTGATGTCTTGTTGTTGTTGTTTTAGCTGCTCATGTTGTCTTGTTGTTGTTTTTGCTGCTCATGTTGTCTTGCTGTTTTAGCTGCTCTTGTTGTCTTGTTGTTTTAGCTGCTCGTGTTGTCTTGTTGTTTTAGCTACTCTTGTTGTCTTGTTGTTCTTTTAGCTGCTCATGTTGTCTTGTTGTTCTTTTAGCTGCTCATGTTGTCTTGTTTTAGCTGCTCATGTTGTCTTGTTTTAGCTGCTCATGTTGTCTTGTTGTTTTAGCTGCTCTTGTTGTCGTTGTTTTAACTGCTGTTGTTGTCTTGTTGTTTTAGCTGCTCTTGTTGTCTTGTTGTTGTTTTAGCTGCTCTTGTTGTCTTGTTGTTTTAGCTGCTCATGTTGTCTTGTTGTTTTAGCTGCTCATGTTGTCTTGTTGTTGTTTTAGCTGCTCATGTTGTCTTGTTGTTTTAGCTGCTCTTGTTGTCGTTGTTTTAGCCGCTCTTGATGAGCTTTTCTATCCTCTCTCTGAAGCTAACGTCGTGGTGTGGACGTCCCCCGGAACATTTGATCTCGTAGCAGCTTCTGGTAAAATGCTGATTCTGTAGAAGTTCAGCGTGATCCTCCAAACAGGCGTGACTTTCTGAGAGGAATGACAATTAATCACCAATAGTCTGAACCCGGGACACCTGCCGCAGGTGTTGGTGCAGCCATGTTCACAGCTGCAGGAACAAAACTCCATAAAATGCGTCATTTATTCTGATGGTTTTTGGGATTTTGATGCGTTAAATTAACTGTTTTCACGATTTTCTTCTGTTTTCCTGTTTGAAAACGGGAGCAAACGTCATATTTCCTGTTTTATCCTGAAAGGAAACAGAATTCACAAAATAACTCCACAATGTACGGAAGGACTCGGTCGGGCCCTCTCAGTGAAAAGTTCATTTTTATAAGAAACTCTGCGCCTGAACGAGTTAAACCTTGGTCAGAACTTGTAGAAAGTTTTCAAATCTCTTGTTTCATCTTCAATGGAGGCTTCATGTGCTTTTAATTCTGCGGTTCGTCTGCTTGGGACCTGTGCGCTCAGGGGGGTCAGCCCTGCAGGCGTGGGGCTCGTGCTGACTCTGCAGTTTTACCTCAGAGCTCTGCTGTCTCATCGTTTCCTGTTATCTCACCGTTTTTCTCTCTCCTCTATCTCCTCCATCCTGCACTTTCCTCGCTGTGCGTCCGCCGTGCGAGCAGAAGTTCACCAAGGAGGCTCCGAAAGGAGATCTGGACGTCCTGATTCAGCCTCTGCTGGAGCACTGCAGCTCGGAGAAGATGAACACGTGGCTCGGTATCTGCTCTCCCTTTCCTCTCTTCACTTCCCTCTGCGCTCCATTTTGTGTGTGTTAGTTGGCGCGCAGACGTGCACGTCACAGCCGTTCACTGTGCATTAAACAGGCCTCACATCACAGCCCCCCCCGTCGCCCCCTCACGTTTGATTTCTCCTTTCTCTCAGGATTTTCTCCCTCTTTGCTTCAGCTTGTTGTCAGCCCACACAGCCCCTCTCCGTCACCGTCTGTCTCTGCCGTCTTTCTCAGCTCCTCTGAAAGTAACATGGTGTGAAATTCAAACAATGTGGGTCACAAACTGGGCCAGAACCCCGAAGCATTTCCCTTCTCGGGGAGGAAAGATGGTGTTTAATTTCAGGCCATTTAAAGAAACAACGGACGGTCTGAGCTTAAAATCTGCCACAGCTTCTTTGAATGTTTGAATTATTTTCTGCTTCAGATGGTTTGTCAAACGCTTCGTTTTTCTCTGTAAAGTCAGATTTAATTGTTTGCTACGTGCAGCTATCTTTTAAAATAAAGTTTAAAAGAAAACTTTGTGGAAACTGAACTGACAGATAAAAATATAAAAGTATAACAAGAGGTTGAGCCACGCTAGCAGCCACAGCCGTAGGTTTTACATTTACACGCTGGATAAGACTTAAAAACACAAAATATAAAGTTTTTATTTTTGTTTTTCTTTACATTTTTATTAGTTTCAAAGGTGCTGTTTGCCTTAATCAAAAACAAGTTGTGGTATAAAGTAAGATGGAGTCGCCCTGCCTCTGAGTTAGCAAACAGGTTAGCTCAAAGCTAACCACCTCGTCACCTTTTCTGCATTTCAAGAACAAACGCGGCCAAAACTCACAGACATGAAGAAATAAACAGTTAAAAACGAAGACTTCAACTAAAGTTTTACTTTATTATTCAAAAGTCAGGCGTTGGTAATGCTGGTATGTAACTATTGAACACATAGCTGGTTAGCATGTTTACTAATATTTGTGACTTAGCAGGCTAAAGCTAAACCCCAGCCACAAATGATGACATATTCCCATCACTTTGTTAAATTAGGATGTGAGTAGTGATACTAGAAAAATATTTAGTCAATTAAGTACTTTTTTTTTCCAAATAACAAGTGCACAAAACTAAAAGTGATTCTAATAAATCACGTAGCATCTTGGATGCTATGCACATTAGCCCATTCCCACTTCAGTCATGTTGCATGGCAGGGGTCTGCAACTTACGGCTCTAGAGCCACGTTCGGCTCTTTGGTTCCTCCACAGCTGCTTTTTCAAGCTTTGACTAAAACTAACATAAAACTGAAGTTTATTGGTTGTTATACAAACAACAAAAAAGTACTAGTTTTAGCTGTTTTCATGTCATTTCTTTGGCAAATACTCACTTTAGCTTTTTGCTTTATTTCTATACTTTATTATTTTTTCCCACAATAAAAAAATAAATAAATAGGTCTGCATAGCTTGTATTTTGTTTTGTTTTTGAATTTAAAAAACTTTCCCCACCTCTTTACAAGAATCTGGTCTTTTCATTTGTCTTCAATTGTAATAATATTAATAAATGTTAAAAATCATTATATATTTTTAGCTTTAAAATGTCACCCCTACTGGCCACAAAAGTCTCCTCCAGCAAGCTTAAAGTGGCCCATGAGCCACCAGTTGATAATGGTTGTTGCAGGTTGTTGCGGCTCTGGACACGTTGAATTTCGTGCATGAAGGTGTAAAAATGGCTCTTTTCATCATAAAGGTTCTGCTGTATGGAGATGCTGTGTCAAGTAAAGGCCTTCATCTTTTGTTAAAATATTTGTAAAAATTAGTCTATTTTTGTTGGCTTCTTTGTCAATATAAATGTATTTTAATGAACATTAGAAAAATGTAGACATACCAGAATTAGCCAAAAGTCTAATTTTCATCTGTTGTGCTTGGGCAGGTGTAGTCAGTCACCCCAAGAACAAAACACTACCGTTATTTACATCATCATCAGCTGACAATGAGGTCACGGAGCTGTTTTCTGAAAATAAAGTGGTCGTGACGCTGAAATAACGCAGCAAAAAGTTCAACTTTGGGGTTAAAAAGGGGCGAATTAATATAGATTTAAAATAAAGCAGCTGCACCAAACTGAATGTTTCCTTTTATGGGACTTTTTCCAGACAACTAGAATTAAAATACATAAAATCTTGCTTTATTTTGTGTTGGCGTTAACGCTGAACTTGGTCTAAACGTTACTGACAGCAGAGGTCACCTTGTGTCTGTCTGAGAATATGTCTGGGTTTTGTGGGTTTTAGTTCTTTGTGGCATCTCTCACTCTTTTCCCCTCTTCCTTTAGGCGTGGTTTACGGCTACAAGGGTCTGCTGCTGCTGCTGGGCATTTTTCTGGCTTACGAGACGAAATCTGTCTCCACCGAGAAGATCAATGACCATCGAGCCGTGGGGATGGCCATTTACAACGTAGCTGTGAGTCCAAAGAGAAACTCCATCACACCTAAAACTCTTGTCTGGGGTTGCTGCACGGCTGCTTTCTCTGCAGTCCATAGCACACTGAATAACAATAAAGCAGAAAAAAGTACGTTTTTATGGCTCCGCAGCACTAAATGACCAGAGTATATCTGTTAGGGTGGGGTTCATCAATGCCAGGGTGTCCATGATTACTATCCAAGGGCCACTCTGCAGCTCATTCCAGTAGAGAACATTAACTTGAGCAGTTGCGAGGACTCAGAAGCTCATTATCAGGCGGGAGAGTTATAGTTAGTTATAACTCCAGCCTCCCGCTGCGCCTCTGCGGTGCATTTTCTGTATTTGTGTGCATAATTGCCAACGCATTAAACCACATTTTGACAAACTAAGAAACCGATGCGGCTTTAATGATCTCTGGAACAATACAAGAAGCAGAAACCAGCATAAATTTAAGATATTAAAGCGTCTCTAACAATGTGCTGTGATGCATTTTATTATTTTAGGCGAAAGCACAGCCCCGGGTACATTTCTGTCCAAATCAGAGTACAACTAAGTCAAACTGCTTTATCGTGCCGCAATAACGCGTTTATCTCGGCGCACGTTTAAGGCAAATCGATGAACACAACTTTGTATTGTGCTGCAGTGTCCTGCTGCTCCGGCACACCTGCGTGCTGCACTCCACCATAATTTATGGGGACAAATGTGCACAGTCTGGCTGCGTAATGTGCGAGGACGCATGAGTTTAGTTTGTTCCTCGGCAGGGAGACGGCTAAATGTGCAGCCATTTGGCCTCTGGGGAACGGCGGTAAACGCAGCGGTCTTTGGTAAACATTTCTTCACGGCTGCTGAAACCAAGTGAATCATCCTAAATGGAGGCACCCAGGATGCGCTTCACGCTGAAACAGAGTCATTATGTTCTCCGCCGCCACTTTAGAGAAACATTCACCGCCGGTTCCTGACACTGTTGACACCGGGACACTTTGAATGGAACGCAGAAAAAAAACGTGGTTTCTGTCACGCCGGGTGAGTTTTCATGTTTGATGGACGCCGGTAATTTCTGCTGGTTTATTCGGATTTTACTCTAACAACAGGGTTCCTGCGCCGTCTTATAAAGAGTGCGGCTTGTTTTTAGCGTTTTTCTGAACAGAAGAAAATTAATTTTGTTTTCTACAAGACAAAAACCTTGAATTTGAAGGTTTGAATGCCTCAAAGGATAAAAAAAACCCTTTGAATTTGTCGAAATAAATTGCGCCAAAAGTTGCGTTTAGTGTTTGTTTTTACACAGGAAGTAGTTTTTGTTAACATTCTGAAATGTTTTATGATCCTGTGCTGAGTCGGAGATGGACAACATTTCCTGCAGGCGTCAGCGTTTTTCTGTCTGAAGTTTATTTTGTCGTGTTTTTCTGTTTTCGTTGTGTTTGGTTTGTTTCTGTGCCGTCAGCTTGCCCCGCCTGGTTACACCTGTTCCCTGATTCATTAGTCCCAGTTCTTATTGTCCCAGCTGCAGCCTCTTTTCCCATCAGTCCCAGTCCTTATTGTCCCAGCTGCAGCCTCTTTTCCCATCAGTCCCAGTCCT
>NC_056502.1:5923999-5928087 GCF_014905685.2 Nematolebias whitei | reverse complement strand
TCCCAGCTGCAGCCTCTTTTCCCATCAGTCCCAGTCCTTATTGTCCCTCAGCTTCGCCTCCTTCACCAGTCGAGCATCGCTGAGCTTTGTGCCGTGTCCGGTCCTCCTTGTGAACGTTCCCATCCTTCAGTTTATGTTCGTTGTTGATGCCACGTCAGCTTTTTGTTTGAATAATTTGGGGGGTTGTATTCGGTCTTAATATTTATTCCTTGGTCTTGCGCCTCCACAAACTGAAACCAGGAGGCCATTTTGTCTTTATTAATGTCACTGAAGCGCCATAAATTAACCTGAAACGCGAGAACACAACTCTTCTATCAAACGTATCTCATCAGAGACAGGAACAAGTTGTCCCGGGTGGTCAAACAAGGTAGTAAAGTCATTGGTCATCAACAAACAACACCTTCACTTCTACATTTGACCACAGCTTTGATATTATTGTTTTTATTTAGCTTCAAGATACTAAAAGATACGCTCCTCGAGTTATCGCTAATGGCAAGCGGTAGAGAAAAAATGGCGGATCGGATTGTTTTGTAAGACTCCACAGACTCCTCCCCCCGACCAACCAGTGACCGACAGTGTTTTTGACGTCTCGGCTCGGCTCGGCTCGCTTGGACCCCTTGAGAAGCCGGGCCAGAATTTAGGGAGGCGAGCCGGTCCCAGGAACAGTGGAAAGACCTCAAACGCGCGTCAAGCCGGAATTATCCGATCCGCGACGTGATAGTGGAAAAGGGGCGTTACAGACCTGTACAGTCAGGTTGTGGAAAAAAAGTCAATCCAGGTTTACAATGAGCCAACTCATCCACTGCCACCATTATTCAGGTTGGTACCATCTGGTAGAAGACTGCTGGTTCCTTTAGCAAAGAAAAATGGGTACAAAAAGTCATTTGTTCCCTCTGCGGTGAATGTACTTATTTAAACGCAGCCTCACATGACAAACCACTGTCTGCTGGAATGTTTCCATATTTTAATGTATCGTGTATTTCAGAATGGTTTTAACTGCATGTTTTTAATTGATTTAGCAAAGCTTGGTTTTAAAGTTTTTAAAGTTTTTTTTAATTACATTTTTACTGTTTTTATAAGCCAGATGTCAAAGACAAATCTCCATTTCATTGAATGTTATGGACAATAAAGTTGAAATGATTGATTGATTGATTGATCATTCAACCTTTATTTAAACAGGTTGAGCCTCGGTGACTCATTTACAAGAGAGACCTGATTTGTTTAACAAAGAGTGATGACAACAACAACAATAGACAATCATAAGAGGCATACAAATGTATTTATTTATTTTTGATGTGTCGTCTGCAAACAATGATCTTATCTGGCTACAGGAAGCTAATGTTTGTCGCATTTTTGTAAAATGTGGAATGCTAATGTAAATACTCCTTCAGGAAGATGTGCCAAGTCTATTTTAAGTGTTTGTTTTTATTATTATTTTTATAAATTTAGCATGGCCGTTAAACGCTCTCTTAGCACATTTAAAGGATAGTGTTTTATCTAATGGTTATCAATAGTTACCATTATTTGTTGTAAATATTTTTACTATCTATATATAGTTTATTATTAAATTATTGAACTCTGATCAATAAAGAAGCAGCAGCAGCTGCTACAACCCACAATGTTTTTTAATATATTATTTTAAAGTGTGCAGGTTCTGTGTTAAATATCTGTTTATTTAAATTAGGCAGTTACTGATAGTTTGATTAATCAAAATGGCATAGTCCCCCCCCAAAAATAAATAAATAAATAAACAGCTTTGTTTATCAACCAACTGATTTTTCAAAGATGTGTAGAAAAACTCGTTTCTCATCTCTGGTACTAACTTTTACTAACTATTGTACCAAACATGACTTCAATGGACCAAACAAAGCTCTTGTAAATAAACGCTCGTAGTTTAGACGTCAATTCTTGGAATAAAACTTAAAAACTTGGCATCATCAAATGTTTAGGCCTAATATAATCTAACAGAGATCTTCTGTAAAGTATTAAAAGGGTAAAACAGACCTTGTTTTAATACTAATATCCTGGTTCTCGTTCGTTTATTTAAAGTTTTAATATTTCACGATGATGTCGAGGACCGGATTGAGACGGCAGAAGGGCCGCTTCTGGCCCTCGGGCCTTAACTTGAGCTCTGTAAATCAGACTTTTTGACGTTTGTTGCAGGGTTCGCAATTTAGCGCGTAGCCCTGAAGCATTTTCAACTTTCTCTGTGACGTCACTGAAGCAGTTGGAAAAAAAAAAACTAACCTCGCATTTTAAACTCGCGGCAAAAGCTGTCAAACATTTTTTATGTATTTTGAGCGTTTCGGTGCTGCGAACCTTTTGTTTTGAAGTGCGTCGTGTTTGTAGATTTACGTAAACGCGGCCTGAAAACGGACTGAAGCCCGTTGATTTGTTGAAATCATAAGATCGTGAGCTCGTGTAGGAGCTACGATGAAAAACAGAGTCGTCAGCGTAACGAGACGTGTTATTAACAAATAAACGTATCTATCACCCGTTATTGTTCAGGCCAGCATTAAACGCATCTTTAACGAGAGACAAAGTTAATGTTTAGCTTTTATGGCGCTCACATTTCAGTTTTATGATGATGTCAATAGTTAATGGTGTCTGAACGGGGAGGGTGCGCTTGTTTTCTCCGTCCGCTCAGCCGTGAGCTTCAGCGTCTCTCCCCTCTGGAATGAGAAACAGCTGCCTGCTGCTTTTACAGATGTGCCTCCTCCTCTGTTCTGATTCCTGTCCTCCTCTCGCTCCTGCAGGTGTTGTGCCTGATCACGGCTCCGGTCACGATGATCCTGTCTTCGCAGCAGGACGCCTCCTTCGCGTTTGCCTCCCTGGCGGTCGTCTTCTCTGCCTACATCACCCTTGTGGTGCTCTTCGTTCCCAAGGTGAGCCGGCTTTGGGCTGATATCCTGGAAATGGAAGTGCAGATTTTCTGCTACATCTTCCTCCAGCGCAACGCAGCCTCGCGTTACATCTGTTAAAAAAATTGTGTGTCAGGGGAGAAAATCATCTCCTGGTTCAGGCAAAGTGAGAAATTTCACACGCCTGCATGAACAGAAGATCCTGCAAGCAGCAGAAGTTCAAGCTTTAAGTCACAGCAGCTTCATCTCCGGTTGATTTTCAGGCTATTTCTGGGGGAGTTGTGCAGATCTGACGCCGCAGTGAGCGTCAAGCATGTCACAATAAGTGTTAAAAAAAACGTGACTTTAAAGTCTCTTCAGAGCTGGGAGTATTTTTAGACCCACGGGGTTTAGATTAGGTGCATTATTCATTCTGCTCGGCGCAGCCTCACAGATTGGCTTCCTTGTTTACCGACTTCCTGTTGCTGTGGACGTGCAGATGCGGCGCCTCATCACCCGCGGCGAGTGGCAGTCGGAGCAACAGGACACCCTGAAGACCGGGTCGTCCACCAACAACAACGACGAGGAGAAGTCGAGGCAGCTGGAGCGAGAGAACAGAGAGCTGCAGAAGATCATCCAGGAGGTGAAAACATTTTAAACACAAACGGCAAAAACAACATCATCCAAGTCTTCTAATTAATTTTAACTAATGCCGTGTGAGAGCTCTTCAAAGCCATCTGTCGTGTGCTCTGTTGATAATATGTTTTATAAACGTGCTTCAGTTTTCACACAAAACTGGACGACAACACTGAGCAAGAACCAAGACGTGTTGTACAATCTGTTGCCACATATTGCTAAAAGTTAATTAGCTCCATACTAACTCTCCTGTTGCTACGTTAAGCTAATTAACATTGTGCGAACTCTGCTGTTGTTACATTAAGCTAATTTGCGCCATGCTAACACACCTGTTGTTACATTAAGCTAATTAGCGCAATGCTAACTGCTGTTGTTACATTAAGCTAATTAGTTAAATGCTAACTCTGCTGTTGTTATGTTAAGCTAATTAGCGCCATGTTAATGCTGCTGTTGTTACATTAAGCTAATTAGTTAAATGCTAACTCTGCTGTTGTTATGTTAAGCTAATTAGCGCCATGTTAATGCTGCTGTTGTTACATTAAGCTATTTAACACCATGCTTATTCTGCTGTTATGTTAAGCTAATTAGCTCCATGTTAACTCTCCTATTGTT
>NC_056502.1:5917108-5923989 GCF_014905685.2 Nematolebias whitei | reverse complement strand
CTGTTATGTTAAGCTAATTAGCTCCATGTTAACTCTCCTATTGTTACGTTAAGCTAATTAGCACCATGCTAACTCACCTGTTGTCACATTAAGCTAATTAGCACCATGCTAACTCTGTTGTTGTTACGTTAAGCTTATTAGCTCCATGTTAACTCTCCTGTTGTTATGTTAAGCTATTTAGCTTCATGCTAGCTCTCCTGTTGTTACGTCAAGCTAAGCTAATTAACACCATGCTAACTCTCCTGTTGTTACGTTCATTCATCCTTTATTTAGACAGGTAAATCCCATTGAGCCTCGAGGAATCATTTACAAGAGAGACCTGATTAAGCTAATTAGCACCATGTTAACTCTCCTGTTGTTATGTTAAGCTAATTAGAATCATGTTAACTCTCTTGTTGTTACATTAAACTGATTAGCTCCATGCTAATTCTCTGGTTGTTTTTGTTTAGAAAGAAGAAAGGGTGTCGGCACTCCGCAACCAGCTTGCTGAGCGTCAGGCTTTACGCAATCGTCGTCTGCCCACTGCTGGCCAGAATCAGAACCACAACGCCCCGCCACCTTCATCCCAGCAAGACCCCAAGTCCCTGCTGCCCCCGCCGGGCTACCCGAACCCCACCACGGACAATCACTCCCTGCCTCCTTCCTTCTCCAACTCCTCCAGCCTGTATCCAGCCGACAGCAAGATGAGCCGCAACCACTGTCACAACAGCCAGATCCCCCTGCTCTACAAATAAGTTCCAGGTGGGGGGGTCTGGATGGGATGGGGCGAGGGGCGGGGGGGTCACAGTGCACAAACAGGGAGACACAAAACACAAAAAGACACTGTGACTTTCACTTGTTTGATGTGATGACACTGTCTGAAATACAGCTCAAGAGATTCTCACATCTGGGGGGTGGGGGCTTACGCAGGAACCCCCCCCCCCACCCCCACCCCCTCCCCACAGTTTTCATCTGACGGCCCAAATCCTCAAACTGAGTGGAGACAGCACAACAAGAAGCACATCTCAGAGCAATGGTACGGCCGGACTCTGAAAGGACCGATCGTCTCGTTCTCGTTTGTTTCCTGGTTCCGTCGTGGAGACAAAGATCTTTAAACGTCGTGTTCTTGTTTTTGCGATCGTCGTCTCCACGTTTTGTCGCTCAAGTTCGTTGATGAGATTTTCTCAAACCAGTGGTGGTTTTTATCGTTCCGTAAAATTTGTCACGTTGTTCTTTTAGTCACTGACCTGTCAGGAGAACGGCGGACTCGGAACAGGACAAAACAAATGTACAGTTTTTGTTTTCTTTACATCTAAACTGATGTCCGGACTCTGAACATGTGACTTATCAGGCAGGTCAAAGGTCAGGAGGCGGAGCATGTTTGGATCAGCACTGCTGATTTATCCGCCTCATGACCGTTTACAGATTTACGAAGGTGAATTTGTTAGTTTTGTAAGTTTAAGTGATGTTTGTTTTGAGATACGTGTTTTATTTTAAATTTTGTTTATCGGAAACGATCACTGGTCTGTTTGTTGTATTCAGCTGGAAAAGAAAACAACAACAAACGTTTGCTGTACGATTTTTCAAAGACATTTGTTTAACACATTTTCCATTTCTGCACGTCCTCCAAACGTTTTGACCCCGTGTTGGTTTTTACAACACAAAACTGAAACGTTAGTTTGTCTTTGCAGCAACATGTCACAACATCTGGACCAGCTCAGACCTGGTGCTGACATAAAACTGCCCACCTGAGACATGATTCACCTTTAGATCCAGGTGTTCACACCTTAAAGTCCACTCATCTCTGAAAGCTGTTCACCGTTCTCGTAAACCATTCATTGAGCCAACGTTAAGACAAATAACAACAACAACAACCATTATTAAAATATTCCTACTGATAGTTCTTTAATCAAATAACCAGCTGCTGATCCGTGCAACAGAAGTTGAAGTCAAAACAAGAAGAGCGCCCCCTGCAGGCTGGCTGTGGTAAATAAACAGGACATTAAAAAATAAAAATACTCTTCAGATACCGTTGATTCACGTAGTTCTCATCTTGCTGCTTTATGTTAAAATGTTATTTTTTAGAAGTTTAGTTTAAGTTGTGTATTTAATGCCTAAATTAACACAATTATTGTGCGTTTGGGAGGAGTAGGCGGAGCTTAGAGTCATCTCAAGTTACTCTGGCACCAAAAAAACAACATTTAAAACTTCCGTTTGGTGCAACAGACGTAGACGGGGACGCCTCGTTCATCTTTATAATGTTTCTGATTCAGACCACCAAATCAAACCCAGGTGAGACCCAGACCAGCTCAAAGGGTGGAGACGTCTTCAGTCCCACCTGAGACTGAGCCGTCCAAATGGTCACACCACCCACAGACGGTCATTTCAGGCTCGAAACAAAGACAATTACTGTAGATGGAGCTCTGTGGTCCTCACCTGGGATCTCATGTACAGATCTGCACGGATTTGCTGCTGGAACATGGCGTACGGTGAAATCCAGGGAACGACGTACGCACAGACCCATGCAGGCGTTTGACTCCGTGCAGTGATTCCTGCGTACATCCTGGTCAACAAGGACCTGAGCGCACGAGACACCTCCTTTCAGCAAACATGCCGACTGCGCCCCCCTTGCAAATGACCAAAAGTCATGCCTACATGCAGGAAACGCTCCTGTATGAGAGCGTGGGGTCAAAACGTGTCTTCCCTCAGTGCAGAGCTCAGGAAACAAGAGCTGTGAAGCTGGAACTTGTTGATTTACAAAACTTCTGTAAACAAGAGGAGCTTGTCGGAGTGCTCTGAAAGCAATAAATGACAATAATACAATTGTAATTAAAAAATAATTATATAATATATATATTTATATAAAATATAAGCCACTGACTTCCATTTTGGTGTGTGGCTGCATCTCGGCGTAAGAAACGTTTATATATATATATATATGAACCAGCCGCCCCATCATCTGAGGAAACTTTGCTTTCTAGTAGTTTTATTTCTTAATAGTAAAGTTTCCTCAACTCATGAGGTGGCTGAAGATTGATCCGTGAGGGCCCATGCCACCATTGGCCACCCCTTGGCTCCATCACTGCAACAGGTGGTGATAAAATGTCTCTCTCCTCCACCACTTTGCCTCGAACAAGAAAAAAAAAACGACCTCCCTCTGCTCTCCACAGGAACTCCTCCCCGCCTAAATATCTTCACCCAAAACATTTAGGTTTACTTCACTCTCTGTTCAGTTCCAGTCCAGAAAAACACTCATACCTACAAACATTTAGTGTCTGTCCCTCAGCGACACCTGAGCGCTGGGAACACGCCCCTAATAAAAACACTGTAATTATCACTTTAAACCACAAAGTGAGATGGAGTCCATCAAACGCTTTGATTTTATTCAAAATAAGCCCGTTCTCTCTGTAAAGAGGTTTCTTATGTTTTATTATGATTAAGTTTTTGTTTTTCCATTGAAGAACGTTGTAAATGTATGAAAGTGGGACATAAAGTTCTGTGTAATTATCCAGGCAGTTAATTATTGATCAGTTAATGGCGGATCAATCAGCTGATCGGTCGTTCTAGTTTCAGCTGTGAACGAACTGCTCCGTCTTCATGAACTGTTTCAGACCGTCCTGCTCATATATCTCATAATCAACATGAAGCTGGAGTTATTTATAGTCACTATATCTAAATGTTGGTATATTTCAGAGTGTGCGCTCGTCTACGGCTAACACGAATAAAACTCGTCTTTTCCACTCCGTCACTTGTGTTCTCTGACCACCAGGTGGCAGCAGACGTCTGTCGCTTCTCTCAGGGATTTATCCCCTCAGGTGGAGCAGATTCTTCACTCAAGACATTCAGATGAACCCAGAAGGTGAAATTATAGAGGTGGCGCGTCGGGAACGCTCCGGTGGGAACCTGATCAGCCGTCGTCTGTGGGTAGATCCGACGAAACCACCTCACTGTGTCCGTCTGTGTGAAGTTTCTTTTAGATGATGACAGTGTGATAAAAACCAGCTGTGGGGCTGTCCCACACACACACACACACACACACTGCTTCTTTGTTTCCAGCTGACTGGAGATTGTGGGATGTGGTAACCGTGATGGAGGAGGAAGGTTGTGTGTTTGTGAGGGGGTGTCGCTGGGGAAAACCCAGTCTGGGCCGAGAGTTCTGCGGGCCTCCACCTGACATCAGCACGCGGTGGGAAGCCAAAGACCAAACAAAACCAGGCAGGAAATTTCCCTCCACTTGTGTGATCTAACACAGGAAGCATTTGTTGGCTGGGGAGGAATTTCAGACCAGCGTTGTGTGTGTGTGTGTGTGTGTGTGTGAGTGTGTGTGTGTGTGTGTGTGTGTGTGTGTCAGCTGTGAAACAAGCTGCAGATTAGGCACATTCTTTAATGGGTTCTGGATTTTCCAAGCTCTTAGAGACAAAAAAAATTACAAGAAAATACACAAATTTACTCTTGGGAGTCTCATGAACTGGCTTCAGGTTCTTCATGAAGCAGCAGTGACCCCCCCCCCCCCCCCCCCCCCCCCACACACACACACACACTAACTTTAGCTATGGCGAACGTGTTGCAGGACAATTAAAACAAGTGGGGTTGTTGCATTAATTGTATAAATTGTGACATTCTTAAGACATTTAGTTAATAACGTTAATATTCTGTCAACAGTTTATTTATTCCAGTTTGGTCACAAAGTGTCCTAAATGTTTGTTTTGGGAGTTTTTCTCCTTTTATTCGCTTCTTTGTTGAGATTTTGGGGCCACTGGAACTCTGAGAGTGACTTTTTGTTTGAGGCTTACTTTCTAGTCTGTGTTTCTGTTTGTTTAATTAAGAGAGCCAGCAGGGAGTGACGGACACAGGTGTGTGGTTACCATAGTGACTAATGAGGCGAGATGAAAGAGAAGAAAATACAGTTAAAATGTGGCAATTAATGCAAAGAAAAAGGGTTTAGTTAAAATAAAAAATTTTGTAATTTTAGAGAAAAATAAATCAAATATAAAGGGAGAACAAAAATAGATGCATCTAAAAATCAAAAAAGAAAGAAATGATAAGCAACAATTGACGACTGAAGAATAAAAACAGACATATGGATAATTCACTACGGTTAATAATATATATTTTTTTAATTTTTGCCACATTCCTTAATAATCTTGTAAATCTCTTTTTTGGTTAGATTTTTTTTTGTCACATTTGTTGAGTCACTGTTAACTTTACCGAACCATTTATTTCTGTATTTTATTTTTGGCAGTTCTGGTCTTCCGTAACTTCTCCTACACTTTAAACCAGTGGTTCCCAAAGTTGGGCTCAGGGCCCCACTGTGGGACAGAAAACACCAAGTTACGGTCCCGAGAGGATTTTTACAAATAAAAACAAGTTTTATATATAATTTGGATTATAATTGTTATGAATCTTTGGAGCATTTTTTTTGTGTCATTAAGCCACATGATGTAGGGGTCATAAATCTTCAGAATGTTTTTAAGATACATTTTATTATTCAAAGTACAAAATATAACATTTAACACCAAAACCCATTGACATAAATATCAATAAATACAAATAAATACAAACAGTAAATAGTAATAAAGTGTGCTGAAATCTGCTACGGCAGACAAAGACGATCTCAGATCAGCAGAAATGGAATAAAAAAGTGCCTAAACCAGAGAGAAGGTCTCAAACTGTTACAGTTTATAAAGTCCGCAGCCGTTCGGCTACAAGTTCTGTCTCCATGGAGATTTGAACATTTTTAACGTCACCTTTAGGATGAATAAAAGTTAAAAATGTGCATTTAAATAAAAAAACCTGTCCAGGTGTTCTGGCCTTTAGATCAGGGAGGTCAAAGGGCGAAGGCACCAAAGAACGTCTTGCCGTCGTCGGTCTCCAGGTCCGACAGCTGGTTGGTCTCGGTCCACAGCCGGTCGCCTTTGTTCAGCTGAAACACGGCGCCCAGGTAGATGGCGCTGTAGCAGCCCTGGCCCGATTTCCCACCGACCTCCGGCACGTTTTGACACGCTGACCTCACGGCGCTCATCAGGGACACTTTGGTTCCTATGGAATCCGAGAGGCGCCAGATCCTGTGGCTGAGGGTCGCTGGGCGCCACGTGGCCCCCGCTTCGTCGACGCAAGACACGCGGAACGATGCCTGGCCATAGACGAAGTACAGGCCCGTTTGTGGGACGGAGATCTGGTTCTGGTCCAGGCGGAGGCCGCCCTGAGCGAAGGCCTGACCCACGTTGTCACTCCACTCCAGCTCCAAGTGCTCGCCGTCCTCGTCGTAGGTTCCTGGAACAGAAAGAGACGTTTGGAAGCACCTGGTGGAGGCGGGGCATGGACCGTCTGCAGGTGAGAAGCTGCAGGTGATAAGCTGCAGGTGAGAAGCTGCAGGTGAGAAGCTGCAGGTGAGAAGCTGAAGGTGAGAAGCTGCAGGTGTGAAGCTGCAGGTGAGAAGCTGAAGGTGAGAAGCTGCAGGTGAGAAGCTGCAGGTGAGAAGCTGCAGGTGAGAAGTTGAAGATGAGAAGCTGCAGGTGAGAAGCTGAAGGTGAGAAGCTGCAGGTGAGAAGATGCAGGTGAGAAGTTGCAGATGAGAAGCTGAAGGTGAGAAGCTGCAGGTGAGAAGCTGAAGGTGAGAAGCTGAAGGTGAGAAGTTGCAGGTGAGAAGTTGCAGGTGTGAAGCTGCAAGTGAGAAGCTGAAGGTGAGAAGCTGAAGGTGAGAAGCTGAAGGTGAGAAGCTGCAGGTGTGAAGCTGAAGGTGAGAAGCTGAAGGTGAGAAGTTGCAGGTGTGAAGCTGCAGGTGAGAAGCTGCAGGTGAGAAGCTGCAGGTGAGAAGCTGAAGGTGAGAAGCTGAAGGTGAGAAGCTGCAGGTGTGAAGCTGAAGGTGAGAAGCTGAAGGTGAGAAGTTGCAGGTGTGAAGC
>NC_056502.1:5911891-5917098 GCF_014905685.2 Nematolebias whitei | reverse complement strand
GAAGCTGAAGGTGAGAAGCTGAAGGTGAGAAGTTGCAGGTGTGAAGCTGCAGGTGAGAAGCTGCAGGTGAGAAGCTGAAGGTGATAAGCTGAAGGTGAGAAGCTGAAGGTGAGAAGCTGAAGGTGAGAAGTTGCAGGTGAGAAGCTGCAGATGAGAAGCTGAAGGTGAGAAGCTGCAGGTGATAAGCTGAAGGTGAGAAGCTGAAGGTGAGAAGCTGCAGGTGTGAAGCTGCAGGTGTGAAGCTGCAGGTGAGAAGCTGCAGGTGAGAAGCTGCAGGTGATAAGCTGCAGGTGAGAAGCTGAAGGTGAGAAGCTGAAGGTGAGAAGCTGCAGGTGAGAAGCTGCAGGTGAGAAGCTGCAGACGAGAAGCTGAAGGTGAGAAGCTGCAGGTGAGAAGCTGCAGGTGAGAAGCTGCAGGTGAGAAGCTGAAGGTGAGAAGCTGAAGGTGAGAAGCTGAAGGTGAGAAGCTGAAGGTGAGAAGTTTTAGATACACAGAGGAGAGAGGAAGTTCACCTGAAGGTGACTCACCTTCTAAATGAATCGCTGCTTTGGCTTTTCTGAGGATTTGTTTCAGCGTGGAGTGAGAGCCTGAGGACAAAAACATCCAGAAATATTTGATTAAATATTTTTTCTACATTTTTTTATCCACGAACATCAAAGAATATTACACTTCATATTTCATATTTGAATTATTTCAATAGACACGAAGTAAAACAGGAAGGTTTCATAAATTAATGTCTTATCTGCCTTATTTTAACTGTAGCGTTTACTCGTAGTACCTGCGTGATTTAACTGTAGTATTCTCGTGTTTAACATTTTTTGTGTTAAATAAATGTATTATTATCATTACTATTATCATTATTTGTTGTTGTTGTTATAGTTAGTAGTTGTAGTTAGTAGTTGTAGTTAGTAGTTGTAGTAGTAGTAGTAGTAGTAGTAAGTAATATTAGATATTCACCTGTTTTTTCCTCAGGGTTCGTGAATCTCGGTGCTGCCGGTGGTTCTGAGTGGACCCGTGTGATCTCGGGCCGTTCGCTCCAGAACCAGACAAACAGCCGGACCCCTGCAACACACAGGACCAGGAGAGCCAGGACACCCAGGACCTTCCACATCCACCCCGTGGAGGACTTCTTCTGCTCCACAGAAACCCGGCTCCTCTGCTCAGTGCCGGCCTCCAGGTCGCCCTCTGCGGCTGCGTATCCCATCATGCTTTGCTCTGCGTGTCTCAGTGACTCGTCTGTGTCTCCGTGTCAGTTCTGAGTTGGGCCGGGTGGCCCGCAGTATTTATGCCTCCTCAGCTGCTTCTGCAGAGGGGAAACTCCGGTGATGTCACTCTGAAAGTGGAGACGGTGCAGCAGAGCGGGCCCAGGAACCCAATGGCAACAGGAAAGACGGGTCACAGAATTTTTTTCTTGAGCTCGTTGGGAGCTGTGGTTTCAGGATGGGAAAGTGTTTTTTTGTTTTTTTTTTACCCTAAACAGGAGGCAGACACAAAGTCACTCTGAGCTGCGACTGTAACTGTTGAGGTTAAATCGACAAATATCTGAGGTCAGAACAGATGGTTCCACCAGACATTCAGAACCTTCAGCCACCTGTTTGACTCCACACACACCTGAGACCCACTTCAGCTCCACAGAACCATCTCTGTTCAGAACATCACGTAGAACCGGATGAACTGCGTAATGCAGCGTGAATGAAAAGGTTTCATCTTTAAAAGGTTAGCTAAACTTGAACAGCTAACATGAGCTGAAAGCAGCAGAAAAAACAGCTGAAACGTGGAGAAATGAGCAGAATAAGCTGAAAAAGGCACATGGGCTGAATAGATTACAAAACGTCTGAAATTAGCAACAAAAAAAAGGGAAATGAGAAAAAAAAAGTAGCTGAAAAATATTTTTTTAGCAGAAAGAGACTGAAAGGAGCATAAAAAGTTTACATTACTAGAAGGAATCACAAAAAGTTGGAAATTAGCAACAAAAAATAATAATAGCAGAGAAAAGCTCTAATTTTCTGAAACGTATCCAAAAAGTAGCTGAATCAAATTTGCAGAAAGGAGCTGAACCAGAACAGCAGCTGAAATGAGCAGCAGAAGGTTTTAAACAGCTGAAGGACGTGAAGAGAGCTCCATTTTCAATGAGGAAAACATGGCCGACAAAGCTAAAGATTTCAAAATGGAAAAATTGCACAAAAACCACAAGTCCCGGCAGGAAAGTCCTGAAGGAGCCGAATGTTTTGAGAAGAAAAACGGATCCGTAAAACGTTCGGACGGTTGTTTCCCTCCTCGCCTCCTGACGCACAGATCTGCTCCGAACATTCAAACTTTAGACTTTAATCTCCACAAACATGAAACGCGTCGAGCAGTTTCTGTTACGATAAACAAAAATGGCCCAAACGCAAAGTTTTCATTGATAAACCTGAAACAGAAAAACAAAAACGGACTCATTTAAAGATTCTTCTTTTTCCATATGACCCGTTCACCGCTGAAGGGTCCGCATGTTTGTGTCCACATCAAGTCTCTGTTAGCAAAATATCTTGTGGAAGGCTACATGGACTTTATTGAAGCTTTCAGGAAATATTCCCAGAATGCATGTTTAGATATGATGGCTGCCCTACTTAAGGCTGAACATGTAAAATGATAAACAGTTAGAAAAACATCAGCGTTCTGCACCAACCAGAGACTGACGGAGACCAGCTGACCCGTTTGTAGAGTTCTGACCCGCTGCGGCAGAACTTTCTCTTTTGTTGTGTAGACGCTGAGTCAGCATTCACTCCTTTGTTTCCCTGATTTTATTTTTTATACGTCGACTCCTCCTGCAGACTTGGTGGGTTTTTTTTATTTATTGTCGTCGTTTGTTTTTTTAGCTGTTCATAAATAAAACGTTCGGCTTGTTCACAGACAGTGCGCTGAGTTTTGGCTGTTTTGCTTTTGTACTTTTCTAAATATTTAACTTTATTTACAAACATTTCTTCGTGAAACTGAAGAGATTACTCGTTTTATTCTCTGCAGTTTCTTCAGAAACGGTTTAATTTGAAATCTGTCTCAACAAACGAGCTCGATCTTTGTTTTCTTAAGCTACTTTTGGTTTTTACCTACTTTTCTGCTACGTCACTTGTAGCCATCTTCTTTTTTTTTAATTTTATAACATTTAGCAAACAATTTGCTACTTTTAGCTGCAGATAGCCGTTTGCTGCTTTTGGCTTTTAGTCAACATTTTTCTACTTTTAGCTTTTTGCTGCCATTTAGCTTTATAGCTTATTGCTAGCTTTTCCAACTTTTAACTTTTGGTCAGCCTTCTTCTAATTTTAGATTTTAATGAACAGTTTGTTACTTTTAGTATTTAGTTAGCCTATTGCTATTTTTAGCTTTTAGATTGTTATTTTACTTATGGCTTTTAGTTAACATTTTGTTACTTTTAGCTTTAAGTTAACATTTTGCTACTTTTAGCTTTTAGTCAGCCTTAGATTTAAACTTTTTTTTTTTACTTTTAGATTTTAGTTAGCCAAATGGAACTTTTAGCTTTTAGTTAGCCTATTGGAACTTTTAGCTTTTAGTTAGTCTATTGGAACTTTTAGCTTTTAGTTATCCAAATGGAACTTTTAGCTTTTAGTTAGCCAATTGGAACTTTTAGCTTTTAGTTAGCCAATTGGAACTTTTAGCTTTTAGTTAGCCAATTGGAACTTTTAGCTTTTAGTTAGCCTATTGGGTACTTTTAAGTATTGGTCAGCCTTTTGGTAATTTTAGCTTTTAGTTAGCCTTTTGCTACTTTCAGCATTTAAACTTTTTTTTTTTTTTTTACTTTTAGCTTTTAGTTAAATTTTGTTCTTTTATCTTTTAGCTAGCTTTTTGCCACTTTTATCTTTTAAGCAACATTTTAGTTTCACTTTGTGGTTTTGCATCTTGTTTGGTTTTGTTTCATTTTTCATCTGTTTTTTTTTATTTTTGTGTGTTTATTTATTTATTGTGGCTCATCGTTGTAAAGTTTGTCACTTTTTGGGGGGAATGTTTTTGTCAGTTGTATATTTATGGTGATCATTATTAGAAGTTTAACCTAACAGATAATCAATCATCTCCTTCCTGTTGCTTCCTCTCAATGTTTTTATGGTTTAAATTTATTTATTGAAGTTATCGTCGTAATGATCGGCCGTTTGTTGTCGTGTGAACAGCTGTACGATCATTTTGGTGTCTTTGAACAGTTTTCATGTCCTTGCAGATTCGTCTTGTCTCTGTGATCGCTGAGCTCATTAGCTGTGGTTCCGTTTGTGTTGCTCGTTGGGTTTTGGTTTGTTTCGTGGAGTTAAAGCACCGACTGCACCTGCAGCGTTGGTTGGAGCAACTCTGAATCAGGAACCAGCAGGGAACCTGAACCTTCTGGTCTCGTCTTGTTTGTTTGATTCCAGCCTGGAACACGAACCATGCACAGGATGATGTCTGATGATGTCATCACCATCAGCACCCACACCTTTGTTTTTCCTCCTGCTCACTCACCCGCCTCCTCTCGGTTGTTCAGAGGGAGGTTCACCAGTCGAAGCTCTCGGTCGGATGACTCCACAGGAAGCTCCTGAATCACTTTCATTCCCTAAATGTCAATCAAAACCAAACCTAACCTTTAAACACCAACAGGTGTGTTTCAGACTCGCATCAAGTTCAAGAATCTTTATTATCCCCGGGGGGCGATTTGTTTCACAGTCGGTAAATATCAAACATCCGTACTAGACGAGACATCGAGACATTAAAGTAACAGAAATCATCGTTCGCTGAGAAGCCTGATCACTACAGGGATGAATGAGTGTTTCAGTCTGTTCCTCCAACATCTGGGCAGCAGATACCTGCGTCCAGAAGGAAGCAGCCTGAACTCACCATGGAGTGGATG
Organism: Nematolebias whitei; assembly: GCF_014905685.2. Taxonomy (NCBI): domain Eukaryota; kingdom Metazoa; phylum Chordata; class Actinopteri; order Cyprinodontiformes; family Rivulidae; genus Nematolebias; species Nematolebias whitei. Next base: position 5,912,231 of record NC_056502.1, on the reverse strand, counting down.
ATCAGGATCTGCCAGAATCAGCCTGGCCCTGTTCACTGACCTCACCTGGTGCAGGTCAGTGAGGTTCTGTAGGTCAGAGAGGTTCTGTAGGTCAGTGAGGTTCTGTAGGTCAGTGAGGTTCTGTAGATCAGTGAGGTTCTGTAGGTCAGAGATGTTCTGTAGATCAGTGAGGTTCTGTAGGTCAGAGAGGTTCTGTAGATCAGTGAGGTTCTGTAGGTCAGTGAGGTTCTGTAGGTCAGAGAGGTTATGTAGGTCAGTGAGGTTCTGTAGGTCAGTGAGGTTCTGTAGGTCAGAGATGTTCTGTAGATCAGTGAGGTTCTGTAGGTCAGAGAGGTTCTGT
>NC_056502.1:5899447-5911491 GCF_014905685.2 Nematolebias whitei | reverse complement strand
TCAGTGAGGTTCTGTAGGTCAGTGAGGTTCTGTAGGTCAGATGTTCTGTAGGTCAGTGAGGTTCTGTAGGTCAGTGAGGTTCTGTAGGTCAGTGAGGTTCTGTAGGGCTATGCCAGCGTTCTGCTGCACATCCTGACGATCCCCGAGAGTTTGTTCCTGTTTTTGAAAGTCAAACGTTCAAACCAACAGACGAAGGTGAAAGTTAAGACTCAATAAAACTTTCTTATAAAAGTGGAATCCAGATTAAAACCGCAGAGCTTCTGATAAAAATACATTCTCTGGTGGGTCGTCTTTTAAAGTGAGTTCACATGGGGGTCAAAGGTCAGTTTGTCATGGAGAACAGTTCCCAGATATTTGTACTGATGCACCGCCTCAACAGCTTCTCCGTTAATGACCACAGGAGCTGCAACTGAAGAGTCTCTTCTAAAATCAGTGACCATCTCCTTGGTCTTTGAAACATTTAACTTTAAAAAGGAAGTCTCGCACCATTCAGTGAAGTCCCCGACCTCAGACCCGGGGTCTGGATCTTCTCTGCTCAGAAGGCACAGGATGACGGAATCATCAGCAATCTTTAAAATGTGACGCTGTGGGAACTGGCTGCAGCAATCGTTTGTGTATAAAATGAATAAAAGGGGTGAAAGAACGCAGCCCTGAGGGGAACCGGTCGAGGACAGAAGGACTTTAGGGAGAACCCCGTTGACCCTCACCCACTGAGACGAACAGTTAATAGGTCCACAAACCAACAGATGAGGTCAGAGTCGAGACCGTACTTCTGATATTTGGCAGAGTGGTAAATGTAAAGAGAAAACATCCGGGTCACAAAGACCTGCGTTCATTGTTGTTTTGTTCTGGTGCAACTCGATGATCCATTAACTTATTCAATTAATTAACCGTCGGTTCCTCCGTTTGCTCCTCGTTTCATTTCTGTGCTGATGTTCATCGTTCCATTTCTGCCCCAGAGGTTGTTCTGTTCGTTCGTGGCTCTGCCCTCTCAGCTCCGTTAGTACGTTAACGATCATTTTATCCGTTTTCACGTTTTTATTCTATTTACAGATAACTGACAATAAAACTATAAATCTATATCTTTAACCAAGAGCCCGTCCAGAGAACCTGACTCAGCCTTGGTAGATCTACCTGAGCATGCGTCGAAACAGAAAACCTTCTTCTGCAGTGAATCTTCTCAGATTCACTTCCAGGAGCTTCTGATCTGGACTTCCTGTCTGTTCTTCGTCTGCGGCTCCTTCAGGTTGGGGCTTGTCTCTGAAGATGACTACAGCACCTTCTACACGTCTGAATAAATTCAGAACCAGCTGCTTTTCCTTTTCCTGTCCACTCCTCCATGAAGTCCATCTCTGCAGCTTATGGACAGATCCTCCATTATGGTTCTCTTTGTCCTTCTGGATGTCTCTCTGATGGATGTCTGACCACCCTGTCATGGCAGCTTTGCTGTGGTGGCATCATCTTCAGGGTTCTGGGATATATTTTTTAAATCCAGCCCTGATCTGTATTTCTCCATTACTTTATTTCTGTCCAGGGTGAAGAGGTCCTTGGTCTTCATGATGTCAAAACATCGTAGAGGTGTTGGACTGGTGCTGGTTGTGGAGGCCGTCGGATCAGGCGCATCATTGGACACCTGGACTGTTCGCAGGTGGATCTGATTGGACTCGTGGTCTCTGAAGGGTCTGGTCCAGGCTTCACGTGTTTTTGTTGTAAAAATGTAGAAAACTTTTATTTGTTTCTATTTCTGGCCTCAGCTGATCTATTTTTAGGCTGACAAGTGGAGTTTTCCCAGTCTGAGGTCATGGTGTCTCAAAGACCCCTCCAGGAGACAAACCCTCCTTTCATCAGCCTCGGGGGGGAAATAAAATCTGCCCAGTTTTGGACTTTTTATCCACCTGCCCTTTTCCTTCCCCTCCCCCGCTGGATCTTTATCCAGGAGGTTAATTTCCACCCCCCCTCCTGTAACTACGTTATCTGTAAGGCTTTAACAAAAGGCTCTCTTTTGTTCTCAGCACACTTCCATCATCTGTTGCATCATGAAATCCCAGAGCTGCTCGGTCAGAGCTGAGCTGGGTCACATCGGGGGGGGAGGAAGTGGAAGCCAATTAGAAGTTTACGCAACAAGCATCGTCGTCGGATCCGTCTGGTGACGCAGTCGCAGCTGGCAGCGCCTCACGACACAATAATCCAGCAGAGGTTTGGTTTTCCTCTGCTCCGATTGGTTAACGAGAGAAATCGGGCCAGACCGAAGGCCGACCACAAATACAACTTCCCCTGGCGCACAAACAAAAAGCTCGGTGGCCTCAAAACACCGAGAATCTGGGCCTGAGTTTGGTGAAGAGCTCTGACTCCTTCGCTTCATCTGTGGAGGCTAAAGCGTCCAGATTAAATATTTATCTTTTAGCCACAGAGATCAGATCTGAACGAATCAGTTCAACAAAACAAAACTCTGTTTGGTTCACGTCAAAGAACATTTTGTCACAGGAGAGGACGTTAGAAGTGGCAGAAGTTTTATATTGTTTGAAAATATAAAAGTCTGTTTCAGTGTCCAACATTTTTCACTCGGGTCATCTGGACAGTGAAACGTTTCACCTTCCATCCAGAAGTTTGAAAAACATCCAGAAACTGGTTCAAAACCAACAAAGTCCATGCTCAATAATCCAGGTATACAATCCAACAATTTTCAGTCAGGTCATCTGGGTGTTTCATTGACTGATGAAGCCTTCTGGATGGAAGGTGAAATGTTTCAGCACAAAAAAAGAAACTGTCCAGATGACCCGACTGAAAATTGTTGGATTGTATACCAGGATTATTGAACATGGACTTTTTTGGTTTTGATCCAGTTTGATGTGACTGTTGAGGAGGAGGTGGGCCGGCACCAGAGGAGGGGGCGTACCAAAGAGACCATCTTAGCACCAACATAACTGGTTTGTTCCACTTTGGAGTAAGCTGTTGGGGGAAGAATCAGTTTTGTTGTGCGTTTCCTTGACTGATGAAGCCTTCTGGATGGAAGGTGAAACGTTTTAGCAAAAAAAAAGAAAAAGAAACTGTCCAGATGACCTGACTGAAAAATGTTGGATTGTATACCTGGATTACTGAGCATGGACTTTTTTAGTCTGTTTCAGTGTGTTCAGATCCACGTTTCTGCTCAGGAGTGGTTCCCACAGACACTCGATTATTTCCACGCTAATTAAACATCTTAAACCAAAGTTAAAAATCTAAAGATTCAAACTACGATCCTGGATCCAAATCCTTTAATGGACGATCAACTGACGGCCGTGTGGCCACTTAAAGGGATGGTCCAGTCAACTTTAAAAGGATGGTCCAGTCAACTTTAAAGGGATGGTCCAGTCAACTTTAAAAGGATGGTCCAGTCAACTTTAAAGGGATGGTCCAGTCAAATAGTTACCAGTTGTCAGTAAATACCAGTCACAGAGCGCTGATAAAAAAAAGTTCTACATCTTGTGTTTGCTCTTATTGTGATTTTCCACTTTGTTAAACTTTACAAGTCGACAGCTGTTTGCCAGAAAAACACATTCCTGACATTTCAACTAATTAAACAAAAACGTACGTTTCAGCAGACAAGCCAAACTGATGGGTGTGTCTGAATGTGGGGACGGTGGCTGCAGGGTGGGGGTGGGGGGGCTTCTCCTTCTGAAGCCCTGGAAAATGTATGAATAATTGTATCTTTGTGCTGATTGCCAGAGAGTCGACAGAGTTGTCGACCAACCAGTCAGTCATTTTGACTGACTGTCCAGAAAGGACCAGACAGGAGACTCCAGTGAAACAGTTAGTAGGTTTATCTAAAAACGTTAAATCTGGTCCTCTGGACATTCAAAAAAACAAAACAAAGCAAAACAACAAAAAAATGTAGAAACGTTTCGTCTCTCATCATGGAGACTGATGAAACAATGGTCTCTTTTGATGTCACATCACTCTTTACGTGCATTCCTGTTGATGATGCAGTAGAGGTGGTCAGTTTAAGATTAAAATCAGACACCACTCTGAGCAGCAGGACCACACTTTCCACAGAACAACTGTGTCAACTCTTGAAACTGTGCCTGCAGTCAACCTACTTCACATATGGGGAGCAATATTATAGGCTGAAACATGGGTGTGCTATGGGGTCTCCAGTTTCTCCTATTGTTGCCAACCTGTACATGGAGGAGGTAGAAAAGAGAGCCTTGACGTCCTTTTCAGGGACACCACCAAGTCATTGGTTCAGGTATGTTGACGACACCTGGGTTAAAATTAAATCTCAGGAAGTCCAACATTTTACTGACCACATCAACTCTGTGGATAAATACATCAAGTTCACACGAGAAGATGTAAAAAATGGCAAGTTGGCTTTCTTGGACTGTGAGGTCTCAGTCTCTGATAGAGGACATTTGCAAACCGAGGTGTACCGCAAACCCACCCACACAGACCAGTATTTGCAGTTTGACTCCCATCACCCTTTGGAGCACAAGTTAGGAGTCATCAGGACTCTGTACCACAGAGCAGACAGCGTCCCCACTAGCTCAGGAGCCAGGCAGAAGGAGAAATCCTACACAAAACAGGCTCTAGAGCAATGTGGATATCCTAACTGGGCCTTCCTGAAAGCAGAGAAGAAACCCAAACAGGACTCCAGTCAGCCATCAGGTGAAAAGGAGGAACCCAGACCCAGACCAGTGGTCATTCCATATGTTGAGGGAGTATCAGAGAAACTGAGACGTTTATTTTCTAAACATAACGTCCCAGTGGCTTTTAAACCCCAAAATACATTACGGCAAAGACTGGTTCATCCCAAAGATCCAGTCCCCCAGCACAAACAGAGTAATATTGTGTATGTTGTTCAGTGTCAGGAGGGTGATCATTCTTACATCGGGGAAACTAAACAGCCACTGGCCAAAAGGATGGACCAGCACAGAAGATCAACATCATCAGGCCAGGACTCTGCGGTCTACACTCATCTCCAGGCCAGCGGTCACTCTTTCAGGGATGAAGATGTTCACATCCTGGACAGAGAGGAACGATGGTTTGAGAGAGGAGTAAAGGAGGCCAGCTTTGTGAAAAGAAACCGTCCATCATTAAACAGGGGTGGAGGCCTCCAGGTTCAACTGTCCCCCTCTTACAATGCTGTGATTGCTAGTATCACTCAGACCTCTGTGAACAGTAAACAGCCATCAGGTGCTAACGATCCATTGTTAGGCTGATGGTCCTTCTTGAGCATGTGATCAGCTGGTTTTGGTTGTCAGCAGCAAACTGGTTGATCCACTCTGAGAAGGTGCTATTTAAGAGACTGAGCTGAAAACAGCTCCTCAGACTGAGGAAGTCTCTCGGATGAGAGACGAAACGTTTCTACATTTTTTTGTTGTTTTGCTTTGTTTTGTTTTTTTGAATGTCCAGAGGACCAGATTTAACTTTTTTAGATTTTTCTGCCTGGATTATTGAGCATGCATCAGGATAGTTAGGTTTATTTACAAGGTGGACCAGGAACTGGAGGATCTGCAGAGGACAACAGGAGGTGAGCTGAGTACATACTAATTCTCCAAGAGACTGATTAAATCCAGATTAAGAGGGAATCTCTGACTTTCTATCTTCCAGGCTCAAAGGGGAACTACCAGGATGGTGGTTCTATGCTCGGGGGAGGAGGTCGGGATGGCAGGAGGAGCAGGTGCAGTTGAGAGTAGACGGCTGAGTCGACAGAACCGGGCTTTGTTCTTTGTTGCAGGAAGGACTGGGCAGGAGAAGATCCACAAGGAGTCTGGTAATCTAGAGTTCACTCAAGGAGTTCTGTTGGCAACATGGAGCACACGGAGCTCAAGAAGTTGTAGGTTCATCACCACGAGTGACTAACGGTCCACCGAGGACTTGTGGAATGACTCGGCCTTGGCTAAAAGATGTAACTGTCCACAGCTGAGCTCCATCAGCTCCGACTGCTCACAGCACCTGAAACGACAACAAGGGCCGATGGGGACACCACGAATCCCAACAATCAGAAGCTTCCAAAGCTGTGACATCATCGGCTGGGCTTTCCCAAATTTGGGCGTTTCACAGAGATAGTGCAATTAATCCTAACTGACCTAAAACCAGGAAAGTTTAGTTTGATTTAATGTCAGATAGTGAGGGGAAGAAACAGTTCTGTGTTTTTATACAGTGTAAACATCTGGGTTCAACTGTATCTACGACAGGTAATACATTTATCTTTTACAATTTTTCATCATAAACTCGGCCCCGAGTCGCGGGTTCCAAACCGAACACACAAACGCCCAACTCGTTTGTTCTCTTTGGACCTGATGTTTGTTTCAGAACCTACAGTTTGTTTTCTAACAATAACTTTCATCACTTTAACCAGCAGAACCTCAGCAGAACCTCAGCCGGGCCTCGACTCGAAGCTAAACCTTTCCATGAGCGAGTGGGTGTGTGTGATTTCAGTTTCAGGTTCTGATAAAAACCTTTGTGACTAAAGAGACGTGACTCAGAGGTTCAGGTCAGGGTTCACTTCCTGTGACCTTTCAGAACCATCGGCTTGTTTATCACAACAAACGAGTTTTAGAAGTTGTCAAACGTTTCACCTGACGGCCTGACTGATCGGGAGCGTCGTCATGTGGCGCTCAGACGGTTTGGGTCTGACCAAACAGGAAGTTGGTCTTAACGTTGTGACTTAAAGTCAGCTGTTTGAATTTTCATTAAACAAAAGTCGTTTTTAATTTTGGAACGTGGGCGCCGCGATGCAGAAGTGAGAATGACGCGTCAGGAAGTGTGGACTCGGTAAAAATAAAACACCTTGATGTCGCGCGGCGCTGAAATATAAAACTAGATAAGCTTCCTAATGTCACGATCGATGGTTCTTCTTCAGCTCTTCTCTACTTTTTATGTTCAACCACTTTTAAGTCATTTGGACTCTCGGAACGACAGAGAATATATAAATCTGCAGCAGAAAACTATAAAAATTAAAAAAAGATTTTGTTAGTTGTTTTTTAACTTTTCTGATTTTAAACTCTGTTTCCAGTTTTCTCTTTTTACTTTGTCCAAATATTCCTAATTTAAATTAAAAAAGTTTTGCTGTTTCCTCAGATTCACTTCTTTAATTTAACTGTTTTTTTGAATAAAACGACAGATTTAAAGGACGACTTAAAATCTTCAGTTGCTTTCACGTGTCCGTTCCTGTTGTGTTTTCTGCACACCTGCTTTTACTGATTAATTATCTAAACTTCCAAAAATCTCCACACGATGATAAAACCAACAGGACGAAGCTAAATGTTTGAGTTTATTGTTCTGCTGAAAATAAAACTATAAAACTAAAACTTGACCAATAAGATCTGAGTCCACGTCTCATTGATCACCCATCGGTCATGCTTGTCAGAGGTTTTATAGTAGTTTCAGCTACGTACAAGTACAAATTAAAATAAAACGGTGTCCCTCCAGGTTCACGGTGCAACACAGAACATAATGTGAAAAACAACACACAGTGCAGATACACAACAAAACAATAAATACAAACAGACCTACAATAAATGCAAAAAGACAACTAACCTAATCTAAACAGGAATTAAGAGACAAGACTAGAGACACATGTTGGTTCGTACATGTGTGTGTGGTACATGAGGTAGAAACATGTTCTGGTATGTGGTATGTGTCAGAGTCCAGGAGTGTGTGTGTGTGTGTGTCCTTGTTTATGCTACTTTGTGAGGCCCATTTTTCCAACTTATACTACATTGTGAGGACCAACTGCTCCTTATGGGGCCCAAAGCCCGGGCCCCATAAGAAGAAGTCCCGTTGGTGGGTTAGGGGCTAGGTTTAGGACTAAGGTGTGAATTGAGGATGTGTTAGGTTTAGGGTTAGGTATGTACTGGTAATGGTTAGGTTATGGATAAAGGTCATGGTTAGGCTATAGAAATGAATGAAAAATGAATGGAAGTCAATGCAAAGGCCCCACAAAGATAGCAAAACAAACCTGTGTGTGTGTGTGTGTGTGTGTGTGTGTGACTTTCCTTCCCTCCATTGATTACGATGACATCATTTACATGAACGCTCCTACAAGAACCCTGCAGATGTTGGATGCTGCAGATGTTGGATGCTGTCTATCATGGTGCGCTAAGATTCATAACTGGCTGTAACTACCGTACCCACCACTGCACCCAGTATTCACTGGTTAACTGGTCACCATTAACTTCACAGACTCTCTCACTGGTACATTTTCATCTTTAAACCACTTCTTGGTCTGCTGCCTTCATACATCTCCTCTCTGCGTGAGTGCAGCTACAGCGTGCGCTCTCAGGACATTATTACTGAAAAAAAGTCATGTTTGTGTGTGTGTGTGTCTTTGTTTATGTTAATTTGTAAGGCCCGTTTTTCCGTCTTACACTTTTCATTCATTCAACTTTTATTTATCCAGGTTAGTCCCATTGAGCCTCGAGGACTCATTTACAAGAGAGACCTGATTTTAACAAAGAAAGATGACAACAATGGACAACAGCGACAACAATAGACAATCATAAAAGAGGCACACAATTTATTATTAATTTTTTAAATAAAATGGCAACCTAAAGGACAGTCAAAAGTAAAAACTAGTGGAAAAAACAGCTAGGTTATAAGACGATGTAGAAAACTAAAAACAGGAACATGTCTGCAGTGGTTTTTCCCAGGAACAGATGTTTGAAGCCACTTAGAGGTCAAGATCGAGAGCTTCAGATCGTTTTGTAAAATATTCCAGGAAACAGGAGCGGAGTTGGAGAAGGCCCTTTTACCTAGTTCAGTCCTGACTGAGGGAACACTGCAGGTAATGATGTCCTGAGAGCGCACGTTGTAGCTGCACTCACACAGAGACATGTAGGAGGAGATGTATGAAGGCAACAGACCAAGAAGTGATTTAAAGATGAAAATGTACCAGTGAGAGAGTCTGCGTGAAGTTAATGATGTCCAGTTAACCAGTGAATACTGGGTGCAGTGGTGGGTACGGTAGTTACAGCCAGTTATGAATCTTAGTGCACCATGATAGACAGCATCCAACATCTGCAGCATCCAACATCTGCAGGGTTCTTGTAGGAACGTTCATGTAAATGATGTCATCGTAATCAATGGAGGGAAGGGAAGTCACAGATACAAGATGTTTCCTAGCGTTCAGAGTTAGACAGGATCTGTTTCTGAAAGAGAAAGCCAGTTTAACTTTCAGTTTCTTTACCAAGTTTTCCACATGGAGCTTAAAAGAGAGATGTGAGTCGACCAAGATACCCAAATATTTATAGGAATCAACAAACTCAATGGGGACACCATTTGAGGATGAGATCAGAGGAAGAACTGCTGGGACCGACTTCCTGTTTGAAAAAGCATCCCTTTGGTTTTGTCAGGATTTAGGACAAGTTTGAGGCGGAACAAATCTGACTGGATGATGTCAAATGCAGATTTCAAAAGCTGGAAAACCGTATCAACTGTTTTAGCTCGACAATAAACAAAATACTACATTATGAGGACCAACTGCTCCTTATGGGGGCCAAAGCTGGGGCACCATAAGGTTCATGTGCCATTGGTGGGTTAGGCTATAGAACTGAATGGAAAATGAATGGACGTCAATGCAAGGTCCCCATATAGATAGCAAAACAAACCTGTGCGTATGTGTGTGTGTTTTTGTTTTAGGTTACCTTGTAGGGACCAATTTTACAAAATATCATGCATTGTGGGCACCAATTACGCTTTATGGGGACCAAAGCCAGGTCCAGGAGAAGTCCAGTGGGGGGGTTAGGTGTAGGACTAAAATTGTTGCATTGTATACCTGGATTATTGCGCATGGACTTTGTTGGTTTAGGAGTAAAGTGTGAATTGCAGATGGGTTAGGCATGTACTAGTAATGGTTAGGTTTAAGGTAAAGGTTTAGGGTTGGGCTATAGAAAATGAATGGAAGTCAATGCAAGGTCCCCAAAAAGTATGTTTACAAGAACGTGCGTGTGTGTGTTAGCCAAATATCTCATGAACCACCGAACCAGTCATCTTGATAATTTTTCATCAGTCGATGACGCTTCGTTTCGTTTAATTGCAGATTAAATCTCTGGATGAAGGGCGGCGGGCGATATGCATTCCTTCAAGGCAAGTTGTTCCGTTTGTTCAGTTTTGGGTGCTTGTTGGTTTGTTTCTAAAGCTCATGCTGGTTCTGGTTGGATGTTTCTGTGTGCAGAGTGAAGCTGCTGTCAGAACCTGAACGGAGTTTAATTTCAGAAAAAATCCGAGTCAGTCGGAGGAACTTCTGTTTTTAGGATCGCTCTCAGTTTGAGTCAGTTTCTCTGAAGAGCAAGGCGCAGTTTGGAGGGAAAGTTCCTGCTTCAGGGGTGACGGCTCGCAGAAATATTTCATCTGAGGCGTGTTTTTTCTGCTCCAGACAATCAGAGAATCTCTGTTAATCCCCCAGATTTTCCTCATTCTTTACGTTCTGAAGTCACCTGAGTGAAAGCTCAGCCACCTGCTCAGAGCCGGGTTTGAACTCGCAGTCGTGACGAAAGCTCCACAAAGAAACTCTTTCATCGACGCTAAACTAAAAATAATCTGCAAAACAAAGGCCTGTCAGTCACGGAGAAGCAGCTCGTTGGAGGTTAACGCGCTAAATTTCCCTCGTTTGCGTAATTTAAACACAAAAGAACGGAGTTTGGTGCAACAAGAATGGTTTCATCAGCACGTTGAGGTTTCTGGAGGTTTTGATGATTAATAATTAAACGCAGGCGTGCAGAAAACACAAGAGCAAAACTAACAAAGAAAGAACAAAGCATGTTTTTAAAAAATCCTTAAATTGATCTTTTCCTCCCCCCAAAATAACAAAAACAGCTGAAATAAAGAAGTGAACCTGTGAAGAAACAGCCGAACTTTTGAAATGTGAAACTGACGAAGTAAAAAGAGGAAACTGAAAACAAAACAAACTTTAAAACATCAGGATGTCATGAACGTTTCAAAGCCAAGTTCACAAAAAGCTTTACATTGTTTTAATGATTGTTTATTAATTTAATTATTATAAACAAACAATAAAACAAGGTGAAGGCGGGTAAAGCGAGGCAGATCTTCAGCTGAGATTTACAGCAGTTTTTCTCCTGAAACTTCTGAAGAAAATGATCCAAAGTCGAGGAACTTTAAATCAGAGTTCCAGGTCGGGATCTCTCTGAGGTCCGGTTGGAGAGACGAGTTTGTCTCCAAACGTTTGAGATGTTTTCAGTTTCCTCCTGGACTCAGAGGCTCTCAGACTCATTGCTTCATTTTATTTATTTAATCTGTTCATAGAAGAACACGAATATACAGCATTCATTTACAAACACAGTACAATCAGTTTTCTTTGCATATATATATATATATATATATATATATATATATATATATATATATATTCATTCATTCAACCTTTATTTAGACAAGTTAATCCCATTGAGCCTCGAGACTCATTTATAAGAGAAACCTGATTTTAACAAAAAATGATGAAAACAATGGACAGTTATAAAAATACATACACATTTTTTTAATACAAATAAGATGGTATAAATGTAACAAAAACAGCGAGATTATAAGGCGAATGTAGAAAAGTAAAAACGGGAACATGTCTGCATTGGCCCTTGCCAGGAGGCCAACAGATTCTTAAAGCCACTTAGAGAGGTCAAAGGTCGAGAGCTTCAAATCTTTTTACAAGATATTCCAGGAAACAGGAGCGGAGTAGGAGAAGGCCCCTTTGCCAAGTTCAGTTTTCACTGAGGGGACACTGCAGGTAATAATGTCCTGAGAGCGCACGCTGTAGCTGCACTCACGCAGAGACACACACCCACATATATGGGGAGTGGTGGCGCAGAGGTTAGAGAGGTGGGCTTGTGATCGGAAGATCGCCGGTTCACGCCCCGGCCCCGACAACATCAAAAATTGTGGGTGGGGTAGGTGAAACACCCACACTTGCCCCCACCCTCATTCGCCCCACTCTGGGCCCATGAGCAAGGCCCTTAACCCCCACCATGTGCTCCCTAAACAAGTCTCTCTTGAAAATGAGTTCTCGTGGCTCAATGAGACTAACCTGGATAAATAAAGGCTAAATGAAAAAAAAA
>NC_056502.1:5897464-5899047 GCF_014905685.2 Nematolebias whitei | reverse complement strand
TATATATATATATATATATATATATATTTATATATATTTATATTTATTTATTATGTATATTTACGTTGATACAAACAGTAAGCCACAATTTCTAACATAATAAAATCTTAGCTCTAATTTGTTGTGGTCAAACAAAATAATAATATAAATTAAAAGACACTCTCACACAAACACACACACACACACACATAAGGAAAAGAGGAAAAATAAGAGGAAATAAAAATAAATAAATAAATAATTGTATTAAATAAAACTATAATTATTTAAAAACTATTAATTATTTAAAAAAATAATAATTATTAAAAACTATTTAAAATTTAAAACCTAATCTTAATTTTAAAAAACTGGTCTAAATCTCCGTTTCTGAACGGTCCTGCAGGAGATGAAACTGTAAACGTGAGGCAGCTGCTGAGGTCGTTTCATCTTCTACCTCTTGTTCATGGTCAGGTCACAGAGGCAGCAGGTCCAGGAGAGAAACACAGACTTCCCTCTCCCCGGAGAGTCCACTTCCTCATGGGGGGTGTCATGGTGTTCCCAGACCAAAGAGGAGAGATAATCCCTCCAGAGTTCTGGGTCCTGGGGGTCTCCTTCTAGTGGGACATTCTCTGAAAACCTCCAAAGGAAGGCAGGAGGCATGGTAATCAGAAGCACCTCCTCCTCTGACTCTACTCCGAGCTCCCCCCTGGATGACGGAGCTCCTCACCTCCTCTCTGAAGCTGAGTCCCCCACCCCCACCCCACACACAGGAAGCTCATTCCAGCTGCTTGGATCCAGGATCTGTTTTTTTCTGCGTTGAAACGTAGACAGACCAGGAAATCCAGAGCTTTGCCTTTAGATTCAGCACTTTCTCCAACCGGAGCAACGGTCTCATTACTAGGCCCTGATCCACTCCATCTCCCAGTCCGTCCTACTTCTGGTCGGAGCCTCCAGTCCAAACCCCGTCTGCCGCTCCGCCGGGGAGTAACAAAATAATGTCCACGGTCAACAACACAGTTCTGCCAGCTGTGCCAGCTGTGCACGCAAAAATAAAACATGCTTTTCAAAAACTGATCACTCTGAACACGTCCACAGGACTCGATTTATTTTTCATTTTCATTGACCCTTTATTTATCCAGGTAGTCCCATTGAGCCACAAGAACTAATTTTCAAGAGAGACCTGTTTAGGGAGCAGATGGGGGTTAAGGGCCTTGCTCATGGGCCCTGAGTGGGGCGAATGAGGGTGGGGGCAGGTGTGGGTACTTCACCTACACCACCCACATTTTTGATGTTGTCGGTACCGGGGCTTGAACCGGCAAGCTTCCGATCACAGGCCCACCTTCTCTAACCTCTGTGCCACCACTCCCCACCACTCCCTTGATGGAGGTCTGGTCGCAAAAACTCTGAGTTCTGTGAGACTTCAGTTTAGAAGCTTGGGCCAGTGGGGTACCAGCAGGACTCTGGGATCGTATGAAGACCAGCAAGACTCTGGGGCTGTATGAAGACCAGCAGGACTCTGGGATCGTATGAAGACCAGTAGGACTCTTGGGCCATATGAAAACCAGCAGGACTTTGTGGTCATATGAAGACCAGCAGGACTTTGTGGT
>NC_056502.1:5895558-5897454 GCF_014905685.2 Nematolebias whitei | reverse complement strand
GACTTTGTGGTCATATGAAGACCAGCAGGACTCTGGGGCCATATGAAGACCAGCAGGACTCTGGGGCCATATGGACCCAGCTCTGAAACGGACCACTGTCATCCAAAACAACCCCAGTCTTAAGGATTTCAAGTAGTTCCTGCAGAATCTGGTCCACACATCTGTCACCACTCTGCCGTTACTTCTGCAGGAAGTGCTACAGCTAGCTGCTGCAGCCGATGCTTGTGCTCGTAAATGCTGACGTCGTGTGAAGGTGGTGGAGGCGTAAACGTTTCAAAAGAAAAAGTTTTCACAAACTGCTGCGAAACTTTAGAGGTCGGAGAAATTCCAAGATGGCAGCATTTTATCTACAACAGGTAAGATGTTAATTGTTTATAACTTTTCCACAGAACATCACTTCAAAATGGCCGTAATATCCCTTTAACACAGCAGCAAGATGCGTTCTTTGAGTTGTGAGGAACTTTTATTCCTCCGAGGAAAACCAATAAATGCTGATTTATTTTGAAAGAAAAAAAAAATCAAATTCTATTTTTTCAGCATAACTTTCAAATTTTAAAATGCGTTAGATACTTTTCCCCTTTGAAATAAATAAAACAATTTGGGCTTTAAACTTTTTGCTGTTTCTGAGCATTTTATAAACTTTTCTGCTCGTGAGCTAATAAAGCATGATTAGTTTAAAGTTGTTTAAAATCAGGTTTTAGATGATTTTTGTAATAAAATCATGAAAATATTTCTCCTCGTGATCAGTTCTCTGGTTTATGTTTTAGTTGTTAGATGTTCCTTTTAGCCCACAGTCAGTTTTTATTTATTATTATTATTATTATTATTATTTGGCTTTGTGTCAATTTCTGATTGAATTTGGGAAGTTTTCCGACCCTCCTGCTGCCATTGGGTCAAAATAACTCAAACTGAAGTGTCAGGGCAGCAGGAGGGTTGATGAACTCCAGCGTCAACTCGTGTTTTTTGTGTGACCGGAGGTGACGGGGATCATGGGAGTTCTCTGCACGGATCTCTTTAAGAATCGGACCGGAACCGGGTCGAGTCGGAGGCTTTAAATGAGTCAGTGGATTTTGGAGGAAGCCGCCTGATGTTGCACCAGATGTGTGGCTTCCTGTTTCTGCACCTGCACCTCAACGCGCCGCCTCGATAAACAAACCCAAAGTTTCAGTCGACTTCAGAGAAGTTTCAGGCGAATCCAGGCCGAGAGGAAAAAGAACATTTCAACTCATAGAGTTAGTTTAAATTAAAAAACGGTTACAAACAAAGTAAGATGTCACATGATCAGAGTCAGGAGGACTCTAAGATACTACCACAGCAAAGTTTAGCTCAACATCTGTAAAGGCAAAAAAAAAAAAAAAAGTTTGCATTTTATTCTGAAACTCCTCAAAAACACAGCACCGTTTCTGAAAATGTCTCTGTCCACAAGGAAACACTGAAAACACCACTCGGTGCTGCAGTAACTATACCGGGCCTGCAGGTGGCACCGTGACAAATACACGCCAGAAACAGGAAACAAGACTCTCTTTGTTTTTGGTTTTGTTTTGTTTTTTGAGATGAGCCATGTCCCGAGCCAGAATCTGACCCGGCTGGACCTCTGCTTCAGGATGTGAGTAAAGGTAAGACCATTAAAACAACTCGTAAAAAGATGTTTAACCTGGTTGGTTTTGTTCCTATTTAGAGTTTGAACTAAACAAACTAAAATATCATCAATTAGCTATTAGCATCAGCTAGCCAATACTAATAGCCATTAGCATCAGCTAGCTGTTGCTAATAATGGTTAGTATCAGCTAGCTAATACTAATAGCTGTAAGCATGTTGTTGCTAATAATGGTTAGCATCAGCTAGCTAATACTAATAGCTGTTAGCATCAGCCAACTGTTGCTAATAATGGTTAGC
>NC_056502.1:5886684-5895548 GCF_014905685.2 Nematolebias whitei | reverse complement strand
GTTAGCACCAGCCAACTGTTGCTAATAATGGTTAGCATCAGCTAGCTGACACCAACCGAAGCTGAAACGGTCCAATACCTGTGTTGTTTTTAAAACTAAACTTATTAGTCACTCTAATTCAACACATTATTCATTTTAACAAAACCTTCCTGCTGCCATGGGGTCAAAATGACTCAAGGCCTCAGTTTTAACAGTGAGACCTTGTGGGTTATTTTGACCCAATGGCAGCAGGAGGGCTCATGGAGTCTTCTGGGTCGAACTGTTAACCTGTTGAGTTTAAACTTTTCAGGGTTGATTTATTTTTTATTACACCACTCCTGCTGCCATGGGCTCAAAATGGCAAGGCTTCTGTTTTAAAACGAAGTCCTGAAGAAATATTTTGACCCCAGGGCAGCAGGAAGGTGAATAAAATGTGTTTAAAAATTAAACATTTCATAAAGGAGGGCGCCTCATGAAGACAATATAAGACAGATTTCACCTCATGTCATTATTTTCTGTTTGCTTCACATTTCCTCGTTTTTTTTTGGAGCGTTGCTTCGTAAAATAAAAATGAAAATGGCAACAAAGCCCAGAGGAATCCCAACTCTTCAGCTTCTGACCCCAGATGAGCAGAGAGAGACGCTGCCGGGTAAAACCAGAAGTTTCTGAAGAGTCAAAGACGTAAACAGACGTCAGCTGTTTAATCTATTTAAGTCATTTAGATAAACTGAGTCCAGCAGAACCGTCAGTCAGACACGTCACTTTTTATCTTTTAAATAGGTTTTGAGGTTTCTGAACAATCTCGGGTTGAGTTCGAGGATTTACAAATGATCCAGTTCTGACATCCTAACACGTCAGCTTCTTATTTCCACAACTTTTACTCTTCTTCTACAGTTTCTCCACGGGATCGTTGGCGTTTCTTTCTTCTTCTGCTGTAGGTCAGAGGTCACACACAGTTTTCTCGTTAAATTCTTAAAATGTTGTCGTATCTCCAACACAAACCTCCGCAGAAACAAAATTAAAATGTGACGAGTGGACAGGTAGATTCTGCGGATGTGGTTACCATGGTGATCTCAAAGATAAGCTTTAACGTTTCCTTTGATCTTCACACTTCTTCTAGTCTCCTCATCATAAATTCGTCCATCCTGTCGGCTCATATCATTACAAAATATTTTTGTGTCAACATATCTGCAGTTTTATTGTGCTTTTTTTTTTTTTTGTCATTTTGTGCAGAAAAAAGCAGCTGACTCTTGAGATTTGAATAATTTTTCCAGAGTAAATCACTTCCATTCAGTCTCTAACATCAGATAAATGTCTTTGAATAGTTTTAATTTAGTTTAAATATATATAAAAAAATGTTTTATTACAATCAATTTCATCCCCTGAACCTGCGGAGAGATGGAGCAAATGTCGGCTGGATTTCAGCTGATTTGATGGAATCTGGCGCCACCCTGTGGTCAACCAGCAGAATGCACCACAAATTAAATTCGTTAAAATGTTTATTTAATTTCAATGTAACCAAACAATAATTTATAAAATTACATAACTTAGCAGTGAAAAACAAACAGTAGCTGAAGTGATGAGGGACGTTTTTAAAAATTACACTCGGCTTCAACACCGAAACAAATCTGAAAACCTTGTTCCTTGAGATAAACAAAAACCTTGACGTTGAAATGGTGAGCTTTAATTCAGAGCTCGTGGTTTGAACCTGATTTTAGGACATGTGAGATGGAGTTAGTGTTCCTTGTTGTCAGGAAGAGGAGCAAACTGGTTTAAGATGTTCAGACTGGAAGCTGGATCAGTCACAGGTTTCAGTCCAGTCAGGGTGCAGGCTCAGTGAAGCTGGAACGCTCCCCAGAAGGTGTCATCATTCTGAGCTTCTCCTCTGACCTCCAAGCTGACACGGTCTCCTCCTCTCAGCTTGATGACCTTCACCACCATGACCGAGCCTCCTGCAGGAGCCGAGGCCTCCACCAGCTTCTGATCTCTCCCCAAGGAGGACGAGGTCCGGCTCAGCCTCACAGACCCGCCCTGACCACCCTTCATGAAGACCACCTGAGCGTAGATGAAGTACGGAGCGGGCCCGGTTCTGCTGCAGTAGATGGAGTTGTTCCTCAGGAGGAGGGAACAGGAGTCGCAGCTCAGATGGTCCTGCCACGATGGGCCGTCCACAGCTGCCGGAGAAAAACAAACAAATCAGGATTTACAGGAAGAGATCAACACTTCATTCATTTTATTTCCTGCAGCTAAAACATGTTTAACTCAGCAAAACAGAAACTGGTCCCAGCAGAGGAAAGACACGTGAACAGAACCTGAAGGACCAGATACAGAACCCAGGAGGACTCCAAAAGGATCGGAAAGTAACCTTTAGGATTAGTTATTCCATTTTTAGATAAAAACAGGAAGTTCTGACAAAAATTGACTCAAAAAAGCAGAATGCTTGTCATGGATCAGTGGTCAGCGTAGTGGTCTCACAATCCTGAGGGCGCAGGTTCGAGCCCAGGTTGTCTCAGGAAGGACACCCGGTGCAAAACAATTACATAAATCTGTCCTTTGTGTTAAATTGCCATGGCAACCGCAGCAGCAGGGAGCAGCCGAAAGAAAAACATTAAAATATAAAATAGAATTATGTTCTCGAGTAACCTGTTAGTCCTCAGAGCATGTGTTGGAGATGACTCTCCAACATGTCCTGGGTCTTCTTTGGGGTCTCCTTCTAGTTGGACATGTCCTAAAAATCTCCCCAAGGAGGTCTCCAGGGTCCAGCCCTGCCACATGTCTGAACCTCCTCAGCTGGCTCCTCTGGATGTGGAGGAGCAGTGGTTCTACTCCGAGTCTCTTGAAGAACTGAACTTCTCATCCCATACGTAACGGAGAGTCCAGCTGCCCTGCAGAGAGAACTCGTTTGGACTCTTTCAGTCTCTACTCAGAGTTCAAGACCACTGGTGAGGGTAGGAACGCAAACCAACAGTAAACAGAGAGCATCTCCTTGCAGCTCCGCTCCCTCTTCACCATAATGGACCAGCACAGAGACCACAATACTGCAGAAGCTGCACCGGTCCCTCTGTTGATCTCACGTTCCATTCCTCAGTGAGAACAAAAACCAGAGGTACTTCATCTCCTCCACTTGAGGCAGAACCTCACCCTAGGGAGGACAGTCCCCCTGTTTCTGATTCATCTGTAAATCTGACGAGTTGAGGTTGTTCCGGTTGAATAGCCGTGGCAGCCATCTTGAATGATCGGTTTAATCCGGTGTTGACGCACATCCAGAGATCAGGCTGGATCTGGAGTTTGGCAGAGGACTTCTGACACATTCTGACTGAAAATCAGAACCATAACTGGCTGCTGGTGATGATGTCACTGCTCTGGAGTGACTGGTTACAAACAAAAACAGACTGGGATGAAGAAAAAAACATTTACGTTTCTATTTAAACTACTAATCCATGATATCTCCATGTGTTGTATTTCAACAACTCTCTGTTTAAGCAGTGAACGTTTAGACAAGCTGAGATGTTTCTCCTTCATGTCAGCAATCGTCCTCGGGCTGGAGGTCTGCTCGGCCCACGTCGGAGGACCCAGCTCCGGGCTGGTCGTGGTTTTTGAAGAACCCACTCCAGGAAGGAGGTGGGACAGGGCTGTGGTTTACGGCTTGACTGTGGCCGACGTGCCGTTGAAGGCGGGGGAAGTCAAAACGAACACTTTAGACTTGATGGAAGGAAGTTTAGAATAAATAATTAAATCAATAATTAAATCAACCTCAGCTGAGGTCAGAAACGAACGTTGGATCAGTAACTCTGCACGTTCATCCGCCGCCACTCAGATAACGAAATTAATTATTTATCATGTGGGACGAGGTTTTCCAGTTTGGCGTCAGAGTTTTTCCTCCCCTGAACTCTGAAGACGAGATGTTTTTTAATGTTTTGGCGTGAGCTTCAGTCAGCTGTGATGACAGGCGTCAAACTGCAGCTCAGACGTGTTGCACGTTTCAATTTCCTTCTGCTGCACAAACTTTAGGATGAAAAAATAAAACATGTTTTGACCTCTTTCAAACAGAGAACAGTTAAAGAAACGACGCCCGAACACTAAAGCAAAATTATATTTATACTTTTTAAGTAAATATTCAATATTTAGTGTTTTATTAATTTTATTTTTAGGTCAATTTAAAATGAGCGAAGAGGAAAAAAATGAAACCATCTTATTGGTCAACTTTATGAACTAATAGTTAATTAATAATTAACAAAAATTTTTTTTTAACTTTTATTTAAACATGAAATGAATAAACCTCAAATAAAAACTAATCTTAAACAACTTAATTATTTACTACGGTTGTTTTTAAGTGACTGAATACTTAATGAATAATTAATGATTAGTTCATGCTAATTAATGACAAAAGGCCTCTTTAGTTCACAGACAATTACTAATAATGAATATTACTTATTTGTTACTAAAGACATGTTTTTTATTTACCTTGTCAACTAATTAATAAACAATTGTTAAACTGTTTCATCTAATCCTTCATTTGATAATTACTAAGGAGCAAAACTGTTTTGATTTAGATTTTTTTTTTATATATATAATATTTTCTTTTTTAAATTAAATAAAGTTTTTTCAGAACAGAGAAGTTTTGTGAGTTTAGTGTCTAAATAAAATAAAATGTAAACTTAATTTGTCATTACTTGTTAATCAAATTATAAACGGATTATTGGGATTAAACTATTTACAAATACAAATAATATTAAAAATGAGAATTTAAAGGTGATAAATCAAAGGTTACAGGTCTCTCTTGTAAATGAGTCCTCGTGGCTCGATGAGACTAGCCTGCATAAATAAAGGTTGAATGAAAAATGATTTATGAACAATTGAGTATATGTTCCAATTGTGCTTCTTAGCTGCCTTTGTTATAGTTTTATCATTTATATTCTGTCATGTTTTATAATTATCAACTCTAATATTTAATAACTTTTAATAATTTCACATCTTTAGAAGTCCAGCTGATTCAAGGCGAACCTCAGGGTCGAGTCATCGGCCCCTTTCTGTTCATTTACAGATTTGTTAAAAAGATAATCAGAAGATACCATACCACTTTATTTATAGAGCACTTAAAACAGCAACAAGGCCAACCAAAGTGCTGTACAGACAGAACAACAGGCAACGCACAAAGCAACATACAAAATGGAGTAAAATCAAAGATGGCGTGAACTTACATGTTACCAGTTCGATGTATGAAGCAGACGTTTCTGTAAACAAACAAACATATAAATTCACATTTTTCACTTCTCCGAACATTTCAAATTCATAACAGTAGCTAATTAAATGTGTTTGTTATTGGGAAAAAATACAACTTATAAAAATTAAATGATGTAAAATTAGCTTCAGCTGATAAAAAGAAAAGTTAAATAAGTAATATTTACTTCAGTTATTACAGTTTTAATGTTATTTTAAAAACAATATGATCTGAGGTCAGCTTTAACAAAATAATTTTTTTAAGTACCTGATGGAGTGACACTTCCACTTCGCACTGCAGCGAGGACACCGTCCTTTAAAATAACATTAAAAAACGTGCTTAAAGTGTTATTTTGTTTTACTTTAATGTCCCTGTACAGAAATATACTCAGTACTAAAGTAAAAATACAATTTTCTACCATATTTTAATTAAATTTAAAGTTTGAATTTATTTTTCTCTTGTAAACGAGTCCTCTAGGCTCAATGAGACTAACCTGTATAGATAAAGGTTGAATGAAAAGAAACAAAACTAAAAAAAACAGCTTAAATATTAGCTTTGTTTTATTTATTTATTTATTTAATCTGTTTGTCTTTTATGTGATTGTTGTTCTTATGGATCTTTAAACTTTAGACTTTTATTATAAATTTGACCCAATCACATGGAAACCTCTGCAGAAATGTTCAGTTAGTTCGAAGAATTTAACTTTATTTTGTTGATTTTCTGTCTTTTAATCACAGTTAAATTCAGGGAATTGACTTTTTTAAATAAAACTTGTGAATGAGATGAATTCAGTTTCAACTCGTTTGTGTTTTTGTTCCTGAGGAACCTGCAGAATTAGATGGTGCTGCCCCCTAGAGGCCAAAAATTAACACAACCAGGTTTTCACATCAACCCTCCTGCTGCCCGGACCCCAGATTATCTGAGGCCTTTGACCCTAGGGCAGCAGGAGGGTCACATTTACTCAGAGTGGCTGAAACTGAGCCTCCAGTCCAACTGGGAGAAACTTTATTTCTGGCCAGGAAACTCCTTTAACTAAACTCAGAGAGTTTCTAGGACGTCTTTGGTTAAAATGTATTCATATTTTTATTTATTTTTAAAGGTGAATGCACATCAGTGAACACGACCTTCCCTGTAAACGAAACGGTTTTAACCGTAATTTTTAATCTGTTGCAGTTTACAGGTTGATAATAAAACGTGTCAAAAAGGAAAAAGATCATAAAAAATACACAAAAAGGCAAACGATAACAGCTCATATACATAAAAATAGAAATACAACAAACAATATATCCCCCAAAAATGTTTTTCCAGAATGTTCTGATAAAGAGTTTTTATAAAAACCTTTTAGAGCTTTTGTTAAAAATAGTTTTATTAATTCAAAATTGACTCTATTTGTGAACCAACAAGCAGTGATTTGATAATTAATGTAAAAAAACATGTTTATTTTAGTTTTCTGAGTCAAATTCCTTCTGGCATCATAAACTCAGTGTTCAGATCTAAACTTTTATTTCCAGGTTCGACTCTTTTTAATTATTTATTTTTTTACATAACAACCAAACATCTGTAATAAAACAATTAAATCTGCAACTGATTCAAAACTCTGATTGAAAACGTCTGAACTCGTATTTAGATCATTAATGTTTTATTTATTCCTTTAACTAAGATGCTTGCCATGACGTTTGAGATAAATAATATTTAAATTTATTTTTGTAACAACTTTACAGATGAAAACGATCCTTCAGGCCAAGTGGAATAAGTTTATTAACCTGGATTTAAAAGCACAAACCTTCTGTAATTAGTGTTTATTTTTGTAAACATGATTAAAAACAGTCAACAAACGTTCTGCCGGTATTTTGGAGCACATTGTGCAGAGTTCAGACAATTAACAACAATTTATTCATAAATAAACACAAGCAGAAAGATAACCACAAACAAGTAACAGCGGAGGTCCAGGACGCTCACCTGCACCGGTCTGGATTTGATGGAAATGAGAAGCGTTGCCATGACGACCAGAGACAAGGTGAGGAGGCAGCACCACATCTGCAGCAGCAGGATCCTGTGAGACGAGCGGGACGGAGTGTCCATCCTGTCAAACCGGGACAGAAACACGGATCAGTCTGGGTTTTCTGGGCCGACCGACGTATCATGATCGTCCTCCACTGACAGCAGGGGCGATCATGTTTTTACCTTTGTGGCTTTGTCAGCTGCACAAGAACCACTGGAGGGATTTTAATTAAACTCAGAGGTGCATCAGTGTTCATCTACAATTGATTCGTGAGGCAACCCAGTTCAAGATGGCCGCCACAGCCGACTGACCTGACACTGTTTACATACGGGCCTGTTCTCAGGGACCGTCCGACGCCCGGCAGCTTCTCTGAGAGTTTACAAACATCAAACAGAAAATCATGTAACGTCATGATTTAAGTTCAAATTTTAAATGAATGAAAACTAGAAAAGTCAACTTTTTGCTATTTCCGAGGTAGTTGGGTTGCAAAGAACGAAACAAACGAATAATTAACTTTTTAATTTGTTTTGTTAAAGACGCCACGTTTGGTTGGGAAACTGAGGAAAACCGGTCGACAGTATTCTCAGCCTGACTCAGATCATTTCTTTACTGGGCTAAAAATACTCCCAGCTCTAACTCTGCAAGTAAACCAGAACACCCACAGAAATTATGAGATGCACTTTACAAAGAAGCCAAAGCATTGTGGGTAAACAGACCCAGAGCTGGTCTGGGGTTTTACCTCAGTGGGACTTTTGTGTCCTGAACACAGAGCGGTACTGTTGGTGGTCTACATTTATGTCCGCGCTGACATGAAGTGAAACCGTACATTGTTGAAATGCCACTGACCCTGAACAGAACGAGAAGCTGTCAGTCAAACAACATTTAAAAAAATGTTACAATCAGGTGTTGGAAATTTCCCACCACGTGTTTTGTGCACTGAATGCACCACGCTGCTTTACAATCCAGAGTCAAACCTTTGGTGTTGAAGGTGAACATATCTACCAGCTCATATGACCCAACGGTCACCGTCTAAAACAAACAATGAGTTCATCTGAAGACATGAGTTCATCTCCAGGAGTGTGAGCGTTAAAGTGAAAAGAAATGAATGAATGAAATCAGAAGCATTACTGATAACCACTTCCTGTGTGGAGTCTGATCACGTGTTCTCATCTGAAAACACATTCTGAAATATACTGAAGTGAATTCACCAGAAGGTCCAACTCCAACCAGTTACTAACTTTCAATCAGTTACAAACCTGCAACCAGTTACTAACCTCTAACCAGTTACCAGTTACTAACCTCCAACCAGTTACTAACCTCCAACCAGTTACTAACCTCTAACCAGTTACCAGTTACTAACCTCCAACCAGTTAATAACCTCTAACCAGTTAACAGTTACTAAACTGCAAACAGTTTATAACCTGCATCCAGTTACTAACATCCAACCAGTTCCTAACCTGCAACCAACACATAAGCTCCAACCAGTTAATAACCTCTAAACAGTTACCAGTTACTAACTTGCAACTAGTTACTAACCTCCAACCATTTCCTACCCTGCAACCAGTGCCTAACCTCTGACCAGTTAATAACCTCTAACCAGTTACTAGTTACTAAACTGCAACCAGTTCCTAACCTGTAATAAGTTACTAACCTCCATCCAGT
>NC_056502.1:5884210-5886674 GCF_014905685.2 Nematolebias whitei | reverse complement strand
CTGCAACCAGTTCCTAACCTGTAATAAGTTACTAACCTCCATCCAGTTACTAACTTCTAACCAGTTACCAGTTTCTAACCTGTAACTAGTTACTAACCTTCAACCAGTTAACCTCTTACCAGTTACCAGTTCCTAACCTGCAACCAATTCCTAACATACAATAAGTTACTAACATCCAGCCGGTTACTAACTTCTAACCAGTTACTAGTTACTAACCTGCAACTAGTGACTAACCTCCAACCAGTTACTAACCTGCAACAAATTACTAATATCCAACTAGTTTATAGTCTCTAACAAGTTACCAGTTACTAACCTGCAACCAGTGGATAACTTCCTACTAGTTAATATTTTCCAACTAGCTAACAACTTCTAACCAGTTAATATCCTCTAACCAGTCACTAAACTCCAACCAGCTGCCGACCTTCGACTATTTAATATAATCTAAAAAGTTAATAAACTCCAAATATGGCCACCAACTAGTTAATTACCTATAACCAAATGATAACTTTGGTTATCATTAACCTCCAGTCTACATAGTTAATGATGTCCAGTAAACTAATAATCTCCAGTCAACACCTTCTAATAAACTTATTTGAGGTTAATAATTGACAATTAATAACTTCTAATATTTAATCTAATTATGATCTTTAAAGATGAGTTTTCAGCCTGAAGCCCAGGCGGATGTGGGATTAAATGAAATCCAGGTGAATAATCCCAGACAGTGACCCTGGACGTACCTGCTGGGAGCTGTGGAGGCCTCGGTGCCTGAACTCCTCTGCTGCTCCTCTGTCACAGACATGCCGGTGCTCTGGACCCTCTGGGCTCTCAGGTCTGTCAGAGCCGTCAGGGATCTCCCTTCTGCCCCGGCCTACAGAAGATGAGATGAAAGGTTATTTTTCAGAGAGAGTTGTGGTTTGACGAAGGAGGTGGTTGTTGTGGTGTAGGCGGCTGCGCTGAAACCGAGAAGCTCCACTCGTATGACACGTTTGTCGACTTCATGAAACCAAAAGGCCTGTTTATAACTCCAGACTGAAACTTTCATTATCAGATGGGTCATAAGTAAAACGTGAGCTGTGAAGACCTGGTCGGGGACAGGATGGGATCCGAGTCCCCTCTCTGACACGTTCATTCATGTTTGTTATGGGCGGTGTGAGAATTCCCACATTTTTAGGTCAACATGTAACAAAACGCACGCGGCAGGGAATTTTTCTCTGCGCCTTTCACTTTAACTGATCCGAACCGTGATAAGGAGACACCTGATGTACCATCATCATCCTGTGGCCAGAATGGTACCACTCTGACTTTTAACTGTGTCAGAAACAGAAGGGGGCTACCAGAAGATCAGAACTGATAAGGTCTCGATGAGATCTGAGGTTGGAAACCAGAATTCAACCTCGGCGCAGCTTTAATCCAACTTTAACGAGGTTGAGTCAGAATCCGTCCAGAGGACCTGACTCAACCATGTTAGATTATCTACCTGGATTATTTATCACGCATCAGGACATTTTAATCCAATTTTCTTTTTTTAGATATCTTTAAAAGATCTCCAACTAGTTGGAACAACAAACCTTATTTGATAATTACTTTAGCTATAAAAAAAAAACTAGACCAAAAATACTGAGGCTGTTTAGTTTTTATTTTATTATTGAGACATGGATGTTGCCATTTTATTTACTTTGCAGTGCATTCTGGGTAAATTATGGAGAATGGTTTCTTTGATGCAAGTGCCATTCAGTTTGACGGTTACTTCTGGATGTTATCTAACGTTCAGCCCTTCGAACCGAAGTGTGTTGATAAAAAGGAGAATGCTGAAATGATTCAAATTTGGCCTTATCTTCAGATTTAATGTTTATAACTGTAGCTCCAGAGCTAATATGACGTTAGCTCCAGAGCTAATATGACATTAGCTCCAGAGCTAATATGACTTTAGCTCCAGAGCTAATATGACGTTAGCTCCAGAGCTAATATGACGTTAGCTCCAGAACTAATCTGACGTTAGCTCCAGAGCTAATATGACGTTAGCTCCAGAGCTAATATGGCGTTAGCTCCAGAGCTAATATGACGTTAGCTCCAGAGCTAATATGACGTTAGCTCCAGAGCTAATATGACGTTAGCTCTAGAGCTAATATGACGTTAGCTCCAGAACTAATCTGACATTGGTTTTAGAGCTAATATGACATTAGCTCCAGAGCTAATATGACGTTAACTCCAGAGCTAATATGACGTTAGCTCTAGAGCTGATATGACGTTAGCTCCAGAGCTAATATGACGTTAGCTCCAGAGCTAATATGGCATTAGCTCCAGAGCTAATATGACGTTAGCTCCAGAGCTAATGTGATGTTAGCTCTAGAGCTAATATGACGTTAGCTCCAGAGCTAATCTGACATTAGCTTTAGAGCTAATATGACATTAGCTCCAGAGCTAATATGACGTTAACTCCAGAGCTAATATGACGTTAGCTCTA
>NC_056502.1:5861373-5884200 GCF_014905685.2 Nematolebias whitei | reverse complement strand
AGAGCTAATATGACGTTAACTCCAGAGCTAATATGACGTTAGCTCTAGAGCTAATATGACGTTAGCTCCTGGGCTAATCTGACATTAGCTCTAGAGCTAATATGACGTTAGCTCCAGAGCTAATATGATGTTAACTCCAGAGCTAATATGATGTTAACTCCAGAGCTAATATGACTAATATTTTGAAGTTGCAGTGGTTTTAAACATTTTTTCAGTTTTGTTTCCTTAAACTTGAATATTTCTTTATGTTGAACACACAACCCGCTCTTTGAAGATGCATCTTAGGGGGCTGTTTTGGAACCGAAGGAGATTACGGCCGAGCCAAATAATCCCAGGAAAGAGATGTCATTCCAACTATGAGCAGGAAGTTTCTGTCTCCAGAAGCTTCTCTGGAACTTCTGCACGTTCTTCATGACCAAACGTGTCCATCTCCTTCAGGTTGGTGCTGCTTGTGTCCAACAATCTTTGAATCAAACCAGTGACTCTCAGTTGGACTGAGGTTTGGGCTTTGACTGAACCAATGCAGAACCTTCATCTGGTTCTCCTTAAACCAGTGGAGGGTTGTATCAACAAAATCGTTGTCTTGCTGGAAGATGGACCTCAAACCTCAGGATAACTCCATTATTTCTTCTCAAGAATCCATCTTTCCTTTAACTCTGACCAGTTCCCCATCCCTGCTGAGGAACAGTCACATCATGATGCTGCCTCCACCGTGCTTCATGGTGACGATGGTGTTCTCAACAGGTGTTAGGTTTGTCTTTCCTGGTCTAAAAGTTCTCGTTCGGTCTCCTCTGACCGCAGAGCCTTTTCCCCAAATGTTTTGGTGAGAAGTTGCAAACAGTTCCTGACTTTTTCTTCCCTCTCATGAAGCTCGGTCCTGTGCAGCTTCTGGTGGTCTTGTGGACAGGTCCTCTGCAGAATCATCAAGGTTTTCTTTGGCCTTCTGAGTTTTGTTAGATGTAAGCACCATTTATAGTAAGAACTCTGAATCATTTGGTTGGTTTATGTCTGTCTATAAATATTTGGTTCAATATTTTCGTGGCCTCCGTGCTCAGACAGAAAATACGATGTTCATGTTGTGCGTTCGTCCATATTTTGAATCGTGGTGTTCATGAACAAGCCTTGGTAGAGTCATGTTCCACTTGTTGGCGCTGCCACGTCGACTCAACATGAAAACCAGTCTGCTGCAGTTCATGGATGGACTACACGGGTAGAGGATTATTAAAACATAAAAACCAACAAGAAACTCCAAACATGCAGCAGACCACCCTCTGTTGGCAGGTTTTCTGTGGCATCATCTCTCTCTTTCATAAAAATAGGTTTAATTAAGTTTTTTTTTTTATTATTATTATTAATAATAATTTTATTATTATTATACGCCTGTGGAAAGACTGACACATTTTGGTATAGTCCCCATCCTGCCCATAACTTCAGATCCACTCAAGATAATTGAACAAAACTTCATACACATATGCATCGTCATTAAATGGAGGGTCACATAGGTTTTCATTACCCCAGCTCCAAGGTCAAGGTCACAAATAAAGGTCAAAGTTAAAACAGTCAATAATCTTTGCTTGTCCGGGCCATTCCTACAGCTTGCTGTGTAATTGTTTGTCGACGAGACTATAATGTGCTGTATTAAGTGTTCTTGTTTTTATGATAATCTGCTCTTACCCATCACTTTGTCTCTGACCTGAGAAATTGTCAACTTTCATGGTTTGGTATTGATAACAAAATGTTTTGGTTTTGCCCAAAGCGTTACCCAAACAAACAAACAAACAAACATTTTTAGATCGGAGGGAAACAAAATGTCCTAATGATGAATGAGCGACAATGATTCAGCAAACAAAAGTATTTTTGAAGCACGTTTTTTTTACACTAAAACACGACGGTTGTTCCCTTTGCATCACGTTTTTGCATGAAAAATATTGTTTTGCTGCCATTTTTTTCTACAGATGTATAAATGTGAATATTAACTGTATATATTTATATACTTTAGGGTGAAATGCAACAGATATTTGTAGTTTAAGCATAGAAATACGAGTAAAAGTCCATTTTCACACGTTGCATCAAAACCACATGCCACAAACTGAGACTCTGACTGAGTTTCAGGATTTATTTATTTATTTATTATTTCTGAAGTGGTGCTTTAAGCTAACGGACTGACACTGAGAGGAGGATGAGAATGCCTGGTAAAATTAAAAAAGAAACAGAAGTGAAAGTTTTAAAGCTGCAGTGATAAAAAGAGTCAATTTCCATTTTCAGGTGTTGGTTTCTGGGTCCATGGGACATCCCCACACTGCCAGAGCATGTTCTTCTGGACCATGAAAACACCTCCTTTGTTTTTTTACTCACACACACAGTTGGACCAACAGACACCCACACGTGCAACATGAAAAACAAAGTGTGTTGTCTGAGCTGTCGGGTGCTGTCCCTCGTCCTTACCTGCGATACTGAAGCGTTTGATGAACCTGCAGGTAGTTCTGCTGAAACGTCTCTTCATCATTTTCCAACAAACTCTATTTGAAAGTCAAATCTGGCTCAAGTCTCACCCACAGATCAGTTTTAGGACACCAGAACTCACGCCTGGGAACTGAGAACATGGTTCGGTGAACTTCCACTGCGATGAGATCCAACCGTCACTTTGTTCTAAAACGCACTTCTGCTTTGTGCTCGGAGGCGCTGATACAAAGGAAACACGGGAAAAATCATCGCGCATGTATCACATTAACTATAAGCTGATGTTTAATGTGCAGAATGATTTCATAAGGTTGTTAGAGTTTAGGTCACTAAAAGATGAGCCCTGTAAGTTTTTACAGGTTGTGAAAAAGTCGGATCAGGGTTGAAAGCGTTGCTCCGGCCTGTCGTAGTGAAGAAGGAGCTGGGAGAAGGTATGGCTTTACAGTACGGTCATGAGATGTTAATTATGACAGAAAAGCCAAGATCCTGGATCCAAGCAGCTGAAATAAGCTTCCTCCGAAGGGTGGTTCTGCCCTAAAGATAAGTTGAGGAACTCCATCATCCAGGGAGAGGGGGGCGGTGCTCAGATTAGATTCGCTGCTCCTCTTCATAGAAAGGAGTCACCTGGTAGGATGTCTCCCTCTGGAGGTTTTCTGGGCATCTCCCACTGTGGGTGGACCCAGATGGGGGGATTATACTGAGTGTCACCTTTGACCTAGGAACACCTTGGGATGTCCATGACAACCTGGAAAGACGAATTAACAATAATTACAGGTCCAAACCCGGACTCCCCCCCCCCCCCCCCCGACATTTATAATTAGTCATTAACGGTCGGGGACGCGCGGCTGAATGAAAGCAGCAGAAGATTCGGAGTGAGAGGTGTTTGTACTTTCATGGCCGTAAAAAAGCATTTAAACCCTGTTTCTGCTGCATCCTGAAGATCAGAGCTGAGGAGCTGAGGAGCTATCAAAGCGCATTAACAGCCTCCCCTGCTTTTGCCTGCATTGAACCCTGCTCTGACATGTCGGATATTTTGGGTTCTCACCTGTTTGGGTTGTCGGCCACGCGCGTCCGCTGAGTGCAGCGGCTGAATGAACGTCCATTTGGGCGCTGGATCGCTGCCTGGCAGTACAGTCCCACCTGAAGCTTAACTGAACTTTTTACCTCTTTCAAGGCCGGTCAGCTCACGGTGAAATGTCCGCGTGTGTCTGGTGGAAGTATGGCAGGCCATGTCATCATATAATTATATTTACGGCCGATCCTGACCTAATTAAAAGCCTGAGACCGGCCCACCCATTAATCACATTATAACAGCCCGGCCCAGGCCTAATCCGGGTCGGTCAGAGCCGAGTTTCGGGTTCGGGTTAGAAATAACAGCGCTAGTTCTGGTTCTCAGACTGAAAATGACAGCAGTTAAAAGTGGAAAAGTTTTATTTTCATACTCCATTTTTGTTGCTTTTGTTATACACTGGATATAACAGACAATAAACATTGTCTGATACAAAAGCCACATAAAACAAATTTAATGAGACAAAATTTGATTTATTCCTCTGTTGTACCAAAAAGACATGAAGCAAAACAGCATCCTGTAAGAATGAAGAAAAAACACTATCATTTTACAGAAACATGAGCTGTGATATGTAATAAATGTGTAATAACGGTGTTAATTGTGTATTAAATGTAAAAACTGTGTAATAAGTATCTAATAACTGTATTAACTGTGTATAAATCTTATATTAACTTTGTAATAACTGTGTAATACCGGTACTGATAGTGTATTAAATGTAAAAACTGCATATTAACTATGTAATAACTAATAACTGTTAACAGTAATAACTATTAATCATGTAGTAACTATGCAGTAAATTTGTAATAACTGTGTAATAACTGTTAACTGTGTATTAACTGAATTTATTGTGCAGTAACTGTAGTAGCCATGTAGTAATCATGTAGTAACTGTGTAACAACTATGTATTAATTATTTATTGTGTATTAACAATGTGATAACTGGGTAATAATAACTGTGTATTAACTGAAAAAAATATGAACTTTATAATAATTATATTAATTGTGTATTTACTGTGAAGTTACTGTGAAGTTACTGTGTGTAAAAACAGTGTAATAACTGTATTAATTGTGTGGTTACTGTGTATTTACTGAGCCCACCTTTGTGTTTGTAACTAGAGGCAGTACTCTAGAAACCAAAACAAAATAATTTTAGTGAATATTTAAGGAATTTTCACTTTTAAAAATGTGATTTTTCTCCATCAATCTCGGCAACAAACCCTTTTCCTGGGGTAGTCTGACGCTCTCCTTTAGGTTACGACACGCTGACTTTTTTAGAAAAGTTGTAGTGACATCAGGGTCCAGGTCCTTCTGTCGAGCTTGAAAGAAAAACGATTAAAACATATTTTAATGAGTTAAAATCCACAAGAATATGCACAAAAGAAAATACAAAACCAAAAGTTTAATTGTTTTTCTCGTAATGTGCAGTTTTACTGAGAGGAAGTCTCCATATAATTCATTCTTGATCAGAGGTTAAACGTGGAGGTTTGGTGATCCGGTGATGGAAAGCTCAGAACTCAATCTCCAGAATGGTGCCACGGTCTCACCCCAACCCTCACCGGAGGTTCGTACTATGCACGGACTGATGAGCAGCAGGGTCTGAAGCTAACAGCTTCCAGACTTCTTAGGAGGCTCTCAACAAGATTTCAGAACGTTTGTGTCCATTCGTTCTGTAGAGCAGTGGTTCCCGACCCTGGTCCGTGAGGAACACCATCCTGCATGTTCCTGCTTTGACACCTGATTTGAACGAATTAGTGATTAATGGGCTTCTTCAGAACTTGATGAAGTAATTAAATCGGATGGTGTTCCTCATGGACTTGTGCTGGGAACCACTGATGTAGAGCATTGATGAGCACTGATGTAGGACGAGAAGGTCTTGCTCCCTGTCTTAGTTCCAGTTATCCCAAAGGTGCTTGATGAGGGTCAGGACCAAACACAAAAAAACATGTTGTGCTTGTTTTGTGCATTGGGGCACAGTCATATTGAACGAGACATACAAACTATTTTTAAATTGTTTCCACAAAGTTGAAAGCACAGTACTCAATATTACATTAAGACAGACCACCAAGATCAGGGGCCTAGCACAAACCCTGATGACTGAAGTACCTAAATTCCTCAATTATAAGCAGTGGTCAAACATTTTCCCCTTGAGGTGATTCTATACAATTAACTTCATGTCCATCTTCTACTCTGATCTGTAGTGGGGTTGTGGAGGCAACGGGTCCAGGAGAGAAACCATTACCTCCCTCTAATAATTTACAGCTCCTCCTGAGACACTCCCAGCCCAGAGAAGATACACAATCTCTCCAGAGAGTTCTGGGTATCTGGTCTCTTCCCTGTATGACATACCTGGAAAACCACCAAAGGAAGTCATCCAGGAGTCATCCTATCAGATGAACCTCCTCAGTGGACTACTTT
The DNA here is from genome assembly GCF_014905685.2 of Nematolebias whitei. Classification (NCBI taxonomy): domain Eukaryota; kingdom Metazoa; phylum Chordata; class Actinopteri; order Cyprinodontiformes; family Rivulidae; genus Nematolebias; species Nematolebias whitei. The sequence continues at coordinate 5,878,257 of NC_056502.1, read as the reverse complement.
TGTTGCAGAGTAGCAGCTCCTCACCTTATCTCTAACTGAGTCCCCACCACCCTACAAGGGAAGCTCATTTCAGCAGCTTGGATTCAGGATCTGGTACTTTCAGTCATGATCCAAACCTCATGACCACTGGTGAAAGTTGGAATGTAGGCAGACCCGTAAATCCAGAGCTTTGCCTTCTGACTCAACTCTTTATCCAAACGAAGCAACGCCATCATCACTGAGGATGAGGCTCTGATCTGCCGCTCCATCTGCTGCTCCATCATACCATCACTCAGGAATGAGATGCCCAGATACTTGAACTCTTCAACCAGAGAGGAGAGCCCCACGACCCAGAGGAAACATTCCACCAGTTTCTGGTTGTTTACAACTAATGATGTATACTGATGTGCTGAATGCATGTAGCTGTTATCCTCTTGATGTTTGATATCACTGATGAAACTCTATTATTCATATAACCAACTAAACTGGGCACTATAGGGAGCACGGGTCAGAGTATCTCTGGTGCCGTTCCAGGGCCCGGCTAAATGGTGAGGGCTGTATCAGGAAAGGCTTTTGTGTTCGTTTAAATGCGGATGAGTCGATGTGGCCATCGCTGTAGAAGAAACAGCTGATAGAAGAATATCAACCCCAACAAGCCACTAATCCAACCAAATTACCAGCTGTCAGTGATGGTTCCCTCAGCAGAACTAATCCAAGATAAAGGACTAAAGGACAGAATGGTCCAAGCTACAGATTGGAGATGGATAAACGCTGAACCAAATTACAGATAATCAGTCAGAAAGGTTTGTCCTACTATCTCTGACTTAATTGACAACTGACCCAAGCTAATATCAGACTTTTTTTTTAAACTGTTTGATATAAAGTTCAGTGAAGTTGTGCCTTCCTGTCAGTCGAACAGCATTTTAGCTGATCTAGAATCAGCTTCTCAACCCAAACGATCAGAAAGTCTGATGTCGTCACAATGTCGGATAAAACGAGGAACAGCAAATGCAAAAAGGAAATAGAAAACTCGGTTTGGATGAACTCGGGATCCGTGCCTGGGAAAGAATCCCTTCTGAGAGTAAGAACTTTGCCGTGCATTCGTCTGTTTTTGGGCGACAGCAGCTCACCGTACAGCATGTATCTGTTGAGCGAGTCCTCGGAGTCGCTCTCACTCAGAGGCGGCTCCACTTCCTGGAAAATGATGCAGTCGGGGCAGTTGGCCCACGTGCCGCTCCAGAGCAGGTTTCTGCGCTGCGGCCTTCCTGGATTAAAAAAATAAATAAATAAAACATAAACAATACAAAGATCGTCTCATGTTGCCCTCTGCAGTTGCACCTAAAAATATCCACTGAACTTCTGTGATAACTATGAAAATAAACATTTGAACAAAAAAATGGATTCAGATACACTTGAAGTCTGATTTATGGCGCAGGAGGAGACAGTCTGTTGCCCACTGCAATGAAAGATGGGTGATCATGTAACGGACTGTGTGTACGTTAGCAAAATATCTCACGAACCAGGGGTGGTGATGGGCATTTCTTCAGAAAATGCTATTTTTTTTGTTGTTGAACAAGTTAACTGATGGTTTTCTTTTAGCATTAATTTAATGCTGAAATGTTTTTAAAAGATTGAAAATATTTGTTTTGATGGCAGACCATAAAGGATTTATCTGCAAATGAACAAACGGCAAAATAAAGCAGATAAAAAGTGGTTTTATAAACCTGACAGTCACACAAATGTCACAAACGTCAGTAAAACGTGTAAAAATCCCAGTTTGATTCGGCTGAACCTGCAGCTGGACAGTGATTGTAAAGTTTAGTGTTTCGTGATCACCCTGCAGGATCAGATCGTCCCTTCCAGGCTGGATCTGATACGTCCACGTCTGCTTCATGCAGTCATCCCCCCTAAAAATGAAAGTTAAAAATAAAAACAAAGCTGTCACATGAATAAAAACAAAATAGTATTTTCAGTTTGAATCACCCAGTTTTTGTTTTCTTGTCTGAACTTCTGATTCTTTCTTTCCACACAGATTACAGCTTGCGGTTGGATTTATTTTGTTTTATTGCCTCTTAACTATAAGCTGAAGGTTTGGAACAATAGATGTAGATTTATTAGAAATGATGTCAAAGAGCTGCAGAAGTTCAGCTTTCAGACTTCTGAGGGTGTTTAACAGGACGGGGAGAAGCTTTAAAATTTCTTCTGTAGGTTTTTTAAAGTCTTTCACGTTTCTCTCAGAATTGCATTTGTATTCTTTTTTTTATTTTATTAGAATCTAACACAATTGCTTTGTTTTTCTCTTTTTAAGCTACTCTAGCTTCTAATTACTATTTAGCCAATTTGGGCTTTTAGCTATTATTTAGCTACGTTTGGTAATTACATATTTTGTAATTTTAGCTACAGTTTCATTGGCCTTAATTTTGACATTGTATTGCTGATTTTAGCTAACCTATTGGTTTTGTTACCTCTAGCAACAGTTTTCCCAATTTTAGCTATGGGTTCGCCTACTTTAGCATCTGTTTTGCTTCTGTTACCTGTCTATAAACATTAAAGGTAAATCAAATCAAACAAATGTGGCCTTTACTTCTGCTCTGTGAACTGTAGCTTTATCCTCTGTTTAGTTATATTTAGCAATTGCTGAGTCTTTAGCTACAGTTTTGTTCATTTTAGCTGTTTTTTTTTTTACTAATGTTCAGTACAATTTAAGTAATTTTAGCTTCTGTTTGACTAAATTTAGCTACTGTTCTGCTACTTTTAATTAGTTCTGCAGCTCCTTGCTTGTGTTTCAGCTCGTTTTCTGGTCATTTAAGCCTCGGCTGCTTTTAGCTCTTGTCTTTCCCATTTTAGCTTCAATTCTGCTCGTTTCAACTTTAACTCAGTTTCAGCTTCTTCAGCTAACTCTTTCCACACTCAGCGTTGGAGTTGCATTTTTCATAAAAACGTATTTCAGTTTGATCCAGACTTGTTCTGTTCGACTGTTGGACCTGCAGGACAGAGGAAGACCTGTGTCCAACCGTGAGTGTGTGTCCTCACATGCGCATGTGTCCAGTCAGGACCAGAGTCTCATTGTCCGTCTCCTCCATGGTGAAGACGACGCTGTCCAGCACCTTAAACTTCTGGATGTCGGCTCCTCTGCGACTGACAGCCGCCTCGAAGTGCCATTTTCCCAGGTACTGAAAAAGACACGAAGAAGAAGGAGGCGGCGTGGGCTTATCAGATGTGCAGGAACAGAAATTAATTCACGATTTAAACCCACGTCTCACAGCAGAGACCTCTTCTGGAAAGAACCGAGGAGGTGGAAAATGCAGATCTGATAAACACGAGTGGGTAAAAACCACTGAGCCGAAGTCTGACGCAGCAGTTAACCTGCGAAGTCATCACGAGAGTTCTGAGGGTCCGATTGTCTCACCTGCTGTCGGTTCACAGAGTTCACCAGCAGCTGCTCAGGATGGCTGCAGGGAACCACCAGCTGATGGAAAACCGTGTACAAATACAGCAAACAAGCCCAGGCGTCGGCCAACATGGCTGCCGATGAAGCAAGTCCTCAGAAGGCCTGAAGAGCCACAGCTCCTGTCTGACCACAAACGTTCTGCAGCTTAACACAGCGAGGGTGGAGGTCAATGATTAACTCGAGATCCGCAGCTTCACGCCTCTAACTCAAACCGATTTGGAGTTTTGCATCTTTTCATGTAATGCCGAAGGTTTTAGATTAATTAATATGTTTATATTAAAGTGAATCATTAGTTCATGAAAGTGAGTTTTAGTTCTAAAACTGTGAGGAAACTTCACAAGTCACCTGCAGGGCTGCTTCAGGAAAATCTCTTCAGAGGATCAGTCGTTAAATATTAAAGTCCTGGATTTATTTCATGACTTCACACTCTTAAAAGCTTTTTATTTTTATTTTTTTACATTTAGAGCGACTCTGTCAACAAACAGAAGATCTGCTGCGAATCATTAACTCCCAACGTTTTCATCATCCTGGACTTTAGGATTCAAAAAGCAGCGACATCATCTTTAGTCATTTTGTCGACTGAACGGCTGCAAATCTCAGCGTTGATGTTTGGATGGAGATTCATGAGTGCCGAGCTGATATTTTAGCTGTGAATAAAATAAAACCTTCGGTTCGTTCAGGAGATGACATTCAGTTTAAATATTTCACTTTAGTATCCCCCCCCCCCCCCCATTTTCAATTCCTTCAAAACAATTGTTTGGAGTGGAGTTTGCTTCAGCAGCTGCTGGTTTTGTCTTCTGATGCTACGTTTAGCGTTTAGTTAGCCTTTTGCTTCCGAGCTTTAAACTAGTATTTTTGCTGTTTGTAGAATTTAATCAGCATTCTGCTACCTTTATACCATTCTGCTTTTTTGTTGTTGTTGTTTTAAGCTACAATTCAACTACTTTTAGCTTTTAGTTACCATTCTGCTATTTTAAGGTTTTAGCTAACATTCTGCTTTTAACTTTTAGTTGGCCTTTGGCTGCTTTTACCTTTAAACTTTTCAATTCAGTTCAGTTTATTTATATAGTGCCATATCACAACAAAGTTGTCTCAAGGCACTTTACAGGAACATTCACATACATAGAAAAGCCAATTAGTAAAGTTCTATATCTAAGGAATAATTTAACTTTATTTATCTGAGGAGCAGCTTTGAGTTTAACTCCATCACAGAACTCTCATCCTGAGCAAGCATGAAGGCGAAAGTGGAAAGGAAAAACTCCCTAATGAGGAAGAAACCTTTAGCAGAACCAGGTTCAGAACAAACGGCCATCTGCTTCGACTGGCTGGGTTTGAGAGGAACGGATACACAATGGCAGGTCAAGAATCACATGTTAAGATAGAAATAATTTCAAATGAAAACTATTCAATTTTAACAATTCATTTAAGGAAATGAGGTCAATTTATCCTCCAGTAGTCTAATCCTATAGCAGCATAACAAGCCAGCCTTAACTATAGGATTTATCTAAAGGAAAGTCTTAAAACTGGACAATGTTTCAGCCTCATGGACAGAAACTGGAAGTTGGTTCCAAAAGAGAGGAGCCTGATAACTGGAAGATCTTCCTCCCATTCTGCTCTTGGAAACTCTAGGGACCACGAGTAAACCTGCAGTCTGAGAGTGAAGTGCTCTGTTAAGAAAATATGGAACAATAAGATCTGTAATATAAGATGGAGCTAGGTTGTTGAGAGCTTTATAGGTTAGAAGTACAAACTGGATTCCAAAAAAGTTGGGACACTAAACAAATTGTGAATAAAAACTGAATGTAATGATGTGGAGATGGCAAATGTCAATATTTTATTCGTAATATAACATAGATGACAGATCAAAAGTTTAATCTGAGTAAAGGTAACATTTTAAAGGAAAAATATGTTGATTCAAAATTTCACAGTGTCAACAAATCCCAAAAAAGTTGGGACAAGTAGCAATAAGTGGCTGGCAAAAGGAAATTGAGCATATAACGAACAGCTGGAAGACAAATTAGCACTAATTAGGTCAATTGACAACATGATTGGGTATAAAAAGAGCTTTTCAGAGTGTCAGTGTCTCTCAGAAGCCAAGATGGTAAGAGGATCAACAATTCCACCATTGTTGCACAGAAAGATAGTGCAGTAATACCAGAATGGTGTTACCCAGCGTAAAATAGCAAAGACTTTTAAGTTATCATCATCAACCGTGCATAACATCATCAAAAGATTCAGAGAATCTGGAACAATCGCTGTGCGTAAGGGTCAAGGCCGTAAAACTCTACTGGATGCTCGTGATCTCCGGGCCCTTAAACGTCACTGCACCTCAAACAGGAATGTCACTGTCAAGGAAATAACAGAATGGGCTCAGGAATACTTCCAGAAAGCATTGTCAGTGAACACAATCCACCGTGCCATCCGCCGTTGCCAGCTGAAACTCTACAGTGCAAAGAGGAAGCCATTTCTAAGCAAGCTCCACAAGCTCAGACGTTTGCACTGGGCCAGGGGTCATTTAAAATGGAGTGTGGCAAAATGGAAGACTGTTCTGTGGTCAGATGAGTCACGATTTGAAGTTCTTTATGGAACACTGGGACGCCATGTCATCCGGACCAGAGAGGACAAGGATAGCCCAAGTTGTTATCAACGCTCCGTTCAGAAGCCTGCATCACTGATGGTATGGGGTTGCATGAGTGCTTGTGGCATGGGCAGCTTGCATGTCTGGAAAGGCACCATTAATGCAGAGAACTATGTTCAGGTTCTAGAACAACATATGCTCCCATCTAGACGTCATCTCTTTCAGGGAAGACCCTGCATTTTTCAACACGATAATGCCAGACCACATTCTGCAGCAATCACAACATCATGGCTACGTAGGAGAAGGATCCGGGTACTGAAATGGCCAGCCTGCAGTCCAGATCTTTCACCTATAGAGAACATTTGGTGCATCATAAAGAGGAAGGTGCAACAAAGAAGGCCCAAGACGATTGAACAGTTAGAGGCCTGTATTAGACATGAATGGGAGAGCATTCCTATTTCTAAACTTGAGAAACTGGTCTCCTCTGTCCCCAGACGTCTGTTGAGTGTTGTAAGAAGAAGGGGGGATGCCACACAGTGGTAAAAATGGACTTGTCCCAACTTTTTGGGGATTTGTTGACGCCATGAAATTTGGAAACAACAGATTTTTCCCTTAAAATGATACATTCTCTCAGTTTAAACTTTTGATCTTTGATTTGTGTTCTATTCTGAATAAAATATTAGATGTTGGCACCTCCACATCATTGCATTCAGTTTTTATTCACAATTTGTTTAGTGTCCCAACTTTTTTGGAATCCGGTTTGTAAGATTTTGAATTTAATTCTGGATTTGACAGGGAGCCAATGGAGAGAAGCTAAAAACTGGAGAGACATGATCTCTCCCACAAACTCGTTAAGACTCTGGCAGCAGCATTTTGGATTAACGGAAGACTTTTTAAAGAAGTGTTCGGACACCCAGATAATAAACCATTGCAATAGTCCAGTCTAGACGTGACAAATGCATGAACCAGTTTTTCTGCATCACTTTTTTTTCTCACATCATTTTTAGATAAGATGTTTCTATTTTTAGTGATATTACGCCGGTGGAAGAAGACAGTTCTAGTAACATTTTTAATTTGTGGGATAAAAGACACGTCCTGATCAAAAATAACACCAAGATTTTCAACATTAGAGCTGGAGGACAGATTAATGCCATCCAAGGAGGGAGAAAGACTGAAAAATTTATTCCTAAGATGCTCCGGTCCAAAAACTTAAACCTCAGTCTTGTCTGTGTTCATCAGGAGAAAATTAAGGGTCATCCAGGTTTTTACATCTTTAAGACATGCTTGTAGTCTAAGTAGCTGATTGGATTCATATAACTGTGTGTCATCAGCATAACAATGAAAATTTATCCCATGCTGTTTAATGACTTTACCTAATGGAAGCATATATAAAAAGTATTGGTCCAAGCACTGAACCCTGAGGAACTCCATGACTAATGTTGGTGTCTGGTGAAGATTCATTATTTACATTTACAAATTGGAATCTATCAGATAAATGATTTAAACCAGTTTAGAGCCGTTCCTGTAATTCCAATATCATATTCAAGTCTCCAATAGAATATTATGATCAACTGTATCAAATGCAGCACTGAGGTCCAACAGGACCAGTGTAGACACCAGTCCATTGTCAGAGGCCATGGGAACATCATTAATAACTTTCACCAGTGCAGGTTCAGTGATGTGAGCTCTAAACCCTGACTGAAACTCTTCAGATTATTTCTTTGAAGATGATCATGTAACTGACCAACAACTATTTTCGCTAATTTTTTTTAGATGAAAGTTATAGGTCTATCATTAACTATATATTATTAACTATAGATCTGTAATAACTAGTCTTTTGCTACTTTTGTCTCTAGGTTTTAGCTCCTTTTAGCTAGTGCTTTGCTGCTGTTAGCTTAAGTTTGTTCTTTTTTCAGCTTTCATGCAGCGCTCACACTGGATTTTAGCTGAAACCTTTTTCTTTAACAATATTTCCTATGATGCTTTTTGTCTTTTTTTTACATAAACAAATTTTTATATATTTTTCCAGTTTGAGGTGATTCTTAAATATTTTTTTGCAGCCGATGACGGGCTCGAGTGTTTTATTAACGCCTCCTCTACAACAGAGGACATTTAAGAGTTAAACCTTATTTTGTTCAACATATGTTAAATATGACAAAACCATAAAACTCTACAAACTCCTGCACTGATTAAATATGAAAATTAAACTAAAAATTTGTTTTGTAAACAACTTTTTGTTTTCCTTCCACAGGATGGAGACAAACAACCTGACAGTTCAAACCTCAGATTACTAGTTTTTTTTTTTTTTATTTACAATATTAAACAAATATTCACTGTTTAAATGAAAGGTAAATGTTTTGTTTTTTTTAACAAATGGTGCGAACACTTTGTTGTTTTCTTGCTCCTGAGCTTCAGAGGTTGTTTCAAACAATGAGGATTTTTGGGGATTTATTGTTAGAAACAAAGTTGTTCACATTTCACAGTAAAACGAGCTAAACATCTGATTTGTAATTTGTTTATTATTCAGTTCATTAAACGAACCCTGAGTGAGAAACAGAAAGGAGGGATGCAGGAAGCAGCAAATAGAAGCTAAAGTTTTGATTTTAATGAATTACTCTCCAGGATCAAAGAAAGGCTAAATGCAAACACCCAGGGACTTCCTGTTAGACATTTAATGTAAAGTTGTAAAGTTGGAGCTGAACAGAACTGGACAGGTTGTTTGTTGTTCCCGCAGGGCCCCAGTCTGGAAGGGGACAGGTTCTCCTCCCTGATGGAGACTCATCTCCTCCTAGGACCCCCCCTTCAGCACCGACTCCAGCTCCCCGCTCTCCTTCAGCTCTTTCACGATGTCCAGGCCCCCGATCAGCTCCCCGTTCACGTACAGCTGGGGGTACGTGGGCCAGTTGGAGTAGGTCTTCAGGCCCTGGCGCACCTCCTCATCCTGCAGGATGTCAAAGGTGTCATAGTCCAGTCCAGTCCCGTTCAGGACCTCCAGGATCTGCCTGCTGAAGCCGCACTTGGCGGCCTCCTTGTTGCCCTTCATGAACAGCATGACTGGACTCCGGCTGATGATGCTCTTCAGGCGGTGCTCCAGGGTCTCGGCCTTGGGGCAGGTGTTCTCCAGCTCCCCGGACTCGGCCATCTCCTTCACGATGTCCAGTCCGCCCACCAGCTCCCCGTTAACGTACAACTGGGGGTACGTGGGCCAGTTGGAGTAGGTCTTCAGGCCCTGCCGGACCTCATCATCGGACAGGATGTCGAAGCTGCTGAAGTGGATGTTGCGCTCCTTGAGCAGCGCCACGATCTGCCGGCTGAAGCCGCAGCGGGGCTCCTGCGGGGAGCCCTTCATGAACAGCATGCAGGGCCCCGCGTTGATCAGCTTCTTCAGCCGCTGCTTCAGCTCCGCTCCCCCCGCGGCTCCTCCGACCTCCGGACTCCTGGACGCCGCCAGGCGCTGGACCTTCTTGGTCAGCTCCGCGGCGTGCGCCCCGTCCAGGCGGTCCACCTTCTCTCCCGCCTTGAAGAAAAGGAAAGTTGGCACCGAGGTGACTTCATACTTCTCCGACACCTCCGGGACCGACTCTGCTTCCAGCTTGACGAACGTGGAGTGCGCGTGCTCTTTGGCCAGCTCGGCCATCACCTCGTTCATCTGTCCGCACTGAGGAGCCCATTCCGCCTGGAAGTGCACCACGGTCAGGTTCTTTCCAGCTTTGGATAGGAACTCTTCGAACTGCTGTTTGCTCGTCGCTTCCACGAGATTCGCCATCTTTCCTTCTCCTTGAACTGCGCTTCCGCTACCGCTTGACGTCACTTCCGTGAAGCCTGGTAGCTTCTGGCGAGTACCGGAGCTAGGACCTACCGGGAAGTTGTTAACTGTCGGATGATAAAAACCAGCTGCATACTCCGAATAAGTTGAAAGGATAGTGTGGTTTGAAAGGTAAGCAATACGAGTTTTATTTTAAACCGTCCTACTTTCTGTCACGCTCAGCTTCTTCAAACTTAGCTTCTTTAGCATTAGCTTCTGTAAGCTTTAGCATTAGCTTAGCCACCCCACTAGTTAGCTCTTCAAACCCAGCTGAATTTCCAGGTTTATTAAGTCTTAACTCCACATAACCTCTCACTGATAGATGCGAGGGTAATTGTTTTTGTTTTGTGATAGCTAGAAAATATTTAAAAGTAGGAAGGTACTGTTAGCAAAACAAAGTTATGTTGTTTGTAGCATGATCATGAAGCTGCGGTGTCCGAACTACCTTTAACCACGTAGTTTAGTAAACAGTTTGATACTTAAATAATTAGTTGTTTACATCATATTAGCAGATCAGACTTTGATTCTTCCCGCTGTCCTTTGTGTTTTGCTCTGAGTTAGTTTGACTGGCGCATATTGTTGACCCCAACATTCAGTTCACAAGTTTTATGTCAAATTATCGACATTTTTTTTAATTGATTTAGCTCTTGACTTGTGCGAGTTCGGCTTACCATTGTTTAGTAGATACAACATTTAAAAACAACTGAAGGAAGATAAATGCTTTTCAGTGAAGTCAAACATCAAGACAACTGAATATAAAGAACATATAAAAATAAACACCTAAATAAAATGGAAAGAAATAGGGAACCATTAAATACACAAGATCTACCAAATTTTTATACTTTATTTAAAAGTATTGTGACATTTGATTTATATTAGCTATTTAAATCTAATTATAGCAGAACTGTTATACATTTTTAATCTGTCTGTACAACAAAATACCATTCCAAATGCTTGGAAAACAGCATTTGTTCTACCATTATTAAAGGGAGGAGACCCCTCTATACTAAAACAATTTTGATGAACTTCCAAACTGTATTTTAGCCAAGGTTTTAGAAAAACTGGGAAATACTCGAGTCAAAATTTTACAATTCATCATCATTCATTCATCATCCCACCAATCTGGCTTTAGGAAGCAACTCGGTACAATTCAAAAAAAGTTCAAGACAAAAACAACTGGACTTTATTTGTAACAGAAGACGTTTCGATTCTCATCCGAGGAGCTTCCTCAGTTCAAAGAACAGAGAGTGTGGGGTTTGAGTAATAAAGCTGAACTAAGCTAAATACATATGTAGATTGCCCTATCACTACTCACACCTACAGTTGCACTCGGGTCCAAATAATCCGACTCACTCGGCCGCAGTCTGCAGCCATCATCTCTGAACCCCACCCGATCCAACAAATTAACAGTAATTACAGGTCCAAACCCAAAAACCCCTCCGACATTTTTAATTAAGCTTACCACCGACTATTATTAACATTTGGTGAACGCGCGCGGCTGAGGGGGCACAAGATCAGCCGAGGAGCCCTCAAAGCGCATTAAATGCGTCCCCTGCTTCTGCCTGCATTGAACCCTGCTCTGACATGTTGGATATTTTGTGATCTCACCTGTTTGGGTTGTAGGCCACGCGCATCCGCTGAGTGAACGTCCCTTTGGACGATGGATCACTGGCAGTAGTCCATCTGAAGCTTAACTGAACTTTTTACCTCTTTCAACCGGCCGGTCAGCGCGCGGTCAATTGGTCGCGTGCAGCAGGTGCAGTATGGCAAGCCATGTTTGCATATATTGGATTGTCAGCTTTCAAAAACTTATAATTCAGCGTAGGCCTGATACCCTTGGTCTGCTGCTTTCTAGTATCTCCTCCCACATGTCACATCGTCAGTGCAGTTACATCATTACCTGCAGCGTCCCCTCAGTGTGGACTGAACTCGGCAAAAAGGCCTTTTCTTATTCTGCTCCTGGACCACCTTGCAACAAGATCTGAAGCTGTCCACGTTGATTTCTTTAAGGGATTTTAAATATTTGATAAGGTCAATAGGAAAATCAAAGCAAATAATGTTCTTGATTTTAGTATTTTACCATGTTTAATAAGGCTCCTTATTGTTTTATAACACCACTTTTATTTTAATTGCATTTTACTGTAGTTTATTGTTGTCTGTACTTTATGTTGTGTTGTTGTGTATGTTTGTGTAAAACAGGTCTATTTTGAAAATGAGACTAACCTGTATAAAGGTTATATGAATGAATGGGGGAAAAAGCTGAGTGGTATATATTTACAAAACTTTAGGATCAACCACTTCAAAAGCGCCGTCACCTTTATATTTTAATTTTAGTCTTTTAACATTAATATAGGATGGGGCCAGGATGATTTGAACCATTAAATTAGCTTAACAAAACCTTAAACTCAATGTGGAAACGAACAGGAAGCCCATGGAGTAATGCCAAGACTGTTCGCGCTTAAAGCAGAATTTTTATCATTTGTTCAAACCTTTTTCTGTCAGCAATATGATCAACATTGGTGGCAACCCTCCAACACTTTGCCTGTTAACATCCAGGGGTTTGACGTGGAGAAGGTGACAACATACAAAAACCTGTCACTGACAAACTGGACCAACAGCTCTGACTTTCTTTACAAAAAGGGCCCAGCGTCAACTTCATGTGCTTAGGAGGCTGGGGTCCTTTTGGTGTGATCAGACCACTGCTGATGACATCTGCAGTGCATTGTGGGGGTGGCGTTCTGACCAGGACAGAGACACGGAACAAGCTAATAAAAAGAACCAGCTTTAGTCTGTGGCTGTCCCCTGGACTCCATCAAGGTGGTTGGAGAAAAAAGTCCTGGCCAAGATCTCATGGCAACAATGCCACCTTCTGCATCAGACTTTGAAGATTTTTAGGAGCTCCTTCAGTAGAATACTCAATGTTAGAGTCTAATCAACAACATTAGATTGAAACAAAAATATAAGGCAGGTAAATGGACTGTACTTGTATAGCGCCTTTCTATCTTATCGAGATACTCAAAGCTCTTTACAACACAATCTGTTTCCTCATTTACCCATTCATACAGCACTCTACTAGATCTATACAAAGATTAATCGGTGCTTTATCACATTCATACACCAATGGGACACACATCGGAGGCAATGAGGGGTTCAGTGTCTTGCCCAGGGACACTTCGGCATGTGACTGCTGGTGGAATCAAACCCCCAACTCTTGTATTGGAGGACAACTGCTCCAACCACTCAGCCACAGCCGCCCCGTAAAACGAGTAACGTAGTAAATGTGTAAATAAATAAATTCAAATCCAACACTTTGGTCAAACTTGACATTAGGATTGCTGAAGGGAGTAACACGCAGGAACACGCGGGAACACTTGCGTCTTAACTTCAGTAACATTACCCTCAGCAGGATGGTAAGAATGGGTGTTTTTCCATTACATGTTCTGGTACTGTCCAACTGGGTTGCGGTCTTTTTCTGATTTATTTTCCCTACCCAGGCTGGATCGGATAAGCATAACTTGTTACAGTGAAGAGCAGTGTGGCCTGTTTGCTGTTCTGTGTGTTTGGTAGTCAGTCCTGCTGCCTTGTGACCCTGAGGCCGCAGGTTTGAGCCCAGGTTGCCTCAGGAAGCGCATGCAGCAGAAAACAATTGCCAAATATGTCGTGCGAGCTTGCTTGCTGCGGTGACCCCTGCAGAAAGGAGCAGCTAAAAGAAAAACTGTTCTGTACATTTATTTTGGTACTGTATGCTTGTCTTTGTTTTTGTGAATGCAGGAACATCATGGAGGAACAAGCTTCAGACATAGAAGTGACGGTGAAAACACTCGACTCCCAGAGCAGAACTTACACTGTTGGTTCTCAGGTAAATCCAAAGTTCCTGCTTCACATTTGGGAGGCAAGTCATTTAAATTTAAATATTTGGTGTAACTTCTCTGTGCTGCTTTATTCTGTAGCTGACAGTAAAAGAGTTCAAAGAGCACATTGCCCCCTCTGTGGGCATCCCTGTGGATAAACAAAGGCTCATCTATCAAGGTCGAGTGCTGCAGGATGAAAGAACACTGGCGGATTACAGTAAGTCCGTCCATTTACGTCAGTTTATCCTCATTTTTTAATTGTTGTATCACTCAAAGTTTCAACAAATAGGTAGTCATGTTTGGCATTGTTTAAACGCGACCACTGGTTGATGTCAATTAATTTAGTTTTGCAGCTAACCTACCATTTTTTATTTTCTGCTGTGTTTGAGCACTTCTAGAGAAATCTCAGCAGCGCTGACCACGCTGTAGAGCTGCTGTAAATCATTAAATCGATGAGCCCGCAGTTTGTTTTAGTCAGCGCTGCTTATTTTTTATGAAAACGCCAAAGTTTCAAAGGATTCAGTTTCTTCTGCCTCTGTTCCCTGCTGGGCTTTAGAATACACTGAAAGTATTTTCTGTTTTTTGCAGATGTGGGTGGAAAGGTGATCCACCTGGTGGAGAGGGCGCCGCCTCCACCTTCCCAGCCCGGCTCGGGAAGCACGGCGGCTGACAGCGGACCGTCCTCTTCACCCCCGGGAACATCACAAGCACCGCACGATCGCAATGCTAACAGCTACGTGATGCTCGGAACCTTCAACCTCCCTGTGAACATCATGGACCCCCAGCAGATACAGGTGGGTCTGCGTCGGGTATTTATACAGGGTTAGCCAAAGCATTAAAGGGGCGTTCCACTAATTTTATCCAGAACGGTCTGTAATGGGATGTAAACTGCTTCCAAACAGAACTTACAATCTGTTCTCCTTCTGTCCATACATATTCACACGTTCATTTCACATGTTCATTTAGAAGATTGAAGTCTGTAAAATGTTACAGCATTGGTAGAGTTTGTGAAATGTTTGTATGTGAAGGACCTTTTGGTAGATTTACTTTAAACCTGTCAGATTTGTGTCTTAGCAGATCTCTTGTTTTTAGGCAGTTTTCTCAGGGAGAAGTCGGCAGTGTTGTGGGGGTAAATAGACCTGTTGCCCTGGGTTACATCAGAGGGTGTCGGATATTATGTTGTGAAGTTAACATTTAACAGCTGATAAGAGCATTCACCATCAAATGTTTAAAAAATGTGGGGGTTTCCAAAGCTACCAGTCCACAGTTTTGGGGAAAACGAATATAAAACAACACACAGCAAAGTTACTTTACCGATTTCCTGGAGGATGAGCTGTCTGTTGAGTGGGGGTTATTATGGGGAACTGAGCGTTAGCCGGCAGATTAACCACCGTTCAAAGTAGCGTCTGTTTGCAAACATTAGGTCACTCGTGTGGGAGTGTTCAGTTTTGCAGCTGAGATCTAAAAACTCAAACAGAAACGAGCAGCTCATTGAAAAGCAGTGAAAGTTGGTGCACACAAGATGTTTTGATAACTAAAGCACCAATTTAATAAACACGGTTCCTGATAAATTCAACCATATAGCCACGGTTTATGTTTAAAGTTTTGCTTCGGCTCAGATCAAATAAATTTCTTTAATTGTTTTTCCTGTGAGAAACTCCTCCTTTCACATATCTGTCACAAACTTCAGTTTGTTTTCTTCAAACTCATCAAGTGTCTTTAGTGTTTCTTCTGTCTGGTCCTGGATGTCCTGAAACCACTTTTATTCTGAAAAGAATATAAAGTTTTGTCTCACCTTTTATTGTTTTATTGCCAGCTTGTTTTTAGATTTGTTGTAAACGACTAAAAACACGACTTCCTTCTCTTGTCGTTCCAAACATGTTTTCACGATTATAATAAACTTTATTCCGTTAGAATTTCTCACGGCTGCTCAGTCTTTTCAAATGCTTGAATTAAAAGATTTGAATGAAACATTTTTTACAGTTAATTTATCTGCACAAACTCTTCAGTCCGGTGTTTGAGCCCCGAATTTAAAAAGCAGAATCTCAGCGGCCTGTGCACACACCTCGCGATTTAAACGAGACAAATTTCCCCGGAAGAGCCGACCAACAGTTTTAAATATTTTGCTCTAATCAAATGGTTATATTTTCAGAAGAGTTGAGCATAATCTGTGGGGGGGGATGTGTTTATTTCAGTGTAGCAAGAAACCTTTAAATGTTTACGTGGAGCTGAATAAATCATCCTCTGGTTTTAAACCTTCAGCCTGTGTCCATCGTTGGTTCTCTAAGGTCCGTTAAAACTGTGACGTTGTTCTGATTCAGATGACGGTCCAGCAGACGGTGTCAGGAATGGCAGACAACAGCAGGAATGCCAGAGTGTCAACCAGCACCGGGGTAAGATCCAAACCCGGCGACCTTCACACAACCCGACGTGGTGGATGTGTTTTAACTGCTGCTGCTGTTACAGAGCAACGGGTCTGTAAATGTGCACATCGATATGGATCAGCCGGTTCAGAGCGAGCCCAGACTGAGGCTGGTGTTGGCCGAGAACCTGCTTCGAGATGTTGGCGACGTCATCAACAGGATGGAGGTCAGAGTCCAGCCTGAAGTCGTCCAGGAGGTCAAATCCTCGGCTCACCTCCGCTCGTGTTTCTGTTTTCAGGGTCGGACGAGCGAATCGGCCACTCAGACTGAGACGGCTTCTGCTGCCGCTCCTCCTCCTCCCTCGTCTTCATCCACCACCTCCACTCCGTCTCCCTCAGCCCAGCCCATGGACACCTCCCCACCTCCAACCACACCTCCACCTTCTTCTTCTGCTCAATCTGAGGGACCAACTCCACAACCAGGACCCAAGTGAGACGAACTCCCTTTCTGTTGTGCAAACGCTCAGACTTCTTATTTACAGATTATCAATGAGTTGGCCCAGCTCTAATCCAACGACTTCGTCTGACCTGGGCTGGTGTTTTCTGTCCTAACTGGTTCGTTGTGCATCTCTTTCCTTTCTGTCCTGCAGTCACCCCAGTCCGACTGAGCTGGCAGAGATGTTGTCCGAGCTGCGGAGAGTGGAGGAGAGGCTGCAGCCGTTCCTTCAGAGAGCTCACACCATCCTGGAGACGGCCACCACCGCTGAGTACAACAACAACACGGTAGGATTCCAACACCTGAATAAACCCTGCTAATAATCTGAAATAACCCTGAAATACAGGGTTATTTCAGATTAT
>NC_056502.1:5852528-5860962 GCF_014905685.2 Nematolebias whitei | reverse complement strand
ATATATATAAAATACAGGCTGATTTTAGATGCTCCTAATGACTTGGTTGGTTTAGCTTTGTTTACCAGACATCAACCAGACAGAATTTTAAAAGAACCCCTGATGTTAAATTACCTCACTCTGCTACACTTAGGGCTTATTTCAAAGTACCGTATTTCCCGCCGTATAAGTCGCATCAGTCCAAATTTGTCTAATAAAGTGGAACAAATGTAAATTGGTCGCTTCGCCGTATAAGTTGCATCTATTATGCGTCACCGCTGACGCATCACGTTTGTTACACGTCCGCGGTGACAACCCGGAAATGTGGGCGGCCGGTGTTGTGACAAAAATCGATTGGCTGCAAAATTGTGGCTGCAGGAGCATACACGGGAGGACTTTAACAAGATAAACATTTACAAACAATTATTTGTTGCCTGAAATTATAGTAAAGGTGTGTCTCAGTTGATCTTTTACTTAATAAAATGACTTTTAACGGTCAAATCAGCTGCATTTTAAAATCCGATTCGCGGCTGCAGTAGCGCGCAGAGGGAGTACTCGCTGTGCATTTCTTCTAAATTTAACAAGATAAGCACCTAAAACTATTTGTTTGCTCAGTATTATAACAAAGGTGTGTCTTAGTTGAACTTTTACTTAACAAATGCACTTCAATGGTCAAATCAGCTTCATTTCGTTGGGGTGGTGCAGCGAAATGAAGCTGATTTGACATTTGCTCCAGGCATGATCCCAGAGCTGGACGAAGGTGGCAGGCTATGGCAAGCCGATGGTGTCATTAATAACCACTTTTACCTATTGCATGACGCTGATGAAGAGTCTTAGTCATTCAGGACATGGTAAATTAAAAAAAACAAAAAAACAACTGGACTTTATTTTTAACTTGGAAGCGAAACGTCTTCAATTATAAATAAAGTCCTGTTGCTTTGTTTACAACTTTTTTTTTTTTGGACCTATTGCATGACAAAACGGCATGCCGTACTACTCTAATGCCATCTAGTGGCTGAAAATAGTAGTGTTCAATATTTTCAATGTCAGAATGAATGAAAACGGTCATATCTCAGCCAAAAATTCGTTTATAAATATGGATTAAAAAAAACATAAATTAGTTGCTTCGGTGTATAAGTCGCAGGGTTAAAAAAAAACCTGTGACTTATACGCCGGAAAATATGTTAGTATTTTTATACTGAATGTTTTTATATGAAGTGAGCAGATGCAGGCTGTTAGCTGGACATGGAGAGTTTTATATTTTTGTCTCGCTCCTCGGCAGCTTGACAACATTTTTCTAACAAACACCTATTTAAAACGTATTCTTATAAATCATAAACCATTGTTATAACCACTGTTTAAGTTTGTTTTTATGATTTTCCATTTTAAATACTAACAAAACAAACAAACAACGATCAGGAATATTTTAGTGTTTGTCAGGTTTTTTTTCAAAATTGTTTATTTTTTATTTTTTATTTAATCAAAACTCTGTAAACCTTTTGTGAAAATGAAACAAAAGTATTTGTATATATATATATATATATATATATATATATATATATATATATATATAAATATATTTAAGTCAGAGTAGCAGCTTTGTCTAAAACCAGTATCTAAGCTGCGACTGTCTGTGCAAATTGCAAACAGCGTTTGTCTTGAAAGTTTGTGAGGAATCCCGGTTTTCTTCTGAGTCGTTCGCTCTGGCATCGTCCGAGTCCTCACAGGGACCTGAAACTCCTCCGTTTAGTTTCAAAATCAGAGTGTGAGAAATGTGAGACAACTTTGGCAGAATTTGGCAACTTCTGAGACCAAATTGGAAACAAATTGAAAGTTGGGAATAATTTACAACCAAACTGAGACGTGATTAAGACACTTTGGGACTAAACTAAATGAGGCCGAACCGTTGATGTTTAGTAATGGTTAGAGGCCGTCCTGCAGGTGAGTTTAAATGTTAAAATGTTTTCATGTTTCTGCGCAGGAAAGAGAGGACGACCAGCGGACTCTCATCCAGATCTGCGAGTGTCTCCGTCTCCTTGGCAACGCCCTCGTAGCCCTGAGCGACCTGCGGCTGAACCTCCTCAGTCCGGTCCCTCGCCACCTCCACGTGGTGCGGCCCTTTTCTCACTATGCCAGTCCCGTCTCTCTCCCAGGAGCCGTGCACCATCACGTCCCAGTCCATGTACGTGACGTCCGACTCGGTCCAGCTCGGTGACGTTTCTTTCCTCATACGTTTACTCTGATTGCACTTTCTTCACCTGCAGATGAACCTGGGCGCCACAGTGACTGTTGCCTCCAACAGCACTGAGGGACAAGCTCCGCCCACCCAGCCGGCCAGCCAGCCGGAGCAGGCAGGTCAGGGACAGACCTCCCCCTCACAGACTTCCCCGTCCAATCAGCAGGCTGGACAGGGACAGGCTGCCCCCCGGGTCATCAGGATCAGCCACCAGGCTGTCCCGGTGGTCATGATGCAGATGAACGCGGACGGTGTGTTGTCCCCCACCCGCCACTGATTGAATGCTGCCTCCTCTGCGGCGCCGCTTTGTCTGTTCAGTGCTGCTCGACTTTGCTGGAGCTCCGAGGAGTTTCTCCATTTCTGCTGTTCGCTGAAAGCTTACTGGCGGCTCTGGTGTTCTCTCTGTAGATAACTTGTGTTCATAAAGTTTGTATTTTTTGTGATTTTGTGTGCAGGTCCTGGTACAAACTCTGCAGCAGGGGGTCAGCAGATGCCTGGACAACCAAGTAAAAAGAAGCAGATAAATCTAATTTAATAATTTAAAAACCTGAATTTATGGCCAATAATCCTGAATTATCTTCACCCCTCCCTTCTTTAGATGTCCTCCCCCCTGACTTTATGCGAAACGTCATGCAGCAGATCAGCCAGTACGCAGCTGCTGTCGCCACCAGCGCTGCCACCGCCGCCACCTCTGGCCAGCCGGTCCCCCCTCACCCCACTCCTCCCAGCTCCACACCCACCTCCTCAGCTACCACCACGGGTCCCAACACACCCACCACCACTCCCACTGCGCCTCCTCCACCCTCCCACACTGGCCCCCAGCAGCCCCAGGACCGGGTTGTGTTCACCCGGCCCCCTTTTGCCACCAACATCCCCCCTCCAGCCTTCGGGACCCGGGGAACCACCATCAACGTGAGGGCAGCCATGCCGGGCCAGCAGCAGGGACAGGTGGGTCTGACGCTAACTGATGCTAGCTGACGCTAACTGATGCTAGCTGACGCTAACTGATGTTAGCTGATGCTAACTGATGCTAACTGACAGATCTTGGGTTTTCAGCCTTAGAGCAGAGGGTCTGCAAGCTGCGGCTCGAGGGCCACACGTGGCTCCTGGTCTCAACAGTAGCTCTTCTGTGGAAATTAATTATATTTAAATTCTTAATCACAACAGGAAAGGCTACCGTTAGCAACTTATTTGTTGGATTTTATGAAATATGAAAATTAATTTCTTGACAGAATGAGAAATTTGTTGCTAATTGTTAACCTGTTAGTTGCAAAATTGTGATTTTTATCTAAAATTCATCAGGAATTTTAAGGTTTTTACACATTTTGACCTGTTGCTGAGGAAAATCTAGTTTTGCACACTTCTGAGAAAAGTCACAGCTTTGGTCAAATAAAAAGTTAAAGTAAATTAAGCTTTCTTCCTTTTTTAGATTAAATACACAACAAACTGTCCTCGTTGTTCTCTAAAAATGTTGGAATGCATAAAAATGGTTTATTATTTCGAATGAGAGGCTTATTTTATTTATTTATAGAGAGGAATCACCGAGTTCAGTCTTTAATTGTGTCAAATGTAAACAAAAATTGAACATTATAAAGTAATAATAGTTTTGAGTATAAAGTGTTTATATAACACTGACTGAGCCGTTGGCTTCGTTTTGAGCGCTGTGGCTCTGAGTAAACTGTATTTAAAGATGTGTCTTTATTTGAAGCTGACTGAAGACTTTGCTCTCAGGCCTTCAACCCGGCTGCTCTCAACCAGATGATCAGTGGACTGGTTGGACAACTTTTACTGCCGGGACAAATGGGTCAGTTGAATCTGAACGATTTGATCAGTTTTAATTCACAAACTGTTTTTTTTAAATTGATGATTAAATCTTTGTGTTTTTACAGCAGGTCAAACAGTCACATCTTCTACCTCCTCTACTTCCACCTCCTCCTCCACCTCCTTTTCCTTTTCTGCCTCGGGGCCGACGCCGCCTCCTCCTGCGAACGCGACTTCCACCCAGAACCAAACAGAGACCGGCAGCAGCGAGTCCCTGCCCCAGGACTTGGCTCCAGACCTTCGCCAGCTCCTCAGTTCTCTCCTTGGTGTGGCTGGAGGGGTCGGTGGTGGCGGCTCCACAGGGGCCCCCTCCATAACCGTCACTACGTCCGGAGTCCCGAACTTCATGCAGGGCGTGACGGAGCTCATGCAGCAGGTCAGCGCAGAAAAGCCATTTACGACACGTTTGTCTTTCCGAGCTCCTTTTTCAGGCTCGTGATGTGCAACAGGAAGCTCTTGGGGCTCCTGCGCTTCATCTGAACGTTCTTTGTTTTGGTGCCGAGCGCTTTAGGAAGAGTTTCCCGCTCTGTTCCTGTCGTGACCGAAACAAACGAGAGACGATCCTCGTTCTGGACGTTCAGTGCGGACACGTGTGCTGTTAACACCCCTAATCTTTATCATGCTTTCTCCAACAGCCCATTTTCTCCCCGCCCCCACCTCCCTCCGGTACCACCCCAGCTCCCGCTGCTGCACCCCCCTCGGCTGCCAACCCCCCCGGAGCGGCGGCTGACTCCCTCAACCCGGAGCTGTTCACGGGGATTGTCCGCGGCGTCCTCAGCTCCATGATGGGCTCTCTGGGCCAAGCGCAGAACGACACGGAGAGCATCGCTCAGTTCATGCAGAGGCTGTCTCAGGCCACCAACATCTTCATCAGCCCTGAGGACCCCACAGGTGCGCCGCCTCACCTGCACGCTGCAGCAGCTGTCGTGACGTGGGGTGTTTATTTTACGTTTGGGCTTCCCAGGGTTCTTCGGAGAGCTGCTGATGTTGGTGTGCCAGACGTTCACCATGTCGGACCTGGTGATGCTGCTGCACGGTCAGCACCAGCCCCTGAGCCGGATCCAGCCTCAGCTGTCCCAGTTCTTCACCCAGAACTACCTGAACGGCAGGGAGCCCACCGACCAGAACATCACTGTCAGTCTCAGCAGGAACCTTAAAAAAAAAAAACACTGTTAAAGTTTACAAAGATGTTTCAACACTGACGTTTTAAAATCTCTGCTTGTTTGTTTGTTTACTTCTTTGTGGTTGTTCTTCCTGGACAGACGGCTGCTGACAGCCTCGTTAACGAGCTGGAGGAGTACATCACAGAGAGCTTCGTGAGTCTTTGAAACTTTATACGTCAACCTGAACACAGACGATTCGATTCAAAACCACTCCTGGTGCATCTCAGGCTTTTATTGTTCGAAACGTTTCACGATGAAAACGTTCAGTTTTACAAACCGTTAACAGAGGATTTAGATTCTGGAGGTTTTTGTGTAAGTTTATTCTAGATTGAGCCCTTCTGTCCTCCTGCAGAGAGAGTCTTCCGTCACGGTGTTGGACGGCGTGGACGCCACCCAAACCAACATGTCTTTCTTCAGACAGCAGCTGATGCAGATCGCCACTCACGTTCTGCGCTGCACAGGTAGAACGTCCGTTTAACCGTACGCTTCGGTAGATCCAGTTACAGTTGAGCTGTGAGGTGGAGAAACAAAAGAATGAAGTTCGCTCAGCTGTAAATAAATCTGCTGTAAAATATTGAAGCGTTTGATTGTTTTTGGTCCAGATGAGAGCTTCGGGCCGCAGCTGCTGCAGATGTGTAACCAGGCGCTGTTCGAGTGTCTCGCCCTCAACCTGTTCTGTCTGAGAGGAGACCAGAGGGCGCTGACGGCTGTCATCAACCACCGAATAGTGAGGAGAAGACGCAACTTTTGATTATATTTTTAATTATGTTTCCAAAGCATCATTATTTCGATAAGTTTTTAACACCTGCGGGCGAGCAACAGGTCTGAACGTCCACGTGCACAAACCACGCCAAGAATCGGTTATAAATGGAGAAAGTGCATTTCCTGCAAAAATGCTGTGTGAATGCTTATCACATTTATAACGGCTGAAATAAGCTAAAAACATGCTGAAATGTAGCTGAAATGGAAGAACAAGCTGAAGTCGGCAGAAGACAGCAGAAAGAACACAAATTTGCTGAATTATGTTTAAATGAGCACAAAAATTCGGAAATTGGCTAAAAAAGCTGAAATTGGCAATAAAACAGCTGAAAAGTAGCTAAAACAGCAGAAATAAGCTTAACTTACCAGAAGGAAGTGGAGAGAGCACATTTTTGCTGAATTGGGCTGAAAAAAAGTTGAAATCAGTACAAAAAAATGTGGAATTAGCTGAAAAAGCTAAAATTAGCATAAAAACGTCTAAATAGCAGAAATAGCTGAGACTTGCAGAAATAAGCTGAAAGGAACAGAAGATGAAATTAGCAGAAATAAGTTGGAAGAAGCACAAAAACATAGTTGGCAGAAAGAATCTGAAGGGAGCAAAAAACAGCCGAAATTAGCTGAAAATAGATTTTTTTTTTAATTTGCACAAGGAAGCTGAAAGAAACTGAACCAGATCAAAATGTGAAAGGAGCTGTAAAAGGTTGTAAACAGATCTGCAGATTTGAAGGATGTAAAATGAGCTCAGTTCATTTTATCTTGGGGAAAAATGGCAGAAAAGGCTAAATATTTCAGTACAGCTGTAGATTAAATCCTAAAGATATTACAGAATAACGTGCATGGATCAGAGCCGTGCATCGTGACCAGAGGGCTCGCTGGTCCCAAACTCAGAATTCAGGGAGACGACGGCTAAAATTTTCCCCTTTTCATAAAATTTTCCAGCAGTTTGAGGTCAGCGTCTCGGCGAGAGCACCTGAAGTAGAACTGTGGTTGTCAGAAAAAGAAGCAGCCATTGTGGCTGCGAGTTCAAAACCCTGAACTGTTTTCGTTCCAGCGGAGGATGTCGAGCGACATCAGCCCCAGCCTGGTGAACTGGATGACCAGCATGATGACGATGAGGCTGCAGGTCATCCTGGAGCACATCCCCGTGTCCCAGGAGCAGATCCAGAACTACATCGTCCACACGCAGGTGTGTTAAACGCTCCCTCCTGTTGCCTGATGGCTGGGGCAGGTCGGGTTTCTGAGGACGCTGCGTCCGAACAGCTCATAAATATTACATGTCGCTCCTCCTCAGGGAGATCAGTCTGCTGCGAGCGGCGCCGAGGAGCCTGAACGAGCTGCAACGGTAAGAATCCTCTGGACTTCAAAGACTTTCAGTGTTTCCAGGTCCTCCTTCATGTCCATGTCCTCCTCCACCAAAGATCGGGGACACCCTGTCCCCTGCTGCAGCCACCACGGCGGAGGAAGCCATGTCCGTGTCCCACAACAGCGCCTCGTCGTCACGGGAGACGAGGGTGTTACCTGGAGACCTGGGAGCCTCGGGCGGAGCTGCGCCGTTGGGTGGCGACATGGCAGCAGCAGGAGCTGAGGGAGGCAGCGAGGAGTCAGGAGAGTCAGAGAGCTGGGCGGCTGCCGTCCCCCCTGTAAGACCCCCACTGACCCACCGCGAGTCAGATCTGGGACCCGTGGACGTCTGTAACGTGTCCCTGTCTCTGATGCAGGAGTGGGTTCCCATCATCAGGTGTGACATGATGACGCAGAGGAAGATGAAGGCCCAGCCCCCGCTGTCTGACGCTTATTTACACGGCATGCCCGCCAAACGTAGAAAGGTAACGGGAGCAGGTGGAGGTCGCTGGTGCGAGACTCGTCCACTTCCTCCTCTTCATCACGCATGTGTTTTCAGACGGGACACGGCAGCGGCAGCCTCCTCTCCCTCTCGGACGCCGTGAGTCAGGCGGCCAGGACGGCAGGAGTGAAGCCCGTTACCTCCTCAGAGGAGCTGCAGAACGACCTGGAGACGGAGGAGGTGAAGGAGGCGTACTCAGAACAGGTATTACACAAACGACACAGGAGTCCTCTTCTTCATCTCTGATGATTCAGTTCAGTTTGTTTCTACGTCTCCAAGTTCCAGCAGAAGTCGTCTCAGGACACTGAACAGAAACATTCACACATTATAAAAGACTATCAGTAAAAGTTCTGGATGTGAGGAAGCAGCAGGTCGTGCTGAATCTTCACGTCATCGCAGTCTCCCATCCTGAGCAAGAACGAAGGAGACAGTGGGAAGGAAAAACTCCCTTTAACAGGAAGAAACCTCCAGCAGGACCAGGCGCAGGACGAGCGGCCGGCTGGTTTGAGAGGACAGGAAGTAGAAACAAACACACAATGACAGGTTCAGGTGAACTTTCTATAGGAGGAAAGACAAAAAACTTTCTATAGGAGGAAAGACAAAAAAACTTTCTATAGGAGGAAAGACAAAAAA
>NC_056502.1:5844384-5852518 GCF_014905685.2 Nematolebias whitei | reverse complement strand
ATAGGAGGAAAGACAAAAAAACTTTCTATAGGAGGAAAGACAAAAAACTTTCTATAGGAGGAAAGACAAAAAAAACTTTCTATAGGAGGAAAGACAAAAAAACTTTATATAGGAGGAAAGACAAAAAACTTTCTATAGGAGGAAAGACAAAACTTTCTATAGGAGAAAAGACAAAAAACCCGTTAAGATAAATAATTACAAACAGATAGAGTAGAGCAAGTAAAGGCAGCAGCAGAGAGAGGAGATGAGGCCAGTTTGTCCTCCTGCAGTCAAAACTATAGCAGCATAACGAAGGGATAGCTCAGGAAACCCAAGCCAACTCTAACTATAGGATTTATCAAAAAGGAAAGTCTTAAAACTGGACAATGTGTCAGCCTTACGGTCAGAAACTGGAAGTTGGTTCCACAAGAGAGGAGCCTGAGAACTGGAAGATCTGCCTCCCATTCTGCTCCTGGAAACTCTAGGAACCACAAGTAAACCTGCAGTCTGAGAGGAAGGTGCTCTGTTGGGATATACAGTGAGGAAAATAAGTATTTGAACACCCTGCAACTTTGCAAGTTCTCCCACATAGAAATCATGGAGGGGTTGGAAATTTTCATCTTAGGTGCATGTCCACTGTGAGAGACATGATCTAAAAAATAAAAAAAAAAATCAGGAAATCACAATGTATGATTTTTTAATAATAATTTGTGTGTTACTGCTGTAAATAAGTATTTGAACACCTGTCAATCAGCAACAGTTCTGGCCCTCAAAGACCTGTTAGTCCACCTCCACTTATTTTTCTAAATTAGAAGCACCTGTTTGAGGTTGTTAGCTGCATAAAGACACCTGTCCACCCCACACAATCAGTCAGAGCGTTGAAGATGGTCGTGGCTGGTTCTTCCAACATGACAATGACCCGAAGCTCACAGCCAGGAGAACCAAGGAGTGGCTCCGTAAGAAGCATATCAAGGTTCTGGAGTGACCTAGCCAGTCTCCAGACCTAAACCCTATAGAAAATCTTTGGAGGGAGCTCAAACTCCGTGTTTCTCAGCGACAGCCCAGAAACCTGCTGATCTAGAGAAGATCTGTGGAGGAATGGTCCAACATCTCTGCTGCAGTAAACCTGGTGAAGAACTACAGGAAACCTTTGACCTCTGTAACTGCAAACAAAGACTACTGTACCAAATATTCACATTGATGTTCACAGGTGTTCAAATACTTATTTGCAGCAGTAAACACACAAATACATTATTAAAAAACCATACATTGTGATTTCTGGATTATTATTATTTTATATTATGTCTCTCACAGTGGACCTGCACCTAAGATGAACATTTCAGACCCTCCATGATTTCTAAGTGGGAGAAGTCGCAGGGTGTTCAAATACTTATTTTCCTCACTGTAACAATAAGATCTGTATACCGGTAATAAGATGGAGCTAGGTTGTTGAGGGCTTTGTAGGTTAGAAGTAAGATTTTGAATTCTGTTCTGGATTTGACAGGGAGCCAGTGGAGAGAAGCTAAAACTGGAGAGATGATCTCTCCCACTAACTCCAGTTAAGACTCTGGCAGCAGCATTTTGGATCAGCTGAAGACTTTTTTTTATTTTTAGAATGATTTAAACAGAATAAAGCACTTGTTAATATTTTGGAAGAATAATGAAATGGCTGAAGCATCAGGAGGGTCCAGGAGACTGGATTTGGTCAAAGTGGGCCGAACCGCCTGGGTTACATCACACAGCTGCCAGCAACGAGATGAAGAAAACTCATCATCATCATCTCCCTCTGTTCCCTCAGGCCGTTCACAACCAAAAACTAATTTTTTCATCCTGTTTTTACAAACGGACTGTTTGTGGACACCTGTCCAAACGGAGCAGACTGGACAGCCTGTTTGTGGACGCCTGTCCAAACGGAGCAGACTGGACAGCCTGTTTGTGGACGCCTGTCCAAACGGAGCAGACTGGACGGCCCGTTTGTGGACGCTTGTCCAAACGGAGCAGACTGGACGGCCCGTTTGTGGACGCCTGTCCAAACGGAGCAGACTGGACAGTCTGTTTGTGGACGCTTGTCCAAACGGAGCAGACTGGACAGTCTGTTTGTGGACACCTGTCCAAACGGAGCAGACTGGACAGCTGTGGTGTGAAAGAGCTTGGGCTAAAACTCGCTGCAGTACCAGTTTCCACCAGCAGGCGGCAGCATCGTATCATTCATTTGGGCGTTGTTTCTTCATTGGACTCAAAATATTTTAATATTCAGACAAAATAAATATAATCAGAAGTGCTACGGGAGCCTGAATGTCCAAAAAAAGAAATGAATGTGTCTCCTGCAGCAGGGATGCCTGTAAACATGTCGTCTCCTCCTCCTCAGGTGAAAGCAGACGTGAAGAAGCGAGTGAGGGAGGACCCGGACTTCAACCCTCAGCAGTTCCCCAGCTCCCACAGAGCCTTCTCCTCGGACTCATAATGTCCTCCACGCCGCTCGTTAAAAACCGTTTCGTCCATTTTGTTATTCGGGTCTTTTGTTCGGCTCCCAGCAGCTCAGACTGCGTGAAACCTCAGACGCCTCTCAGCCAACAGAGAACCGGGTTCTGTTCAAACAGAACCGCAGGATTCACATCCCAACAGGTCTTAGAAACTAGAACTGGTTCTGTTTTGGCTGAAAGTCCTGGTCCCTCTGCTGAAGTCACAGGAGACAAACCGGACTTTATTTCCTGCAGGAGAGCGTCACCGAGCCGCTGCTGAACGTCGGATTGAAACTGAAACGCTTCGGTTTCTCCTGACGGATGAACCGAGCGGGACGGAGGGAGAACCTGTAAACTCACCGGATCTGTTCCCCGGAGAACCAGAACCACGACTCATTTTATCCACAAAACTAAACTTTAGTCTCAACTCGACACGTCGACTAAAGATCGGAACCAACGAGACTTTTTATTTTTAGGTGAGTTTTAGTGACAAACGCTTCTCAGCTGATTAAAAAAACCTCTTTTCTGCTCCGGTAACGACTATTTATTGTTTTCTGGTCCAACTTTTACAAACATTTTCACAACTTTTAATTTTAACTCCTAATTTTGTTTGTTTGTTTCACTGTGGGACCCAAATCTTCATGTTTTCACAGCTCAGAAGTTTTTTCTGTTTCTGGTTCGTCATGTAAAAATAAACAAAATAAAATCTGAATTAAAATAAATCTGTTTGTGTTTGACCCCTCAGTCTGAGCAACATTTAGTTTGACACATATAAAGTGTTAAAATATATAAAAGTTTTATAAAAGGACAACAGAGATTAGTTGAGTTCATCGCTATAATAGGAAACATCAGCTTTTATTTATTTTAGTTTCCATTTTACATGCTGACGAGTTTAACTTTTTAATTAGGTAAAAAAAAAAAAGATTTGTGTAAAGACTAACTACAACTAAACATTTAAAAACTGCGTTCAAATGTCTGGATACAATAAAATGTCATTTTAAATACATGCTTTAAACTTATATTTATGATTATAAACACTTTAAGGGTTGCCTTTAAAATAAAAATAACCAGGAATAAATCCAAGCTGACTCTTTTTACTTAACTTCAACTCATTTGTTTATACACATCACTAAAACTTTTAACTACTTTTAATAAGTTTTAAACCAAAAATAAATTCTAAAAGCTGCAAAAACATCTTTGAATAAAATCCATAAACGGCTTAAAACAAAAGTTGATTTAAAAACCAAACGTTTTAATTCAGTTTTTATCAGGACAAAAAAACAAATCGGTTCTCCAATATTCAATTTTATAATTTTACAAAGTTATTAAATAAACATAAAAAAACAATTCACTTGTGTTTGAAGCTTGAAAGGGTTAAAAAGCTGTTTCAGCTGCTGTTTCAGCTGTTTCAGCTGCTGTTTTCAGCTGCTGTTTTAGCTGTTTTCAGCTGTTGTTTCAGCTGCTGTTTTAGCTGTTTCAGCTGCTGTTTCAGCTGCTGTTTAAGCTGTTTCAGCTGCTGCTGTTTTAGCTGCTGTTTCAGCTGCTGTTTAAGCTGTTTCAGCTGCTGTTTCAGCTGCTGTTTAAGCTGTTTCAGCTGCTGTTTAAGCTGTTTCAGCTGCTGTTTAAGCTGTTTCAGCTGCTGTTTTCAGC
The DNA here is from genome assembly GCF_014905685.2 of Nematolebias whitei. NCBI lineage: Eukaryota > Metazoa > Chordata > Actinopteri > Cyprinodontiformes > Rivulidae > Nematolebias > Nematolebias whitei. The sequence goes on along the minus strand of NC_056502.1, from coordinate 5,848,427 downwards.
TGCTGTTTTAGCTGCTGCTGTTTCAGCTGCTGTTTTAGCTGCTGCTGTTTTCAGCTGCTGTTTCAGCTGCTGTTTTAGCTGCTGCTGTTTTCAGCTGCTGTTTTCAGCTGCTGTTTCAGCTGCTGTTTTCAGCTGCTGTTTTAGCTGCTGCTGTTTCAGCTGCTGTTTTCAGCTGCTGTTTTAGCTGCTGCTGTTTCAGCTGCTGTTTTCAGCTGCTGTTTTAGCTTTTTAACTCAAACTATAAAGATGATTTAAATTTAATACCTTCTACACTTCAACTGTTGCCCTTCCTGTGGATAACGATAATTCAAATTAAAACAAATTTAGTTGTTTGTGTTTAGGAGCTGAAAACGTTTTAAGCTCGTTTTAGTCAAACTTTTAAGGAATAAATCTAAATCTGGAAACTTGAGAAAAGTTTTTCATATTTTTTATTTATGTAAAAAAAAAAAAAACAAATCCAGAAACTTTTGACTGATTTCTCAGGAAATGAGAGAACTTGAACATTTCATCCCACCTGATCATGTTTCAGTCTGAACATGAACCTCCTGCTGCCCTTGGGTCATAACGACCCACGAGGCTAAAACTCCTCGTGGCTGTTTGGACCCAAGGGCAGCAGGAAGGTCAAAAGGTCAAACCAGCAGCTGTTAAAGACAAAGTCAGGCAGCAGCGATTCGACGGCTGATTGTTGGAGCCGACAGAACCAGTCGGACCGCCTCTGGTCCGGTTTTACATCCTGGATGAGCTCAGGAATGTGAACGGGTCACAGAAGAACCTTTTGTCAAAAACAAACATTTCGGGTCAGACAGGATTTAAACTCTAAATAATAAAAAGATTAAACCTTAGTTTCATTTTAATTTGAAACTTTTCAAACTCGGCTGTTTGAGAAACGAGTTGCTCCAGTCGACCCGGTTCTGTTTGCAGGAGGAGTGTTTGCTGAGCAAACAGCTGGTCCAAGTCAAACACTCAGAACTTATCCGGTTCTTTACTTGGGCTTCAGCAAATACACAGATCCTAAAGGTCCGACCCACCAGCAGATGGTTCCCACAGAACCGGGCCTGAGCTCAGTTGAAACAGGACACCCTGAAAATGACTGCAGCCCATTGAATAAAACAAACAGAACCGTTAGTGTGGAGCCTCCGTCTCCATGGCGACCCAGAGCGCCAGAACAGGACAAAACTGGACTCTGTGTCCCGGTTCTTAAAGAGGTTTGACCTTTTCGTGTGGAGGGGTTCTTGGGTTCAGGCTGGGTCCAGTTTAAAAACTTTAAACACAAGGACAGGACTGAACAGCTGCTCCGTTCACACCAGAACGTTCAAAACCCGGTTCAAGTCCCGTTTAAACCACATCTGTTTTCATCTTGAAAACTTCTGTACTCGTATTTGCACGGTTCTTTACCTTTTAAAGTTTTTTTCACGTGCAACAGCTTACTTAAATGTGCACGACCACAATAGTATGCAATTTTATTAATTTTGCTAATAAGTAAAAAATAATAATTTTGGTTGCAAACAGTGAGAATTCAGGTTTTGGCTGTGATCGGCGATACGGAATTCCGCAAGGCTTCCGTCTTCACCCACTTGATTTTCTGCTTCACAGTTTAGGTTTGAGATGGTTTTAAGAGCACGGAAGCAGGAAAAAGAAAACGGGGAAAGTCAAACTGAACATTAGTGACAAAATGTGCAGCTTTTCACCTGGAGTTGGAAAAACTTGTTCAGAATTTACAAGTTCAAAACATTTTTCAGATTTAGTCAAAAAGTCTCAAGTTGATCTCATTTTGTCCAGTAGACCCGGACGTCAGTCTGTCCTCTTATCTCCGCGTCTCCTGAAATCGACGTTTCCCAGAACTTTGAGAAATGAAACCGAGGCCAGTTCCCGAAACCCGGTCCAGACAAGTTCGAGACCAGTTCCAGACCCGCACCGTGACTCAGGATCAACTTGTTTCGTAAACTTTTTAAAATCCCGATACTCAGATGAAGAAACGAAGAACTTTTAAACGATTTGAGAGGTTTTATACTCCTGCGTGACCGTCTAATCCTTTTATTACGAGTGCGTCACAGACACATTTTTAGGTGGCTTTGTTTTGGTTAAAGGTTCTGGATGTTTTACCATCAAGAAGCCCAAGTCATTATCAAAACCATCTCATCTCTGCCCATGAACCGTGTGTTTGGGTCAACAGAGGCACCTGAACTCTGACCTCGGCTGAACTGATGAGGGTATAAAAGTTAGCAGATAACACAGCTCGGAGCTTTTTCCCCTCACTGGTTTTCATGGTCCAGTTAAAAATCCGCCATAGAGTGTGGTTCTTTTAAACAACCTGAGCCAGATTTTCTCCAACAATTATCTTTAAACTTTCAGATGTTTCCTCAAACAGAACAAAACGTTAAAGAAGTGAAGTTTTATTCAGGTTCATATTTAATATTTCACAACATTTACAATTTAAATAAAAATCCTCCAAGAGGACAAACGGCTGTTCGACACGACGTTCTTCCTTAAACCGATTGATCCAGAACGTCGCTGACCCGTTTCACAGACCCAACAGAACTTCTTTATTTATACCAGTAAGAAAAGAAGTTTGATTGAAGAAATAATCCACAAAAGAAGCCTCAGACAGTTCAAAGGTTTTTACGTCTGGAACAGAAATTAAAGAGAAAATATTAAAGTTGTGCAGTTTTTCCTACAGAAAGGCTCCAGGGTTCGATCGAGGGTCTTTCAGGTTCCTGTACTTGTGTGTGAGCCAAACTCCGAGGATCTGAAACACAAACAGGTCTTTGGGTCAGAGTTGGGCTCAGAACGAGGACGTTTCAGAACGAGTCGCGGTTCTGACCTCCGTGAAGCTGAAGAAGAGGCCGATGCCTCCGATGAAGCGCAGAACCTCCCCGGCGTACGTCTGCAGGATGGACGAACAGCTGACGCACGACTGAGGGGAGCTGAAGCATTGCTGGAAGAACAAGAAGAATAGGTTCAGACCCGGTCGGCGCTGCGAGGCAGAACCAATGACCAGGTGTCCTCACCGCGGGGCAGGAAGCGTTGAAGTTAACGGAGGAGTAGCCACAGCAGTCCAGAGTCTTCTCCACGTCCTTCTGAGTCGACTCTGATCGGTTCCAGCCCACCTCCAGCAGCTGGTTCTGAAGAACAAGACTGATCATGGTTCTGGTTCTGAAGGAGGTGGCATATGTTGGTTTCACTTGTGTTAGCAAAATAGCTCATGAGAAACTTTAGACGGATCTAACGAATGATTGACATGAAGTCAAGCCGATTCAAGATGGCCGCCAAAGCTAATGAATCCAAAAACTGCTCTGATCAGATCCAAGCCCCGACCCGAATCGTCACAGGGCCCCGACCCGAGCCGTCACAGGACCCAGAGCCGAGCCATCACAGGGCCCCGACCCGAATCGTCACAGGACCCAGAGTCGAGCCGTCACAGGGCCCCAAGCAGTCACAGGGCCCCGAGCCGTCACAGGGCCCCAAGCCGTCACAGGACCCCGAGCAGTCACAGGACCCCGAGCAGTCACAGGGCCCTGCAGATTTTCTGCTGGACTCAAACCTTTGAAACAGAATAAATTCTGTTCCCGACCCGCTTTCCTTCCAGATCAAAAGGTAAATGGACTCACCTGTTGGTCTTTGTTCAGAGCCAGGCAGGCGCAGGAGATGGAGAACTGCAGCACAAACACCAGGAACAGGACGATCCATGTACTGGTTCTGGTTCAGGAACTAACAGAACAGAGTGCAAAACCAAACAAAGACCGGCCCGCCGGACCAGAAGGATACAAAGAAGAGCAGGACTTGCTGGTGATTCATGGCGCCGCACAGACCCACGAAGGCCACCAGCAGGAGGAAGGCCCCCACCCCGATGACCCCCGCCACCACGCCGATGCTGGAGACCAGACCGAACCACTTCCCCCAGGCTGCCACGCCCATCAGGAGCAGACTCACCATCTGGGGGGGCAGGAGACCACATTCAGCTTCAGGTTCTGTCCCGCCGTCCACATTGGACCACGGTTACAGAACCCAGAGGAACTCGTCCTGCAGTTACAGAACCCAGAGGA
>NC_056502.1:5838107-5844374 GCF_014905685.2 Nematolebias whitei | reverse complement strand
AACCCAGAGGAACTCGTCCTGCAGTTACAGAACCCAGAGGAACCCGTCCTGCGGTTACAGAACCCAGAGGAACTCGTCCCGCCCACGAGATGAGATTTGCACTTCTGGTGTAAAAAACATGAAAACGAGTTCAAACTGTGACTTGGGAGAATCTCCTGGATGTTTTCTGTCGTTTGAAACCTTCTGGAGCTGAAAGTGTCCGTCCTCTGGTTCTGAAGGTTCTGATGTCTGAATGTGAGAGGAGCTGCTCCTCCTTATCAACAGGAGGCAGCTGAGGAGGTTCATCAGATCAGGACGTCTTGCTTTGGATGTTTTCATGGCAGGTCCCACAGAGAAGAGATCCCGGGTTGGAACCAGAACTCTCTGCAGGGCTAATAAATCCTCCCTGGAACATGTCAAGGTCCCCCAGGAGGATCTGGACAGAGACAGGTCTGGGATTCTGTCCTGGACCCACTGTCCCTCCTCTGTCCAATCCATCTCAGTGTGTCCTCTCTAACTTCATCTCCAGTTGTTCCACCTGTGCTGAACCTCTGATGAGCTCTAATCTTCTCCTTCCTTGTTTCTCCTAAGGAGAACCTCAACATCTTCATTTCTGCCACTTCCAGTTCTGTCTCCTGTCCTTTTGTCCATGTCTCCGTCTCCAGACCATACAACATAGCTGGTCTCACCACTGTCTTGTAAACTTTTCCTTTGACCTTTGCTGACACTCTTCGCAAATCACCCGTGAATCTTTTCTCCATCCACTCCCTCATGGACTCCGTCTTACTACGGCTGACTTTCAATCCTCTTCTTTCAAGTGCATACCTCCACCTCTCCAAGTTCTCTTCCACCTGTTCCCTGTTCTCACCACAGATAATGTCATATGCAAACATCATAGTCCACGGGGATTCCTGCCTCACCTCATCTGCTACTCTTTTTCACAACAACAGTCATTCTACACACAACCATCCGATGCCGTCTGGCCACGCTCCCCTTCATCAACCTTAGTCCCCAATCTCCCTCAGATTTCCTCTTCTACACAGAATGTAGTCGACCTGTGTACTCCTCCCTCCACTCTTATAGGTCACTCTGTGTTCCTCCCTCTTTTGGAAATAAGTGTAGACTACAGCCATTTCCATTTTCTTGGCAAAATCCACCACCATCTGTCCTTCCTGGTTTCTTTCCTTGACACCAAACCTCCCCATCACTTCCTCATCACCTCTGTTTCCTTCACCAACATGTCCATTCAGGTCTGCTCTGATCACCACTCTGGGAATACTCCCCATCACTTCATCCAGATCTTTCCAAAATGTACATTTCTCCTCCACATCACATCCAAACTGTGGAGCATAACCACTGACAACATTTAGCATCAAACCTTCTGGTTCTACCTTCAGGCACATCACCCTATCTGACACTCGTTTCACCTCTGCTACATTCTTTGCCAACTCCTCCTTCAGGACCACCCCTACTCCATTTCTCTTTTTATCCACACCGTGGTAAAACAGTTTGAACCCTGCTCCAATGCTGCGAGCCTTGCTGCCCTTCCACTTGGTCTTTTGGACACAGAAAATCTACCTTCCTTCTCAGCATCATGTCAGCCAGCTCTCTACCTTTGCTTGTCATTGTCCCCACATTTAGAGTTGCAACCCTCAATCCTACATTCTTGACTTTCCTCTTCTCCCTCTGTCTTCTGGCACGTTTCCCTCCTCATAGTCTCAAACAAACATCCCATAATCTTCAATTAATAATCACAGCCTGTCCCAAATAATTTGGTTGTTTTGGTGTTTGAACAGTTTTTAAGCCGCTACTAAACATTAAAATTAAAAAGACATGTCTGTCAGAACTCGTCCTCCATTTTCTCCTTTTGCTTTGAAATGTTCTTCTCTGGTTTGGAAGGTTTGAGGGTCCCGTTTTATTCTGAAAGTCTTATTCTGCTTCCTGTTTCTGGAGATTTGTTCCTTTAAAATCTTTAGAGAACCTTGTTCCGTTTTTTTTGGGTCATAAACACATTTTGACGTAAAACTTGATCTTTCAAGACAAATGTCACAAAATGCTTCTCAACAAAAAAAACAAAAATAAACATTTGGTTTTCGAGTGAATAAACAAAATTAATCAAAACCAAATTAAATACGTTGAAGTTTAAATTAAGGTCCAGGTCTGCTTCCATCCAGAACTCGTTTGGATTTTAACAAAACAATAAAAACATATTTCATCCTGAATATAGAATTTGAATCAATTTGTAAAATGTGACTTTAAAAATCCAAACGTGGGCAAAGATCAGCTGCTGGACGTCCTGAAGGACAAAGACAGGAAGTCCTGGAAGACAGCGTCCTCAGGAAACGTCTGCTTGTCGCTGATCAGGGAGGAGAAACGTTACATTTGTCACCAGAGGAAGAAAAAAACCATTAAAAACATTTAAAGTCCAAACATTTTCTCGTTTCTTCTGAAATTAATTAACGTTAAAAAGTTTTTCTTTGATCTTCTGACTCCAGCTGGGAGCAGGAAGTTGATCTGAATCTGCAGAACACTTCCTCTGTACGGCAAGCCCTGCGTGCATTTATTCTCTCTTTTACATGGACTAGTTGCGCATTTGGTCACACTAGTTCAACCGAGTCTAACTGGTAGCAGGTTTTATCCAGCACGAGTCAACTAGTCAACCACTTTCTGCTCCAAGTCCCAACTAGTTTATTTAAACAAAGAAGTAAATCACTGGACCAAACAAGTTAACCGAGTAGAGTTAACTAGTCATCATGATCCAACTAGTGAAAAATAAGATTATACAATGCTCACTAGTTGTTGAGTTATTGTGTGTGTGGACTAGTTAACTGATGCAAAGTTAACAGTGGAACTAGTTAACTAAAATATTTACCACTCAAATAGTCGACCATTTTCTATCCCAACTAGTTTAGTTAACTGAGTAGAGTTAACTAGTCATCGTGATCCAACTAGTGAAAAATAAGATTATACAATGCTCACTAGTTGAGTTATTGTGTGCGTGGACTAGTTAACTGATGCAAAGTTAACAGTGAAACTAGTTAACTAAAATATTTACTACTCTACTAGTCGGCCATTTTCTGCTCCAAGTCCCAACTAGTTTGTTTATTTAAACGAGTAAATCACTGGACCAAAGTTAACTGTCATACAAGTTAACTAGTCGTAATCTAACTAGTCAAAAAGAAGATTCTAAAATGCTCACTAGTTGTCGAGTTATTTAACTAATGAATACAATGTAAACAGTGAAACTAGTAAACCAAAATATTTTCCACTCAACTAGTTGGCACGTTTTTGTTTTTACTTGTCAACTAGTGTGTCTGAACTCAGCGCAACTAGTAAAGTGTGACTGGCTTTACTAGTTAACGCGTTATACTGGTCAACTAGTTAACGCGTTATACTGGTCAACTAGTTAACGCGTTATACTGGCCAACTAGTTAACGCGTTATACTGGTCAACTAGTTGGCTACTTTGTAGTGGAGATGGTTTGTGCTGACTGGTTAAAGGTTTACATGTTTAATGGTTAACTTGGTCAGCAGTCCTCCAGTGATGAGTAAAAACACAAACTAGTCCTGGTGACACAAAATGGCCGCCTGTACAAACAGTTGCTGCCAGTTTTCTGGAACTGATCAGACTTTTCTTCTTCCATCATCATCATCATCATCATGGTGATTAGCAGCAGCTCCCGTGCACGGTGCTGTCGCGGCGTGCACGCGCGCTGTGGGACAGAGCGGCCCTTCATTGTGATCAGCAGCTCATTAGTTGAAGGTGTTTTATGAAGGATGGGCAGACTGACACTCACGTGCAGCTCCTGCTAGAAAGTTCTTCATCTAAAATAAAAGCAGGACTCCTCCTCGTGCCTCCTCACATCAACTCACCACGTACAGGATGTTGAGCGCAGAAAGCGCGTTTTTGGCGCAGAAGAATCCTCCGCAAACCATCGCTGGAAACCTGAAGCCGTTTCTGGGGTTCGACTCCCTGCTGGTTCTGGTTCGACTCCCTGCTGGTTTTGGTCCGACTCCCTGCTGGTTCTGGTCCGACTCCCTGCTGGTTCTGGTTCGACTCCCTGCTGGTTCTGGTCCGACTCCCTGCTGGTTCTGGTCGGGTCTGCCGCTGTGGGAGCCGGACTCGGTTTCCTGGAGCGGATGCTGCGCTCTGATTGGTCAGCTCGAATGACTCACCTGCAACAGGTGACGCAGGTGATTACCGATGAACTCTGACCCGACAAGATTAATATTTACCTAAAGAAACGGACTCTGCGGTTAGTGAACGCACCACGGCCTTTCAAAGTAAAAGCTTAAGCCCTTCAGTTCAGTATTAATTTTTATTAAAACGTTTTTTTTAATTTCGGTTCTAAAAGGTGGATTTTGTTTATAATCCAACAGAAAACACAGAAATCTGAACGAAACAAATAAAAAAAAAAAACATTAAGGTGTGAGGAAATTTCATCATAATGTAAAATAAATTAGAATAAAGAAACAAAACAAGCACCGAATTATTTTTATTTAGGAACAGTTTTTAATCTTCTTTATAAACATTTAAATAAAATTTGAGTTTAATTTGCTTTGGTGGAAAACTGACATGTTTTATTAAATGAGGCCACTGACAATAACAACAATAAAAATAAATATATAATAATAATAATATAAACAGATTTTTTTTTAGAAGCCATATGCTTATTCAACTTGTTTAAATGTTTGTGAAAAGAAGTTTTGGGGAAACGAAATGAATTAAATACCCTGAAATTAATAAAGATTAAATTTGGAGCACAGATCATTTTAAAACAGATTCCGTTTCTTCGATTTGTTCAGACAAACATTCAGTTTCTGAAGATAGAAATCATAAATATTTAAAAAAATAATAATTCAAATTTTAATAAACGTTCAATCAGATCAAATTTATTTATTTTTCCCACAGAATTAACAATTTGATTAAAGTTCACTTGTTTATTTGTCTAAAAATGTATAAAACTTTGCTTTCATGGAGATTTTCATGATAAAATCCCACAGAAAACCAGGAAGTGTTTTTTGTTTTGATGCTCACGCTTTCATCGTGTTTCTGTTTAAATTTTATTTATAATCATTTACTCTTAAATGAGTAAAGTGGGAGTGGTGGTGTAGAGGTTAGAGAAGGTGGGCCTGTGATTGCTGGTTCAACTCCTGGTACGGACAACATCAAAATGTGGGAGGCCACCACCTGCCTCCACCATTATTTGCCCTATTCTGGGCCCTTGAGCAAGGCACTTAACCCCCACCATCTGCTCCCTCGGGCTGTCTTATGGCAGCTCTCTGCTCCACACAGAGGCTGTGGTAGCTCGGTGGTCTGTGGTTGTGTCAGGAAGGACATCTGGCGTAAAAACAATTGCCAAGACTCTTTGTGCACGTTATAATCCGCTGTGGTGACCCCTGAAGAAGGAGCAGCTGAAAGGAGAGGAAAAAAAAAAATTTAGTCTTATAACAGAAAAAGGTTTAGTCTTTTAGTGTTCTGTTTTTCTTGATATATTCCGACGCTCTTCCGAATTTATATATATATATATATTTATGCAAAGTTCTGTTTGTGAATCCTTTAAAATAAAGTAATAAGTATTGATAAAAATATTGAATTTGTCCAAAATCCGTCCTGTTTGGAATGTCTAACAGATTCATATTGAGTGAAGAAAACAAACAAACAAACAAACAAATATATAAAAAACAACAGAAGTAGAAAACATTCACACGTTCCAGTGTAATGAATCAAAGTGTTTGTCTCCCCCTGGTGGCCACATGCGTGTACGTCACGAACCCGCGGCATGATGGGAAACTTTCAGAAACATCCTTCCATTCTCTTTACCCGCTTCCTCCTGTTCGGGTCACGTGGGGCACTGGTGCCCAGCAGTCACTGTGTGAGAGGCGGGGCTTCTCAAACTTCATATAAACAGATCATTAGAATTATTATTATATTATTACAGATTATTATATAAATATATATCACAGAGTGAAAACAGGAGGTGGAAAAAACATCAGAGATGAAACAAACTCAAATACATGTATATTATAAATAAACAAATATAAACACCACAAGAAAACAACAATACATTTATTTTTACTGCAAATGACAAAACTCCATCATCCATAATCCATCCATCATCCATCCATCCATCCATCCATCCATCATCCATCCATCCATCCATCCATCCATCATACATCATCCATCCATCCATCCATCCATCCATCCATCCATCCATCATACATCATCCATCCATCCATCCATCCATCCATCCATCATACATCATCCATCCATCCATCCATCCATCAT
>NC_056502.1:5807649-5837707 GCF_014905685.2 Nematolebias whitei | reverse complement strand
CATCCATCCATCCATCCATCCATCCATCCATCCATCCATCCATCCATCCATCCATCCATCCATCCATCCATCCATCCATCCATCCATCCATCCATCCATCTGTCCAGCATGGTCCCTGTCTCCAGCAGTCTCTGTGTGAGAGGCAGAGGACACCTGGACATGTCTCCAGTCCAACACAGTCCAGTCTCACCATCAGGAACAGTTTAGCGTTATTAATGAAACTAACCTTCATGTTTTTGGGCTGATTTAAGTTTAAATATTTGATTTAATTTTACTCAACAACTCTCGTGAAGAAAACGAGCCATTATGCTCATTCTGTGTGAGATTTAAGACTTTGAATAAACAAGTTTGTGTCTGTTAGGAAGTGGACAGTGTGTGTGTGTGTGTGTGTAGATAAGCCAGCTTTTCGAACAGGAACCGTTAATAAACATTGTCAGGTGCTTATCTTCTCAGCCCCGGCAGCCTGTGAAACCTGCCTCGTGATGTTTGAACATCTAAAACTGAGCAGTCTGCACGCTGTTGTTCTGCTGCTCACTTGTCTCCTCGCTGCCAGAATTTAAACTTATCTACTGAACAGGAGACGTCTCTGATGCTCCGTCTGTGAGAAGAATTTTCCAAACACTCATCTAATCACATACACCTAATATCCTCCGTTTTTGTATTAAAGGACAAGTCAAACAGTTTTTTTTTTAAATTTAATTCAAGGTTTGTTTTGGAACTACGTATTAAAACAGACAAAACTCATTCTTTAAAAAAAAAAAGATTATGAAATGAAAACTTTAAACCTCCTGACATGAGGTCACCGTTTCAGTAACTTCATTTAGAAATTCTTCTTCTTCTTCTTTAAATGAACTTTTAAACCTTCTGCCGCAGCCAGGAGACGCAGAGATGGAGAAATGGTGGAGTTTTAACAGGAAGGTCAAAGGTCACGAGCGAACGCTTTGTCCCAACACAGCTGTGACACAAATATTGTTGCAACGTTAGTGAACGAGAAATGAGCTCGTTCCTTTGCTGCCGTTTGATTTGATCGGGTTTTTATTGAGGAACAAACAAAATAAACGTGAATTAATTTCTCTAGAATAAACTTAATACTCATAATAATGCTCTGAATCATAAAAACGTTTAAAAACACCAAGAAACATGTTTTTATACTCCAATCATGACGAGGAAGAACTTCAGACTCAGTTTAGTTCAACTGTTAAGAGTTTTGAATAAACATTAAAACACAACACAACTGTTGCAGCAGAAAGATTTTTAACAAATTTATTATTTATTTCCTGAACCTGCAGCTGATTAAAAACCAAACCTAAATAAAACTTTAATTTCCAGTAACTCTGAGTTGTCCACAGGAAAGAATTGTGTTTCTCCTCCACATTTTCCAGCCTGTGAGACAAAAACAAGTTATTTTTCCTAAAACCAGATTTTTTTCGCTCAAACGTCGAGAACGAAACACGAAGCAGACGAGTCGAAGCCCAGCGCCAACTAACGGGACCGTTTCAGGACTCTCTGCTCGCAGATGAATTTGTTCAGAAAGCTGCTTTTTTCTGCTTTCCAGCTCTTTGTCGGGTTCTGTCCAGGAAGCAGCAGAACGTATGAAGCCTGGGAACCGCCGGGTTCTGACTTCCAGAACCTTCACACGAGAACAACAACAGTCAGGTCACATTCATGAGCTCCTCACAGAGACCAGGGAGGATTTAAATTAGATTTTTATTCTTACCCCAGAGTGTCGTTCCGGCCGTCGACCCAGACCCAGGCGGTTCCGGTGTTCCGTAGACCCAACCAGAACCCGTGATGTTCGTCGAAGTAGAACTTTGAGTTTTCACTGATGAATTCCTGTAAACGAAGCGTCACACTTCAGGACATCAGTTCTGGAGGAGCGTTTCAGCAGAAGCTGCAGACTTTACCTGCTCCCTCAGGTCGTCAGCAACTACCAGGTCTGCGGCCCGGTTCTGGCAGAACTCTCGACTCGCCCCCCAGCTCCTCCAGGGAGCGTCTTGGTTATAAAACAGGTAACATTTGTCCCCAAACAGAAGCCAGCCTGTCGGACACGGCCGACACTCTGCAGTCAGGAAACAGAACAAACAAATCACTTCAGGAAACTGTAAAACTGAACGATCTTCACGGAAAATAACGACACTGCATTTCCTGTGGAAACGCAGCGTGAATGCTTATTGCAGAAGAACTTGCTGAAAAACAGCTGAAATTAGCTAAAAAAACATGTTGAAATGGAAGAGCAAGCCTAAGTTAGCAGAAGAAAGCAGAAAGGACACATTTGCTGAATTAGGTTTAAATAAGCAGAGATGAGCACGAAATTAGCTAAAAGTAGCTGAAATTAGTTTTAAAAATGGCTGAAAAGTAGCTGAAAAGGCAGAAAAAGCTGAAACTAGCTGAAAAAAGCTGAAAGGAGCATAACACATTGAAACTAGCTTAAAAAAGTTATTTAGGCTGAAAGTAGCAGAAATTACCATGAAAATTTTGAATTGATCTGAAAACAGCTGAAATTAGCTAAAAATGCTAGCTAGCTGAAAAGGTAGAACAAGCTTAAATTAGCAGAAGAAAGCAGAAAGAACATGTTTGCCCAATTTGGCTGAAAAAAACAGAAACGAGCACAAAAAAGTGGAAATTATCTGAAAAAAGCTGAAAAAAAAATCCCAGCTTAAAAGTAGCTTAACAAGCAGAAAGAATCCTAAAGTGGAGAGAGCCCATTTTAGCCAAATTAGGAAGAATTTTTTTTTTTAAATGAGTGCAAAAAAATGTGGACTTAGCTGAAAGGCTTACATTAGCATAAAACAGTAGCTGAAATAAGTTAAACGAGCAGAAATAAGCTGAAAGCATAACAAGCTGAAATCAGCAGAAAAAAGTCTCAGGTCTCTTGTAAATGAGTTCTCGAGGCTCAATGGGATTAACTTGTCTAAATAAAGGTTGAATGAAAGTTAGAAGAAACACAAAAATGTTGTAGTTGGCAGAAAGAATCTGAAAGGAGCACAAAACAGCTGAAAAAAAAAAACATCTGTAAGTAGCTGAAAAAAGTTTAAATTTGCAGAGGGAAGCTGAAAGAAGCTGAACCAGAACAAAACGTGAACGGAGCAGTAAAAGGTTGTAAACACGTCTAAAGATGTGACGGAGGTAAAATGAGCTCAATTCATTTTCTATGAGAAAAAAAATGTCAGAAAAGGCTAAATATTTCAAAAAGCTAAAGTTGCACCGATACCAAAAGTCACAGCAGGATTGTCTTGAAAGAGCCGAACGTTTTGATTTGTTGAAACAGCACAAAACTTGTGGAACAAGAAAGATGCTGAAAAACGTACGGAGTAAATAAATTTATCAGACATTAAGGTTTGGTTCTGTTTAACGTCCGGACGGCTCATCCTTTTAGCTTGAGACGTTTTCCTCTGACCGTTATTTATCTCAGGCAAACAAAGTTTCAAAGGAGCTGTTGTTGTTTACAAACCAGCTCTGTAAGTGGGCCCACCAGAACCCCCCGTGACAAAGTTCTGGAGGAATCTCTTGATAAAACAAAAGTGACAAGAAGAAAACGTCAGAATTACAAAGTTTGATAAAATAAATGACTTTTTTCGGGGCAGAAGTCGTTCACTGGAAAACTGTTGAAGGTCAGGATGACGTCCAGAGTCCAGTTCAGGTCGTCCCTGCTCCGGCTCAGCTCCTGGGTCCGGTTCTCCAGGCTCCTCTTTTCAACCGTCAGGCGCTGGTTTTCTGCAGAGAGGTCCCTGAGGTTCATCTGCTGCTGGTTCAGCTCCACTCCGACTACAAACAAAAACACTTCAGTCCGTTTTCAAATTCTGTTTAAAATAAATAAAATAGTTCAGTATTTTCTATATATTCTATTAAAATAATAAATTTCAATATATGAGTATTTATTAAGATTGAGATATTTTCTTGTGATTTCCATCATTGGGTCCCAGAGTGAGCAGGTCCAGGAGGGTGAACCCAGACCTCCTTCTCCTCAGAGACACTCCAGCTCCTTCTGGAGGATCTCAACGTGTTCCTGGACCGGAGGACACGAATCTCCTCTACAGAGTTCTGGGTCTGCCCTGGGATCTCCTCCATGCGTATAACCTCTTGGAGGAGGCATCCTTGAGGTGGTCGTCCTCAGCTGCCTCCTGTCGATGATGAGGAGGATGATGGTGCTCCTCCCCTCCTCTCTGAGGCTGAGCTCAGTCCTCCTGCAGAAGAGGATCTCTTCAGCCGCTTGGATCTAGGACCTTGATGGCTGGAACATGGACGGACCAGTAAATCCAGAACTATCTTTTAATATCAGCTCCTTTTTCACCATAGCAGACCGGAGCAACATCCTCATTACTACATAATCAAATCCTTACTGAACAAGACTTGCTGATACTTGAACCCCTGACGCAGAGGAAGCCTTCCTCCAGAACAGCTTCAGACTGAGAGGGGTGGACTCTCATCCCGGCTGTGAAGGTCACGACAGAGATGCAGACAGAACCCAGCAGAACCAAAGACCCGCGTTCTCCCGTGCTCAGTCCTGGTGTGGGTTCGGCCCGGATCAAACAAAGTGCAGGAACATACGAGCAGAAGGTTAAATTCTATTTGCAGACGCCAACTCTGAAACGAACTCGTCGTTTCCTCTCCAGCTGCAGCTCCTTCTGTTCGGCTGAAACATGAAACCTGAACGTTGTGCAGGTTGATGTGAAACTCACTGAAGACGATGACGACGATGAAGCTGACGATCAGGAGGAAACAAAGACTCCACGAGCAGACGAGCAGCCGACGACTGTTCCGGCCTTCGTTTTCTGCACCAACTGAAAACAGAAGCCGTCATCACATCAAACTTTCATTTGCCTTTTCCTAAAATGAAACTTGGACAAACGCTTCCTCTGATGAGCGCCTGCCTCTAATCTATGATAGATTAAGTCCTACACGGCACCTCATATTAATCTTTAACCAACATTTAACCTCAAGGTTCAGTTTTAGAACTAGTTTGATCAACTTTAATTTCATCCTGTGGAGACGTCAGCAAATAAAATGATAAAACGAAGTCAGAATAATAACTCCTGTCCAAATGACAGTTACACATATTTAACAATTAAAGCACGACACTAAAGGCAACGCAGAGAAATAAATAAATAAAGTTGTTGTCAGATTTGTTTGTCTTCTTTCTGGTCTTCGTGTTGATCTCGTTGATAAAAATCACATTTTAGGAAGATTTATTCATCAAGTGAACGCTTCAGCAGCCATTCTGTCCACATTTATGTTAAAACACGTGAACTTTTAGAACAAATGTTTTAACAAACGAGTTAAAATTTAAATAAAAATCACTAAGATACAACTTATTATAGTTAAAACCTGCAGCTGGAGTCAGAAATCACTTATAATCCGCCCGTTTGGATTAAACTATGCAAATGTTTTTGTTCGTAATTTAAAAAGTTTTAGTTCTTGATTGCTTGTGGATAAAATCACATTACAAGATGATTAATTAATTAATATAATTAATAAAATTAACAGAACAGACCTGCGCTAAGACAGTCAAGTGTGACTTTCAATATAAAGTCACACTTTTCTGACAGAAAAACATTTTTAAATAATTTAAACGAAGCAAAACTTTAGCAGAAACATGAAATAAGGTCAAATATAATTAAACTAAATTAAACTACAGCAATTATAAAAAGCAGAAACATCTGCAGCAGTCTTACTGTTTGACATTTTTGAATTTTATTGTAACCTTTTTTATCTAAATAGATAAAAAAATGGAAAATTATTTATTTTAATTTGGTTTTTAATACATATGCATTTAAATTCACAAGAATCAAAATCTAATTACACTGTTAAAAAGCTCCAAATACATTTTCCTGTTTATTTGTTCTGTATGAAAACCTGTTGGTTCTGGTTTGAAACGTACCCGGGTCAGCCGGACTCCTTTTGGGTTTGACTTCAGAATAAATCGTCGCGTCCTCTTCCTGCTCTGCATCACAGAAACACCACTTCATCACTTCACAATTTATTTTTATGGTTCTTCTAAATGTTTCCAGATGTTAAAATCTAAAGAGTTGCGTTAGAATACGAATAAAAAGTTATAAAACACGTTTTCTTAATAAAACCTGACCTAAAGACGTTGAACATTCTCACCTTTTAATCGGGGCTGGCCAGCTTTAATCACGACCGTGGAATAAAAGACATCTTCCTCCATCTTTACTCAGAAAACAACAAAGGTTTAAACGCCGGGGCCACAGCTGGAAGTGAAAAAGGTTTCCAGCTGTTCAAACAGAACAAACAGGTTCCTGTTCCTCTAACGGTTTAGTTCTGATGCAGCTCGGTGGTTTTTATTACACAAAGTGTTTTCAGCTCCTGTAACAAAGATCCCCGTGCTGCTGTGACACAACCAGTGTCAAAATGGTTTATTTTTAATGGGTTAAAAGGCCATTTGTTTTATTTATTTATTTATTTTTTACAAACGAGACAGAAAATATGTAAAGATTAATTCATTATCTGACGAAGGTTACTGGTGTAAATATTTGGCTGCCAGGTTTAAGGCACCCAGTCTTGAGTTTTGTGAGTTTATTTTCAGGTTTTGTTTTAAAATACTCAGGTTACTTTACTTCCTGTCTGATTAGAGTCTACTTCCTGTCTACTTCCTGCTCTACCCCTCCTTGCTTTGAGCTGACCCCATGTGGAGCTCAGTTCTCCCCTGAACATCACCTGGAGCTGAACGTGACAGCAGCTGACCTGAGGTGAAAAAGCTGAACTATAGGTAGAATCTCACCGAGCTGCGACCTCTGGGAGACGAGTCGGTGATGAGAAACTGCAGGAAATCGTGATGAAACGTGAGTTCGGAAGCTTCTCACAACTCTGAGTGTTTGTGACCAAGAGACCAGCAGGCCTGGAGCCTGTCAGTTGATCACAAGTTCCTAGAAGCTGACACCTGATCTACTTTTAAGACCAGGGTTAAGGCTTTCCTTTTTGGCTTGGGTTTCCTCAGTGATCCCTTAGTCCTGCTGCATTAGACTCAGACTGCTGGAGGATAAACTGACCACACCTCCTCACTCTGCTGCTGCCTTTACTCGCTCTGCTAACCCTGTCTGTAACCACTTCCATAATTAAACTGTGCTTTTCTTAGATTTTCTTCTCAGAGAAACTACGCCTGGACCATAGATTTATTGAATAACTTATTAACCTTCATTTAACCAGAAAAATCCCATTAAGATCACAGATTTCTTTTGCAAGGGAGGCCTGGGCCTGAAGGCAAACCGGAGTACCCGGAGAAAACCCACGCAAGCACAAGAAGCTTCTTGTGCTTGTTCTAGAACATGCAAACTCCACACAGAAAGACCCCAGGTCCAACCGAGGATTGAACCCAGGACCTTCTTGCTGTGAGGCAACAGTGCTAACCACTGAGCTGTCATGCTGCCAGCAGAAATGACACCGGGACCACAGGAACTACACCTGCACCAGTCATGCTGTGTCTTTTTTTCTGTTCTCTCCAACTCCAGCCAGCCCAAGCAGATGGATTCCCATCGTAATTCTGATCCTACTGGAAGCTTCTTCATGTTAAAATAAGTTTTTCTTTCCCACTGTCACCAGCATTGTGCTCAGGATGTCAGGATTTCTGGCTGAGCAGGACAGGAATGAACCCAGTGGTGCAGGCAGGAATCAGAGGCAGATTGTAAAATTAAATACTTTTAATTAAACAAAGAGGCTGACATGGCAGCAAAACTTGCATGACTGGATAACAAGGAGCAGGTCAGGACCAGTGGTGTAGTCTGTGATACGCGGGTATACGGAGTATACCCACTAAAAAAAGCTTGGTCATTTCAGTATACCCACTTAAAAGTGCCCAATGACATGAGCCCATGTCACGTATCATTGTGACATGGGCTCATGTCACTGGCAACACATTTGGAACATTTATAGACACACTGAGCTGGTTCAACCTGTTTTTTTGTATATATTTTTTTCGTTCAACCTTTATTTATACAGGTTAATGCCGTTGAGCCTCGGGGACTAATTTACAAGAGAGACCTGAAATAACAAGTATAGTACAATTAATACTTCTGTGCTCACTTATTAATACTAGACATCGGGGGGAAAAATCCTTCTGAGTCGGGTATCGTGACAAAGTAACCGCTCCATGACTGGGCAGATCTAGTCACTCTGATTCTATACTTTGTGCTCTGAGTGACGTCACGCGCTAACGTAATGACTGAACAAATTAAAGTTGTGTTGTTTTTACATGTTTGACCAAGCTTGTGAAGCTCTTGGTGTGTTTAAGTGTGCTGCTATGGAGCAGAGTTTTCAATAAATTTGTAATTCATTACATTCATGTCTGCGTTTAGAAAAAAAACAACTTTTAAGTTAATTCAGCACTGGGTTTGTAAGCTCAAACATCCAGGTAGACAATAAAAAAAAAAATGGCTGAATCATGTCATCTGGACCTGTTTCAGAAACGGGTCCAGATGACACGATTCAGCCATTTTTGTTAATTCAGCACTGGTTATTTTTTTTCAGATTGGCATCGGATCGGTATCGAGTGTTACCGTACAACAAGTATCGGTATCGGATCGGAAGTGAAAAAAAAAAAAGTGGATCTGTGCATCCCTACTTAATACTTGAACATGTTTTGCTTTGATACTGTTTTATAAATTCTATAACGTGTTTTTAATACAAATCCAACTGTTGTACAAATTTGTTGTACACTTATTCAGATATAAGCATCAGAGAAATTTTGAAATGTTCAATATGCTTAAAAATCAAAATAAGTTAACGATTATTGTACTAACTGGTGTACTTTGGTTTCTAAGCACAGTATACCCACTACAAATATGTAGACTACACCACTGGTCAGGACCAGGACAAGATCAGGACAAGACGAGACTGTCCCCAACGACGATCCGACACTGAACAGGACTCACAGACAGACTCGAAAACATAATTACAAACAGCTGGACATGAGACAAGGGTGGAACCAGACACTGGGGAGTACAGAGAAGGACCACCAGAAGGCACCGTCCTTACACAGGATGGAAGATGGAGATAAAGTGGAGCGGCTGTGGCTGAGTGGTTAGAGCAGTCATCCTCCAATGCAAGAGTTGAGGGTTCGAATCCACCAGCAGTCACATGCTGAAGTGTCCCTGGGCAAGACACTGAACCCCTCAAAGCCTCTGAAGTGTGTCCCATCAGTGCATGAATGTGATTTAAAGCACTGATTAGTCTCTTTAGAATGATTTGTTCAATTAGCTTTGTAGAGATCTAGTATAGAGCTGTGTAAATGAGGCACAGATTGCTGTAAAGAGCTTTGAGTATCTTGAAATAAGATAGAAATGCGTTATGTAAGTACAGTCCATTTACCATTTGATTCAATCCACCAGCTTCCTCAGATATATAACTTTTACTTTGTGGTATTTTTTAGTTTATGTAAATGTTTTTGTGACCTAAGAGGACTTTTGTTGTGAACTGAAGCTAAAAAAAAAAAACAGATCTGAATTGATTGGCTTGTGGGCCCAAATCTGCATGAAACACACCAGGAAAATATACTTCCTGCTTTGTTTATTTGATCTTTTTTTTTTTTTTACCACAACTTCCTCAGAGTCTTGCACTCTGTTGAGCTTGACTGTTGATGCTTGAGTCCGTTTCAGAAGATCCCCAAGTTACCAGAATAAAAAAAAAAACAGGATCTTCTCTCTGCTCCGTCAGGTTACATCAGGTTCAAATGCTGCTGCAGTCCTGATATAATCAAAATACTCAGAAAAGAGTAAAGTGAAACTGTATGTAAAAAAAAACACGTATCCAAAGAAAAAAAATCTGTATTTTGACGTCAACTGAAACAAGTTATCCTAACAGTTGTACTTCAAAAAGTAACTGTATTTGAATTGTACTGTTCATACAGGACTGATTTGTTGTTAGGTCTTAAGACGGGATACACTTTGAGAAAATGTCAATCAATCAATTTATTCACTCGATTCAAAAATAATATCATCAGTTTACAAACACATTCTCTGACAACACTTGTTTACACGAGTGAAGGGGGAGCAGGAAGAAGAAAATCTTGTATAGATCCGCCCCCTTTCTTAATAATTACCAAAATGTCATGGCCGTGTACATTAAATTAACAAAACAAGTTGCAAACAATATAACAACAACAATAACATGCATAACAATATATCACTCTTCTCATTAACAACTTAAAAGTGTATAAGAGTTAATCATTCTTTTTTATAAAGTGTTTTGAATTGGTTTATTGTAGAGCTTTTTTTTAACTCCTCGTCCAAACTGTTCCATAGTTTTACTGCATGCACCGAAATGCACATTTGTTTTAAAGTACGCACAGTTTTACTTTTGAAATCATACTTCCTTCTGTTATTTCTATCACATGAACTTCAGAAAAAGAACCTTTGTAAATTAAATGGCAATAATCTCTTTTTAGCTTTAAACATAACCAATAGCATTTTTAAATTAGCCAGATCCCTTAGTTTCAAGATATTTGACAGAATAAACAATTTATTTGTGCGTTCTCTAGTGTCCACTTTATATAAAACTCTCATAACTTTCTTTTTAAGACAGACAACGGTTTAGTGTTGGTTTTAAATGTGTTGCCCCGTACTTCTATACAATAAGTCAGATATGGAACAAGTGAATAATATAATGTCTGGAGTGTTGATAGTTCTAAAACATGTTTTACTTTATTTAGAAGTCCAGTACTTTTGCATAGTTTTAGTTTTATGTATTTTATATGAGATTTCCAGTTAAGTTTATGATCTAAAACAACCCCTAAAAATTTAACTTCATGTACTCGTTCAACTTGATTATCATCTATAGACATTATAATAGAATCATCTATTTTTCTATTACCAAAAATCATGAATTTTGTTTTATTCCAGTTTATTGATAATTTGTTGTATTTAAACCACTCGTTAAGTTTAGACATCTCACTTGCCGTACATTCTATAATGTTTTTAAAGTAATTCCCAGAACAAAATAAATTTGTATCATCTGCAAACTGGATGATTTGTAACTTTTTAGACACCACAAATGTCATTGATATACAAAAGAAAAAGCTTTGGTCCTAGCACCGAACCTTGGGGGACTCCACAATTTATATTTTGAAGATCAGATTTTTCATTTCCTAGCTGTACAAATTGTTTTCGGTTAGATGTGGTTAATGATTCGTATAATTTGTGATGTTATGAGTTGTTTGATTCTGTTTTTATCATTTCTCAGGCTCTAACAGTGGAATGGTCTCTCATTAAAGTACTAACCTAAAAAAAACCACAAACACAACACTGGGTGCTCAGTTCTTTCATTCACTTTATTTTATTTATATTGCTCTACTTTGTTACTAAAATAAGATAAAAGAAATGGACCCACTCAGTATTCAAAAAAGCGTTCAATACAAAAATAACTGGACTTTATTTGTAATAGAAGACGTTTCGCTCCTCATCCGAGGAGCTTTCTCAGTTCAAACAGCAGAGAGTGAGAGATTCAGGTTTTAAGGCTGAGAGAGATAAGACACACACACACACACATGTAGATTTGACAAGTCACCTAAACACCTTAACAGTAGGGGTTTCTTAAAGTCTTTGTTACTCTATGCTGATGAAGATTCTCAGTCATCCAGGACATGATGAATTCAAAAAAGCGCCTCATTCACAGACGAGGCCCCTCCGTTCCCATCAGGTGTGAAAACCGGCTGGGAATCAGTCTTAAAGTTGCATTATAGGTTTTTGAAAGTGGAAATCTGAGGCCTCCTCCTCTGTTAAGAGACGCAAAAGAGTGTTGTTTTTGTATTGAACGCTTTTTGAATTCGTCGTGTCCTGGATGACTGAGAATCTTCACCGACCCACTCAGTAGCACAAAGCTCCTTTGGCCCAAATGTCAGATTTATTCAGGCTGCTTCAAACGCCCGGAGCAGAAAACGCTTGAGGTGTTCAGGTCAACGATCCAGACGACAGCAGGAACGAAATCAACCAAAACCTTCAGCTGGTGCGAGACGTGTCAATCAAACAGAACGGGTGTTTTCGATCAGGAACTACAGGATGGTGCAGCCGCTGCTTCGTTCAGCACTCCTCCTGGCTTGCTCCTCGTACCTCCTCCTCATCCGTTCTTCTTGTTCTCTGAATTCTTTTTCTTTCTCCTGTTTCAGTTGATTCTTCATGGCTTCTAGCTCCTTCCCCCTCTCCTCCCTCTCTCTCCTTTGTTCCGCCTGCATCCTTTCAAACTCCCGCCTCCTCTCCTCATTCATCTCCTCCTTCTCCCTCTTCCTCTCCTCCTCCCTCTCCCTCTTCTCCCTCTCTCTCTCGGCCTGGAGTTTCTCGTTAATTTTCTGCATTTCAATTTCGTATTTTCCCTGAATCTGTTGCTCCAGTTCTTCCCTCTCTCTGCGTATCTTCTCCTCCTTCTCCTTCAGGATGCGCTGTTTCTCCTCTTCAATCAGCCTCTCGGCTTCCTGAAAGTTCTCGTTGGTGTAGTGGCTTCCTCCGTTCCTCTGGACAATGTCTCTGATCTTCTGCAGGAGCTGGACGACCTGAGAGTTGTCACCCTTCAGCCTGTTGTTGAACACGTGGTACTGACCATTACATCTGACCACGAGCTCCTGCAGGTCTGGACTTTCAGACAAAAACTCCTCAATAGTCATGTCTTCCAGGTTGTCTCCGTGAGTAAAGAGGACCATGCTGTATTTGTCTGCAGCCTCGCCAAAGATGTTTTGGATCTTCTGCACCGTCTGCTTTTCTTCGTCAGTGAATCTGGTCAGAGAGATGACCACCAGGAAGATGTGGGGTCCAGGAGCAGCGTACCTGATGCACTGGCCCAGATCTTTTTGAGTTTTGTCTTCTTCAAACCTGGTGTCAAGCAAACCGGGAGTGTCGATGATGGCAACCTTCTGTCCAGCTACCTCCGTCTGGCCTTTGGCACAGTCCACAGTTAAAGACTTGGGACTGCACTTGGACTGGAAGAACTTTTGCCCCATTATGGTGTTTCCGGTGGCGCTCTTCCCAATCCCAGTCTTCCCCACCATCACGATCCTCAGCTCAGCGTTGTTTTTCAGCATGGTTCCTGGAAAAAGATGAAAAAATGAAGTAGAATAAGAATTTATATCACGCTGAGCATCAGCCACCACTGAGATCAGAGCGCACTCCGGTGTCACGGTGTGTCCAGGTTCAGACTCACACCAGACGAGCAGATCACCAAAGTGATTATTAAAATCCACCCGAGGAGAGAGACAAAGGGCAAACTATTGAGTAATCTCCCTGAAAGTTTGGGATGTCACACTTTTGGGGGCGCACAGCTTATCTGGAGACGTCAACAAAGGTGACCTTTCACCTGACGGTGTCATCAGTCGAGGCCTGGTCGAGCTGACGCTGCTCTTAGAGACATGAACTTTGGGTTCAACTTTAATGCACCCTGGATGGGGAGGATGTTTCTGACTCACACAGATCAGAGAGTCGGAGAGATTTATTTGTGGTACATGTGGTGGAGCGAGATTATGCACACAGGGTCCCAGTTACATCCAATAAAAAGTTAAAGAAAAACAGTAATAAGATCTATGAACTAAGAAAAACATTGACTAAAAATACTCTGAGCACCAATAGCACAAAAACAATACGCCGAACAGCAGCACGGACAGGAGTCGGGTGCAGGCTGGACGTGATCGGAAACTTTCCATTATCTGACCGGGGTTTTTCCTGCAAGAAAGAGGCTGTAAAGTCTGCAACGCAGCAGAACCAGCCAATGAGGGAGCAGGACTGGAGAACAGATCTTGGAGAAAGGAGTCAGAAGGAAACAGGAAGGGAACGCCTCTGTGTGACATTTTAGATTTTGTTTCTCCTGCCTAACAGAAAAGGAGGTTGTATAAATGACACGAGCACACGCAGAAGCAGATTTTACTCTAAGTCACAGAGTAATTTATAACTATTATAGCTGTGGATGAGTGGTTAGAGCGGTCAGCCACCAGTGGGAGAGCCGGGGGTTCGATTCCACCAGCAGCCACATGTTGAAGTGTCTCAGGACAAGATACTGAACCCCACTGCCTCTGATGTGTGTCCCATCGGTGTGTGACACAATGAGATCACAGAAACCACAGACGCTGCAGTTCTTTCAGAGTTACGGTGACGTGTTCATAAAAAGGATTTAGTTGCTGGAAACACAATTTACCGGAGCTCACCACGTTAAAATATGAAACTGTTACTTGCCTTGTGTGAAGGGGGGCTGTTACAACGAGGAGCTGATGCTGAAGCTGGAGAGAAGTGATAGCAGGACGGAGCCTGGAGGACATTTATAGTTCCAGTCTCAGGGGTTTCACTTTCTGAACGTCAGAATGAAACTCAGAGAAGCATTTACAAGAAATGGCTCCTTTCTTATAACACACACTTCCTGGTTCTGTAGCTGCGCTGCCATGCTGCAGGACCCATGTGTCTCAGGTGAGTCAGGTTGGTACCTTGGCATGGGTCTCAAAACTGGAACTGAAATGACACCACAACTAAACAGTAACTTCTTGCCACTTATTTTAAATAGAACAAGCTTCAATCAGAACCAGAGGTGAAGACATAACCAGCCTGTGCTTTAAGGTCATACACAGCAATGTAGTGTTTATCAGCTGGACACTTTACATAATCAGACATTTAAAACAGTTATGTTGTAATATTAATCTAATTAGAGCTGTAAACAAAGCTCTGCACGTTGTAAGTTTGAAAAAAGTTAGCTTTACTCCTAAACTAAAACCGTTTCTCAAAAAAGCGCAACAAACTGAAAAGTTTGCAGCTTTAAATATGGAGTCAGCTATTCTGCAGAAAAAAAATAATAAAAATATCCCCGTTTATGTGAAATGTTTCATAAACACACAACTGTTAAATGTTACTAAGAAGCCATCGTCAACAAAGCAACAAATGCCTGTGGAAAAAAGTGACATCATAAAATATAATAAAACAAGACATTTTAGGGAGAAACAGTTATTTAGAACCCTGCAACAAAAGTGGAAGTGTGCATTATTACAGATATTATTATTTTTTTTTGTTTGCTCATGGTCTACATTTGAATAAACATTTTTTTTGTTGTTGTTATTTTAAAGTTCAACATCAAAATATTCAAGAAAAACCTGGCTGCAATGAAAACTGCAATCTGCGGTGGAAGTGGGCTCCGGTGCGCACCTGAACAACAACCTCAGCTGCAACAACACCACCAGCCTGATCAAAAGCTCATCAGAGACTCTATGTTCTCAGGCGGCTGAGACGAGCTGGTCTGGGAAGCTCAGTCCTCACCTCCTTCTACAGGTGTGCAGTGGAGAGCATCCTGTGCTCCAGCATCAACGTGTGGCATGGAGGCTGCACAGCTGCAGAAAGAAAAGCTCTGCAGAGAGTGGTGAAGGCTGCACAGAAGATGCTGGAGTCAGCCTCCCCACCATCACAGACATTTACACCTCTAGATGCAGGAAGAGAATCATCTGCATCGTGAAGGACCCCACTCACCCAGCACACACACTTTTTGCCCCGCTCCCTTCATGCAGGAGGTTGAGGAGCATTAAGTGTAGAACTGAGACTGAGGAACAGCTTCTACCCTGAGGCTGTTAGACTCATGAATCTCTAACCAGGAGAATCACTGTATGGCACTTTAATTGTCACTTTATCTGTGCTGCTGATTATCCATGCTGCTGATTTCTTATAAGCTGCTATATTTATACCATCTGCTCACAACAGACTCATGTTCAGGCTGCTGTTTGTCTTGTGTGAAGGGAGGCTGTTCAAATGAGGATCTTAGATCCTTATATACTGTTTATTTTTTTAAATACTTTTTTAGTTTGCTAGTTTTAGATGTAACTGAGATGTACACAATTTCGTTCCACCTCATGTACCACATGTGATGTGAATGACAATAAAGAAACTTGAACCTTGAATCAGTAACAGTGATTGAAATATTGATCAAAATAATCTTTTCCTCATTATTGTGCAGGCTTAGTGTGGACTGTACGACGGTACCGAATGTTAACGCAGTGACAAAATGAAAGAACAAAGTATTACGGTAAACTGGGTTTGATGATGTAAACAACATGGCAGATGCAAATGCCACCACTTCTGTCTCAAGTGCACACAGCTTTGTGCAAATAATTTGAGTAGTGGATACTAGTTCTGTATCAATGTTTCAATGGAGGCTTTGTGTAATATATGAAAATATGTCAAGTGATAATAGTGTGTTTATATCGTAACATCACAAGTTGATCACAATTGATTTTAGCATGCCCAAAAACCTGCACTTTTATGACAAAATTGGGAAAATCGAATGATTCAGTCTCAATTCAGGTTAAACTCCCACAGAAATGGCTTCTGAAGGGCAGCCATCTTGAAAAATACCATACCATACCAATTTATTTATAGAGCACTTAAAACAGCAACAAGGCCAACCAAAGTGCTGTACAAAAGAAAACAAACATGCACAGCGGACAGGAAAACATAAAATAGAAATACAGATACAAATAGCAGCAGAAGCTAACTAAAATGGCCAACAGAGTAGAGAACAGACCGGACCAAAACAAATCACAACGTGTTAAAGGCAAGAGAATAGAAGTGGGTCTTCAAGCGAGACTTAAAGACTGAGAGTGTGGGAGCCTGCCGGACACTCAGTGGCAACTCATTCCACAGTCGTGGACCTGCAACAGAGAAAGCCCTGTCACCTCTGAGCTTACGACGGGTTTCTGGGACTGAGAGAAGCATCTGGTCTGCTGACCTCAGAGAGCGCGGTGGGACATATGGCTGCAGAAGATCAGTGAGATAGGATGGGGCGGAACTGTTCAGTGATTTAAAAACATACATGAGAATTTTGAATTGGATCCGAAGGTGAATGGGTAGCCAGTGCAGGGAGGCCAAAACTGGCGTGATGTGCTCTCTATAGCCTGTACCAGTTAAAAATCGGGCTGCAGCATTTTGGTCCAGTTGTAGACGAGCAATGGAGGACTGACTGATTCCAAACAGAAGTGAATTGCAGAAATCAAGCCTAGATGTTATGAAAGCGTGGATCACTGTCTCAAGGTTCTTTTTGGAGAGTATAGGCTTCAGCTTAGACAGCCGTCTCAGCTGAAAAAAACAGGATTTGACCATCATGTTTACGTGACTGTTGAGTTTTAAGGACGGGTCCATTATCACCCCCAGATTAGTGACCTTTTGTTTCTCTAGCGGGGCTAGAGAGAAAAGGTCAATGTCATGGTTCATGAGTGAGCCACTGGGATGGAACAGCATGACTTCAGACTTCTTCTCATTGAAGCTTAAGAAGTTTAAAGCCATCCAGTCCCGGATGTCAGCCAGGCAGTCAAGAAGAGGCTGAATAGAGCGTGTGCCTCTGTGCCTCAGGGGGAAGTAAATTTGGCAATCATCGGCGTAGAAATGAAAGGGTATGTTGTGTTTGCGGAAGATAGCACCTAGTGGCAGCATGTATAAAGAAAAGAGAAGGGGACCGAGGATGGACCCCTGCGGTACCCCCCACTGGAGCGCTGTCGATGCCGAACTAAAATCTTTGATATTGACACAGAAGGTTCTGTCAGAGAGGTAGGACCCAAACCATTTAAGGGCTGACCCTGTGATGCCCACCCACTGCTCCAGTCTAGAAATGAGGATCTTGTGGTCGATGGTGTCAAAAGCAGTGAAAGCAGTGAAAAATGTGAGCCATATTGTTTTTCCATATGTGGCTTTTGGAAAATAAAGTTCTAGGAGATCATTTGCGCCACACTTCATGCTTGTGTCACTGTTGTTCTGCTCAAAATCTGGGTTATGGGTGGCTCCTGGGGTGGCCAATCAGCTTCCAGAGGGGCAAGTGCCACCCCAGCAACTGTTATGTCTCCATCCCTGGACTCCATAGTGTTAAATAATTAACTTTACTGAACAAAACGTTTTAACACAGGCATTTTTACAGGATGAGACCGGTTTTGTATTTTGTTCATCTTCATGAAAGCACGGGCTGTTATACAATCTGTAAGAACGGAAGCGAGGCGGTGTCTGGCGTTCTTTGAAACCTCTGCCATTTCTTGTAAAAGCTGAGGGGAAAACTGAGATAAAAGTTTTAGTTTTACTTTCATTCTGACAGAAAGTGAAAGCACTTTGTGAAGGTGTGGTTTGCTCCAGACTGTAGAAGCATAAAACATCCTGCAGGTTTCACTTCAGCCTCAGAGTCAACTCTGCTGCTTTCAACACGTCCATGCACGGAAACATGTTCTCTCCGTACCAGGCAAACAGCTGTGGTGAGCATAAACAACTTATCATGTGTTACAGTTACAGTACTCGCTGATTAAGCTGATCAAATTAGTTTACGATCACAAAATTCTTTAGCTAAATATTTTCATGATTTCTTTGAGTTTAATTCTTATTATCGTTCATACTCTACAAGAAGGAGGGATGATTTACAGATCCCCTTCTGCAGAACCACTGTTGCTAAATGTTCATTCATGCACCAGGGTGTTGAGCTGAGGAACCGTTTAAAACAACTAACTAATACAACATTATCTGTATTTAAAAGAAGGTTTAAACAAACTTTATAGATTTTCTAACACATTAGTTTTTCAATTTATCATTTTTTGACAATTTAAATGTATTTAATATAAATTGCTTTGGTATGTAATTGTGTGTGTTTAAAGGAAGATGTATCTTTTATGATTTTTATTTTTAGAAGGGGGGGGGGGGCGCTTGTAAGCCCAACTAGGGTTTTTATGACCTCTCCTGCACATTTAGTTTTTTTTTTCCACTTTTATTTTATGTGTGTTGTTTCTTTTTGTGCAAATAAACAAACAAACAAACCAAAAATACTGAATGAGAATCTGTAGAAAACTGTAATCTGTTTAGTTTTTGTTCTTATAGTTCTATTTATTGTGAAGTTTTTTTGAGCTGCACGGGTTTCAGTTCTGATAATGGCTTTATTATGGATTGTTTTTTGTTTTTACAGAACGAACAAACTTTGAATGTTATGATGATACATAAAAACTGTATCATGTAAATATATTAGGAAATATTTTGTCAAGAAAATATCCAGCTGAGTATTTATATACAGATTGAACAACAACAGATAGAAACAGATTATGTCTTTGTGAGCAACTGCAACAAAAAACCTAAAGGGTCAATTTAAAATAGTTTCTTCACTAAGTTGTCTCATCAGTGATGTATTTTACAGGTTTTATTTAGATTTATTTAGTTTATTGAACATGCACAGTAGCAATAATCACAAGAAAATAGACTTGTACTAAATTATAGACACAAACATTACAAATAACACAAACCTGCATACAAACCCCATCATGTAGGGATGGTTGGGGGGTTGGTGTGTGTGGGGGGAGGTTTTGATGTTGACGGTACCGGGAGTTGAACCTTTGACTTTACGACACCAAGCCCATCTTCTAACCTCTGCGCCACCACTCCCCCATTTAGGGGCGGAGCTATTTTTAAGGCTAGAGGTGGAAATGCTACTGATCGTATGAGATATCAAGAAGCTCGTAAGTGGCTGTTGTGTTTAAAATGAGTGTTTATGTAATTATTTGCAGTTCACATATCCAATATAAGTTTTATTCATTCAACGCAGTCATATTTGTTCATAACTTTATTATTAGTACGCCTGAGAGTTGCTAGGTCCGAGCAGACTCTTAGCGGAATGCACCCTGTCCCTGGATCCTGTTCCGACAGGATCCAGCTCAAATTAAGCCCTGAAAATGTGTTTACGGGTGCACGTACAGACGGAGACTGCACCATCACATGTGTGCCTCGATGGGTGTAAAATGAAACGAATCAATAATGGTGTGATATAATAAAAGTAATAATGTCTCCCCCCCCCCCAACCTTCATCCTTCAGGACAAGGAGCCAGTGTCCAAAACGTGACTTTTTTTTTTTTTGAAACAAAATGGATCTTTTGAGTTATTCAAATCCACGTTGGCATGTTTGTCATTTTAGTTGTTTGTTCTTCCGTGTAAAAACTTTTAGAATTCCTGCATAAATTCAGTGAAGATGGGAGTTTATTCCATTTTCTTATTTTAATAATAATAATAATAATGATAATAATAAAACCCATTTGTGGTAGTGTCGGTTCTTTTTTCCTTAAAAAAAAAAAGAGGATAGTTTTGAAAGTGAAAACTGTAAAAAAAAAAATTGCTGAAAAACTAAAAGTAAATAAACACGCAACTGTTTTTCCACAGGAGCCATGCTGACAAACAACAACGAGCTGAGGATCGTGATGGTCGGGAAGACCGGGATTGGGAAGAGCGCCACCGGAAACACCATTCTGGGTCGAGACTGCTTCGAGTCCAAGTGCAGCCCCAGGTCCCTAACTGTGGACTGCGCTAAAGGCCGGGCAGAGGTGGAGGGACAGAAGGTGTCCGTCATCGACACTCCGGGTCTGTTTGACACCCGGTTTGGTGAGCAGAAAACAACCAAAGATCTGGGCCAGTGCATCAACTACGCTGCTCCTGGACCACACGTCTTCCTGTTGATCATCTCACTGAGCAGGTTCACTGCAGAGGAGAAGCAGACGGTGCAGAAGATTCAAGAAGTCTTCGGTGATGCTGCAAACGGATACAGCATGGTCCTCTTTACTCACGGAGACAACCTGCAAGGCACCACTATTGAAAGGTTCTTGTCTGAAAGTCCAGACCTGCAGGAGCTCGTGGCCAGATGCAACGGTCAGTACCACGTGTTCAACAACAGGCTGGAGGATAAGAAGCCTCAGGTCATCGAGCTCCTGCAGAAGATCAGAGACATTGTCCAGAAGAACGGGGGAAGCCACTACACCAACGAGATGTTCCAGGAAGCTGAGAGGCTGATAGAAGAGGAGAAACAGCGCATCCTGAAGGAGAAGGAGGAGAAGATACGCAAAGAGAGGGAAGAAATGGAGCGAAAACTACAGGAGAAGTACGAGAAAGAAATGCAGAAAATGACAGAAATGATCCACGCCGAGAGAGAGAGGGAGAGGAAGGAGAGGGAGGAGGAGATGAAGAGGGAGAGGGAGGAGATGAATGAGGAGAAGAGGCGGGAGTTGAGGAGGATGCAGGAGGAGAGGGAGAGAGAAAGGGAGGAGAGAAAGAGGGAGTCGACGGAGATGATGGACGAGTTAAAGAAGCAGCACGAGAGCGAAATCAGAGAACAGAGACAACGGATGGAGGCCGAGTACGACGCTGCCGCCCGGAACCAAGCCGAGGACTCGGGTCCGTTCAAGTGGCTGGGCGACATCGCCAACTTTGTTCTGAACGGCATCGGGACTGCGTTCGCATCCAAGCTCATGAAGAAGTTCTGAAATATCGAAAGTTGACTCATTTCTTCCAGGAGAGTTCTTTTTGAAAATTATTTTGAATTGCAGGAAAATGACATAAAAATACCAAACTGACTCATCCGAAGAAAAACTGTCCAGTTTCTTCAGCATTTAGTGAATAAAAATTTAGATTCACATTTTTATCTTTTGTTGTGATCAAATACAGTTAAGGCATTTTTAATGTGCAAGTTAAAATGTTTGGATTCTCATTTAAGAACAACTTTATTGGATTTTTTTTTTAAATCTTCACATTTCTTTTAATGTTGATGTGATTTTGTTCTCAGTGTTTGCCATTAAAGTTTTGATTTAAAATGATTTTATTCTCATTAATTCCTTTGATGAATCATAATGTAACAAACTGTATTTAACCTCTTTTCATCAAAATAAATTAAAACAGCTGCTTCTGTTCCACCGGGACGATGCCGGAGGTTCTGCCTTACACACAAAATGATCCTAAGCTTTAATTTTTGGCTGGTTTATTCAGAGAAGCCGGCTCTGCCAGGTATTGATAAAGAAACCAAAGCTTTTTGATCACCTGAATGATTATAAATCAGTTTTGTTGCAATGGTTCAGTTTCACACAGTTAAGGACGTGGCCAGATGTTGGCCGACCATTGCCGCTGCATGAAACAACAAAGTGTGTTCTGAATGTAGAACAAAGGTTTTACATGCATCTTGATATTTTTGACTGTTTTTTAAAGAATATATTATTAATTACTTGAGTTACCATCTGAGCGTGCCATCACAAAATACTGTAACAGAGGTGGAGCAGCTCCAATCTGCTAAAGCGCCGATCCTCATTGTGGTTTTTTCGTTTGAGTTTAACTAAAGTTGGCCTAAAAGTAAAAGTTTTGTAACTATTTATATCATATAAAGTAAATCCTAGCATTTCACTGTTAACGAGGAGTTGTTTGTGAAACAGACCGACACAAAAAGCTCAAAGAGAACGTTATGAAACCAAGAAAGCTAAAGTTGATGAGGAAGCAAACCGTTTAGAACCTAAACCCAACCATACATCCAAACAGGAAGTGAGTCGACAGGACAGATTAACCACTAAGTAACGAGTTTATGTAAAACTGAGCTGATGAGAAACTTGAGACGATGAGCGTGGGCGAGCAGGAGCAGAAAACTGTCGGAGGAAACACACCGACCACCTCAGAATGACGAGATACAGAAAACAACAATAGAACGACAAAACGGAACCGAAGCCTGAGCTCAGACACAAAGAACCATACAAAATGTATTTTTTATTTTATTTATGAGTGGTTAGAGCGGTCGTCCTCCAATACAAGAGCTGGGGGTTCGATTCCACCAGCAGTCACATGCCGAAGTGTCCCTGAGCAAGACACTGAAACCCTAAAAATGCCTCCGATGTGTGTCCCACCGGTGTGTGAATGTGAAGTGCTGTATAAATGGGTAAATGAGGAAACAGATTGTGTTGTAAAGAGCTTTGAGTATCTTGATCAGATAGAAACCCACTGAGCAAGGAGACGTCTGAACAACGTCTTTTTAAAGTCGTTTTTGCACGTCTAATTTTGGTCCCTTGCAGGTGCAGACTGTGACTCCAGATGACGTCTTTTTCCGACGTCCAACGGACGGTCAATATAGACGTATTGTCTACATCAAAATTTAACTTATTTTATTCACTTCAGATAATAATATAATTAGTAAGTGCTTCGTGTTGTCTTCATTGTATGGTCCCATGCAGCGTTTAACACGTTCACCCTCAGACGGACGTTGGAATGACTGGGGTTCAATCCCAGGACCTTCGGGTTCAAAGTCAGCTGCTCTGCCGCTGCTACATCTCTGTGCGGCAAACAACAGCGACAACAACATTTTAATTATTATACTGCAATAAAGCAATCTATTGCAATGGCCCGGACAAGCAAAGACCTTGTATAACATTTGACCTTGATTTGTGACCTTGATCTTGAAACTGTGGTGTTGAAATAATAAACGATCTTGAGCAGATCAGATGTTATGGTCCAAGTTTTGACCCTAATTTGCAACATTGAAGCTGGGGTGTTAAACAAAGTGCATTTCACTGAATGAGCTTGGGCAGATCAGAAGTTATGGGAGGGACAAGAGAAAGTTTACAGACAAAGACCATGACACGTTGATCTTTGAACGGTAAATACAAATGTTAAAACTCACAAAGACACAGAGGAGAACTGGACAGGGAGCCTGCAGGTCTCACAGATGGACTGTGAGACCTGGGGTCCAACAGGTAGCTTGATGGAATCAGAGAACAGGTGAAGGTGGGCGTGGCAGAACAGAGGAGAAAAACTGACCATGGAAAAGTTGAACAAATATGAGCTG
Organism: Nematolebias whitei; assembly: GCF_014905685.2. Lineage (NCBI taxonomy): Eukaryota > Metazoa > Chordata > Actinopteri > Cyprinodontiformes > Rivulidae > Nematolebias > Nematolebias whitei. Next base: position 5,814,157 of record NC_056502.1, on the reverse strand, counting down.
GTGTCACACATGACAGCAAATAAATCATACTAATCAAAAAGGAATAAGCATGTAAGCAAAATACATCTTAAAACAACTAAAACACAGATCCTGACAGGATTCTCCTTTTCATTGCACCCTTTCTGTACCAGCTACTTCCTGTTCTCAGACACTTGACCAGCTTTAGACGATCACAACAGCAGAGGGAACTCCCACGACTTCAGCACCTAACCGTTTGAGGTTTATTTGGGAGTTGGCAGTAGAGTAAAAACACACACAGTTTACCTAATTATAAAAAGTCCAGAAGAACTGAGGTCAGCATTATCAGCGAGCTGATACGTCAAAGACAGTGTGTAGATCAGTGAGACAGGCAACCATTGTTGTGTGATTATTTTTCTCGCGCTCCCAGGAATCTTCTTGTCTCTATCTCGGCTCCTCACTGGCTCGTTCTGCTGCAGGCCTCTGCGCTCTGGCCTGATTTCTTCTCACCACCGTTGCCAGATAGGAAACAACAAAATGTGTGTGCTGCGGGAGGGTGCACTTTAAAGCTCACAGGGGGAAGGGGTGAGGTGTGGCTGTGCACCTGGTGAGGATCGTCCGGCTGGATGGATCTGACGCTTTGATGATACAGTATGTGGGTGTTAATGTGGATAAAAACAAGTGCATGGAAAATCCCAAACTATTGTGAAATTAAGCTTTTTAAAACCGTCTACCGTGCAGACCCTAAAACTATTGTCTAAACATGATAATTATTGTTTATCTGGCAACCCAGAGCCTAACAAGACGGTTCAAAACAAATAATGTAAAGTAGGGAAAAAAGGCTTGTGAGCGTAACTGTATAAAAATGCATTTTTCTATTTATTTTGCCTGAGAGACGCATTCATTCAATATATTAGACAGAGTGTAGAACATGTGTAATCAAACATGTATATTGGCGATATAAAGAGAGACAGCAATGGTCATGCACCAACATACTTCATATATTGTAAATGGCACAGCGCCCCCAGAGGTGAAGCACACCTGCATTGTTTGAACAGGCAATGCATAAATTTTGACCATTGAAGTGTTGAAATAATTCAGAAAACAGTTTTATAGAGCAGTCAAGTGGTCAGAAGTATTTTCTCTTATCACTGTTAGCATTTTACTTGTCATGGTGACAGGTGAGGCCTCCCGACTGCACATTGATATGAACGTAATGTGATGATTAATGCAGCAGAGGACTCTATTCAGCAATAAAGCAATATAAATTAAACAAACATCTCACAGGAGGCACACATTCACCATGACTTGGTTTATTGGCTTTAACAGCACACCCCATGTAACTTTAACTTCTGCACAACTATGCATTAACATGATGCTAACATCCAGACTAAATGATATAAGGTCATGAGGCTCACCTTGTGGCATTTACACACAGCAGTAAACTGGGAATGTTTCTGCTCAGTGGCCTCAGATGACTTCTGTTGGGACTTGGCGCTATATAAAAAAACTGAATTGAATTGAGCTCGAACAGCAAGGTTGTGTCTGTGTCGGGAGAGAAAAAGACTACAACAATGCACATATGGCAGAAAAGCTATGGTGCATTAAAAGCATAGGAATTATGAAACTTAGAAATAAACCATCTGTAACTAAACAGAACTTAGCTCAGTAAACAAGACCACTACACATAAACAATATGGAGTGTATTTTTTTATTTTATTGATTAATTCCAGACATGTCAAAACCATTGACCTGTCCATGTACACATATCCATATACAGGCGCACACACAGATCCAGTTGAACACATCTGAAAAGGGCTTTCTAACAAAACCATAGTAACATTTTTTAATGAAATGTACATCAAGTGAGCTGCAGTTTGTATCTGTAAAGAACGCCGATACGAGATGTGAAACTTGTTAACTTCTGCCAGTCGAACGGTGAATAAGCCACTCTCTGTAGGGTTCATATATTTGTACATCTGATTATGCTGGCTTCAGTGCCTCACCAGTCATCAACTTCACTGGTTCAAATATGTTTTAATAGCCATAATAAAAATAAACGCAAAAAGCAATGTTGGATTTCCAGATTCGTTCATTTCTTCAGGCCTGGAAGAAATTATTTTTGGAAGAAACAAAAAAGTTTTTCAGCCTTTACCAGCCAATAGAACATATTAACCCTCTCAGTATCACAGCTGGGTTTAATGACTGACTGCACAAATGTAAAAGTTTCAAACAGTTGCTCAGAAATGTTCAAAGTGTTACAGAATATCCATTTATTCAATTGTCCAAGAAAAAAAATAAATAAATAAAAAGAAGCAACGTTTAAAAAGAAGCAGACAAAAGGGGACAGCAGATGACTTCTTGTTCAAACAACACTGCAGTGACTTTAAAGGAACGCTGAAATGAAGAAACTCACTGAATCGTACAACCGTCTCCTCCGCGCTGGTGACCGGTGGTTCTCAGCACTTCTTGGAATCGCAGCAGCGTCTCTTCTTCCTCTCTCCGTTTTCTTTCTCTCTGCTCCTGTAACTGATTCATTAAGACTCTAAGCTCCAGTTCTCTCCTCTCTCTTTCTCTTCTTTGTTCTTCTTTTAATCTCTCCAGCTCCCTCCTCCTCAATTCCTCCATGTACTCCCTCTGCCTCTTCCTCTCCTCCATCTCCTTCCTCTCCTCCTCCTCTCTCTCCCTCTTTCTCTCCTCATAAAGTCTCTGCATGTCCCTTTCATACTTCTCCTGCATTTTTCTCTCCACTTCTTCTCTCTCTCTGCGTTCTTCCTCCTGTTTCTCCCTCAGGATGCGTTGTTTCTCCTCTTCAATTTTCCTCGCAGCCTCCTGGAACATCTCGTTGGTGTAGTGGCTTCCTCCGTTCTTCTGGCCAATGTCTCTGATCTTCTGCAGGAGCTCGGTGACCTGAGAATTGTCTCCCTTCAGCTTGTTGTTGAACACGTGGTACTGACCGTTACATCTGCCAACGAGCTCCTGCAGATCTGGACTGTCATCCAAAAACTCCTCAATGGTGGTGTCTTCCATGTTGTCTCCGTGGGTAAAGAGGACCATGCTGTACGTGTCTGCAGTAGCTCCAAAGACTTCTTGAATCTTCTGCACCGTCTGCTTCTCCTCGTCAGTGAATCTGCTCAGTGAGATGACCACCAGGAAGATGTGTGGTCCAGGAGCAGAGAAGGAGATGCACTGGCTCAGATCTTTGGTTGTTTTCTCCTTGTCGTGCCTGGTGTCAAACAGACCCGGAGTGTCGATGACCACAACTTCTCCACCTATCACCGTATTACCTCTGGCACAGTCCACGGTTAAAGACCTGGGACCGCACTTGGACTCGAAGCAGTCTCGGCCCAGAATGGTGTTTCCGGTGGCGCTCTTCCCAGCCCCGGTCTTCCCGACCATCACGATCCTCAGCTCACTGTCGTTCGTCAGCATGGCTCCTGGTAAAAATAAATTTTTTATATTGTGTTATAGACAAAAATTAAGTACAGAACAGCTGATTAAAGAAATTCGAGGAATGAAGGAAAATAAAAACTGGGCATCCAGCTGATAATCAGCTAAAAGTTGCTGCATCGCAGCTTCTTTCAGGTTTTAGCTGGAAAACTTTGACTTTTTCTATTTATATTTCTATTAATTCATATTTCTGTTTCGCCGTCTTAATAATGTTTTAAAGTTGTCTTTTCTCTAAAAACATTACCATCGGCAGAACTGAGTCTAAAAATAAAGTTTGTTGAGCTCCTGGAAGCAGTGAAAAAACCGTAAACTCATTCTTACTCCGACACAATAAAACAGATTCAACCCACAGACACAAAACAAGATTTTCTGAAATAAACTAAAATAACGGGCCACAACAAAACCCTTCATTAAAATAATACAATAACCTGACGTAAATTGGATTAGTGATGATAAAACGTCAAATAAAAGTCTGACATCATGATGAAACAAAGAGTTTCTTTACATTTTAAGTAACATGATTATGGAAGTTTTTGCTAAAATAAATTATAATTTTATAATTAGCTGATCAGCGTAACACATGAAAAGTTTATACTTACCAAAGCAGTCAGTCTGGTGTGTAAAAGAAGCGTGTTGAAGCTGGAGACAACATCCTGTTCCTGCAGCAGCCTTATTTTATACTGCCCCGCACGCACGCGCGCGTGCACGCACCAGCTCTTTCACTTTCTGCACGTTAAAATGAAACTGGAACTTTAATCTCCCCAGCATTTACAAGAAGCAGCAGGACTTTGGTGAAGAGGAACACCCCCCCACCACCACCACCACGCCCCAACCATCTATGAGTTCACGCAATGCAAATAACAGTTTATGTTTGAATAACTGAAAATATGGAAATATACTTTTATAAGTCCTCATTTCATAAAATACATCCGTAATAAGATTCAGATTTTAAATAAAATCTGGGTGATTAATAAACTTTATTGTCTCGTTAGTAAGATTTAAAGAACAGGTGGAACGTTAGCAGTGAGTTGTGGTTTTTTTTTTAAGTCACATAAAAACCTAAAAAAGTTAAATCTGGTCCTCTGGACATTCAAAACATTTGAATGTCCAGAGGACCAGATTTAACTTTTTTAGATTTTTCTACCTGGATTATTGAGCATGCATCAGGATGTCACATAAAAACATTCAGAGAGGGGAGATGTGCAGGGTTTGGGCTCCGGCTTTGATTTTTTTTATGCTCATGACTTTTCTTCATAAAACAGCGTGATAAGAGGAAGAACCCTTATGAGGACAAGTTACTAATTGACCACAAGATGAAGACAATAAATCAGGACAGGGCAGTTTGAGATTTACAGAACTAGGCAATTCTTCATTTTGTGGGGAGTGGTGGGGCAGAGGTTAGAAGATGGGCCTGTGATCGGAAAATCGCAGGTTCAACTCCCGGTACCGTCAACATTAAAATGTGGGTGAAAAAGGTGGAACACCCACACCCGCCTCCACCCTCATTCGCCCCACTCGGGGCCCCTGAACAAGGCCCTCAACCCCCACCATGTGCTCCTTAAACAGGTCTCACTTGAAAATGAGACTACCTGTATAAATAAAGGGTAAATGAAAAAAATAAAATGATGTCATAATAGTTTTGTGATTTAGGCTTATATTTAAGCCTTTTTATTATTTAACTTTTAAGTCTTTTCCAGGCATTTTGTCTTCTTCCTACCCACCGGCTTCAGATGTTATCAGCCATTAAATGGCCGTTATTAGTTGTTATCATCTCCATATGCAGCGGTCAGACTGCCCCTCCTGTACCTCACAGTGGGTTTAAAGGTACGTTGTTAGCGGTGATAATAGGCTCTATTTTTAACTTTGTTAGCGCTCATAATAGCTTCACGTGGTTAGGTTTAGAGTAACGGGTCTGGCGGTTAGGTTCACGGTCTTGGTTAGGTTTAGGCACAAGGGTAAGGGGTTAAGTTTAGCGTTGGTCCTCAGGGTCAGGTGTAAGGTTAGGTTTAGGAAAAGGGTTACATAAGCTGAACCCCCCCCCCCCCCCAAAAAAAAACAAAACACTTCCTGGTTTACCCCCGTACGATGCTGCCTATTATCAGCGATAATAACAAGAATAACGCATCTTTAAGCCTATAGGAGGTAGGTGGGACAGTTTGACCGCTACATATTGGGATGATAACAACTAATAACGGCCATTTAATGGACTGATAACATCCGAAGCCGCTCTCCTACCAGTTTGCCTCTTACTGCTGGAGAACTTGTGATTTCTTTTTTAATCTAAATTATTGTTTTCTAATTTTCTTTAATTTCTTTCTGACACTCCATAAACTACTGACTTGGAAAAAAAAAAAATCCTCACAGAAACACAAGGCTTAAGTTTCAGTTTCACTTCTTTTGTTCCATTTGAAATGGATGAGGTGATTCCCCTGACGTCTGGGAAATTCAGCACAAAACTTAACAATTTAAACTTCATTTTGGAATTACCAGTAGAGTTAAAATAAACACAGCTTTTCCAAATATAAAAAGTCCAGACAGTTAATAAAAAACGGATCAAGTTTTATTAACAGATGCAGTAAAACGGTTACAGTAACAGATTAGTTCAGTGCATAAATAAATATTATATTTTTCACTCATCTCACTTTGTTTATCTAGTGTGTAGATTAATCTTCTGTCTTCTCACACACTCAGATGCAGGAATCATCTCTGTCCTGGTTCTTTGTTGACTCGTTCTGCTGAAGACCAGAACTCTGTCCTCTGGCCCAATTTCTTCTAACTTCCTTGACATCTGAACAACGGACCAGTTAGCTGTTCCGAGGTCTTCAGATGCTGAGAAGAGAGACAGTCTGTAGTGAGATGGTCTGCAGTGAGACAGACTGCAATGAGACAGTCTGCAGTGCAACACTCTGCAGTGAGACAGTCTGTAGTGAGACAGAGTGCAATTTGACAGTCTGCAGTGCAACATTCTGCAGTGAGACAGTCTGTAGTGAGACAGAGTGCAATGTGACAGACTGCAGAGAGACAGACTGCAGAGAGACAGTCTGCAGTGAGACATTCTGCAGTGAGACAGTTTGCAATGAGATGGTCTGCAGTGAGACAG
>NC_056502.1:5807456-5807639 GCF_014905685.2 Nematolebias whitei | reverse complement strand
CAGTGAGACTGTCTGCAGTGAGACAGTCTGCAGTGAGACAGTCTGCAATGAGACAGTCTGAGGGGAAACAGTCTGCAATGAGACAGTCTGCAGTGAGACAGTCTGCAGTGAGACAATCTGCAGTGAAACAGTCTGTAGTGAGACAGTCTGCAGTGAGACAGTCTGCAGTGAGACAGTCTGCAG
>NC_056502.1:5785231-5807446 GCF_014905685.2 Nematolebias whitei | reverse complement strand
CTGCAGTGAGACAGTCTGCAGTGAGACAATCTGCAGTGAAACAGTCTATAGTGAGACAGTCTGCTGCATCCTTCTTCTGAAATCCTTAAAGCTGCTTCACATCAGTTTTTTACATCAGCTCAACTTTCTGGACTTCAGATTTTACTTTTGACTTGTTTTGATTTTTGTTTTCACTCCTGTTGTCACAAGAGTTTCATCTGCCATCTAACCTTCAGAATACACGCTGGGACTTGGGCCTGTAAGTGTCTTTTAAAACTTCTTTTTCATTCATATTTTTACACGCTCGTCGACAGGCGGACATAGATACACTTATATAATTATCTGTTCATAAACTTTTTCTTGTTCGAGCCATAACTAATGCAGATTTTTTTTTAAACTTGCTTCATTCAATTAAATTCAGTGTGTGGGGAGTGGTGGCACACAGATTAAAGAAGGTGAGCCTGTGATCGGAAGGTTGTCGGTGCGAATCCTTGGACCAACAACATCAAAATGTGGATGGGAAAGGTGAAGCATCTACACCTGCCTCCACCCTCATTTGCCCGACTCTGGCCCTTGAGCAAGGTCCTTAACCTCCACCATCTGCTCCCCTGGGCACCCTCAATGGCAGCTCTCTGCTCGACACAGAGGGCTGTGGTAGCTCGGTGGTCTGTGGTTGAGTCAGGAAGACTTCCGGTGTAAAAACTATCAGCAAGACTTCCTGCGAGTGAGTTCACTGTGGCGATCCCTGTCGAAGGGATCAGCTGAAACTAGAAATAATATTAAACTAATGTCAATTCAGTTAATTAATATAGTGCCTACGGTGACCGACAGGTGCAAACGAGCTGCAAACAGTTAAATGCACAGCAAATAATTAAATGTACAGCAAACACATGAATGATGCAATTTTTACTCCAACATTATGTTTGGAAAATTCTTCACACAAGCAGAGGATCAGAGACTTCGTCATTTGAGTAGATAAGTTCTAATTCTCACTGCGAGAAGACAACTTGTTTTATTATTTCATTACACTTGTTTTATGAACCGTTGTCATTGTTGCTCGGGACAAGAAGAAAATTAGTCATTGTGCGCTGACTCTGGCGTATTTATATTCTTTTCAAATATAGATTAAAGCACACCGTCCTTTCAAATAAGTAAATGAAGAAATGCTCAATGACTGGAGACATTTAACCTATCCAGTCATGTGCAAAACACCATAATTTTAATTCAACATGTATTTCGACAGGTTAATCCCATTGTAACAATCAAGCAACGATAAGAAGGTTTCTGACACAGGTTTAGTTTTTTTGTAACTTTAATGAAGGAACAGGATCTATTGCGGGGCTATTTAACAAAACTGCTCAGGGGGCCACAGTTACTGACGCCAGCAGCTCAGGGGCCGGACATCCAGCGATAAAGTCATGATGTAAATAAACCAAGTATTACAATGATCTGTTCCACCTTTTAAACTTGTTTATTTTATTGCATTGAACCATAAATGCAATAACCTCCTTTATATCCTTTAAAACGTACAATATTACATTTTATTTGTCTCCTCAGATCACATTGTATTTTCACAACAACGTATTATTTATACAAGTTCTTTATTTTTTTATATTAAGTGTTTTACAGCTTTCAGCAGGTGATGTGAACTCTGTTTTGTTTGGGTTTGTTGGACTCGATTGCAGAGATTTTCATTTCACAAGCAGCCGCATCAAAAACTTAAAATGCACAAAGTTCAGTAAAGAGTCTGAGAACTGCACGTCTTTTCACTGGTTTCTCTGGTTTTATTCTCAGGTTTCTTACATGAAATATTTTAACTGTTTCTTTGATAGTTTCGTTCATAACCTTTTTGTGTTGTCCCCTAAAAAAAAAAAAAAAACAGCAGCAACAGAAGCGAGTCCGCAGAGAATTGTTGAGCTTTCCTTCCTTCTGACGGAACAACTCAGACAAAATGACCTTTTAAACTGAACTACGCTGAATGTGTGACATCGACACCGGGTTTAATATTTGTCAGGTTGAATTCATCAGTAAGTTCCTGTTCACCAAGGCCTTTCGGTTTGCATGAGGCGAACTTGTTTGTGTCCAGTTGAAAACAGCCGAGGTGATGCTGCAGCTGAAGTGGAGGCTTGTTTCCTGCAGGAGCCTATTTATAGCTTCAATTAAAACACACACATGCACGTTCTTGTAAACACACTTTGTGGGGACTTCGTATTGACTTCCATTCATTTTCTATAGCCTAACCCAGACCCTGACCCTAAACCTAACTCCTTACCCCCCAGCGAGACTTCACCTTATGTGGACCTGCCTTTGGTCCCCACAAAGAGCAGCTGGTTTCCACAACGCATGATTTTTAGTGACCTCGACAAGGTAACCTGAAACAAAAACACACACACTTTTACACTTTCTGTTGAAGTGAAACAGAAAATGTTTTCTCTGAGTCGCCCCCCCCCCCTTCAGCATTTACAAGAAATTTCTTCTCTGGGGAGGAAACCACCCCCCCCCCCCCCCACCCAACAGTCCATTTCAACTATTTATAGGTTTATATAAATCTTAAAACTATGAAATTAACAAATATAACTTGAAGATGAGGCCGTCTTCATGTTTCCGGGTGGTAAACTTGGTGGTAAAATAAAATACTTAAAGTATTTTCCACTTTGGTGTAAATGTATCACTTAAAGCGCATTTAAACGTTTGTTTCCACAACAAAAATCGTATGCAAAGAATGTTACTTCTTGCTCTATTTACAGTTTTTACACATTTAATGTACTGAAAGGAATCGTAAGGTTTGGAGTAGTCACAAGGAGGCAGTGCTGTGCGCGTCAAAACCAGGTTTTTCTAACGTTTTGTCCAGACGCATCTTTGTTGCGCTCAGCTGGAGATCCAAGAGGGATAACAGTTGGAAACCGTTTCTTGTGGTAATGAGTAAATATCCACATGATTTGTTAAAGTACATTTGTATAATAACATTTAAGTGTTAACGGTTCAGTACAATTTAACATTTTTATGCATTTATTATTTGTTTCCACGAGGATTCAGCTTCGTGCGCAGATTAAATTTTGTTTCGACACAAGTGAACCGTCCAACTGGTGCCAGTGCACAACTCTTTGTGTTGTTGGAGAAAGAGCAGAATGAGGAAATGTGTTTATTTTATTAAGTTGTTTTGTCTCGTATGAACAATAAACGTCTGAAGAGTTAAGAGCCCACAAATAAAAACACCCACACACCATTAAAGCAGCTGCACAACACAAATATAATCCTAAAGTCAAACAAACTGTCACCATTTAACAACGTTATATCAATTTATTTTAATGAAATCAAGAGCAGCAATCTATAACAATGGCCCAAACAAGCCAACTTGTATAACCTTTGACCTTTGACTTTAAATACTAGTTTTGATGCACACGTGCATGTAGTTCTGTTAAATTATGTTGAGCGGATCAGAAGTTCTAGGCGGGTCAAGAGAAGTTTACGGACAGACGGCGACGGTAACGGAACGCGCCCGACTTTTGACGATGTATAAAAATAAAACGTTGCGTAACCTTTGTTACAGAACCGTAACATAATGCACAACTTATTTAACCTTTCTTGTTAAAAATTTTCATTAAACTGTGCAACATTATTTAAATGGTGCATGAAAATGAGGGAGTGGTGGCGCTTTGGTTAGAGAAGCTGGGCCCGTGATCGGAAGATCGCCGGTTCAACTCCCGGTACCGACAACATCAAAATGTGGGTGGGGACGGTAAATAGAATAGAATAGAATAGAATAGAAACAGCCTTTATTGTCCCACGAATGGGAAATTCAAGTGTAACAGCATAAACAGATAAAAAGATAAAAATATTTCACACAAAAGTTCCTAAATGTTAAACAATACAAACAGTGGGAGACGTCGTCCAGCAATTATGTTATTTTAGCTGGAGTTCTTCTGTCTCCCACCACCTGCACTGGGTCGAGGGGGCGTCCAAGCACCGAGCTGGCTTTCTTGATGAGCTTATCTAGCTCTTCTTCTCAGCTGATGATAAGCTGCTGCTCCAACACACAACACCATAGAAGATGGCTGATGCCACTACCGAGTCAAAGAAGGTCTTCAGGAGCACCCCCTGCACTCCAAAAGACCTCAGTCTCCTCAGCAGGTAGATTCTGCTCTGACCCTTCCTGTAAAGTGCATCGGTGTTGTGAGACCAGTCCAGTTTATTGTTCAGGTGAACACCCAGGTACTTATAAGAGTCCAGTCCCTGGATGTTCACCGGGGTCAGTGAGGTGGGTCTGTGCCTGCGGAAATCCACAACCAGCTCCTTAGCAGCGTTGATCAGGAGGTGGTTCTGCTGGCACCAGTCCTCAAAGTCTTGAGTCCGCTGTCTGTACTCTGAGCCGTCCTCACCTGTGATGAAGCCGACTATGGCAGAGTCATCAGAAAACTTTTGCAGATGGCAGTGTGGGGAGTTGAAGTCTGCAGTGTAGAGGGTGAAGAGGAACGGTGCCAGCACAGTTCCCTGTGGGACCCCCGTACTGCAGACCTGCCTGTCAGAGACACAGCCCTGTGTCCTCACATACTGTGGGCGTCCAGTGAGGTAATCCAGTATCCACTGGGACATGTGGTGATCCACTCCTGATAACTCCAGCTTGTCCCGCAGAAGTCCTGGCTGGGTGGTGTTGAAAGCACTGGAGAAATCAAAGAACATGATCCTCACGGTGCTTCCAGGGTTCTCCAGGTGGGTCAGAGCTTGGTGCCTGAGGTAGATGATGGCATCATCCACCCCGATGCCAGGCTGGTAGGCAAACTGCAACGGATCCAACGAAGACCTCACCAGGTGGTGCAAATGGTTGAGGATCAGCCTCTCGAGTGTCTTCATCAAATGTGAGGTCAGAGCCACCGGCCTGGAGTTACTGAGCACCCACACCTGCCTCCACCCTCGTCTGCCCCACTCTGGGCCCTTGAGCAAAGCCCTTAACCTCCACCATCTGCTCCTTGGGGCACCCTAGATGGCAGCTCTCTGCTCCACACAGAGGGCTGTGGCAGCTCGGTGGTTGCATCAGGAAGGACATCCAGCTCAAAAACCATCACCAAGTCTTCATGCGACTTACTTCGCTGCGTCGACCCCTGAAGAAGGGAGCAGCCGAAAGAAGAAAAACAACAACAACCTTGAGGTCAAGTTCAAGTAGGTTTATTGTCATTCGCATCACATGCGGTACATGAGGTGGAACAAAACTATGTACACAGGGTCCCAGTTACATCCAACAATAGCAAAACTATAAAGTGTAAAATGATGTAAACTGATACACGCTAAACACTAATAATCAAAACAGTACAGCACAACAACAGCAGCCCGAACATGAGTCTGTGTGAGCAGATGGGTACGAACAAATACAGCAGCATGAGATAATCAGCAGCAGAGATAATCAGCAGCAGAGATAATCAGCAGCAGAGATAATCAACAATAATCAAACATCATTTTCATCTTCACAAACTTTCAAAGTCTTTTCTCCACCCAGTGCTGATCCGACTTGAAAGATCCAGGAAGTAGACTATAGGCTCAACTCACTTCATCATCTTTATTAATTATTCTCAAAGATGGTTCTGCAGCAGCATCAATAGGTTGAAAACCTTGGAAGAAAAAAAATGCAGATTAATAGTTTAGTTTTAAATGTTTTTTCAATTACTTAAACCACATAAATTCATAAATGTTTTAAATTGTGTAAATATATAGTCTGACAAACTAGGAAGTAACCTTTTTAAAGCATTTAACCATTTATTATAGTTTATTAATCTCAATTTTTATATATTTCTTCTAAATTCTCCAATAAATGTTACTGTAATCTTTATTTGTATTGTATCTTACGTAATTACATCAAATAAATAATTACAATTATTTTTAGCCAATAAAAGATGCCTTTTCCTCAAAACTATGAATTGTATGCAAGTAATTTAAATAAAAAAGAGAAATAAAAGTAATATTAGACTTGCGTGATTCATTTCTAAGGTTACAAAATAATATGCTTTGATCAAATTCATAACGTAGAAAGACTAAATGTATAATCTAAATTAAAGAGTCTCAAAACAGCATTAGGTCAACTCAACTCAAATCCCAACAGAGACTTACAATGGAACTAAACAAACCCAGAGGGCCCATGTGCTAAAATAAAAAGAAGCTCTGATTTCTCTAAAATCACCTCAAACCACTGCTGTTTGCTTCTACGCTCAAAAACTGCTTGACAGATTATTGAGGCTGCTACTCACCGCAGCGCGTCTACTCTCCTTCATGCACTGTCACAAAGGACCTGCATTAAGAACCTAACCAGAACCACAGGAGCTGCAGCATCGTTTAGGCTACAGCTCCCCCTCTGTCTATACGTAATCTAAGAAAAACTAACGTTTGAAAGAAAAGGAGTTCAAATGAGGCGCAATTAAAAAGTCTAAACTATTTGACACAACAAAAACCATCGCAGAAATGTTCCTGTTTTTAGGATTCGACACCGCCTTACAGTCCAGCTGGTTTTTGCTACTTCTCCTTTTATTTTCACTTGTTGAAAAACAAATAAATGAAACACGTTCGCATCCTTTATGATCGTCTATTGTTGTCACTCTTTGTTAAAATTCAGTTCTCTCTTGTAAATGAGTCCCAGAGGCTCAAGCTGTAGAAATAAAAGTTGAATGAACTGAATGAATATTTAAATCACTCCTTGCTCGGCTGCCTTCATACATCTCCTCCTACATGTCACATCATCAGTGCAGCTACAGCGTGCGCTCTCAAGACATAATTACCTGCAGCGTCCCCTCGGTGAGGACTGAACTTGGCAAAGAGGCCTTCTCCTACTCCGCTCCTGTTTCCTGGAATATCTCACAAAAAGATCTGAAGCTCTCGACTTTGACCTCTCTAAGTGGTTTCAAGCAACTCATAAGTTCATGGCACAAATCAGCGCGGACACGGTCCTGCTTTTAGTATTTTACCGTTTCGTAACGTAGCTTCTTTTTGTTTTGTTTTATATCACTTCATCCGATATGCTTTTTATGACTGTTTGTTGTTCATGTACCTCATCTGTGGTTTTGTATTTTGTTTAAAACAGGTCTCTCTTGAAAATGAGTCCTCGTGACTCACTGAGACTAACCTGTATAAATGAAGGTTGGATGAATAATGAGTCATGATTTGGAGACAACTACCTTCTGCAGCAGCAGAAGCTATTTTTGGATCTGACCTTCAGGACTGCTCTGCAGCTGACAGTGGCTCACCGTCTGAAACTATAAAACCCTGATGCCGGTGGGGGAAAGAATACGATTAATTAAGCAGGTTTCTATTGTGGACAAAGAAGTATTTGGTGCACATCAGAGAGCAGAATTTCTTTAAGCTGACTGGAAAAAAAACACACACAATATTCCAGATGTTAACCAAAACCTAATGAAGAAAAGGCAAATTATGTAAGTGAAGTCAAAACATTTCAAATGTAATTCAAGATCTAAATAAATCTAAAATAAATCTCTTCACTCTCTTGTACGAATCAGACACCTTCCGTTCCTTTTCGAGCTTTATTCTTTTGTTTTTCCGTTTTTTTTAAGCAGTTTTCTTGTTAATCAACAACTTGGTTCCTTCTCCTCCTTTCAGAGGAGAACTCTGGTTCCTGCTTGGTTCTTTGCAGACAGTGAGGTTTAACACAATATTATTTAAGATATGCTGTAATCACATTGGGAAGCGAGCTGCAGCCAAAGATATGATGGCGTTGTGCACAGAAAGGTCTTATAGGTGATATTAATTCACGAGTTTAGTGAGGCTTGTTGTGCAGAAAGAGCTGCAGTGAATTCATCATAAAAAGTAACTTCTATGAATATGTCAGTGTCAATCAGATATTTACATTTTTTTAGCTAAAATTAAAAAAAAAGTTTATCTCTTGTGATTCAGCTGTTTATTTCAGTGTTCTTTGCTTGTTTATTTGTTGGTATTTCATAATAATGAAGTATTTTTCAGTGCAGAGACTCCACACTGTCCTCTGGTCCATATACAATTTATAGTAATCGTGATTTCATGAGGAAACGTCAGTAAAAAAAAAAAAATAAAATGCTCAAAACAAAAAGTTTCTGCAGATTTTTATTGTGGAAACTGCAATAAGGTTTGTGACAAACTTACAATCAAATGTATTTCTGTCCGAGCTCTGAACAAGACAACGGATCAGGTCCAGACCTGTAGAAATAACAATTTAAACCCAATAAATCCGACAGCAAACAAACTAAAATCAAATCAAATTACACAAGAAACAGAAAAAACACTTTGCCAGCGATGATGGAGAATAAAAGACACAAACTCACTCAGCTGTTACATCTATAAGTAAAATTAAGCAAACTAAATCTATGTAAAAACTTGTGTTTGTGTTTTTAACTCATTCAGCAGACACTTGTGCACGCTCTCCAGATGTTTACAGATACTCGTGCACGCTCTCCAGATGTTCAAAGATGTATTGTTCATGTTTCAGTCAGTCGATTTGTAACAGGCAAACAGTATCCAGAACCATAAATGTTGTCTTTTGTTAACATTTTATCTTGAACTTGTTCAAAACGTAACACTTTGTTGCTCCGCCCACAATGCTCCGGGTTCTACAGGCTGAGAAAAGCACTTCCTGTTTAGCTATGTCTTCGGTGGGACGACAACGAGCAGCTGCGCCTGTGGGCGAGGATCGCAGGTGAAATCTGACCTGAGCTCCTCGACGAGGACGTTTGAATCCAGAGCAGCTCGTCCAGACTCCACCGCCTCCCATCTGCTCACAGACCTTCGACTTTTTTCATCAGTTTAGATGTCAGAACGTTTCCTAGTCCTGTCATCAAGACGTTGACAATGTCCATCAAACACTTGAGCGGACCGGAGCGCTCGGCTTCGTCTCGAGCTGCAGACTCGTGTTGGGCCTCCAGCCGCTCTTTGTGTTCTCGGATCTCTCTCTCGTGCTGCTCGTTTAGTTCCTTCATGGCGTTTCTTATCTCCCTTTCACTCTCCTCCCTTTCTCTCTGTCTCTCCTCCTTCATCCTCTCCCACTCCCTCCTCTTCTCCTCGTCCCTCTCCTCCCTCTCCCTCTTCCTCTCCTCCTCTCTCTCCCTCTTCTCCCTCTCTCTCTCGGCCTTGAACATTTCACTCATCTTCTGAATTTCCTTGTCATACTTCTCCTGGATCTGTTGCCCCAGTGCTTCCCTCTCTCTGCGTATCTTCTCCTCCTTCTCCTTCAGGATGCGCTGTTTCTCCTCTTCTATCATCCTCTCAGCCTCCTGGAACATCTCATTGGTGTAGTGGCTTCCTCCGTTCCTCTGGACAATGTCTCTGATCTTCTGCAGGAGCTGGACGACCTGAGAGTTGTCACCCTTCAGCCTGTTGTTGAACACGTGGTACTGACCGTTACATCTGACCACGAGCTCCTGCAGGTCTGGACTTTCAGACAAGAACCTTTCGATAGTGGTGCCTTGCAGGTTGTCTCCGTGAGTAAAGAGGACCTTGCTGTATGTGTCTGCAGCCTCACCAAAGATCTGTTGGATCTTCTGCACCGTCTGCTTCTCCTCTGCAGTGAACCTGCTCAGTGAGATGATCACCAGGAAGATGTGTGGTCCAGGAGCAGCGTAGTTGATGCACTGGCCCAGATCTTTACTTGTTTTCTCCTCGTCAAACCTGGTGTCAAAAAACCCCGGCGTGTCGATGACGGCCACCTTCTGTCCGTCTATCTCGGTCCGACCTTTGACACAGTGCATGGTTAAAGACATGGGACTGCACTTGGACTCGAAGCAGTCTCGACCCAGAATGGTGTTCCGGTGGCGCTCTTCCCAATCCCGGTCTTCCCGACCATCACGATCCTCAGCTCGTTGTTGTTTACCAGCATGGCTCCTGCACAACAAGAATGTTTGAGACCGGATAAACATCCGTTTTCATGTTGAGCTCTGGAGTTCAGCTGCCTCTGGGGAGACAGGCGAGAGCTGAGCAGGTGCAGTGATGACATCACGTCCACGAGAAAAGTCTTAAAAACAATATTCTGCCTGTTTGTCTGATTAAAGTGGCATACGGTGTGGTCAGATTGGATTCACCTGTGTTATAAAAATCATAACTTACCAAAGCTGTTCTCCTGCCGGGGAGTGAACTTGTTTCCGTCCGTCGACGTGTTTAAAGAGTTGATGCTGAAGTGAAGTGCAGACTGTCTCCTTTTTGAAGGCCTGCCAACCTGCAGCAGGCCACACCTCCTCACAGTCCTGTCCTTGGGACTTCCACAGTCAAATCGAAACTGAAACAGTTTCCTCTGCAGCCCCATCCTTTGAGATTTTTGTTAATGAAAAGTGCGTTACAAATTAAATTCATTATTATTATTATTATTATCCTGTTGTGTTTACAGGAAACGGGAGCCCTCTGGCAGAAGTGATAGCCCCCAGCACTCCATCCCACCAGCACACATTCATCAGGTCATAGGGGGTTTTTAAACACCTGTTATTCTAATAAAGACCGGAGGTAACAAAAATCAAAGGCTCCACTTTATGATGATGAATAGGTTTGACCCTTTTCATAAATCATGTAATAAAACGAGTTTCTTCACAGAATCTGAGAGGGTACGGCGCACCTCTTGGGCTGCTTGTAGAATTTAATTTGAACCTGTTGCTGTGAGAGATATTAAATCCATCTTCCCTTTATGGATGTGAGTTCATCTGAGTCACTCTCTGAGGTGGTCTTAGTTCTCCCGAGTCGCTCGTTGATTCCAGACATTCGGCTGTTCTTGCGGTGAGTCGGCTAACACACAGACCTATGAAGATCATATTTTAGTGGTTATTTTTTGTTTGTTGTTGCGTTTCACTTTCCTTCTTTGGCTAACATGTTTGTTGTCCCCCGTTATGAAACCAAGAGGACACATTCTAACAGTCCGTTTGCGTTGTGAGCATGAATAACATGAAAAACAAGTGAGGTACCTACTTCCAGTTTGGTCTGTAGCTGAATCTTGGCATTAGAAAGGTCACTATCAAAAACCGGGTTTGCCAAATCAATATCCAAGATGGCCACCACCAAATAAATATATGTACACTGACCACATCAAAGTTCATGCTCAATCAACCAGGTACAAAATCCAATAATGGACAGTTTCTTTTTTGTGGAAAGACCTGACTGACCATTGTTGGGTTTTGTACCTGGATGATTGCGCATGAACTTTGGTGTCTTGAACCACTTTGGCTGTGGCTGCCTGCCTGGGAGGTTTCGATGGGGGACAGGACAGCCCCCAGAAACCATCTTATCTCCAGCAAACCGGTTGGTCCACTAAAGGAGTGTACTGCTTAGTGGGGAAACAGTTTACTTGGGACTCCTCAGACTGATGAAGCCCTCTGGATAGAGGGCGAAACGTCTTTCCACAAAAAATAAACTATCCAGACGACCTGACTGACCATTGTTGGATTTTGTACCTGGATGATTGCGCATGAACTTTGATGTCATGTTTGTTACTTTTCCTTTATTTATTTGCTACACACGGCGACAGAGAACAGATTAATAAAACTTTATTTCTCCTTTTAGCTTTTTCTCTTCGCATCTCTTCCTCCTTTTCACCGTTTCTTCCTTTCAGCTGCTGTCGGTTCATCTAAAAGCGTTTCCTCCTCATTCTGGTCAGATGAATCACTTCGACAAAGGCTTATGTGAAAACAAGCGTCTTTATTTCTGTGAGAGCTCAGCACGGATTAACAGCTTACATACTGATCGGAACAGATGAGAACAAACAATCCAAAATCAATACATTGATCACAAACGGTGAACGGCAAATCAAAGATTGACGTGGACGTGAGAAACCGAGTTTGTGTGAATTCTTATTAACTCCATGAAATCAGAACGGAACGTGAACATTTGCAAGGTAAAAACAGCTAAACGGGATTAAAAACAACAACAGGAAAACAACGTTACGTTCACGCAGCAACTTAAAAATAATAACGGAAATAAAAACTGTGTCAGTTTAGCGCCACATGTTTCAGTTTGTAAATACAAACAAATGAACGTGAATTTCCAAAAGCATGCACGTCACCTCTGTGACCTCAGTGGGAGTTGCCTGATTAAATAAAGGTTAACAAAATAAAATTACTCTGATGTTTTCCTCATTTAAAGCGCTCCAGGTTCTGAATCATGTAAACAGCTCCACTGCTGCGTCTCCGATACGATGAAAAAACTTCCCGATCCTCCCCAGAATCCCCGTTTTCTCGGCTTTAGCTCGAGCTTTCTCTACGTACTCGGTCTCCAGCTGCTCTTTTTGTTTCCTAATTTCTTTTTCTTGATCCGCCTTTAATTCATACACCATGGCTTCCATCTCCTTCTTTCGCTCCTCTCTTTCTCTCTGTCTCTCCTCCTTCATCCTCTCCCACTCCCTCCTCTTCTCCTCACCCATCTCCTCCCTCTCCTTCTTCCTCTCCTCCTCTCTCTCCCTCTTCTCCCTCTCTCTCTCGGCCTGAAGCATTTGATTCATCTTCTGAATTTCCTTTTCATACTTCTCCTGGATCTTTCGCTCCAGTGCTTCCTTCTCTTTGCGTATCTTCTCCTCCTTCTCCTTCAGGATGCGCTGTTTCTCCTCTTCTATCAGCCTCTCAGCCTCCTGGAACATCTCGTTGGTGTAGTGGCTTCCCCCGTTCTTCTGGACAATGTCTCTGATCTTCTGCAGGAGCTGGATGACCTGAGAGTTGTCACCCTTCAGCCTGTTGTTGAACAAGTGGTACTGACCGTTGCATCTGACCACGAGCTCCTGCAGGTCTGGACTTTCAGACAAGAACCTTTCAATAGTGGTGCCTTCCAGGTTGTCTCCGTGAGTAAAGAGGACCATGCTGTATCTGTTTGCAGCCTCACCGAAGACTTCTTGAATCTTCTGCACCGTCTGCTTCTCCTCTGCAGTGAACCTGCTCAGTGAGATGACCACCAGGAAGATGTGTGGTCCAGGAGCAGCGTAGTTGATGCACTGGCCCAGATCTTTGGTTGTTTTCTCCTCACCAAACCTGGTGTCAAGTAGACCCGGAGTGTCGATGACGACCACCTTTTGTCCATTTATCTCAGTCCGACCTTTCTCACACTCCTCCGTCAAAGACCTGGGGCTGCACCTGGACTGGAAGCAGTCTCGACCCAGAATGGTGTTTCCGGTGGCGCTCTTCCCAATCCCGGTCTTCCCGACCATCACCATCCTCAGCTCAGCGTCGTTTATCAGCATGGCTCCTGTGGAAGACGAACGATAGAAACTCAACGGCCGCTCAGTGAAGTAACAGCATCTGATTGAAGAGAACAGGTAGAAAGTGATGGAGTTAAGAACTCAACTCAACTTTGGTAAATTAAAAACATTACAAAAATAAAAAAAAAGGAAAACAATATAAAATGGTAAATCAATAATTTACCAAAAAAGGAATAGGCTGAAGCCAAGGCTTATACTTGCCTACCCTGTTCATACATAATGACAGATATCTACTGTCCACATATACACATAAGTACACATACACACATTTACCATATATTTAAATATGCATGTATATAATTCATACACATACTCACATTACATACATACATGGTCACACAATACCTATATACATCTACATAACATTTCCATAAGCTTTTATAATTTTACATTTTAAGGCTCTTTTAAAGCTCACCAAAAAAAAAACCCATATAATTTGAAATCATCATTCAATTAATTCCACAGTTTCACACCAACAACTGAAGTACATCTAGATTTTACTTTACTTTTCTCTTTAGCTTGTTCAAATATTAACAAACCTCGTAAATTATGTTTACTCTCGCTCTCTCAACTTAAATAATTTCTGAATTCCAGAAGGAAGTGCTTTATACATTATTTCCAGTATTTTTATATAAACAACGTCATTAATTTTTAAAGTATTACTTTGAATAAAGGTTTTATTAGTTGGTTCACAATATCCCACTTTATTAATAAAGTCTAATTGCGTTTATTGTAACTTTATTAATATGTCAATAGTAGTTTTGTTTGCATTTCCCCATATTTCTGAGCAATATGACAAGTAGGACATAATCAAGGAAGAGTATATAATATGCAAGTCTTTTACATTTATTAAATCTTTTATTTTAAACAATATTCCAATAGTTGTTGCAATTTTATTTTTAATATATTCAATATTAGGCTTCCAACTAAGTTTGTAGTCCAGAATGATAACTAAAAATTCTGTCTCATAAACTCTGTCGATTTCAACTCCATTTATATTTAACTTTACATTATTTTAAATCCGATTACCTGAAAATACCATAAATTTAGTTTTTTCTTCTTCATTTAAAGATAGCTTATCATAATCAAACCACTTTATTCTGAGGATCAGATTGGACTCATTGGAGTAAAACAATGAATGGAGTTCTTACCAGAGCTGCTTGCCTGCTGAGGGGGGACCTTGATTCAGCGTGTGGACTTGTTTACAGCTGACGTGTGCTCCTTTTATACACAGCCTGCAGCAGACCCCACCTCCTCACAGGCTTTTCATTTTCAGACTGAAAGTGAAACAGTTTCTCCTGCACTTCAGCATTTACAGGAAAAGGCAGCACTGTGGCTGAAACGGAAACCCCCCTAACACTCCAGTACTGTACCGTGCACATCTTATAACTGCAGATATAACTAACACAGAAGTAACAAAACTAATTTTTATCATGCAAATA
This sequence comes from Nematolebias whitei, assembly GCF_014905685.2. Classification (NCBI taxonomy): domain Eukaryota; kingdom Metazoa; phylum Chordata; class Actinopteri; order Cyprinodontiformes; family Rivulidae; genus Nematolebias; species Nematolebias whitei. Next base: position 5,792,839 of record NC_056502.1, on the reverse strand, counting down.
ACACATTTAACGAAAGAAGTCGCCTTTCCTGCAAACACGCAGCGTGAACGCTGATTCTGGAGTGAATTTGCCTAAATTTGCTGAAGAAGCTGAAACGGTGTTTTTAATTTTAAAGCAAAGTGAACAGAAGCTGGGCGACACTGTGGATCAGTTGGTAGAGCTGCTGCCTCTCAGCAAGAAGGTTTCCGGTTCAAATCCTGGTCCTGGACCTTTCAGGGTGGAGTTTGCATGTTCTCTCCGTGCATGCGTGGGTTTTCTCCGGGTGCTCCGGTTTCCTCCCACAGACCAAAAACATGCATGTTAGGCTGATTGGTAACTCTAAATTGAACCTAGGTGTGAGTGAGAGAGTGAATGGTTGTTTGTCTCGTTTGTCTCTGTGTCCCTGTGATGGACTGGAGACCTGTCCAAGGTGTCCCCTGTCTCTCGCACAGTGACTGCTGGATATGAGCACCAGTGACCCCCACGACCCCCCAAAAAACGAAGAAGCGGGTAAAGATAATGGATGGACGGATGGATAGACACAAGCTAACATTTGCAGAACGGATGCTAAAAGCTAAAAAGAGAAGAACAGTGGCAAAGAGCTGAGCTCTGGTTAAAGTAGCAAGGGGCTAGCTCAGCTCAAACAGCCACTAGCTAAAAGTAACACATTGTTAGCTAAAAGTAGCAAAATGCTAGCTAAAGTAAAATAAGTAGTATTAGCATGAGTAGAAATAGCATCAGCAGAATTAATATTTGCTTTATCATTAGCAGAGTTAGCATTAGCAGAAGCATTAGTAGCAGAAGTATCTTGAAAAAGGGATGTTTATAAAAGAGTTGAGATCTCATTAATGCAGAATTTTTTTTTGTAAATAAAGGTAATTATTTTGAAAAGTAAAAAGATACAAAAACAAAAGTAAACAATGAGTTTACTTTTGTACATACTTTCTGTGTTAAAAGTAAACAAACAAGGACATCATTACATGCAGCGCACCCTCAGTGCGGACCAAACTAGGCAAAAGTCTCACTCCGCTCCTGTTTCCTGGAACACCTTGTAAAAAGATCTAAGCTCTCGATCTCGACCTCTAAGGGATTTTAAACAACTGTTAAGTTCATGGAAAAAAAACAACACAGTTCCTATTAGTTTTCTACATCGCTTTATAATGTAGTTGTTTTGTTTTGATTTAATTTCTTCTATTTACTTTTTCATTTTATGTGATTGTCTGTGGTTGTCTGTGCCTCATCTGTGTTCTTTGTTTCAAACAGGTGTCTCTTGTAAATGAGTCCTGGTGACTCAGTGAGACTAACCTGTGTAAATAAAGGTCGAATGAATGAACGAGGAGGTGAAATGTTGTGGTCTTGTTTAAACCTTCCAATCTGATGATGATACAGGAGTTAAACTGATGTTGCTTTCAACCATCAAAGAGAACCAGAGTCATAATTTCACCCAAACGCTGGTAACAACATATCCTGATGCATGCATGTTGGTTTTCCTACAGGTCTCATGGGTGGAGACATTTGGTGGTGGTTCTGGTTCTGGTCAGAGCAGTTAAAGTGAACTTTGATTAATGATAAACCCCAGTTAGTTTGTCATTGAGGTATTCAGCAGTTATGAAGGAGATAACAAGGCACTGTTAATGTTCGCATGCTGTTTATCTGATCATTTTTAATTCTTTCATGTGTACACTAGCAATGTATAAATAACAGTTTCTGTAGTTTGTAACTTTTTAATGTTCGAGAGTGTTGTACGTTGATGCTCAGTGCTAGTACTGCTCTCTGTTTTAAAGTTCAGCTGAGGCTGAGGTCATTGGCTGCGAGCACTTCACGAACAGACTTGGCAACCTTTCACAAACTTATTTTCACTTCAGCTTCTCTACACTGGCTTCTTTTAAAACTCACACTAGAATTTAAAACCCTACTTCTTCCTAAAGCTCTTCCAAATTCCATCTTACAGCAGGGCTTTTCCCTCTCAGACTGCAGGTTTACTTGTGGTTCCTAGAGTTTCTAAATGTAGAATGGGAAGCAGAGCTTTCAGTTACAGGCTCCTCTCCTCTCAGGCTGACTGTCTACCTTTAGACTTATGGCGTTGGTTCTAATAAAATCCTATAGTTAGGGCTGCCTTGGGTTCACTGAGCTACGCCTCAGTTCTGCTGTTTTGGCATAGATTGCTGGAGGACAAGCTGCAGCTCCTCACTGCTGCTGTCTTTACTCACTACGCAAACTGTGCATGTTTGTATTTGTAATCATTTCAATCATTAACACGTTTCCTTTGTTTGTTTCTCCCCATAGGAACAAGACATGGGCGATAGAAGCTATATCTGGACCACTTCCTGTTTATCTGTGTCCCTTTCCTGGACTCTTATAGCCTTCTGGTAGCTAGCATTTTGCCACTTTTAACTTTTAGCTATCATGTAGTTGCTTTGAGCTACTATTCTTCTTTTAACCTTTTGTCACTTCCAAGCATTTAGCCAACTTTGTTATACTTTTAGCTAATAAGTGCACTTTTTAAGCTTTTATCTAGCTACTTTTACATTTAAGCAACTCTTGCAACTTTAGCATTTTAGTAATTTTGACATTCAGCAAGACTTTTGCTACTTTCAGCTTTTAGAATGTATTTTGCAACTTTTGGGTTTTGTTTCATTTTAAGGCGACGGTTAGAGTTGTCGCTCACCCAGGGCTCTGTGTTGACGAGGGTCATAATGAGTCACGGTGAAAGTACCTGGATTATCTGACAAGGTTGAGTCAGGTCCTCTGGACGGGTTCTTCAATGTTGAAACGTTTCGCCTTTTATCCAAAAGAAGTGTTTTGGATTTATCTCCCTGGATTATTGAGCATTCATCAGGACGTACCTGGATGATGTTCCAATAGGGAAAGAGCACACCAAGGATTTTATCATCCCCATTTAAACACTTGTTTTAACATTAGCCACAACTTATTCATAAAACTATCACAAACTGACACAGTTTGGAGTGAAAACAAAATATTTTTATTTTAGTTTTTGTAACTTCTAAATTATAAAGAGGTACACCGATGACCATCAACTTTCTTTTTGAGATGTTAGGTGCAGAAAATCTGCAGGTTCCTTCAAAGTTGTTTCATGAGCAAAGCAACAAATAAAAAGAAAAACTGGTCAATTTCATCAACAGAAATATCTGAACAAGTTTGTAAAACCTCTTTATTGTTTCAGTGAACATGTTTACGACTTTTCTCATGAGATGGTAAATAATAACTCACTCAGTATTTCAGTTTTTATACAGAACTTGAGCTCAGTCTGTGTTTGGTGACAATAACTTTGAACAGAAAAGATTTTACTTTAACAAACAGGGTCCAAAACTCTGACTGGAAACACTGAAGAAAAAATACCATATTTTTTGGACTATAAAGCGCATTAAGCAAAAATAAAACAGTCAGATAAGTCAAACTTTATTCAACTCATTTACAATAACCACATAAAATCAGTTCAAGGTCAGTAAGCACAACCAGAATTAATACATATTAATTAAGATTATTAAGGCTCACTGTCGATTTTTGAGAAAATTAAAGGATTTTAACTGCGTCTTATAGTTGGAAAAATACGTTACTTAAATAATGGCCACTTTGGAGATGATTGATTCGTGATTTCAAATAGATTATTGTGAGTTAGTAAAACATTACCATCTGTTAATAAAACCCTTGTAATGTGGAGTTCCTCTGGTGAAGCAGACTCATTTTTTTAGTTAAATCAAGCGATGTGCAATATTTATATTTTAATTTTCAAACATTTAAGCGTCAGGGTTCGTTACATTTACCTGCAGACATTAAAGTACAGCAAATATGTGCCGTATAATGAGCGTGCTTCAGTGTTGTATAAAAACAAAACTGATGATTCAAGAGGCAGACTGATGGTCTGGATCAGGGGTCTGCAACCTGCGGAGCCACATGCGGCTCTTTGGTCCCTCTTCAGCGGCTCTTTCAAGCTTTGACCAAAACTGACATAATTGACGTAAAACTAAATTTTATTGGTTATACAAACAAGAAAAAAGTTTAGTTCATACAGTTTTCCTGCCATTTCTTTTGTAAATATGTGAACACTGGAGCGACTTTAGCTTGATGCTTTATTTCTTTACATGAAGAACTGTCTGCATAGATTTTTTTTTTTAATGGTAAAAACTGATTTATTTCCCCAATTCTTTACAAGAATCTGGTCTTTTACTTTAATAAATGTTAAAATCATTAGATTTTTTTTTTGTTTGTTTTATAATTTCACCCCTACTGGCAACAAAAGCCCCTTCCAGCAAACCCAAAGTGGCCCATGGGCCACCAGTTGATAACCACAGTTGTAGCAGGTGGTTACGGCTCCAGACACGCTTCATGGAGTGAACGAAGGCGTAAAAATGTCTCTTTTGATCATAAAGGTTGCAGACGCCTGCTCTGGATCAATCAACAAACAAAACAGAAAAAAAAAACAGGAAGTGAAACTAAAACAGAACAGAAAAAGAAAAAGAAGTTTATCAGAGAGTTATGGAATATTACAGAGAATCCGACTGTTTTTAATTTAGCTCGTGTGTGTTTTTATTCCTGTCCTCCCACCAACTCTGCGGTTGTCTCTCCTTCTGCTCCTCCTTTTTGTTTAATCTCTCCACTCTCTCTCTTACATTCGGTGGGTTCTTCTTCTCGTTTGCTCCCTGAACCTCCGGGAACATCTCATATTGTTTGCCTGCGTTTTTCTCCACATCACTTCTGAACCTTTCTTCTTGCTCCCTCACTTCTGTTCCTCTCTGTTTTGCAGCCATCGTGGCTGCCATCTCTTTCTTGGCTTCTCCTTTCCTTTCTTCCTCTCCCTTTCTCTTCCTCTCCTCCTCCCTCTTGCTCCTCTCCCTCTCAGTCAGGAGTTGTTCCGTGACTTTCTGGATCACTTTGTTGCACATTTCCTCTAATTTTCTCTCCAGCTCCATCTTATCTCTCTCTTTCTCCCTCTGAATCTGTCGTTTTGTCTCCTCGTTTGATTTCTGGGCTTCCTGAAACATCTCCAAGGTTTTCCTTGCATTTTTCTCCACAATATTTCTGATTCTGTCTTCTTGCTCTTTGACTTCTCGTTCTCTCTGTTGCTTGAACGTAGCCATCATGGCTGCCATCTCCCTTTGTCTCTCCTCCTTGTCCTTGTCTCTCTCATTCTGCACTCGCTCTAAAATACTCTGAATTGCTCTTTCATACATTCCCTTCATTTGTTTCTGTATTTCTTCCTTCTCTTTATGTATTCGCTCCTCTTTCTCCATCAGGATGGACAGTTTCTCCTCATTTTCCTTCTGAACCTCCTGAAACATCCTGAAGGTCTGCTGCCTTCCATCGTTTCTCTCAGCACCTCTGAGTTCGTCTTCTCTCAGTTCACAGCCTAACATCTCCCGTTCCCTCAACATCTCCACTTCTTTTTCCATCCTCTGTCTCTTTCCTTCCCCCACTCTCTCAGTCAGGAAGTTTTCTGTCACTTTTTCCCACTCTTTTTGTCTTTTTCTCTCCTTCTCTTCTTCTTCTTTGCATCTTTCCTCTTCTTGCTCCATCAGGATGCGTAGCTCATCCTCGATTGTCCCCTCAGCTCCCACAATGCTTGGCTCTTCCTTTGTCAGGGAGGTTCCTGTGGAAGAATAATTTAGTCTGAATCAGAAACTACATTGTCTTGCACACAGGAGTTCAGCTTCAAAGACAATGAACATGACTCAGAAGATGAAGGAGGCAGTGGAGAAGAGAACGGACCTCAATAAGTTATAATATTTATATTTACAGACGTGGATAAACTTGACAAATAGGGTGGTAGCCCTCAAAAAGATAGAAAATATCCCACAGGGACATGCTGAACCAAGCTGTGTCCTGTAATCAGCATGTCGGGTGTCTTCAGTCCATAATCAGTCAGTCTGTCAGGTAGTCACAGGGCTGTTGGGTATCACGGTGTGTAACACACTGAAGCTATGAATCTGAAGACAGAGTTGTTTCAGGAAATTTATTAGAAAGAAAATTATTGTCCAGCGTTGGCTCAGAACGGACACTGACAAGCCTCAAACTGGAGCTTTTTAACAACGAGTCCCACCAGCTCTGGGTTCACAGACCCAAAAACTAAACGAACAGAACCCGATACCTTCTGTGGAACATGGAGGAGTCTCGGTTCTGTTCTGGTCCTGCTTTACTGCTTCTTAATCTGTGCAGCGTACTGAAATCTCAAGACTATCAAGGCATTCCAGAGCGAAATGTGCTGCCTGGTCTCAGTCTCAGGTCATAGGTCAGAACAAAGGCCCAAAACACAGCTCCAACACCCAAGAATGGATCAGAACCAGACACTGGACTATTCTCAAGGGTCTTTGAGCCCTGATGTCATAGCGTACGAGACACAAGTGCAGAGCTCCTGGGAAAACCCCTCCTGCTGCCGTATACGTCACCACGCGGGATTCTTCTCACCAGAATCGCCACTCCGTCCCTGCAGCCGCCGTTTAGCCTCAAATCAATCATGAAGAACGCGCCACACTTTTCAGCAGACAGACTCCTCCGTGCACGATGTGTGCACCAACTCCATCCAGGAGTTTGTGGCCGTTTGACTAATTTAGTGTGTTTGGTTAATCATGCAGCTGAATGTCCGAGCGCATTTCTGCATTGATGACCACGCCCACAAACTTCTGACCAATCAAACAATACTTGGTCTGTGAGAAAAAGTTTTGCCCCGCCTTTTGTCTAGAAGGGGCGGAGCTACTCTGAAAACTAAATTAAGCAGTTTTTGTTAAGTAACTACGTTAATGAGAGCCGATATCGGCACTTCGGATGGAGAGTGCAAGAACCTTGACTCCTTTTAAACATCTGCGGAAGGAGCTGAAACATCTGGAAGAGGAACCTTCATACCTAAGATAGCTAGAGCAGATTGACCATGAGGAGTGGACCAGAACATCTGGGAACAGGTGGAGCAGAAAACCTGGAGAACAGGTGGAGCAGAACAGCTGGGAACAGGTGGACCAAAACATTTGGGAACAGGTGGACCACAACACCTGGGAACAGGTGGAGCAGAACAGCTGGGAACAGGTGGACCAAAACATTTGGAAACAGGTGGACCACAACACCTGGGAACAGGTTAACCAGAACACCTGTGGACAGGTGGACCAGAATGCCTGGGAAGAGGTGAAGCAGGACATCTGGGAACAGGTGGACCAAAACATCTGGGAACAGGTGGACCAGAACACCTGCGGACAGGTGGACCAGAATGCCTGGGAAGAGGTGGAGCAGAACATCTGGGAACAGGTGAACCAGAAAACCTGTAGACAGGTAGACCAGAAAACCTGTGGACAGGTAGACCAGAAAACCTGTGGACAGGTGGACCAGAACCCCTATGGACAGGTAGACCAGAACACCTGTGGATAGGTGAACTGTAACACCTGGGAAGAGTTGGACCAGAACACATGTGGACAGATGGACCAGAACACCTGTGGACAGATGGACCAGAACACATGCGGACAGGTGGTTCAGAACTCCTGTGAACAGGTGGACCAGAACACCTGGAGAACAGGTGGAACAGAACACATGTGGACAGGTGGACCAGAACACCTGGGAACAAGTGGACCAGAACACATGTGAACAGGTGGACCAGAACACCTGGAGAACAGGTGGACCAGAACACCT
>NC_056502.1:5773046-5785221 GCF_014905685.2 Nematolebias whitei | reverse complement strand
ACAGGTGGACCAGAACACCTGGAGAACAGGTGGACCAGAACACCTGGGAACAAGTGGACCAGAACACCTGTGGACAGGTGGACCAGAACACCTGGAGAACAGGTGGACCAGAACACCTGTGGACAGATGGACCAGAACACCTGTAGACATGTGTAGAAGTCCCAGAAAAGTTTCAGAAATCACTTGGTTGCCTCAAGAAATTGTGCAATAAAACAACAAAGTCCATGCTCAATAATCCAGGTATACAATCCAACATTTTTCAGCCAGATCATCTGGACAGTTTCTTCTGATGAAGCCTTCCGGATCGAAGGCGAAACGTTTCAGCACAAAAAAAGAAACTGTCCAGATGACCTGACTGAAAAATGTTGGATTGTATACCTGGATTATTGAGCATGGACTTTGTTGTTTTCAACCAGTTTGACACGACTGTCAACAAGGAAGAGGGCCGGCAATGGAGGAGGGGGCGTTCCAAATAGACCATCTTATCACAAGCAGAACTGGTTTGTTCCACTTTAGAGTAAGCTGTTGGGGGAAGAATCAGTTTTGTTGTGTGTTTCCTTGACTGATGAAGCCTTCTGGATCGAAGGTGAAACGTTTCAGCACAAAAAAAGGAACTGTCCAGATGACCTGACTGAAAATAGTTGGATGTGCAATAAAATATTCAGTTTGAGTACCATCCTTTGTGTCACGACCAGTTTCTTTAGTTTGTTTTTCTAAATAAATTCTGTTGAGCAAAAAATGAAATTACTGATTTTCACCAGTTTATTTTCAGTAATTGTATTTTCTCAATATTACTTTTGTCAGCTTCAGCTTATTCATTTTTTTGTTCTTTATTGAAAGAGAACAAACTATTGTTTTTCCACATCTGCAGAACTTTGAAGACACTTCTAATACATTAATATAATAATAATAATAATACGTTATCACAAACAATAAAGTTGATTCTTAAAAAATGGAGCGTCTGACAGAAATACATTTGTGTTGTAAGATACTTAAAAATCAAAGCACGCGTTCTTTACCTTCATTTTCAAACTGCATCAGGTTTCCTCCTGGGTGGATTTGGCCCCCACTGGCTCCGATGACCCACTGTGTTCCTGGAACTCCGCTGTAATAAAAAAAAATCATACAAAGAATGAAATTTAACTTCTTAAAAAGTGAAATTCTTATCTTTTGGCTAAAGTTTAGAGACAAACGTTTGTAAAGTTGAGTATATTTTTTACAGTATGTCATACTTGTCGCGCATGTTCTCTTGCTGCTCTCTCAGGATGTTTGTCTTCTCTCTGTTCTTCTGCAGCGTCTGGACTTCATCTGTTAAATTCTTTAATTCTGTTTTACACTTCTCTTCTATTTCTCTCTGCATTGCTTCAATCCTTTTGCGTCTTTCCTCTTCCTGCACCCTCTGGCGGCGTTGTTTCTCCTTTTCGATGTCCCTCTCAGCCTCCTGGAACATCTCGATGCTGTAGTGGCTTCCTCCGTTCTTCTGAACGACGTTTCTGATCTTCTGCAGGAGCTTGATGACCTGAGGCTTCTTGTCCTTCAGTCTGTTGTTGAAGATGTGGAACTGGTTGTTGCAGCTGGACACCAGGGCCTGCAGGTCTGGACTGTCAACCAAGTACTCCTCAATAGTTTCATCTTCAAGAAGGTCTCCGTGAGTAAAGAGGACCATGCAGTATCTGTCTGCAGCTTCTCCAAACACTTCTTGGATCCTTTTCACCATCTGCTTCTCTGCTTCAGTGAACCTGCTGAGTGAGACGACCACCAGGAAGACGTGGGGTCCAGGAGCAGAGAAAGAGATGCACGGGCTCAGATCTTTGGCTGTTTTAGCCGAACCAAAGCTGGCGTCGGTCAGACCCGGAGTGTCGATGACAGCAAGCCGTTGTCCGTCCACCACAGCAATTGCTTTAGCGCAGTCCACAGTCAGAGACCTGGGACTGCACCTGGACTCAAAGCACTCTCGACCCAGAATGGTGTTCCCACAGGCGCTCTTCCCAATCCCAGACTTCCCCACTAGAACTATCCTCAGCTCATCGTGTTGCTTCAGCGGCGTTCCTGAGGGAAAGAAACGAAGATGGAAGTCAAGGTGAGTGAGAGAGTGAATGGTTGTTTGTCTCGTTTTGTCTCCATGTGTCCCTATGATGGACTGGAGACCTGTCATGGGTGTCCCCTGCCTCTCGCCCAGTGACTGATGGATATGTGCTGGTGAAGATTCTCAGTCATCCAGGACATGATGAATGAAAAACGTTTTTTGAACTGATGGATATATGGTCACAGTAACCCCCACGACCCGGAAAAGAAGAAGAGAGTAAATATAAAGGATGGATGGATGGATGGATGGATGGATGGATGGAGTTCAGCTGCAAGTCAAAGACGGGAGATGCTGCAGCTGATTAATGAGCTGAGAAGGAAGGTGACAGTTAATGCGGGAAATAAGGAAAGTCTGCGAGGAACCACAGGAACTGCATTTTTTTGTTCAAATACAACAATATGACCACAGGGAGCTGAAACTGAGATCGTAAAGCAAAAAAAATTTAAATAAAAAAAAGCTTAACACTAGCTAAAAGCTAAAACAAGCAGACAGTACCTAACAGCTTAAAGCTGCATTACATTAGCTAGATGCTAGAAGAAGAAAGACACTTGTAGCAAAATGTTCCAATAGCTAAAAGTAGAACTCTTTAGCTAAAAGCAACAATAGAAAAGCTAAATGTGAAAAGAAGCAAAACACATGTTGAAAGTATATCAGCTAAAAATACCAAATGTCTAGCAAAAAGTTCAAAAGATTGTTTAAAAGTTAAAAGTAGGAAAACACTGAGCTCTAAAAGTAACAAAAGAGTAAATTGCCAAATCTTCCATGTGAGTCTGCTTGCTGTGGCCCCCTGTGAAGGAGGGAGCAGCCAAAGTCAAACTTACGTTACACGAGCTAAATGCTAAAAACACTATTAAAATTTAGCCAAAAACAGCTGAACATCAGCTAAAAGCTAAAACATCAGCTAAAATTAACAGAATGGTAAATGGACTGTACTTATATAGCACCTTTCTATCTTATTGAGATACTCAAAGTGCTTTACACTACAATCTGTGTCCTCATTTACCCACTCAAACAGCACTCAGAAGTCTTGCTAAAAGTAGCTACAGATTGATTAAAAGCTAAAAATTAAACATTAAAAGCTAAAAGTAACAAAATGCTAGCTAAAGGCAGAAAAATATTATCTAAATGCTAAAGATAGCAGAAGTGAGCTTATAGTGCCAGTTGAAGACGACTCTCAGCTTCTACCACAAATTTTTTTTTAGCTCAGTTTCTGTAAAACTAGCTGAACATGTTCCTGTTTTTAGTTTTCTAAATTCATCTTATAATCTAGCTGTTTTTGCTACTTTTTTGCCATCTTATTTTAATTTGAAAAAAAAATAAAAAATCTGTACGCCTCTTTTATAATTGTCTATTGTTGTCTTCATCCTTTGTTGAAATCAGGCCTCTCCTGTAAATGAGTCCTCGAGGCTCAATGGGATTAACTTGTCTAAATAAAGATCAGTCAGCTGCGGCAGCCATCTTAATTTTAACAGACTCCAAAAGTTAGTTCAAGACGTTCATCCAGTGATTCATCTCTGAAAGATTCACTGAAATTAATCCTGTGGCTGTTTAATTAAACTAAATTAAAATGATTTAAAAAAATCATTCAACCTTTATTTAGACAGGTTAATCCCTCTGAGCCTCGAGGACTCATTTACAAGAGAGACCTGATAAATTAGTATTAAATTAGTTGCCATGGAGCCAAACAGACATGAGCAGAAACATTATCGCCCTCCGGTGTCAGACTCTAACAACCTCCGCTTCACCACGACTTGGAATAAACTCTGTGTTTCTAATAAAGATTTTTAATGAACTGAACTGACTCAGTCAAATGAACAGTTGAATTATTCAAACGTAGTGTTAGTGAGAATAAAAACATCATTCAATTAAAAACATTTAGTTCAGAAATTCAGCTCTGAGGCCGTAATGCTGACAGTGTCACCAAATGAACACGAGGACGTGCTTGTACTCACCAACACGGGCCAACATGATTGGAGCTGGTGTTGGTTCTGATCCGCTTAAGGAGAGCTGTGGAGCCTGAAGAAACAGAAAATGTGAAGTGTCTCCTGCATCCTGCCTTTAATATAGCCCACACACCCACACACACACACACTGCTTTCATTTTCTGACTGTCAGAATGAAACTGAAACATTTTCTCTGCCTCTTTATATGAACTTTAAAAAAATAAAAACATCAGCTATTACCCCTAATATGTACACTCTGAAACTGAAATTGCTTTAATCAAAGTGTTGATCTAGTTGTAACGCATCATCTTTTTTTTTTTTTAAATATAGCATTATTTCTAAAAATAAGATGATCAGTCGGAGTGGAAAAAAATCAGTGAATAACTGAACAAAACTCGTTATATGTTAAATTAAGTACAGTGTTGTTTAAAGTTTTATTCTGTTACAGACTCATCTACTAACTCTTTCTCTGCCACTCCCTAAATTACCAAACATTTAGTAATGTAACAATGTAGTAATGAGTAATACCAGGTAATCACGTCCTCACAAAGTTTTCAGTAAAATATCACAAACTGCTGAGCAACCACAGGTGTTAAAATATTCAATTACTTGGTAATTTACTGGGTAAATACTTGGAACTTTAGGAACTATAAAATAAGTTACTCATGAGGACTTTAGAGATGGAAACTGCATCTTCTTGTTAATTTAGTACCGAATGTTGTCCATGTGATGTCATGCAGCGCCCCCTAGTGTTCATTAAACAATATTATCCATTATCTTTACCTGCTTTATTTGTTTTCAGGTCACGGGGGTCACAGTGGTGCCCATGTCCAGCAGTTAGTGTGTGAGAGGCGGGGGACACCTTTGTTAACACTTGTGTTTATATTGTGTATTTAGCACATTTTTCATGGTGCTTGCTGGTGAAAGAAGATGTCCTGTGTTGACAAGAAATAATTAAAAGCTGGGTAAGCGTCAGTTGGAGCGTGGCCTTATTCTGCACCAGACGAGAAGACTTTGGGAGCAGTTACAATTAACATACATAAAACAGCCAATTAGGAAAAGTCATCTATCTGAGGAAGCAACAAATCGTGTTGAATCTTCACTTGGTCACAGTCTCCCATCCTGAGCAAGCACAAAGGAGACAGTGGAAAGGAAAAACTCCCATTGAACAGGAAGAAACCTCCAGCAGAACCAGGATCAGGACGAGCGGCCGTCTGCTTCAACCTGCTGGTGTTTGAGAGGACAGGAAGTAGAAATGAACACAGAATGGCAGGTCCAGGCGTACTTTCTGGTAACAGCTGGTGTTGACGAGCTCCTGCAGCATCTGCTGGTTCTCCTCTCCGGCCTCCCCCAACTCGTTGGTGAAGGACCTGCGGATCTATTGGAACACGTTCTGGTAGTTCTTGCAGTCGAAGCTGATGGTGGTGGCTGGTCGTGTCCTTTCCGCCCTTGGAGTCAGTTTGTCTGCTGCCCTTGGTCCGGGAGCTTCCTCCAGGCAGGACCTAGCTCACCAGCTTGGCCGGCTGGCGGCTGCTTCAGGCCCTCCTGAATCTCCTGAAGAAAAATTTGAAGATGCCATTTCCTGCATTCTGGTGTATTTTAGCGTGTTGTTAAACATCTACGTTTACCTATATAAGTAAACACTTGCTTCAGTAACTATTTTAGAGAGCAACAAGAAGTAGCCTGACCAACAGCTCTCCTTGTGTGAATAGAGCACACTCCACTTTTCTCAAGCTTCCTAGATCCTAGCCCCCACCCCCATGTCAAAAAACTGTCTGCACTAAACATAGCACTAAGCTAACGGTGTGCAATACAGATGCATTAGCTAGGATGCTACAGAAGTAGCGCTTCACTTTTCTCACATATCCTAAACCCCCACCCCCCATCAACAACTGCCAGCACCAATGTGGCGCTAAGCTAGCCTGCAAAACAGAGGGGTCTCCTCCCCCTGTGAGTACCCTGCCAAGGCAGATGATGGAGGGGAAACACTGCATATGGTCAGTTGTTGTAGGTAACCAGGAAAACCCGGAGTGGACTTTTAGTGGTTTGAGTATTCAATGATTTCGTTCACGAAGAAATAGAAACAGTGCTGAGTTCATTAATATTTTTTTTTTTTGGGGGGGGGGGGCACATCCCCATCACATATAATTGTTGCGACGCCTATGTGTGGTGGCCATCTTGAATCAGAATGAGTCCAATAAATTTGTATATTACAGTCCGTCAAATGGTTTCTGAAATATTCTGCTAAAAAACATTTTCACCAATACTTTATTTATTTATTTATCTTTATTTAGACAGGTAATCCTGTTGAGACAAACAGTCTAATTTACAAGCGAGACCTGAACATCTATGGAAAACCTTCCAATCCTTTATTCTGGCAGGCCCTAATAACCATCAAACATCAAAAAAATATCAATCCTCTCACGAGTTTCGTATTTAGCCCAGAGAAACAAAATGTTGTTAACTGGCAATGGCTTGCCAGCCAATGACCAATGAAAGGCCAGTAAAGTAATTAAACCATGTCAGTGACATTAATTCAAATAAATACTTTATTGTTTTTATTGTAACAGGAGAATCTCAGCTGATGCATTTTCCAACATAACAAATAATAATATTCTCCTGTAAACCAGGTTCTCTGTGCGAAACTCACTCAACGCTCAAAGGATAATATTTAGTCCCATATTCACAATTAAATACAATTATTAACATATTAGGAAAGTATGATCAGTTTTGTCAGAGAAAGAACATCATTAACAGAATAAGAGCTGAAATGTTCCTAATCCGGTGGGATTAAAGCTCTGCCCTCACAGATCCAGCGGTTCTTCATGTCGCAGCTCTTTTTGTCCCAGTTGGATAAAGCAGCTTCATAAGGGTTACTCAAAGCACAGGAGGTTCTGTAACCCGGTTGTTCTGTGGTCCAGAACCTGAAGAGTGAAGACATCACAACAAAATGTGCATCAGTTCAGATGTTACTTCTACATTTCTCTTCACTTGTGCTGATGTTCATCAGTCATTTATTGCTCTTCCTCCTCATCTTTCAGCTGCTCTCCTCATCTTCATCTTCCCAGCATCCTCCTCTGCAGGTCCTCCTTCACTACACATCTTCACTGTAGTCCTCCTTTTCTCCTCCTCCCTGGCAGCTCCATATAAAAATATATTTTCTTCTATGTGTCCACTGTCCTTTGCCTACACGTGTCCAAACCAGTTCAGCTTTTCCTCTCTAACTTTGCCTTCAATCCTGAGCTGACCCTCTGGAATCTGAACATCTTCGTCCATGCCACCTCCAGCTGCTCCTCCTGTCTTTGTTAGAAACTCCACGCCCAACACAAACATCACAGCAGGTTGACTCCAGGCTCTTTAACACATCCTCACCTGTCTCCCTCTCATTCACACACATGGATTATGTCTCACTTCTACCAGCTTTCACTCATCTTCTTCCCAAAGCAAGCCTCCACCTCTCCAGACTCTCTTCCACCTGCTCCCTACTCTGTCTGCAAACATCATAGTAAACGAGCGCTTCTGCCTGATCTCTGTCATCAATAAGGGGCTCAGAGCTGATCCATAATGTAATCTCCAACTTGAACCCACCTGTCTTTGTACATGATCTGCACCACCCTCACATCTCCACACCTGACCTCCTCATTAAACAATTCTTCTCTCAGCCTCCTATCAGATGCTCTCTATAGATCCACAAAGACGCAGTGCAGATCCTCTGAACTTCTCCCAGAACAAACATAGTGAAACCCTCCTGCTGCTCCCCTCACTTCTGAACCTGACTTCAGCAACTCGTCCTCCCATCTTCATGGCTCATCTGTGCAGCCACCTCAAAAACTGATACCTCTGAATCATTAACTTTTTATGTCGGGTCATGAGCAAAACTGATGTGCATTAGACCAGTATGTCCCGATGCATGCTCAATAATCCACGTGGATAAATCTAACAAAGTTTAGTCAGATCTTTTAGATAAAAGACAAAATGTTTCAAACAAAGAAGAATCCATAGAGGACCTGACTTAACCTTGTTAAAAGTATTAGACTAGATTAACACATCTTGATCACAGTCTTATAAATGTCTTGGATCAATTATGAGGAAAAATATTAATAAAATTTGTATTAATATTTCCAACTCTTTCTCATTTTTTTTTTTGGTCAGCCTAGTAGCAGAGAGGCTTCCTTTAGCGTCCTGACGCATGCTCGACTATCCAGGTAGAAAAATCTACCAAAGTTTAGTAAGGTCCTTTAGACGGATTCCCCCAATAAAGACGTCTTCAGTCTGAGGAGCTGCAACAAACTCAGTTCTATAAGCAGCAACTTCTCATAGATCAGGGCTATTCAACTAAATTGCTCAGGGGCCAGACATCCAGCAGTTATTGTCATTAAGTAAGGTTGTTTTATGGTTTAAAATCTAGTCTTATTAAAAAATGAGCCCATTGGTGGGCCAAACGGAGCTCACTCATGGGCCTGATTTGGCCCCCGTGCCACCAGTTGAATAGCCCTGTCATAGTGGATCAAGCAGTTTGTTGTTGACATCCAGAACTAGGTGTTCACGTGTAAAAAGGAGGACCAGCAGCCTAACAGCTGGTCGTTAGTGCCCTGATGGCTGCTTGTTATTCACAGAGGGCTGAGTGAGTCCAGATGTGTTTTTGAGTCTGTCCAGAGGACCTGACTTTGTTAACTTAACTTTGTTAGATGCTTCCTTTAGTCTTTCTCTGATGTTTTTCAAACTCATTTTATTGCACATTTAAAGACAATTATTGTGAGTGCACAAAACGATAAACAGTAAAGATAAATATGATGCAAAACATTTAAATCAAACTAAAATGTCAACTGTTGTGTTGTATTAATAGCTCGAGTACAGCTGTGTTTCACAGCCTGTCTGATGTGAAGGAGCAGCTGGCTGTTGCCAGTGGTGGGATACTTGTACTAAGTACAAGTACTTCATTACTGCGCTTAAGTACATTTTTCATGTATCTGTACTTTACTGAGTTAAACGTGGGTACTTTTGACTTTTACTCCACTACATTTTACATTAAGTATCTGTACTTTCTACTACACTACATTTCTATAATGTGTTGAGTTACAAGTTACATTCACGTTGCGTTTTTTGATTTGTTCGTTAGTTTGGAAGTAATCAATGGTGAGGGGGGAGCTGGTCCATTGAATCACTGCAACGTGGGCAGGTAACGTTGGACACACCTTCAAGAAGAACTGGGCCAGTGATGTATATTCTAGTATATACGTCATTGAGCTGGGCGCACCCACAGCACCACTAACACCCAAAATGGATTCCACCGCCGAGAGTCAGCCAGAAGATCCGCACCACCCATGGCCTTATTGAAAGACTATTGAAAGACTGTTGAAAGACTATTGGAAGATTATTGAAAGACTGTTGAAAGACTGTGGAAAGACTATTGAAAGACTATTGGAAGACTATTGGAAGATTATTGAAAGACTATTGAAAGTCTATTGGAAGATTATTGAAAGACTATTGAAAGACTATTGAAAGACTGTTGAAAAACTGTTGAAAGACTATTGAAAGATTGAAAGATTATTGAAAGATCATTTAAAGATTATTGAAAGATTACTGAAAGACTGCTCAGTACAGCAGGACAGATTCTCTCTCCCAAAAGAACCAGACTGGACTCAAAATCTTTGAAAACCAACTTCTTCTGAACTTGAACAATAAATTCTTGCTGTGATATTAAAATGTGTCAGTTCATGATGTAAGGAGACGAGAGATGTCTCCAAATGTCTCAACACTCTGGTCCAAGTTTTGAAATCGGTGTCATGAAGTTAAAATATTGTTCATTATTGACCCATTACAAGGTTGAATGACAGTATTTAACTAGAGTTGAGGACAAACTGGAGTTGAACTGATCAGATGTTCCTTTGTTCGTTCTAATGCTCCTTTGTTCAGGCAGACAACTTTTACTTCAATGTGTTTACTGCAGTTAAAACGACACATTATTGGTTTTGCTTTGTGTTAAATAAAAACTTTCAAAGGTAAAATCATTCCTCTTTCTTATTTTGCTTAATGTCATTTAAGTCTGCAGGTCATCCCTGAAATTCTGACGCACAGAATCACAAGTCCGCGTGTGAACTCATAGAGGTTAAACACAATAAAAACATGTATTATCTGCAGCATTGTTCATTAAAATGGCTCACCACTATTAATGTATTACAGAAAATATACATACAGTAGGTACACTTAATGATTCTGTAGACAATGCATTATGTAATACAATCAGCAAGTACTTTTACTTTTGATACGTTAAGTATTTTTAAAAGCAATTATTTACTTTTACTCAAGTAAAAATGTTAATGTGGTACTTCTACTTTTACTAGAGTACATTTTTTAGGTTTATTTGTACTTTTACTTAAGTACAGCGTTTGAGTACTTTTTCCACCACTGGTTATTGCTTGTTTTTGACAAACAGGAAAAAGATGATGTGTGAAAAGTGGTTTCCTCTTTGGTTTTCACCACTGGCCACCGGCGTATGACGACAGACGTATCTGATTACAAACCTTTTGGTCCTTGGAGGTTAAAAAGTCATGAAGGTGTGATGTAATTGAGGAGCTCTGCTTACGTCAGAGTGACATTACTTCTGTCCACCCACGTCCACGTCTCCATGTTTTTGATGCTCAACCCGATCCAGTATCCGTGTTGAGAATCACTGTATTTTTTTGTGTGGTTGTTTATGAATTCCTGCAGTTGAGACACATCAAACAAACATTGAAATAAATGAATTTGACCACATGCAAGTTAGAAAAGATGACTAAATGTGGCGTGTGCTTCAAAACATTCACCAAAACTCATAAAATGACTTTTAAACTTTTTTTTTTTTTTTTACAGAATCAACTTAAAACTCTAAAAACACATTTATTGAAGAAATAATTCTACTTTGTTGGCTTCGCTGCACATTTCTGACTCAAGTGAGCCTCTTTCCTGTTGCAGTGAAATAAAAGTTAAATCTTGCCTGTTCCTCCAGGCTTTCAATCACCACCAGGTCTGCATTCTTTTCTTGACAAAAGTCACGGCTATACTCCCAGTTTTTCCAGTTGTAGTAGTAGATATCATTTGTAAAAAGATAACAGTTTGACTGAAACGGCACCCAGTCGTCCAGGCACGGCTTACAGGCTGTATGGAGCAAACATCAACAGTACAACCGTTTCAAAAGTTATAAAAACAGCCTTTAAAAGACCCAAGCTACAGTCAGATAAACCTGCTGACCTCTGTGGGGGCAGTGTTTGTTAACTGGAAAGTTGTCGTATTGGAGGATGGCCTCCATGGTCCAGTTGAGCCGGTCCCTCTCTCTGCTCAGGTCTTCTGATCGTCTCTTCAGCGCCTCCTTCTCTGCCAGCAGCTTCTGGTTCTGCATCGTCAGAGTGAAGTTTTGTCTCCTCTGCTCGTCCCTGACTGCAGTCAGACACAAACTGTTACTGTTTTTATCTCAGACCGCCTCAGAAACAAACAGACACTCACAGTTGATGGTGAGAGTGATGATGACCGACACCAGAACGACACAAAGGATCCCCAAAGAAACCAGAGCCGCACGAAGCGGAGAACAAACGTGAGGTTTCTTTTTGTTTTCTGCAGGAGCAAATGAAACATTCAGTTTATTATAATATTTCAAAATCAGAATGTGTTTGTTTCTTCTTGTAAGAATGACCTGATATGATCGCAGGCGGACCCCACGACTTCTCCTCAACCTTCACTTCATCATAAATCATCTCCATGTTTGTTTGTTCTGCAAAAGCAAAAAAGATGTGAAACAAATTCAAAGGTTCTGTCAGACTTCAGGTGCTGAAGAGACGTGAAATGGCTGGAGATTAGCTTAACCTCCAGCGTTGTTTAGATTTTTACATGATTGCCCACGAGGCTTGGAGGTCCTCCAGTCACAGTTTTCAGTTTTGTCAGTTTCAGTTTATTTATAAAGCACAAATAAAACCACACAAGCAGGACTAAAATGACGCTGATCAAAGAGAATTAAAATGATTGACACTTTGGCATGTGAGGCAGGGAGCAAAGATTTTGCTAACAGAGTTTATATCAGAGATGACTCCAAGCTACCACCACATCAAATATGAGCTCAATACTTGTGGATGGAGGGATGTATGGGTGTATGTAAGTATGTATGGATGGATGG
>NC_056502.1:5750596-5772646 GCF_014905685.2 Nematolebias whitei | reverse complement strand
TGTATGGATGGATGATGGATGGATGAATGGATGGATAGATGATGGATGGATGCACGGACGATGGATGGATGGTGGATGGATGATGATTGATAGATAGATGGATGGACAGATGGATGGGTGGATGATGGCTGTATGGATGGATAGATGCTGGATGGATGCACGGACGATGGATGGATGGATGGTGGATGGTGGATGGATTAAACGTCCCTTTAAATTCATTCACTCATTCATTCAACCTTTATTTACACAGATTAGTCTCCTTGAGTCTCATTTAGAAGCGAGACTATAGTCTGTCTGTGGATAATCTCAGCATCTTCAGTATTCTGTCGTCTTAAAGCAGGAACTGAGTGTTCATTGTGCCGTGGTGCTTTTTGACAGAAAGGAGAAATTTGTGTTGGAGCATGAGTCATTTCATGAGTTTCACAACAGATTGTGTAATGTTCTTTTAGACTGAGTGCAGTCACATGAGCTTCAGCCACGAGATCCAGTTAAACTCCATTTATTGTCTCTCATCAAGAGTGGGAATTAAACTGTCTGTCCAGCTGGACCACTAGAAAAATAAACAACGTGCTGACTTCCATTTAGGTTTGTGGCTGCATCTGTAAGAGAGGTCAGCATGAAAAAATAAGTAGTGGTGGGCACAGTTTCGCTAATCCGCTAACAGCTAATAGTGGACGTAATTTTTCATTTAGTGAATTAGTGTTTGTGGTAACTTTGGAAACTGTTGGCTGATGCAACAGTAACGGTGTGCAGTCAATGCTGTGTCGAGTCCAAACTAAGAAGTGACTCTGACTGAAAGTGGAACAAACTCCTCACTGCTGGAAGGGGATGACGACGTGGCACAGACTGAAAGACAGTCATCTGAACAGTTAGTGGTTTAGGGTTAGCTTCTACTAGTTTTTTTGTTATAATCTGTTTAGTGGTTTAGCATTAGCTAAGCTAACTTTTTAATTAGCAGAATATGGGTTAGTGAAGCTAACGTTTTGATTAGCTGTGCCCACATGCTTTCGGTATCTGTGATTTATTTCACGTTCCTCCCAAGCAAACCTTTTTAAAGCATCATAAATGGCCGTGGGCAGCAGGGTGGTGCAGTTGATAGAGCTCTTGCCTCTCAGCGAGAAGGTTGTTGGATCAAATCCCGGCCGGAGGCCTTTCTGGAAGGAGTTTGCATGTTCTCTCTCATGTCAAAATCCAAAATGGCTACCACTGTTGATACATGTGAACAAACCACCACTATCATTTGAGGAAACTCTGCTTTTTAATTTGCATATTGATTGGGGTGGCCAAAGATTTAACTATTTAATGATTTAACTGACAGCCAAAACCAGCTGCTCACATGCTCAAGAAGGATCATCAGCCTAACGATGGATCATTAGCACACTGATGCCTGTTGACTATTCACAGGAGGCTGAGTGATACTAGCAATCACAGCATTGTAAGAGGGGGACAGTTGAACACGGAGGCCTCCACCCCTGTTTAATGATGGACGGTTTCTTTTCACAAAGATGGCCTCCTTCACTCCTCTCTCAAACCATCGTTCCTCTCTATCAAGGATGTGAACATCTTCATCCCTGAAAGAGTCTGAGAATCTTGTCCGGATGACCAGATTTAACTTTGTTAGATTTTTCTACCTGGATTATTGAGCATGCATCAGGATATCCAACAACCTTCTTGCTGAGAGGCAACAGTTCTAACAACTTAGTTGTAGTAGTTCTTAGTTTGATTTGTTTACATCTCTGCAGCTCTTTGTAATTACGTGTTTGAGGCAAATTAACATTTTTGCTTTATTCTATAACCTACAGAGAACATTTCTTCTAAATTACAAATAAATATTTAGACATTTACAGCATTCATTTTCAGAACGCAACTGTAAAGTGTTTTTAAGACCTAAAATTGTTTAAAGGAAACCAGATTCATTTTTACACATCAAAATACTGACGATAGAGAACAGAAGAGATCAGAAATCAATATTTAGTGCAACCAGTACAGTTTTATCTTGACTTATCTTATCTTATCTTATCTTATCTTATCTTATCCTATCTTATCTTATCTTATCTTAATGACCCTGATGACTTAGTTTTCATGGGTGTTGCCGAGCTCTCCACCATTTCACGTAGCTGTTGGGGGACTTTTTTTTTTTTACCTTCCTGGAGCAAATATTCAATCAGCTCATCTGTCTGATGGTTCTGGACCATCCATCCTTCTCTTCATCACATTCCAGGGTTTTGAGTGGGGTTCAGGCCTGGAGCCAGCCATGACAGGGTCCAGGTCTGATTGTCATGGTTTGCTTCCGTGTGTTGAACCCCAGTGCAGGAAGATGAGGCGAGACTCCAGTTAAAGTAAAAACTAACAGCTTATTTTAATAAACTGCTATAGCAAACTTATTTCAAGGAGGTGACATGAAGGGATACTGAAACATGAAGCCATAGAATGGACAGAGACACTGACAAGAAACCAAGGGGCTGAATATATACAGACACTATGAGGTGAAATGACAGGCACCTGCCGTGATCAGATTAGACACAGGTGTGACAGTGCTGGACCACAGGGAGGAGAGACGCTGAGGGGTGACAGGCAAACATGAGGAAAACACAACAACATGCAGGACCAGACACTGATGGTCTTCCAAGCACTCCTGAACCCTGAAAACCTGATGCTGTCCCTCTGGCAGGAGAGCTGCACCTGAAACTTTCATTTCCTCACTCGAAAACAGTCTTTTCATCTCTGTAGACAAGGTCAGTTGTTAATTATCTATTAATTCATTCCTATTCCCTTGGAGTTACTAGCACAGATTTAACCATCCAGACGGGGTTTTTATACCTTTTCTCATTAATTAAGATTTGCTTCAGGT
The DNA here is from genome assembly GCF_014905685.2 of Nematolebias whitei. Classification (NCBI taxonomy): domain Eukaryota; kingdom Metazoa; phylum Chordata; class Actinopteri; order Cyprinodontiformes; family Rivulidae; genus Nematolebias; species Nematolebias whitei. Next base: position 5,769,795 of record NC_056502.1, on the reverse strand, counting down.
AATCACCGGATCAGGACCTCGTTAGGTAGAACGAGGTGCGATTGTAAATTTCAGACACTGGAAAGGAAACGGCTCTCGTGCATGTAGAGAGGCTGATTTCAGAAACATTAGTTGGTCTCTCACTTTGTTTGTTACAATACTGCTGAATACTCTTACATATGAAGCAACATCTTTATTCTTAAAAAACACTGATGTGTTAACTGTATTATTGTGCAGACAATCCGGTTTTGTTCAGAAGCAGAATAAACAGAACAGAACTGTTTTTTTGTTCCACTTTGGACTAAGCTGTTGGGGGAAGAATCAGTTTTGTGTTGTGTGTTTCCTTGACTGATGAAGCCTTCTGGATCGAAGGCGAAACATTTCAGCACAAAAAAGAAACTGTCCAGATGACCTGACTGAAAAATGTTGGATTGTATACCTAGATTATTGAGCATGGACTTTGTTAATAAACAGAGCAATTTCGCTGTTTCTGTGACAGCAGAGGAACCCTTTCAGGACAAAATGTCTAAAAACCCACTTCACAAACAAAAACAATGCCATAAAAATTCATATTACTCACCGGGTGTAGCCACACCATTACTTTTAAAAGTCACAGTTGCATAATTCAGCTCCTCGTCCATATTTTACGGATTTATCCTCAGCAGGAAACTCATGTGGAGGGCAGAAAGTCGAACCGACACCGAAGCTCTGAGGTCACGGTGAGCGTGGCAGAGTTGTAAAGAAACTGACTATGATTACAAGACGGGCACTTCTTCTTTTCAGCTCCGTGTTGCAAAACTGACAGAATTTGTTACAACCTTTAGCTCTGTTTTGTTCAGCTTGGCCCGTTGCCACCGATTCTGTTCAGAACTTTTATGGAGAGAATTTCTCGGTGCAGCCAGGGTGCAGAGGGAGTCCAGATCGGTGGCCTCAGGATTCCATCTCTACTCTTTGCAGATGATGTGGTCCTGTTGACGTCATCGTGCCGTGACCTTCAAGTCTCAATGGAGCGGTTCACAGTCGAGTGTGAAGCGGCTGGGATGAGAATCAGCACCTACAAATCTGAGGCCACGGTCCTCACTCAGAAAAAGGTGGATTGTTCTCTTCAGGTTGAGGTTCTGCCTCAAGTGGAGGAGTTCAAGTATTTCAGGGTTTTGTTCACGAGTGAGGGAAGAATGGAGCGTGAGATTGACAGACGGATTGATACAGCATCTGCAGTATTGCGGACTCTGTGCTGGTCCGTTGTGGTGAAGAGGGAGCTGAGCTGTAAGGCAAAGCTCTCTGTTTACTGGTTAGTCTATATTCCTACCCTCACCTATGGTCACGAGCTCTGGGAAGTGACATAAAGAAGGAGATTGTGGATACAGGAGGTGAAAATGAGTTTCCTCTGCAGGGTAGCTGGACTCTCCCTTTATAGATAGGGTGAGAAGTTTAACAGGAGAGATACTCAGAGTAGAACCGCTGCTCCTCCACATAGAGAGGAGCCAGCTGAGGTGGTTCAGGCATCTGGTAAGGATGCTTTCTGGACACTTCCCTGGTGCTTCGGGCATGTCTGACTGGGAGGAGACCCTGAGTTCTTCTATGTTTTAGTTTATAGAGATTTCCGTGAAAAAAAAAAATGACTGGATCAGAACATTGGACTGTTCTGAAGGGTCCATCTGAGCCCAGATCTAAATCCTGTTGAACAGCTTATAATACCTAGAGGTCTATTACATACTTTATGCTCTTTTCGTTCATAATAGTCAAGTTAAATTTATTTATAGGGCACATTTAAATCTAAAACTGTTACCAAAGTGCTTAACAATAAAACCACAGCATCTAGTGAAAAAATGACAATATATAATTAAAAGAAACAAAAAAATAAAAAAATAAAAACACAAACACAATGAGAAACAAGGATAATAAATTGGCTCATATTGTGTTAAATGTCAGTGAATACAGGTGTGTTTTCAGGGGATATTTAAAAACAGGGACTGAGGTGGCCTGATGTGAATGTTGAGGGGCAGATTGTTCCAGAGTTTAGCCTGGACCACAACTGAAAAGGCCCGATCTCCTCTGAGCTTCAACCTGGTTTTTGGTAAAAACCAAAGCAGATGATCAGATGAGCTCAGAGCCCGAGAAGGAACGGTCAGTAGGTCAGAGAGGTATGAGGGTGCAAGGCTGATGCACATACAACTTCCTCTTGCATAAAACTTAAAGAGCATGGAGCAGCCGTGCAAAGTAATTTATCTAACTGCCACATATAACTGTAGAGCTGATTCTTGGTGGTTGAAATTTTCAGGATAACCAATAAAGTTTAATTATTTTAAATATACTTTTGTCCTAATCCTTCCAAGCCTCTGTCCAAGCCTTAAAACTTTAAAAACACGTTTGTTAATTTCCAACGTCCTTGCTGAAGAAACTGATGCAGCAAACAGATGTTCCTTATCGTTTCAGCTGTCACTCATCAGTTGTTTTTATTTTATTTTCTGGTGTAAAGAGGAAAAGCAGGACCTGGCAGTTTACGCTGAAGTAAAACTCCCAACAGCCTGAGAGCCAGCAGCGACACAAAGTACCACCGGTGGTCCTTGATGGTACTCAGAACAAAGTTTGGTATAAGCGTCTTTGAATATTTAGAAAAGCGCTATACAAATAAAATGTATTATTATTATAATCAACCATCATGTGCTGAACTGTGACAAAAAGCTAAAAATCGAGAAAAAAAAAGAAAAATAATTGTGAATTTTGCTCCAAATTAAAAAAAAAAAAAGCAATTCTGAGAAATCCTGCAGAAACGCATTACTCAGTCCATGTTGTTATTCTGTGGAGAAAGTGAAGCAGCAGTAACATGTCCGGTCAGCTGCTGATGGTGTGTTTGTCTCCTCTTGATGGCGATCACACTAACAACATTTGGGTCAAACAATTAAATTTAACTGCTTTGAGGTCAAAGATAAAGACAGATATTTTTATTTAAATATCGATGGGGTCCAGCTCACAGAATAAGAAGTTTACATACAGTACATAACATGTGTTTAACATGGATGTTTTTTTTTAATTTGCACATTTTGTTTTTGTTCTATAATCTGTGTTCATCTGTTTATAAATTAACACCTCTGAATAATGAGGCTGGGTGCAGAGTGAATGAGTACAATGACTAAAGTGAACCGAATCACTTTAGTGTGTAATTCAGATTGATCCGAGTCCATAAAGTGAACCAGATTAAAGTAAATACTATTTTTGTCTTTATTGAAAAAAAACAAAGACAGAACGTAAGATAACAAGGCATACAACAAGAACAAAAAACAAGTTCACATTTTACATGATAAAAACTAAGCAGAAACTATGAATAAATGCAAAAAATCATTTAATACAAAAACAACTGGACTATTTTATTTGAAATTATGAATAGAAATAAGATAATGAAAGAAAATGAACAATTTGAGGAAACAGCAAAACAAAAAAAACGTTACAAATGCAAGAGGAGTTTCAAATATTAAAATAAGCTATTAATATACTGGTATAAAGATTGTTTTTTTGGATTAAAGTAAATACTACTTAGGGAAGAATTAACCAATGAGAACACTTCCGGGACGACTCACAAAATATACGTAACCGATGACGTCACAAGATGCGACAGAACTGAGTTCTTGAATGGTTTACAAACTTTGTAGTGTTATGTCGTAATTTTAATTAATTCGACTTTTATTTATACAGTTTAGTCTAAATAAGCTGGCTTAGTTAAGAGTTACCTTCGAAGTGACCACAGGTAAAGTTAATTTAATTTTACTGGTTTAATTTGTTGTTTTCTATTTTTAGACTCGTGCAAAAATCGGGAGGTAATCGAGATTTAAGCCGTTAATATTTTGTAAAATCTACATGTTAGCTTCTCTTTAGCGCACGTGGACACGTAGTAAATGCAGTTAGTTTTACGTGATTCTGTGTGTTTAGATATATTTGTTATAGTTTCATATTTGTGAGTTGTGCCGTTTCGGGCTTTTGATGCACAAAGTCAGTTTTGCAAAGTGGCTAAAAATAGTTTGGCGAAGAGGAGTCAGGAGGAGTGAAGGTCCAGAAGATGGTTGTGAGGCTCTTTCATCTGAAAACATGTCACCACAGTTGTTTTATCCATGTCCTCATCTTCATCTTTAACCAAACACTTTCACTGGAGGGCAACAAACAGTGATGAGCAATGGTATGTGGCCAAAACAAATAATACCTCATTAAATCACATCAAATATGACACATTACAACAACAATAATAACCACTGAAAAAAAATCACATCATGCTGCTGATCTGTTTCATGCTGCTGATCTGCTTCATGCTGCTGTGCTCATCTGCTCCCACAGACTCATGTTCGTGCTGCTGTTCGGCGGCGTATTGTTTTTATGCTACTAGTGCTTAGTGTATTTTTAGTTAATGTTTTCTTAGTTCATATCTTAGATCTTATTACTGTTTTTCTTTTACATTTTATACTTTTGTTGGATGTAACGGGGACCCTGTGTACACAATTTTGTTCCACCACATGTACCACATGTGGTGCAAATGACAAACTGACTCTCTAACTCCGATTAAAAATGCTATTTCTTGGTCAGTTGGGATAATTTGAAAGCTGAGTAATTTTAGATTTATACAAAAACAACAGAAAAAAATAGTCACATTCCTACAAAAATGTATATTATGATTTCAAATAACGCATCACATGGAAGCTGTGGGTTCAAATTTAGGCATCAGTCAATTACCATCAAGTTTTGTACAATGACAGATAAGAAATCAGCTAACAGGAACATCTTACCTTCATTGAATGTGTTGATGGGTTTGAAAGCAAAACTTTGACTTGAAGTAACGACTTTGTAGTGTACCGAACTGAAATATTTTTATATGATCATGCTGAGGAAAAAAAAATCATGTGTATATAGGCTGAGAAGGGAAGCAGTTACAATCTCCAATCAAGTCCCCCTCAACCCCTCCACCTTCTTTTTAAAAGCAAAATGAGGAAATGGTATGAGGTAACAGGTCCTCTTAGGGGAGGGCATAATACATTTTTCTCTCAGTACTACCTTCTGGTGGGATGTACCGGATGGGAAAGCTCAAGATAACTTAAAGTTCCCCGTACGTAAATATAGGAGTTTATTACCCAGTCTGTTGGACCAGGAGCTTTTGTCTTGGTGTAGTGGGTTAAACTTGTTTCAGTGGAAAAACAAGTTTGTGGTGTTAAGCAGATAACTTTTTTATTTTGTACAAATGGAAGAAATTCTGACAATGACTCAAAACTCACAGTTGGATGATCATGTAATGTGTAAATAAAAGCAAACATTGTCTTTTAACTATGGTTTGACTTTCAGGGCTCCTGCTGTAGCAGTCGAAGTCGTGAAGTCCCGTTTAGATGAGCGGCCACTTAAAGGCTTCAAACTATGAGAGGATGGCAGCACACAGGTGATGGAGTCAACACTGTTTTAGAAGTACCGTAATTCTTGGCCTACAGAACGCATCTGTCTCTAAGCCGCACATACTAAATATTAGATAAATCATAATTTTGTGCATAAATAAGACACTCCGGTTATTAAGCCGCATGCATCTACCGTTCATCATCAGAATCTGCGCCCCCAGCCTGCCCCGGCAGTGTGCAGCTTTCTTGTTGTAATACAAGAATCAGCCAGCAGATGGCGTGTCACAGAATATAGCTTGCTTTCAACATGCGCTCAGACGTGATCGTCACAAGCAGTACTTAATATGAGCCGGATCCTGCCGGACCAAGATCCGAGGACTCTCTCATTTTGACCGGGTGCGTTCCGGCAACTGTTTGCTCGGATCCGGGAACTCAAATTTCCACCCCTAAAAGTCCAAAGTCATTGCGCAGTTTTATTTTGATTATTTATTAAAAATACAAAAGAGAAGATGTTGCCCAGTCTGAGGAGTACGGCTGCAGCAGGCGCACCAGCTCGTGCACACGCTCCTGCCCAGCAGAGACTTGGACGGCATGTCCCGCGGGGATGAAGTGCCTTCATCAATATGGCAAGCCGCGTGGCCCATTAATAGCCACTTTTACTACATGTCTGGCTATTAATGGGCCACGTGGCTTGCCATACGTTACGCACAGTACCATCTGCAGACAGCTACGGAGCGTGCACAACTGCTGATGTGAACTCACACATACGTTTCAGACATAATAAATACAAAAGCTTAGCTACAGTAAAAAAACAATTGAGAGAAATGTTTGTGTATCATTCACATTAATCATGTATCAAAACAACGGAGCTAATTTGTCAAAATAACAGCGATGAAAATGTCAAAGACAGTCCAATTTACTTCGTTAAATAAATGGATGGATTGTCTTTAGTTGAACAAGATTGTTGTAAGATTGCTGTATAATAGTTTGTTGATGTGCCATATGCTGTACTTATGTTTTTACAGGTGATGGTTTTGATGAAATGTTTAAGATTTTCAATATTCTCTCTTTTTCAGAACGGTCATAATATTTTCCTGATCCTTGCATTGAACGATATTTTAGTGGAGGAAACGGATTATGATGTTCCACTGCTAAAAAGGTCCAAAACCATCCTGGTACGCCTCTCACTACCACGCTGACCAGTTTAACACCTAAATTTGTAGAATTTCTCAAGCCAGTTTTGTTTAAATAATAGAAATTAATAATCACTTAACAAAAAAATATATCTTTTAATTCACTTTTATTTTGAAGATGGATAGAGTGCCACATTTTTCCGATGCTCTCTTTGAGTCAAGCGATGACAGCAGTGACGCCTCCTTCACATCACAATCTGAGGCGTCTTCACCGAAGCGCAAAAGGAATTGCAACCTGCCTGTAAGCCTCAATTATTGTTTTTTTTGTGGACAGTTTATTACATCAGAGCTAAATCATCCAAATGATTATACTTGATATTAAATTGAATATTAACTAGAGTATCTTTTCCCTTCAACTTCTGTAGAGTATTGTCGAATCAGAAGATACAAGTGAAGATGGTGAAGAAGAGTATTTTCCAAATCCAAATGAGGGAAGCACAGACAGTGATGGCAGCTTTGAATTATCTCTGGATAAACGACAAAATACAAGAGCGAAGAACAAAGTTGCCTCTTCTCTAAGAAGCAAGTCTTTCCATCAGAAGCACCACGAGCCCGGTCCAATAAGAGCCGTGGAACCGAGTCAGGATTCCACAGAAAGGGATTCTGATCGCAGCGCCGATGGAGTTCATATGGGAGCGACACCCCAGGAAGAAGAGCAACCTGTCTTTGTTAACGCAGTGTTGAAGAACAATGGTTCAAGAAGCTGTAACAAGAAACATCGCTGTTTGTATTGCGGGCGCTTCTATCAGAGCATGTCTCGACATTTGCTCTGTACGCACAGCGATCGAATGGATGTCGCAAAAGCTTCTAGCTTGCCAAAGGACTCAAAAGAACGGCGTTTGCAGCTAAACTATATCCGAAATAAAGGGAACTTTGAGCACAATGCTGATGTTTTGGGAAACCACAAGGGCATTCTCATTCCATACAAACAACCGAAAGAGAAAACTGAAGGACATCAGTTTACACACTGCGTGTACTGTCATGGGTTGTTCAATAAAAGGGTGATGTGGCGTCATTTTAAAAAGTGCAAATTCAAGCCCCAGGATAAGACTAAAAGAGGTAAAACAAGTGTCCAAGCGTTGTGTGCGCTCGCTGAACCGGTTCCCAGTAAATTCACGGACGCCTATTTGAAGTTTTTGAGCAACATGAAGCAAGATAAGGTTGCTCTGACCATCAACCAAGATCACTGCATTTTAGAATTTGGATTTAGGCTGTTTTTTAAGAACGAAAAGAATTCGCTTCAACACCAGTGTATTAAGCAAAAATTAAGAGAGCTTGCAAGACTTTTGTTAGAAGTGAGGAAGCAAGCTCCAGTGAACTCTGTAAAAGAGCTTATAAAGCCAGAAAAGTACAGCCTCGTTGTCGCAGTAGCAAAACAACTCAGTGGATTCAGTGAGGAAGCAGGAAGATGTAAAAATTCATCACTCATTCGCAAAGTTGGGCACAGCTTGCACGCTTTGGCCTTATTTATCAAATCAGAAGGCCTAAAGAACAAAAACGAACAAGCTGTGGAAGATGCAGAAGACTTTGCACAACTCTACCTAGAAAACTGGAGATTTGACATTTACAGCCAAGCATTGAGTCAACATGACCAGACCAGCTGATATTCCACTTGTCTCCTACCTTTCACTAAAGATTTACTGAACCTTCATTGTTATTTGTTTGAGAAACCGCAGCAAGACTTGAACACACTGAAAGAGGAACCTTCACCCCTAAACTGGAGCAACCTGGCCGGGGTGACCTTATCTCAAGTTATCCTCTTCAACCGCCTGGGAGCAGGAGCCATATCCAGAATGCCCTTGTCTGTGTTTTTATCAGAGGATGCACCAGAAATGCATCAATATATCAACTTGGCCCTGATGACGTTTGAGGAGAAGCTTTGCAAACTTTTTCCTCAGTTGACCATAGTAGGAAAGAGAGGAAGTAAAGTTCCTGTTGTCCTCACGCCACTGATGAGGGAATCTCTGGATGTTCTGACTGAAAAATGAGCAGAATGTGAAGTATCTGATGAAAACGGGTACTTGTTTGCACAGCCAAATTCTGTCCATCCTCTCAGGGGTGCGGACTGTATCAAACAGTTTGTGAGCGTTCAACAGTTTTCAAACTGTTCGAATCTGGAGAATACAGAACTTGACCAGTTGGAAGATTTCTTTGGGCCTAATATCATCATCCACGGAAAGCACCATCGCCTGACGGAGGACACCGTCCAGCTTGCAAAAATAAGCAATGTTCTCTTGGCAATGGAACAGGGACGGCTAGAACAATATAAGGGGAAGAGTCTGGACGATATTCCCCTTGATGTTAACGGTATTTCATCCTAAATATTTTTTCAAGTTTTGAACTTAAAATTGAACTGTAAATCATACTTCCACTGTAACTGTACACATTACAGTAGTACTTTTTGATCACTGTAGTTTGAGGTTTTTCACTTACCCCATCAGTTACTTTCTCAGAGATCGCTGATGCATGTTCACAAGAAGACATGGAAGGTGTGTGATTTTTCTCCCCACTTTAAGAGCTTATGAATAATCTGTTATTTGTTGAATACTTATAGCCGTTGTGGCTTTTATTTGCTCTATTCATGGTTTTCTTGCTCATTAACAACGTTCACAAACAGTTGCTGTTGAGGATGGTTGTTTAAGCCAGTATCACTTGCTTACGTTGTGCAGATCCATGGATGGATGGATGGAACTACACAATGTACATGGGTTCAGAGAGCTACCGGCAATTTGATTGGTCCGTCCATATAAAACTACCACAGAAGCAATGACAATGTCCTCTTAGTTTACTTATTAAATGAACAGAAGAAGCTGAGCTGTGTGGTTTATTTGAATATCTCCTTTGTACCCAAATGCCGGATCAGAAGAAAATGAGACAGATTATGACAATATGATAACCCACCAAAAAAGGTACCTCAGCAGAATATGCCCAACTACTAAAACAACTAAACAACAAATGGACATTTATCCTTATTCATAAAAAAAAGTTTTGTCACTTTAAAGTGCTTTGCAACAAAGTAAGCATCTTAAATCTCTACCCAGATAAGTCAACCATTCATGAAAGAATGCAAGTCCACATCAAGTTGCCAAAACCCAAGAAAGACCTCCAAAAAGACAGGTAACCCATAGGCTTACCTTTGCCTCTGGTTCCGCTCAGTTGTGGTCCACGTTAGTCTCCTTTGGGCCTTTGGGTGGTATGTGTGTGTGGGGGGTATGTAGAAATATCAGTGTTCCCAGTAGAAATCGGGGAAAACCTGGGAAGTGACTCAAGTTTTCCATACTTGTGGAATTTGAGAAAAACATCAAAACAGATAAATTTCTGGGAATTTGGACACTTGATAATCTGAGATTGTTGACATGAAAATGTAGTAATGTTGGTAGGTCAAAGGCTATGTTCTACCTCTATGGTGTACATAATGCATGTATCCTTACTGATTGGATATGGTGGCTTTTTAGTATTTGACATCATACAATATAATTATTACGAATGATTGCCGTATGCATGCACCATAGGTTACAGTACACTCCCTGTCATCTCTGAATGTGACTGCCACTCAAGATGCTAAGATCTGAGCATCTTGAGTGACTGAAATGTCTCCTGGAGTTTCAAGATTTAATCAGGAAAATAATCAGGGGATTTAGTTTCCATGAAATGCTGGAAACCCTGGATGTGTGGGGTATGTAGGACATCCGTATAACAGCTAAAATGTTTGTGATTTTAGGTAGGGTAGGTGGATGGAGATGTGGGGCCAGCAGAACCTACTTTAATGGATTGGTAAAGGCTTACTTTTGTAAATGTCCAGTTTAGTTAGGGACAAAGGTGTAGGAATGCAAAAGAACAGAGAGGGAGCTGGAGTCGCATGAAGACAGAAAGCAAGGGGGTCGGTTCAACGGTGGATGTCTAGTTATTGGATGCGTTTCACTTTGTTTAGCATTTGAAGATCTGAGTTTTTTGTTTGTCTTTGTGCCATTAGGTAAACAAAATGTTATTTCTTTCAATGTGATGTATTACGTGCAGAGTCCTGGTTCCTGTCTCTGACGAGTAAAAACCCAGTTTGATCTAAATTAATAAGTTAGGCCATAATATCATCAGTTGGCTTTTATAGATGTGGATATTTTATAATCTACATTTAAAACGGATATTGTTCAGTATTGGCTGCAGTTCAACTGATCTTTTCCTTCCTTCTTATTGATCGTAGTGGTCGCCTCCTTCCAGGAGGGGGTGATCTCTCCCCCCTTGACACACACTACCTTCAGGTTGGTTCTTCTCTGTATGTTTCATGTTCAGAGGTGAAACCAACTGGGGCTTTAATGAAACTTCAGTCTAGTAATCACTGAGGAACCTTTTATATTTGTGATTTCTTTAACTAAGATAATATTCTGTTCCTCTGTGACATTTGATAAGTTTAAAGATGTCAGAAAGTTTTAATTATCGTTCAGTTGAGGCTTGGAATACAGGTTTTAGTTTTCATGTTTTATACACTGTGCCTGTTTCTGGTTGTTTGATTTGTATGTACAGTCGTACTGTCAGCTTGTTGTTTTCGTAATTTAAATACCAGCCATCTTATACATCTACTGTTTCATAAAACCCTTGTGGAAATTTCTTCTGTATTTAATTCTGGAGTTTTTTCATTTGCAATTTCTTATTTTTTTGTGTTGCATTTGTAAAAATGTGAGATCCCCTATGCAGTTTCTCCCATTTTCTTATGTTTTTTTTGTTTTTTGTTTTTAAACAATAAAGTACAGGTAATAACTTTTCCTGAATCGTCACTTTATATGCAGATGGTCCAACTTCCAAGTTGTGGATTTATGTATATTGTTGATTCATTTAGATAAATATATTGAAGAATGATCTGACAGATCTATTGTCATACATTTTAATTCTATGTCTCTCCTGACCAAATGTGAAAAAAATAATCAGTTCTAGCGTACGTGGGTAGGTGGGGGGGTAGAAGGGAGTGTAATCTCGCCCGGAGGGGTAGAAGTCTCTCCAGACGTCCGTAGTTCCTGTTTCCTTCAAAATGTGGTTTATTTTTTGTAAGTATATTTTGTTGTTGTAAACCTGACCCTAAAGTATCTAATTTAGATAATCTGATAGTATTCATATCACCTCCACATATTAACATTTTTTCAGTTTCAGATAACATTAGTTCAAATAACTGTTTATTACAATTCCAGTCACTATAGGAGGTGTATACATGTTGAAGATAGTCACCAAAAAAACCATCAATCCTTCCCTTCATTAACACATAGTCTTTTTATCTTTCCTATCCGATAAGTGTTCATAACCTACATGCTGCGATATTAAAATTGCAACCCAACTTCAGCGTCTCGATCTGTACGTTGATGTAAAAACCGTCTTATAAGACCCTCTTATTAATTTTCAGTGTTCTTTGTCTGACAAATGTCTCGTGGAGGAGTGCTATGCCTTTTCCTCTTCTTAACTCGTTTGATATTTTTGATCTTTTGAGAGGATTCTCACATTCTGATTAGTGTCCATCAAGCTGAGAAATTATAGTTTTAGTCCTGTCATTACCATTTGTCCTAATTTGAAACCTGAAGCTGCGTAGAACAGCAGCTAATGAGAAAAACACAACAATACTGTTAAAAGTTAAAACAGCCACAAGTATTAAAGCTATCTTGACTTCCATCTGTGGGGTTTTCACAGAATAACCCTGTAAGACCTAATGTAAAATAGTCTTTGAGAAGGAAAGCCCCCCCCCCACCCCAAACAGGCGTGGGCCCTCAAAAGAAATGTCCTTGCTGCATGATATACTCATCCAGTAAAACAAACTTTTCCTGGCATTTAAGTCAAGCTAAGCAGATTTGTACATACTGCTTAATCTAAATAATTAAATATATTGACCATTTATCCATCCTTCCATTATCTTTACCCGCTTCTTCCTTTTTAGGTCGCGGGGGTCACTGGTGCCCATGACCAGCCATCACTGTGCGAGAGGCGGGGACATCCTGGACAGGTCGCAAGTCCATCACAGGGACACATAGAGACAAACGGCCAAAAAAATTATCTCTGCAAGGAAGCATAAACAAAATCCCATTCTACTTAAACACTCTTTTACCTGAAGTTGTCCATTTCATGTGGTGGTACACACCACAACCACACCATTGTTCACATACATGTTGCTTTAGGATGACTCTCCGGTGTTGCTGAAGTCTGTCTGCAGTAGATGGTCCTGCTCGGGCCGTGTCCTCTCGAGTTCATCGTTGGCGCTGTTGCCTCCGGTTCCGCTCAGTTGTGGTCCACGTTGGTCTCCTTTTTTACTCCATCGGTGTCTCCGGTGGTTTGATGACAGTGACGGGAAGGTCCTTCTCAGACATCTCTTTTGTTGCTTCTTCGACAGAGTTGTGGAGCAGTGTCCCGTCTTGATAGAACACTCGTAGAATTGCTGGGAATGGTGTTTGGAAGCGCATCCCTTTTCTTTCGGTACTCTTTTAGCTTCGGTGTATTTTTGTCTTAAGTGTACAAGGTGCGCAGTCCTGGCTTAGATTAACCTGTTTACTTTTCCAGAGGAAACCCTTCTTTTGCTGTGCTTTTGAAAAGACTTCTTCCTTAGTCCTGTAGCACAAGAAGCGTGTAATGATGGATTGCAGTGGGGCGCCATCTGGTGTAGTAGCTGGAGCACGGTGTGCCTGTTCATTCTGGAGGTTCATTGTCGTGGGGAGCTGAAGGTTAACTTTTAGCAACTGTTTGATAAAAAAAAAATCATTGATGGGGTTTCTTTTCCCTCACCTTTGGCCATGCGTAAACCCTCTAATTATTTTGTCTGCAGTGACCTTCTTGGTCAGTAAGTTGTGAGTAAAGTTTAGCCTGGAGTTTTATTAGCTCCATCAAAATATATTTTACCGATTGCATTCGCTCTTCTGTATCCAGAACTCGTCTCTGCACCTCCTCAAGCCTGGCGTTGGATCTTATTTATCGCCTCTTTTATGTCTTTAAGTTGTTGCATATTGTCCTTTCTAAAATCTAATCTCTTTGTAGATCACCAGAGGGTTGATGTCGTGTTTGCCGCCTTCCGTTTCCTCTGCAATACTAGCATTAGGGGTGCACCGATAAATCGGCCCCGATTTCCTTAATTTTGGAAAATTGGAAATTGGCCGATGCATGAGAAACCGATTTTACCGATTTTTAAAAAAATTTTAACAATTGTCTAAACTTCATTTATATTTCAGAGCACTACCTCATGGCCAGTTAAAACAAGTTTGTATTGTTTCTAGGATATTTGGGTATGTTTTCAATAAAGCAATATTGGAAAATGGAAGGTGCATTGTGACCTTATAACACCTGACAGTGTCACTTATAAAACAAAATCGGTATCGGCCAATATCGGAATCAGCAGGTCAGACTTTTTAGAAATCGGTGATCGGCCAGAAAACTGCAATCGATGCGCTCCTAACCAGCATTACTGTTTCCTGGAACATCTTGCGAAAAGATCTGAAGCTCTCGACTTTGACCTCCCTGGGGGATTTTAAATAATTGTTAAGCTCAATGCAAAAATCAATATAGACGTGTTCCTGTTTTTAGTATCTTACACCATTTTATAATGTAGCATGTTTTTTTTTATTTTGTTTTATACCACTTCTTTTATATACTTTTCATTTTATATGCTTTTATATTGAATGTTTATTGTTGTGTGAACCTCATTTGTGGTTTTTGTCTAAAAAGGTCTCTCTTGTAATTGAGTCGTCGTGACTCAATGAGACTAACTTGTGTAAATAAAGGTTGAATGAATTAGCGGTGTTAGCATTAGCCAATGTACCTTTTTATTAGCTTTGGTATCTTCATTAATAACCTCATTTTGTTTCCTTGTTTACGACTTGCTCTGCTTGTCTCTATTGCCTTTTCCTTATTTAATATATTATGAAAATTTGTTTATAAGCATTCAAGTTTTAAGAACTTTTTAGATGAAGTGCCAGGAGCAATAGTCCAATACAGCCATCTTGTAGCGTGCTTCTCAGAAAGTCTGTTTTTCAATGAATGACGAATGCAGACGCAGATTTTAGTTATTTACGAAACTCTTAATGGACGCGGAGAAGACATGAGACTTCTGGGGAATTATCACTGCAACAAGAGGATTTGAACCCAGGAATGCTGATGAAGATCAAAGGTCGTAAGAAACAATTATTTTATTTTAACAAAATGAAAAGTGGCCAAAACTTACAGGATTCAGAATCCTCAGAGAGGTGCAGACATCATCTTATAAAGTTAATAATCAGCCACTGCTGGAAGAACAGAGACACTGGGAATCTGTAGGGCAAGAAGGATAACCACTAAAATACACCTAAATGATAAACGGAAACGGGTGAGAGTGGGTGTGGCAGGAGCAGACTGAGGAACAGGATGAACTGAGGAACAGGATGAACGTACAGAAGAAATGAGCTGACACTTGGTGAGTAGCAGAAAAACAAAAACTGATAAAAAAAAAACATGGGAAACTGATTAGAAGTGGAATAAAACAGTCAGAAACGCAAATATAATTTTTATTTGACAGAAGGCAGGAAAGAGCATCCAACACTGACGAGACCTGTTTGTGCATGAGCATTTTTTATTAGGCAGAATAATCTGTCCCTTTAACTGACAGAACCATTTCTTTGTATTTTCCTTTGTGCTCAGTTTTCTTCCTCTGCTGACAAAGTTCCTCGTTATTTATTATTATTATTATTATTTTAGTTTCTCTGAAATGTTTCATGGGCTCACCTGGTGACTTCTGCTTCCCTCTCAGTTGTGCGGAGAACTGACCCCCCACTCTTCCTCTGCAGCGTCACTGAAACATTTCAACCCTTTCTTTTGGTTCCTCTTGTCCTTTTCACCTGCCCTGGATTTGTAATCGGCGCACCTGGACCTCATGTTCTTTATACCCCGTTCTTAATATTATTGGCCTTTTTGGCCTTCCTTTATTTAATTGTCATAGATTTGTATTTTAATCCTTGGGTGATTTTTTTCTTTTTTCTTTTGTGAAGCTAAACAAAAAATCACTAATTTCAAAGATGCTTAAGAACTTTCTGTCATTTCAAACTGAATCGAACAAACAAGGAAAACGTGGGATAATCTCAAACTGTAAAGTTGCATCAAATCAACAACAAATCTGTTTAAACTCTTTATATCACGAGTTAAAATCTAAGAGACGAGATACTAAATATGTGAGGGGGACAACATGATTATTATTAATAACCTTTATTTAACCAGGCAAATCCCATTGAGATCACAGATCTCCTTTGCAAGGGAGGCCTGGGCCTGAAGCAGCCTAACGTGCATGTTTTTGGTCTGTGGGAGGAAACCGGAGGAGAAAACCTAAGCAAGCACGAGAAGAACATGCAAACTCCACACAGAAAGACCCCAGGTCCAACCAGGGATTGATTAATTTTTACAAATATACAACCAACGTTCCTGGCTGTTTTTGATTTGTGTCACTCCATAAAGAACCACTTGTTCAACAATAAATCATAAAATAACTCATCTCCCTGGGCAGATAGCTGCCCGGGGAGCAATTAGGGATTGGGTGTCTTGCTGAGAGACACCATGACATGAGGGAATGCCTGGGGATTGAACCTGGGACTTTGAGGTCCCAGGTCAGCTGTCCTACCTCTTCCCCATCTCGGCCTCTCGGGGTAAACCTGCGATTGTTCTAGTTCTTCATAAAAAACAATAAATGTGAATATTGAAGAATGTTACAACCATTTTTTTTTAAATTAAAGTAAAATTAATCGTATTTTGGTACTGCCACTTTGCTGAAAACCGAGTAAGATTCTGTCAATCATTGTGAAATTAAAGGTTATAAAATTATTGAACATTCATTGCAACCACCTGTGGCCTCACAAACCCACGGTTTGTGTAAGGGTGCGTTCACACCAGCCCTGTTTAGTCCACTTTAATCGAACTCTAGCTCGTTTTCCTAGAAAGTCCGGTTCGTTTAGGGAGGTGTGAACGCGCCATTGAACTCTGTCACGGAACAAAAATGCGAACTCTGGCCCGGGCTAAAACCTAGGTCTCGGTCCGGTAGAAGCGAACTCCAGCGCGGTTTGAGTACAGTGTGAATGTAAACAGACCGAGCCCCGCTCCACAGAGTAAACAAACACACATTGCTCTGACCTCATATGGAGCCGTCAGCTGCCTTGTGTGAAAAACAATATTCTCCAGGGTCTTCTGTCTCATCTTCTGCTCATGCTGAGTCCATTTTTGAAAAATTACAAAATATAACTCCTAAAACAGCTAAAACTTGATGCCACTTCGTTTTTGTTTTTATTTACAGAAGAAGAAGACGTTTTTGTGTCGTTTCTTTCAGTAGTTTTTGGTGCAGCGCCCCCACAGGCGAGCGGGGGAACAGGTTGGTTCAACAGGTTGACTCGACTGCACAGTGCAGTGTGAATGCAAACGCACCAGCTCAAATGTAAACACAAGGTTATGAATATTGGTCCCGAACCGAGTCTACCGGACCATCTGGTGTGAAAACGACCTAAAACTCCAGCAAGTTCTGGGCCTGTCGACAAGGCGTTCTCGTCATCTGCTGACCGTTACTGTTTGACTGGCTGTCAGATGCTCCAGCAACTATCTGATAACACTAATGCCCTGCTGGTCTGCATGTGAACCAAATTAAATTGAAATCAAGCTTTAATTTCTGGGTAATTCACTTTTTATGTCAGCAGGTGTACTAATCTTCTTATCCTCAAAAGATGATGAGCCAAACTAAATAAGTTGAAAATGGTTTTGAATCATGCGTTTGGTCTTTTTCTGATGCATTATCATCAAGTATTATCTGATGATGCTGTTACCCTCTTCAGAGGTTGACACAGTGAGCAAACCCGCATAAAAGATTTGGAAATTCCTGAGACAACTGGGCTCAAACGTCAGAAACCTCAGAAATAAAAGGCTGCGGCACTGACCACTGAACCACTGCAGCACACATCAACGGTAACAGTCATACTGAATCTGATCAGTGTAACAGCAGGTTGATTGTTCAAATGATTCAACCAACATGGTGCAACACAACTACTGATCAGCAACAGATACAGCAGGTCCTCGTGGAAGTTTATACATGAAACAAACATCTTGTATAAAGTCAGAGGTTGAGTTGAAGTTCAGGTTTTGCATAACACTTGTAATTAAAACCACACTTCCTAAAAATAAAATGAATACTCATGAAAACCATTTCTAAAAAAAAAACTGGTTACATTTTCTGAGCTTTGTCAAAATAAAAAAAAGGAACCTTTTAGTTCTCTATGAAGTGATGTAGTGACGTTTTGTCACAGCTTGGAAAGAATATCAGCAGCTTCTGTTGAACCTGCTCTCATTTTCTGCCCTGAAGCTGCAGCAGGTTTGTGTCGGCTTTAGAGATGGAGGACGAAGTCAGTTATTCATCACTTGTCTTCAAGAACAGTGGCGCAACTCAGAAAGGTGAGTGTCTCCTGCTGTTTGCCAGTGAAACTCGGGGCTTTCTGTTTAATTGGACAGAAAACCGATCGTTTCAAGGGTTAGTGCGCAGAGTTTAGATGTACGGTAGATGTGTCAAAGATTAGTTTATAGTTCATATGAGTTAACAAGTGTCAATTTTAATTCTATGGCATGTTTAAAAACATGGTTGACCAAAGTGCTTCAGGAGTTAGTTTCAAGATAAAGAAGAAAATCCATCAATAAAATAAAATTACACATAAACAACAAATACAAATTAACAACCTTAAGGTGGAAGAGGAGCATCTGTCTGGAAGATCTCTGTGCTCTTTAGGGGTAAAAAAAAAAAAACTATCTGGACACCAAACCATTCTAAAAGTAACAAGAACCTTAAAATGAGTCTATAAATGAACAGGAAGTGTACCTTTGCTAAAACTGGAGCGATGTGTTCACGCCTTCAGCAGCGTTCTGGACAAACTGCAGGAAAAATAGGAGTCTCAAATCTAGACATAATAAAGGCCTGGACAAGTGTTTAAATGTATTTTAGAGGAATGTAGGATTCTGTTTTAGTCTCTTTATAGTTATTAGACAGATCCTTGTTGGACGAGTTGTGGCATCATTCGGACTAGATGTTGGGTCAGATGAGCCCAAACTTTTAATTCATAAGCAAACCAACAATCTTCAATTCTTCGAGTCCATCCATTCGTTACCTTCCACTTGTTCAAGAGTAGGTCTTGGGTGCAGAAGCTCTCTGAAGTGAACCCGAGCAGTGTTCTGTTGTTGGACTTTTGAGCTTGTCATGTTTTGTCCATAAGTGGACATGGTACCAGGACACCCTTGATCACAGATGATACACTTTGTAGTCGTGTCCTCTGATCTGCTGCTCCTCCACATCCAGAGGAGCCAGCTGAGGTGATTTAGACACCTGGTAAGGACGCACCTTGGACCCCGCCTTCGGGAACATTTCCAGGAATGTCCGCCTGGGAAGAGACCCCAGGAAGACCCAGAACGTGCTGAAGGGACTGGTTCTTGGCTGGCCTGGGACAGCCTTAGAATCATCCCAGAAGAGCTGAAGGAGGCATCTGGGCTTCCCTAACTTGAGAACGCGGAAAAAAGGAGTCCCCAGCTGGAGAACCTTCTAGCACCCCTGCTATGGACTCCAGAAAGGCTGGGTACTCTGAACCCAAAGGTGTAGGGAAGTTACTCTCTCACCTATGGGGAAAAACTCCAGTGCACATGCATTAAGCGGGGGGGGGGG
>NC_056502.1:5732296-5750496 GCF_014905685.2 Nematolebias whitei | reverse complement strand
CACGCCAGCTTGGTACCTCTCATCAGGGGCACTTCCAGAGTGGAATAAAGTCCAGCACCTCTCAAGGAGGTTGGTTCCAGAGTAAAGTCAAAGTGAACCCAACTTTATTCTTCTCAACCTCATGCACAAGCTCAGGCTCCTTCCCCACCAGAGGCATTATGTTCCATGCCCAAAGAGCCAGCTTTGGTCAGGGAGGGTTGGAGTACCAAGGCCCCCGCCTTTGGCCACAGCCCATGGCTTCATGCACCTGACATGTATGACCCCTGCTGCAGGTGGTGGGTCCACAGGAAGGCAAACCCATGCAACTTATTCAGACTGAGCCCAACAGGGTCTCTTGTGTAGAGTTCTAGTCACCAGGCGCTCAACAACAAGCCCCTCCCCAAGGCCTGGCTCCAGGGTGGGGCCCCAGGAACAAATTTTTGGATGAGGGATATTGCACTGTTTGTTGCTGTACGAGTGTTCTGAATTGTTCTTGGTCTGGCCTGTCAACTAGGACCAGTCTGTTTAGAGACCCTACTGGGGTCACCACCCCTGACATCATAGCAGTGCGAGTGGGAGCATGAAGCACCTTGCACGTCTGTCTTTCTGTAGTCCTGTGATGGACTGATGACCCGTCTAGATGTGTCCACATCTCTCCGCCAGTGATTCCTGGGGATAAGCACCAACTCCCCACCAGCCTGAACAGAAACTAGCAGGTGTAGAAAACAAATGGATTAATACAATTTATTTTTTATGTTTTCCAGAGGAGAAAGGGGACCAGACAATTTATTCTGAAGTGAAATCCAATAAACCAGCAACTGCTGAACAAAGTAAGTTTTGTAGTTTATTTTTACATGAAACATAATTTATTAAAACATAGAAACACTCTGGTTCCATCATTTTTTCTTTGTTTGGAGCTGTTTTTTACTTAAATAGTAAGCTAGTTAAAGTAACTTGTCGGCAATAAACTAAAAGGCAATATTTACATCATTTATTATAACTACTGAAGCAAAGTAGATTTGTTCAATTAGCATCTTTTTTTAATTTCTTTGCAATAAAACTTACAAGTTAAACACCAAGAAATGTCTGACGCAGGTTAACAAAGCTACCTTTGTGCTCACGGACCGTAAACTGAAAAATAATCAGTTTTTTGTTTTGATGCATGTTCAATATTCCAGGTAGAAAAATCTAACAAGGTTAAGTCAAGTTAAAATCTGCTTTTTGTTTCTTTTCTGTTGTATAGAAGCAAATGAGGACCTGGTGATTGATTCTCCAGTAAAACCCGAAGCAGCTGAAGTAGTTGTTCTGAGTAAGTAAATATGAATCAACAAAAATGTGTTTGAGCTGAATGCAGACCTGGGTGACCCTTACAGACTGATGCAGATGATTAAAATATTTGCCCAGGTCTGTATTTTTCATTCCTAATCCTTTTACATGTTCTTTTTTCCAAGAAGAGGAACTAACGGTTCATTCTGTAGAAAACCCTGACGAGTCGGCAGATTCTGATCAAAGTAAGTTTGTCATTAATGAAAACATGTAGCAAATTTAACCTGAGTGAAGCTTTGAAATGGTCATTTTCTTATCTTCAGTTTTTAAAATACTGGAGGTATTATCGTTGTAGTAATCAGATGTGATCAGTATCTTTGTGAAGGATCAGAGTTGGTTGTTTCAGCTGCTGCTCTTCAGTTTCTCAGACTGTGTTTTTTATTTTCACACAGAGGGAGAAGAGCTGATAAGTTCCTCTGACGTCAAACTGGAAGTGTCAGGGAACTCTGCACCAAGTGAGTTATAACATTTTACTGAACATTAGAAAGAGGTTATTTAATAAAACCAACCAAACAAACAACAAGACATGAAACCACTTTGGTTTGAAACAAACCCAATAACTAACCTGTTCACAGTCAGCACTCATCTCAGGTGTCTCCACTTCCTCATCAGCTCATTGTCCCCTGTCCCAAAGCTAAAAATATCCATCCGTCTATCTTGTGAGCATGATAACTTGAAAAACAAGTCGGGTACTGACTTCCATTTTGGTGTGTGGCTGCATCTAGTCAAGTCAAGTCACATTTATTTATATAGCACATTTAAAACAGTAACTGTTATTAAAGTGCTTACCAAAAAAGATCACAGCATCAAATACTATTAACAACATATTACAGCAACATGAATAAAAGCATAAAAACATTTAATATAATGAGAAACAATGAAATACTAAATCAAATCACCCTGCATTAAATGTCAGGGAGTAAAAGCAAAATGGATGAACACAATCATCAACAACGAAATACCAAATGAGATCACACTGTGTTCAATGCCAATGAGTATAGGTGTGTTTTGAGGAGAGATTTAAAAATAGAGACTGAGGTGGCCTGTCGAATGTTGATGGGCAGATTATTCCAGAGTTTAGGGCCCATGACTGAAAACGCCCGATCTCCTCTGAGCTTCAGCCTGGTTTTTGGTACGGTCAAAAGCAGCTGGTCTGATGATCTCAAGGCCTGAGAAGGAGTATAAGGATGAAGGAGGTCGGAGAGGTATGAGGGTGCAAGGCCATTAACACACTTAAATGTCAGCAGAAGAATCTTAAAATCAACTGTGACATGCACAGGAAGCCAGTGAAGGGAGGACAGAACTGGAGTAATGTGCTCAAACCTGTGAGTTTTTGTTAGTAGCCGAGCTGCAGCATTTTGGACCAGATGGAGACGTGAGAGAGAGACCATGAGTGACCCCAGCATAAAGCAAGTTACAGTAGTCCAGCCGGGTTGTAATAAATGCATGGACTAATTTTTCAAGGTCGGATCTGGACAGCACGGACTTGAGCTTAGCTATCTGCCTTAGCTGAAAGAAGCTTTTTTGAAGAACAGAATTTATCTGCTTATTAAACTTAAAGTCAGAGTCTAAAACTATCCGTAGATTGGTAACAGACTGTTTTAGATATGGCTGAAGGGAGTCCAGGTTTGCAGGATCAGTGACAGTGGCAGAGCTAGGGTTAAACACAATGACCTCAGTCTTCTGATCATTAAAACTCAAAAAGTTTGCAGCCATCCAAGTCTTGATGTCATCAAGACATTTTAACAAAGGGCGAATGGAAGAGGAATTGTTAGATGTTAACGTCAGATAAATCTGAGAGTCATCAGCATAACAATGAAAGGAAAGACCATGTTTCCTCAGGATAGACCCTAAGAGGAGGCGATACAAAGAAAACAGAAGGGGTCCAAGAATGGAGCCTTGCGGGACCCCGCAGGAAAGAGGCACTGAAGTACAAACCAGATTCCAAAAAAGTTGGGACACTAAACAAATTGTGAATAAAAACTGAATGCAATGATGTGGAGGTGCCAACATCTAATATTTTATTCAAAATAGAACACAAATCACAGATCAAAAGTTTAACCTGAGAGAATGTATCATTTTAAGGGAAAAATCTGTTGTTTCCAAATTTCATGGCGTCAACAAATCCCAAAAAAGTTGGGACAAGTAGCGATAAGTGGCTGGCAAAAGGAAATTGAGCATATAACGAACAGCTGGATGACCAATTAACACTAATTAGGTCAATTGACAACATGATTGGGTATAAAAAGAGCTTCTCAGAGTGTCAGTGTCTCTCAGAAGCCAAGATGGTAAGAGGATCACCAATTCCACCATTGTTGCGCAGAAAGATAGTGCAACAATACCAGAATGGTGTTACCCAGCGTAAAATAGCAAAGACTTTTAAGTTATGATCATCAACCGTGCATAACATCATCAAACGATTCAGAGAACCTGGAACAAACGCTGTGCGTAAGGGTAGAGGCCACAAAACTCTACTGGATGCTCGTGATCTCCAGGCCCTTAAACGTCACTGCACCTCAAACAGGAATGCCACTGTCAAGGAAATAATAGAATGGGCTCAGGAATACTTCCAGAAAGCATTGTCAGTGAACACAATCCACCGTGCCATCCGCCGTTGCCAGCTGAAACTCTACAGTGCAAAGAGGAAGCCATTTCTAAGCAAGCTCCACAAGCTCAGACGTTTGCACTGGGCCAGGGGTCATTTAAAATGGAGTGTGGCAAAATAGAAGACTGTTCTGTGGTCAGATGAGTCATGATTTGAAGTTCTTTATGGAACACTGGGACGCCATGTCATCCGGCCCAGAGAGGACAAGGATAGCCCAAGTTGTTATCAACGCTCCGTTCAGAAGCCTGCATCACTGATGGTATGGAGTTGCATGAGCGCTTGTGGCATGGGCAGCTTGCATGTCTGGAAAGGCACCATTAATGCAGAGAACTATGTTCAGGTTCTAGAACAACATATGCTCCCATCTAGACGTCATCTCTTTCAGGGAAGACCCTTCATTTTTCAACACAATAATGCCAGACCACATTCTGCAGCAATCACAACATCATGGCTACGTAGGAGATGGATCCAGGTACTGAAATGGCCAGCATGCAGTGCAGATCTTTCACCTATATAGAACATTTGGCGCATCATAAAGAGGAAGGTGCAACAAAGAAGGTCCAAGACGATTGAACAGTTAGAGGCCTGTATTAGACATGAATGGGAGAGCATTCCTATTTCTAAACTTGAGAAACTGGTCTCTTCTGTCCCCAGACGTCTGTTGAGTGTTGTAAGAAGAAGGGGGGATGCCACACAGTGGTAAAAATGGACTTGTCCTAACTTTTTTGGGATTTGTTGACGCCATGAAATTTGGAAAAAACAGATTTTTCCCTTAAAATGAAACATTCTCTCAGTTTAAACTTTTGATCTGTGATTTGTGTTCTATTCTGAATAAAACATTAGATGTTGGCACCTCCACATCATTGCATTCAGTTTTTATTCACAATTTGTTTAGTGTCCCAACTTTTTTGGAATCCGGTTTGTAGATAGAGTGTTAGCAAAATTAACACAGAAACTCCTGTCACTCAGGTATGAATGGAACCATTCTAACGGTGCACAGTAATCCCCACCCTGTGTTCTAGCCGGGATAAAAGGATACTGTGGTCCACAGTATCAAATGCAGTGGTAAGGTCAAAAAGTACCAGGACTACAGACTGACCAGAGTCATTTGCTAGAAGAATGTCGTTGCAGACCCTAACTAAGGCTGTTTCGGTGCTGTGTAGTTTCTTAGAGCCAGACTGAAAGATCTCAAGAATAGAATTTCCACTCAAGAACTTGTTTGAGTGAAAACTATTTTCTCCAGGATCTTAGAAAGAAAGGGAAGTTTGGAGATGGGTCTGAAGTTTGAGCAGGTTGAAGGGTCAAGTCCGTTTTTTTTATTAAAGGAGTTACCACTGCATGTTTAAAAGCATCATGAACTACACCTGTAGCCATACTGCTGTTTATAATGTCAACCTTTTGCCACATTTCAGGCTTCAAACATAAAGATGGAAAATTTTAATTTTTTTGTGAAGAATCAAAGAGTGGGACACAACCATGAAGTCGAATGAAATTTATTGGATGTGTGAAACTTTTTTAACAAATAAAAAACTGAAAAGTGGGGCGTGCGATATTATTCGACCTCATTACTTTCAGTGCAGCAAACTCACTCCAGAAGTTCAGTGAGGATCTATGAATGATCCAATGTTGTCCCAAATGACTGATGATGATAAATAGAATCCACCTGAGTGTAATCAAGTCTCTGTATAAATGCACCTGTTCTGTGATAGTCTCAGGGTTCTGTTCAAAGCGCAAAGAGCATCATGAAGACCAAGGAACACACCAGGCAGGTCCGAGATACTGTTGTGGAGAAGTTTAAAGCCGGATTTGAATACAAAAAGATTTCCCAAGCTTTAAACATCCCAAGGAGCACTGTGTAAGCAATCATATTGAAATGGAAGGAGTACCAGACCACTGCAAATCTACCAAGACCTGGCCGTCCCTCTAAACTTTCATCTGGAACAAGGAGAAGACTGATCAGAGATGCAGCCAAGAGGCCCATGATCATTCTGGATGAACTGCAGCGATATACAGCTGAGGTGGGAGAGTCTGTCCATAGGACAACAATCAGTCGTACACTGCACAAATCTGGTCTTTATGGAAGAGTGGCAAGAAGAAAGCCATTTCTCAAAGATATCCATAAAAAGTGTCATTTAAAGTTTGCCACAAGCACCTGGGAGACACCAAACATGTGGAAGAAGGTGCTCTGGTCAGATGAAACCAAAATCCAACTGTTTGGCCACAATGCAAAATGACATGTTTGGTGTAAAAGCAACGCAGCTCATCGCCCTGAACACACCATCCCCACTGTCAAACATGGTGGTGGCAGCATCATGGTTTGGGCCTGCTTTTCGTCAGCAGGGACAGGGAAGATGGTCAGAATTGATGGGAAGATGGATGGAGCCAAATACAGGACCATTCTGGAAAAAAACCTGTTTGAGTCTGCAAGAGACCAGAGACTGGGACGGAGATTTATCTTCCAACAAGACAATGATCCAAAACATAAAGACACATCTACAATAGAATGGTTCACAAATAAACGTATCCAGGTGTTGGAATGGCCAAGTCAAAGTCCAGTCCTGAATCCAATCGAGAATCTGTGGAAAGAGCTGAAGACTGCTGTTCACAAACGCTCTCCATCCAACCTCACTGAGCTCGAGCTGTTTTGCAAAGAAGAATGGGCAGAACTTCAGTGTCTCCATGTTCAAACCTGACAGAGACAAACCCCAAGAGACTTGCAGCTGGAACTGCAGCAAAAGGCAGTGCTACAAAGTATTAACGCAAGGGGGCCCAATAATATTGCACACCCCACTTTTCAGTTTTTTATTTGTTAAAAAAGTTTGACACATCCAATAAATTTCATTCCACTTCACGACTGTGTCCCACTTGTTGTTGATTCTTCACAAAAAATTAAAATTTTATATCTTTATGTTTGAAGCTTGAAATGTGGCAAAAGTTTGAAAAGTTCAAGGGGGTCGAATACTTTTGCAAGGCACTGTACTTGGGCGTGCACCTGAATGACAACCTCAGCTGGAGCAACAACACTTCCAACCTGATCAAGAAAACTAATCAGAGACTATCCAACAATACCTGGATTATTGAGCATGGACTTTTTTGGTCATCAGAGAGTACTTCCTCAGGTGGCTGAGACGAGCTGGTCTGGGAAGCTCAGTCCTCACCTCCTTCTACAGGTGTGCAGTGGAGAGCATCCTGTGCTCCAGCATCAATGTGTGGCATGGAGGCTGCACAGCTGCAGAAAGAAAAGCCTTGCAGAGAGTGGTGAAGGCTGCACAGAAACTTTTGGAGTCAGTCTCTCCACCATCACAGACATCTACACCTCCAGATGCAGGAAGAGGGCCACCTGCATCATGATGGACTCCACTCACCCAGCACACACACTTTTTGCCCCGCTCCCCTCAGGCAGGAGGTTAAAGAGCATTAAGTGTAGAAGCACTAGACTGAGGAACAGCTTCTACCCTGAATAATAACTGTGAAAAATCACATCATGTTGCTGCTGATCTGTTTCAATGTTGCTGCTGATCTGTTTCAATGTTGCTGTGTTCATTCATACTCATCTGCTCACACAGACTCATGTTTGTGCTGCTGTTCAGCGTATTGTTTTGTACTATTAGTGCTTAGCATATTTTTAGTTAAACATTTTTTTTAGTTCATATCTTGGATCTTATTACTGTTTTTTTTTTTACATTTTATACCTTTGTTGGATGTAACTGGGATACTGTGTACACAATTTTGTTCCACCACATGTACCACATGTGGCGCATACGACAAAGAACCTCTGACTCAGAGTTTAGACTTGAATGATGTTATACCTCATGTCAATAAATGTATTTTCTAGGGTTTAGATTTTTTGTCAGGAAGTGGCAGATTGTTTTTATTTTTGTTTTTTAGACTCTTAATACACAAATTACTCTGCTGACTGTATAATATTAATAAAAATATGTATAACACAGACAAAAAACCTAAACAAACCAATTTACCGTTTATTTTTTCTAAGCAGAAGCTGAAACGGCAGCAAACGGTCAGACTCCTCTGATGTCGGTGTGTTTGGGGATTCTTTGTGTCCTTCTGCTGATAGCCGTCATCGTCCTGTCCGTCATCAGTGAGTTTCCTTTTCAACTTCCAGAACTTTATTTAGCCACTGCAGAGGATTATAATTTTAAAAATGTATTGCAAATGACAAGTACTTGAAAATCAGAATAAAATCATATGAAGTTTATGCTTTCTGAATAACTTGTGTCCTGTCTCCATTGGTCCTCAGTCTCCATGGTAAAGAAGGATCAGGAAGCAACCATCAGTGACCTCAAAGCTAAAAATGATCAGCTGAGTGTGGCGAATAGCAACCTAACAAATCAAACCAAACAACTAGTTGTGGAGAAAATAAACCTAATGAATCAGACCAAGCAGCTGATGGATGACAAACTAAAGCTGCAGAACAATAACACAGCTCTAAACTCAACTATTCTGACTTTAAATAATCAGATCTCTCAACTTCAGAACAACACGAGTGTCCTGAAGAACCAAACTGAGAAGCTGACAAAAGAAAGGAACAACCTCAACTGGACTCTGGGATTCATCCTGACCTTCGACACTTTCCCAGTTAAAGTCTTCTGTCCCAACAAAAGTAAGTTCTTCACTTTGGTGACCTGAAACTGTGAACTTCTGTCAGTTGCTGCCAAACATCTTCCACAGGAGCTGCAGGGTGATCAGTGCTGTAAAGTCATTCATGTCGGTCATCTGCAAACAAAGAAACCCACAACCTGAAAACAAGTTGCTTTGTTCGGGGCTTTTATCCTACAAGTGTTGCTTTAGTTTGGACACCTGAGTACTTTGAGTGCTCTTTTAGGAACTTTAAATTTTATTCATATTTAGTAAACTAGATCTGATGGTGTTAAACTGTTTCAATAAACTTCCTAAAATTATCAAGGCAGCTGCTTTAGTGGAATGATAAATTTTTAAACTTGTTTTCTTTATGTTTCGTTCAGTGGACTGCAAGATGGCGGCGCCAGTGTGTTCGGCTTGCCTCTCCCTGCATACTTTGATTGTTTTTGTGTTGTTTTTTGCTTTTATAACTACTGTCGACTCTCTGCTAGTGTATAATCGCCAAACGCTTTTTAATCTTCGACCCGATATTAACAACTTGGCTCCGTTTGTGAATGACAGCTAGAAAACTTTTTTCCCTCCATTTCTGTCGGACGTGCCGGCCTACCTGTGCCGCGCCCCAGCTCCACCAGCACGCAGAGCGCGCAGACGCCGCGGGAGACGCAGTGGCCAGCTGGTCAGACTGAAAGCTCAGCTGGCGTCCTCCCTATCCGCTCTCTCTGAGTTTGGAGCTGCATCTAATTGTTTTATCTCATGGCGCTCCCTGGATCTCATCAGCTCTTCTCTGGCTCCTGTTGTTGGCCTGGGTGAGGGACAACCTGCGCGATGCCTCCCCCCTCCCCCCCCCCTCGTCCGAGTGCGCGGAGTGAACCACCACAACCTGCTCGATCTGGCTCCTGCGTCGGATCACACCCCGGCTGCTGTTGGCCTGGGTGGGGGGCCGCTGCTGCGCGGCCTCTCCTTTCCTCTCCTCCGCGTCCGCGGAGTGAACCACCACAACCTGCGGCTGCTGGACAGAGCTCCTCGGATGGATGACGTCACCCTGGCTCCATCTCATGTTCACATGGCTCTGGTTAATGCTAGATCTTTAACAAACAAGACCTTTATTCTGAAGGACTTCTTCACCTCCCGTGGTCTGGATTTTTTATTCATTACTGAAACATGGATAACTGCCGGTGAGTCCAGTGCTTTTTGTGAACTCCTGCCACCAAACTGTGCATACTTCAGCTCTCCAAGGACGACGGGTCGTGGAGGAGGAATAGCGACTGTTTACAGGAAGAGCTATTTCTGTAAACAAATCACACCTTTAACATGTTATTCCAGCTTTGAGTTCAACTTGTTTGCGCTCGGATCTTCACAACCCGTACTGTGTGCTGTTTTATACAGACCTCCAAAATACAATAAGGACTTTCTGACAGACTTTGCAGATTTTTTGGCTGGAGTCTTGCCTAAATATGACAGGATCTTGATAGTCGGAGATTTCAACATAGCCGTGTGCTGTGCTGATAAACCGTTGGTCAAAGAGTTTTTACAGCTGATAGACTCTTTTAATTTGCTTCAGTTTGTGTCTGATCCAACACAAGAATGTGGCCACACCTTAGACCTTGTGTTAGCTCACGGTTTTAATGTTTCTAATGTGGAAGTTTGTGATGCTGCCTTTTCAGACCACATGCCTGTTGTGTTTGACATGCCACTCGTCTGTCGCTCAGTCAAACCTCGCGCTCCTGCACAGCCCCGTCGGGTCATTAACTCCTCCACTGCTTCTCAGTTCTCTGCAGCTTTTAGTTCTGCCATCAGCCCCACAGACCCTGTGGGTCTTCATTCAGATATCGATGCTCTCTCATCTAATTTTAACTCAGCCTGTCAAAACGTTTTAGATGCTGTGGCTCCATTAAAAACGAGAGCTTCCAGACCAAAGCCTGACCCCTGGGCTGATGAGGTCACACGATCTGCCAGACGCCAGTGCAGGAGAGCAGAGCGGAAGTGGAAGAAGGACAAACTACAGGTGTCTTTCCAAGCTCTGAGGGACAGCTGGCGCTTCTATCAGTCCACTGTTAGAGCTGCAAAAAACAAATATTTCTCTGACATCATCTCCTCCAACTCCAGCAATCCACGTGTGCTTTTTAAAACAATCACCTCTGTTCTTAACGCCCCACAATCAGCCAGCCCAGAGAACTCCACTGAAATGTGTGACAACTTCCTGAGCTTTTTTATCAATAAGGTTTCAAGCATTAGAGCTCTCATAAGCCCTCCTTCTTACGACCCCTCCGTCTCCGTCACACGCTCTGCTGTCTTCAGTCAGTTTGAGCTCGTCACCCTGTCTTCCTTAACTGACATCACTGGTCGTATGAAACCTGCTGGATCCCCAAATGATCCCATCCCACCTCGTCTTTTTAAAGAGGTTTTTCACACCGTGGCTCCTCATGTGTCCCAAATTATAAATGACAGCTTGGCATGTGGACAGGTACCAGCGAGCTTTAAACATGCAGTTGTGACACCACTGATTAAAAAACCTAGCCTAGACCCCACAGTGATGTCCAACTTTAGACCCATCTCAAAACTGCCCTTCATGTCTAAGATCTTGGAGAAAATTGTTTACAATCAGTTAACATCATACTTAAACGACCACAACCTTCTTGAACAGTTTCAATCTGGCTTTAAAACTCACCACAGCACTGAGTCTGCGCTGCTGAAAGTCTTCAACAACATTCTTTTAGCCGCAGACTCTGGTGACTGTGTAGTTTTAATGTTGTTGGACTTGACTGCTGCCTTCGACACAGTAGACCATCACATCCTCCTGTCTCGTCTGGAGAACTGGGTGGGCATTCAGGGTCCTGCTCTACAGTGGTTCAGATCCTATCTGACAGAAAGAAACTTCTGCATGCGCATTGGTGCTGTGGAGTCCTCTGTAGCCCCTCTCACTTGTGGAGTACCTCAGGGTTCTATACTTGGCCCTCTTCTGTTTTCCCTGTATCTACTCCCTCTGGGACATCTTCTCCGGAAACATGGCATTTCTTTTCATTTTTATGCTGATGACAGCCAAATCTATGTTCCGTTAAAACAGGGCAAACACCATTCCTTGAAACAACTCCTGGGGTGTATGGCAGAAGTCAGAGCATGGATGTCACTAAACTTTTTACATTTTAATGACAAAAAGACAGAGGTCTTGTTGTTTAAGCCTAGTGAAGGCTCCAATATCCATGCTGATCTGGGTCCTTTAACAGAACATCTGACTGAGACAGCAACTAACCTGGGCGTGAGGCTGGACAGTGACTTCAAACTTGACACGCAGATTAAATCAGTGATCAAGTCCAGCTTCTTTCATTTGAGACAACTGGCCAAGGTCAAACCATTTCTGTCACAACATCATTTTCAGATCTTAATCCATGCTTTCATCACAACTCGCCTGGATTACTGTAATTCTCTTTATGTCGGTCTGAGCCAGTCATTACTGACTCGACTTCAGCTGGTTCAGAACGCAGCTGCCCGCCTTTTAACTGGTACCAAAAAACGAGAACACATCACCCCTGTTTTAGAATC
Organism: Nematolebias whitei; assembly: GCF_014905685.2. Taxonomy (NCBI): domain Eukaryota; kingdom Metazoa; phylum Chordata; class Actinopteri; order Cyprinodontiformes; family Rivulidae; genus Nematolebias; species Nematolebias whitei. Next base: position 5,738,447 of record NC_056502.1, on the reverse strand, counting down.
ACTACATTGGCTCCCGGTTCGCTTCAGGATTAATTTTAAGGTTCTTTTATTTGTTTTCAAATGTCTTCATGGTCTCGCCCCACAGTATCTGTCCGACCTGCTCCAGCTGTACACTCCTTCTCGCTCTCTCAGGTCAGCAGATCAGCTGCTGCTGGTCGTCCCAAGGTCCAACAGGAGACTGAGAGGTGACCGAGCGTTCTCAGTCGCTGCCCCTAAACTGTGGAACGAGCTGCCTCTGCATGTCAGACAAGCTGGCTCACTTCCTGTTTTTAAGTCTTCTCTGAAGACACATCTTTTCTCTTTGGCTTTTACTTCAGTTTGAAATGTTGGTTTTAATGACTCTAAGTTATTTGTTTTATTTTATTTGTTATCTTTATTTTATTTCACATTTTTAACGTGTGGGGTTTTTATGTTTTTGTATGTCCTAGTGTACAGCACTTTGGCCAACAGTGTTGTTTTAAAGTGCTCTATAAATAAAGTTGTACTGTACTGTACTGTACTTTGTTCAAGTACAGGTGATCAAATATTTATTCAAAATTTCAAAGTCGAACTGATAATAACTGATGTTTCCTTGTGGAAGAAAACTTTTCATGATTATCTTAAATATTTTAAATATTCTCTTTTTGTGTTTCTCTTTTTATAAATTGTTTTAAAATATTTTACAGTTTGATTTGACGTGTAATCTTTATATTTTATTTATAATATTTGTAACATTTTTTTTAAATGAAAACAGCATGTCAGCCGTGTCTGGTGGGATGGATTCAGTTCCAGGACAAGTGCTACTTGTTTTATAATGAAAACTCAGCGTCGGCCTGGAAGACCTGGGACCAAAGTCGACAGTTCTGTCAGAATAATTTTTCAGATCTGGTTGTTATTAATAATCTGCAGGAACAGGTGAGCTCTGAGACAAACATCACAACTTGAACTTTCTGAATTGAACCGGTTTCAAATATTGACTCAGATTTTAGTAACTTACAGAAAGTCTAAAAATGTTTCTGATGTTTTATTTACAGCAGTTTGTTGGTAATCTCACCAAGTTCTACTTGGATGAATGGCATGGATTCTGGTTAGGATTACGTAATGTTAACAACAACTGGGTCTGGGTTGATGGACGTACTGACACTCTGGGGTAAGAACATTTCTGTTTAACAACAGAATCATTTATTCTCCTGTGTTGTCTTGTTTTGTAAATACCATCAGACTGCACATTAATGAACAACTTGTTTTATGTGAAAACTGTGTTTTATGCAGCTTCTTTTTCCTGTGAGTTTTAAACTCATGTTTTGTTTATAAAATTTGAATAAAATCTTTGTTGCTCTAACATCAGCTCATAACACAGGAAACTTGCACTTCTTGAAATTTAAAACAGGTGAATCCTATTATTGAAACTTACAACCAGCTGTTCTATGAACTTACAACTTTTCAACAGTTTGTCAAGTTTTTAAATTATATTTGAATTCTCTCTGACTGTCTTAAATGGAGATTAAAAAAACTTAAATTTGGTTCAAATGGATCACATGAGTTCACGTCTTTCAGTTTAATATAGTTCAACAAAGACGAAGCTGAAATCAGAGTCGGTCCGTTCAGTCAGGAAACGGTTCCTTTGGTTTTTAAAGCAACATCAGAACATTTTCACTTTCAGAATAGAAATTTAAAACTACAATCCTACAGTTCTTAAAACATTGAACCATGTGCTCCACAATATTAATGACAACATAAATGTCAATAAATATCACTGCCCTTCTACACGTTAAATACAGCCAAACCACAGAAGACGTTAATTAGACAAATACAATCAGGACCTTTCAGCCAAACTTTCTTTTTCTCTGCTAAACTGCTAAAGTCATTAAAAAAAATCTTCTCCTGTGATTTCAGGATTTTTATTGTTTGCTGCACAGAATTATTTCACTAAAATCTATAAACAAAATTTAAATGGAAAATGTATTTTCAAAATCATTTCAGGTTTTAACTGTTGTTCTTCAATTTACAAACTACTTTTGAAACTGTATTTGGTTCTATTCTTTTTAATTTGCAGCTGTTGGTTCTTTTGTTCACGCTCTGATGTTCATGTTTCTCATTTGAAGGTTCTGGGGGAGTACGAACATTGCCAATGAGTCTGTTCTGCTGGTTCCTGGGACACCCCCCACACAGAGCTGGAGGCGTTTAACGTCATCAAGTGCTGATAAGTTCATCTGTGAGCGTGACGCTCTGGTGTGGTCCATTTAGTTTTAACAGTTTTCGTCTTTTTCTTTGTTTCCAGAACTTCTGTTTGTTTCTGTGTGATCAGATTTGATGTTAAAACAGAGATTTGGTCTCATCTGATGAAAACAGCTGAGACACAGATTGTTCAGCTTACTTCCTGTTTCTGCAGCGACTCATAAACAACAAATATAATGATTATAAATCAATAAAATGTGATGAAATATAGGATAACAACCTTTTGAAAGTGTCAGTGAAGTAGCATTCACTGATTAGGGAGACACTTTATATTTTTATTTTGTAAATATTCATCTAAAATATTAATGTAATTTGGTTTGCATATACCTGTATGTGACACTATTTTTAAAAATCATATTTAAAGTTTTCTTGCATTTTCTTTTCAATAATTAAGTTTTCTATCCAATCACTGTATTTGTAACATGATTATTTTGTAATATTCATTATTTTGTATTATTCATAATATACTTATTTTATTTCCTCTCACCTTTTGGAGTTTGATGCTGATTTTTCAGATTGTCCCTAAACGTCTCGTGTGCTCAGCAGGTAACTTCTGCTTCCTCAGTGATCTGATTGGCTGAATCCTCTGTCACTCACCTCTTCATCTGCAGAGTCACTGAATCATTTCAACACTTTCTTCTGCTTCCTCTTCACTTCACACTCACAGTTTTAGACTTTTAAACTCTGCAGCAGCTGAACTCGACTGACAGGTTGGAGGTTTTGGTGTTACACAAACTGCCGAAGAGCTCGTTGAAAAACTGTAAAAAAAATAAAATAAATGTTTAGAGGAAAGATAATCAACTCGGAAAATATTTCTAATGAAATCTACTGATTCTTGTGAAACAATAAAAATCAATAAATCAATCTGAGAAAAGAATGTTAACGTCTGTGTAAACCTGGGGTTCTTCTTATTCTCCAATATTAACTTGGAGTCATAATTTTATTTAACTGAGTTTTTAAAAACTAAAGCAATTTGTTAAACAGTTTTTTTTTTTATAATTCAGCAAAATACTCTTCCTTACTGAACCACGTTATTCGTCCTGCATCGCGACGTGAAGAGGGAAATTAGAAATATCCTCCATCCATCTGGTTCAAGGTCAAGGTTCTTTGTCAGTTGCATCACATGTGGTACATGTGGTGGAATGAAATTGTGTACACAGGGTCCCAGTTACATCCAACAAAAGTATAAATTGTAAAAGAAAAACAGTAGTAAGATCTAAGATATGAACCAAGAAATACACTAAACTAAGAATACACTAATAGTACAAAAACAATATCCTAAACAACAGCAGCACGAACATGAGTCTGTGTGAGCAGATGAGTACGAATAAACACAGCAACATGAAATAAATCAGCAGCGTGAGATCAGCAACACGGATAATCAGCAGCCCATATCAGTAATCAAATGGCATCACAGTGATTATTTTTCACAGTGATGATCCTGATCAGAGTTGGTGTCTGTCCATCCTTCTTGTGAGTGTTTAACTGCATCTTTGCATAAGAAAAGTTCCTGTTGAAAATAGGGTTGCCAAGTGAAAACCCAAGATATCCTCCACCAGACACACACACAGTCAGTCTTTCTGTCTTTACAGGGACTTTGCATTGACTTCCATTCATTTTTCATTCATTTCTATAGCCTAATCCTGACCCTTACCCTAAACCTAACCTCTGCACCACCCCTTCCCATCCCCATGATCAGTGTGGCTGGTTTCTGTACTTTATATGTTCTGTCTAAAAAAGGTCTCTCTTGTAAATGAGTCCTCGTGGCTCAGTGAGATTAGCCTGCATAAATAAAGGTTAATTGAATGAATGAATATATATATTAGCCACCCTGATCACTGTTGTTTAGTTTCTAAATTGCTTATAGTTTCCTCAAAGAAATGGGGTGGCCAAAGATTAATTTTTGGAGTCCAAGGCCACCATTGGCCACACTCTGGCTCCTTTTTTTATGATAAGCAAATGTTAGTTTTTAAGTTTAGATAAAACTACTCCATTCATTTCTTCTTCCTCTGAATTAGGCAGAAGTTATTTTCAATCTATGTAAAACAAACCACAGAGTTTTTATTATGGGGATTAGATTTTGTTTTGTTTTGATGAAATGTAAAAACTTAAGCCTTAATACAATTTCAAGTCAGCATTTTTTTTAAAGGCATTAAACTTGAACATTTCTCAGTCAGTGAAATTTTATTGTGTTCAAAATCTGAAATAGATAATTGGATTTTGTTTTTCCATCTCTTAGGAGAACACACCTTGTTTACAGTTTTATATAATTTTTGTCTTTTGTTCCAGACTTCTCGAATATTGCGTCACGAGACTTCAGTTCAGTTTATTTATAATGTATAGCGCCAAGTCCCAACAGAAGTCATCTCAGGGCACTGAACAGAAACATTCATATATAAAAGTTATAATTTAACAATATTTATCTGGGGAGCAAACTGCTTTGAGTTTAACTCCATCACAACCATTATATGTGAAGGGACCCCCCCCCCCCCCCACACACACACACACACACACACACACACACTTTTACTATGAAACACAGTTCAGGCGGCGCAGTTTCTCTTTCTTCGTGAATTAATCCATTCCACTTGATTAATTGGAGAATACTCCAGCCACTAAAACTCCACTCCAGGTTTTCCTGGTTACCTCCACCTCTACACACAGAGCAGGAACTGTTCATGCAGCAGGTGCTGAGTCTCCTGCCTCGGCAGAAAACGCGCACATGTGGAGGAGGTGCAGGTACCTCTGTGTTGCTCGCTCGCCAGTTTATAATAATAATAATCATTTTATTTAAAAATCACCTTTCAGGACACTCAATGACACTTTACAGTAAGAACTATATCAGAAAGATTGTGTAAAAACAAACAACAAACACAGTGCAAAGATCAACAGGAATAAATTGAAATATAAAATACATAAAGAATATAAAATACATACAGCAAAGTTAAGGATAAGCGAGTCTAAAGAGATGTGTTTTCAGAGCAGTCTTGAATAGAGAAAGAGAGGTGGTGTTTTGTAAGTCAGGGGGTAGAGAGTTCCAGAGATGAGGGGCAGAGCAGGTGAAGGCCCTGCTCCCCATGGTGGAGAGGTGGGCAGAGGGTACATGGAGGTGTAATGAAGAGGAGGATCTGAGAGAGTGAGAGGGGATGGAGATGTGTAGGAGGTCAGATAAGTACGGAGGGGCAAGTTTGTGGATAGCTTTGAAAGTGAGAAGAAGAATTTTGAAGATGATGCGTGATTTAACCGGGAGCCAGTGGAGCTGCTGCAGGACTGGAGAGATGTGGTTATAGGAGGAGGTTTGAGTTATGACACGGGCAGCTGAGTTCTGGACCAATTGCAGCTTCTGGAGAGATTTGTTGGGGAGGCCATGAAGAAGGGAGTTGCAGTAGTCAATCCAAGAAGTCACAAGACTGTGCACAAGGATGGCTGTGGAGCGGGGTGTGAGAGAAGGGCGGAGACGGTTAATATTTCTGAGATGGAAATAGGCAGACCGAGTGACGTTGTTGATGTGTGAAGTGAAGGAGAGAGTGGTGTCGAGGATGACACCAAGACTCTTGACCTGAGGCGAGGGGGATAGCAGAGAGTTGTTAAGGGGGATGAGAAGATGTTCTGATTTTGAAATAGAGTTTTTGGTACCGCCAAGAATTATTTCTGTTTTGTCACTGTTTGGTTGTAGGAAATGGTTAGAAAACTAATGATTTAGCTCATTGAGACAGTCGGTGAGGATGGAGGGTGGGTGGGTGGAGTTTGGATTTGTTGACAAGTAGAGCTGTGTGTCATCAGCATAACAGTGAAAAAGGACACCAAATTTACGGAAGATGTGACCTAGAGGAAGGAGGTAAATGATGAAGAGGAGGGGTCCGAGGACAGAGCCTTGGGGGACACCCGTGGAGACGGGGGAAGACTGGGAATGAAAGGATTTGAGCTGAATGAA
>NC_056502.1:5731204-5732196 GCF_014905685.2 Nematolebias whitei | reverse complement strand
GGTCATTAGTAATTTTTATTAGAGCTGTTTCGGTGCTATGGTGGGGGAGAAAACCAGATTGAAACTCTTCATAAATGTTACTGTTGGATAGGTGAGAGTGAAGTTGACTAGCAACGACTTTTTCAAGAACCTTGGAAATAAAGGGCAGATTAGAGATTGGACTTAGATTTCTGAAGTTGGTAAAGTCAAGACCTGGTTTCTTGATGATGGGGGTGATGGCAGCAGATTTGAAAGCTGTGGGAACAATGCCAGAGGTTAGGGAGGAGTGGATGATGTTAGAGATGATGGGGAGCAGAGACGAGAGACAGGATTTAACAAGAACTGTGGGAAATGGATCAAGTTGACAGGATGAGGACTTAGACTTGCTGATAATGTCAGCAATGTCATCAGCAGAGAGGAGGGAGGGGGAGTTCAACATAGATGCTGGGTCGGTATTAGGTCCAAGGTGTTTATGAATTGAAAGAATCTTTTCATTGAAATAAGACATCAGAGAGTTGCAAAATTCTGTGGAAACCATGTGAGAGGGTAATAAGTTAGGAGATGAGACTGAACGGTTAAGGAGAGAGAACAAAGTCTTTGAATTGCCAACATTGGAACTGATGATGTCAGAGAAGTAGCTGGATTTGGCTTGAGAGTGAGCTTAGTGAGGGCAGTTGTTGACCGGGGAGGTTGATCATAAACATATATACATGGTTAGGAAGATGCTTGAGAGGAGCGCTACGTCTGTAGCATCTTAGCTTAGCAGTAACTGTGACGCTGTAAGACGCTGCAGGTGTAAGTGACGCTGTGTGTTCAGGTGCATTAAAGTTGAAATGTCTATAAAACCCCACACCTTATTGTCCTCAAGCCTCGTGAGAAACATCCTTTAGGTGAGTAGTGTTGAACACAAGTAAAAATGTCTAGTGGTGATGTTTTTTATTTCACAATAAACACAAATAGTGCTGTCCTGACGTTCTTTATTAAAGTGTATTAAAGTTAAAATGTCTTTAAAA
>NC_056502.1:5728131-5731104 GCF_014905685.2 Nematolebias whitei | reverse complement strand
GTCGCAAGTCCATCACAGGGCCACACAGAGACAAACGAGACAAACAATCATTCACTCTCTCACTCACACCTAGGGACAATTTAGAGTTACCAATCAGCCTAACATGCATGTTTTTGGACTGTGGGAGGAAACTGGAGCACCCGGAGAAAACCCACGCATGCACGGAGAGAACATGCAAACTCCACCCAGAAAGGCCCCTGGACCGGGGTTTGAACCAAGGACCTGCTCGCTGAGAGGCAGCAGCTCTACCAGTTGCGCCACCGTGCTGCCCAGCTGTTAGACTCATCAGAGTCAGAGTCAGAGTCAGAGTTTCTTTATTGTCATTCGCACCTCATGTGGTACATGTGGTGGAGCGAAATTATGTACACAGGGTCCCAGTTACATCCAACAACAAAATGCACAAGAAAAACAGTAATAACATCTAAGATATGAACCAAGAAAAACATCAACTAAATATACACTAAGCACTCATAACATAAAACATTGAACATCACCACAAACATGAACATGAGTCTGTGAGCAGATGCGCACGCATGAACACACCAACACTGAAACAGATCATGAATCTCTAACCAGAATAATCACTGTGAAAAACCATATCATGTTGCTGCTGATCTGTTTCATGTTGCTGCTGATCTGTTTCATGTTGATGTGCTCATGCGTGCACATCTGCTCACAGACTCATGTTCATGTTTGTGCTGATGTTCAATGTTTTTATGTTATGAGTGCTTAGTGTATATTTAGTTGATGTTTTTCTTAGTTCATATCTTAGATGTTATTACTGTTTTTCTTATACATTTTATTCTTGGATGTAACTGGGACCCTGTGTACATAATTTCGCTCCACCACATGTACCACATGAGGTGCGAATGACAATAAAGAAACTCTGACTCTGACTCTGATTGGATTCAGGTCTGGACTTTGACTTGGCCATTCCAACACCTGGATATTTTTATTTGTGAACCATTCCATTGTAGATGTGTCTTTATGTTTTGGATCATCGTCTTGTTGGAAGATAAATCTCCGTCCCAGTCTCTGGTCTCTTGCAGACTCAAACAGGTTTTCTTCCAGAATGGTCCTGTATTTGGCCCCATCCATCTTCCCATCAATTCAGACCATCTTCCCTGTCCCTGCTGACGAAAAGCAGGACCAAACCATGATGCTGCCACCACCATGTCTGACAGTGGGGATGGTGTGTTCAGGGCGATGAGCTGTGTTGCTTTTACACCAAACATATCGTTTTGCATTGTGGCCAAACAGTTGGATTTTGGTTTCATGTGACCAGAGCACCTTCTTCCACATGTTTGGTGTCTCCCAGGTGACAAACTTTAAACGACACTTTTTATTGATATCTTTGAGAAATGGCTTTCTTCTTGCCACTCTTCCATAAAGACCAGATTTGTGCAGTGTACGACTGATTGTTGTCCTATGGACAGACTCTCCCACCTCAGCTGTAGATCTCTGCAGTTCATCCAGAGTGATCATGGGCCTCTTGGCTGCATCTCTGATCAGTCTTCTCCTTGTTCGAGATGAAAGTTTAGAGGGACGGCCGGGTCTTGGTAGATTTGCAGTGGTCTGATACTCCTTCCATTTCAATATGATTGCTTGCACAGTGCTCATTGGGATGTTTAAAGCTTGGGAAATCTTTTTTAAATCCAAATCTGGCTTTAAACTTCTCCACAACAGTATCTTGGACCTGCTTGGTGTGTTCCTTGGTCTTCATGATGCTCTCCACGCTTTGAACAGAACCCTGAGACTATCACAGAGCAGGTGCATTTATACGGAGACTTGATTACACACAGGTGGATTCTATTTATCATCCTCAGTCATTTGGGACAACATTGGATCATTCATAGATCCTCACTGAACTTCTGGACTGAGTTTGCTGCTCTGAAAGTAAAGGGGCCCAATAATATTGCACGCCCCACTTTTCAGTTTTTTATTTGTTAAAAAAGTTTGACACATCCAATAAATTTCATTCCACTTCATGATTGTGTCCCACTTGTTGATGATTCTTTACAAAAAATTAAAATTTTCTATCTTTATGTTTGAAGCCTGAAATGTGGCGAAAGTTTGAAAAGTTCAAGGGGGCCGAGTACTTTCACAAGGCACTGTAATTGATGGACATGTTTCCTTCTGGCTGTGGAAGAAAACTTTTCATGATTATCTTAAATATTTTAAATATTCTCTTTTTGTGTTTCTCTTTTTATAAATTGTTTTAAAATATTTTACAGTTTGATTTGACGTGTAATCTTTATATTTTATTTATAATATTTGTAACATTTTTTTTAAATGAAAACAGCATGTCAGCCGTGTCTGGTGGGATGGATTCAGTTCCAGGACAAGTGCTACTTGTTTTATAATGAAAGCTCAGCGTCGGCCTGGAAGACCTGGGACCAAAGTCGACAGTTCTGTCAGAATAATTTTGCAGATCTGGTTGTTATTAATAATCTGCAGGAACAGGTGAGCTCTGAGACAAACATCACAACTTGAACTTTCTGAATTGAACCGGTTTCAAATATTGACTCAGATTTTAGTAACTTACAGAAAGTCTAAAAATGTTTCTGATGTTTTATTTACAGCAGTTTGTTGGTAATCTCACCAAGTTCTACTTGGATGAATGGCATGGATTCTGGTTAGGATTACGTAATGTTAACAACAACTGGGTCTGGGTTGATGGACGTACTGACACTCTGGGGTAAGAACATTTCTGTTTAACAACAGAATCATTTATTCTCCTGTGTTGTCTTGTTTTGTAAATACCATCAGACTGCACCTTAATGAACAACTTGTTTTATGTGAAAACTGTGTTTTATGCAGCTTCTTTTTCCTGTGAGTTTTAAACTCATGTTTTGTTTATAAAATTTGAATAAAATCTTTGTTGCTCTAACATCAGCTCATAACACAGGAAACTTGCACTTCTTGGAATTTAAAACAGGTGAATCCTATTATTGAAACTTACAACCAGCTGTT
>NC_056502.1:5725489-5728031 GCF_014905685.2 Nematolebias whitei | reverse complement strand
CCCCCCCCCCCCACACACACACACACACACACACACACACACTTTTACTATGAAACACAGTTCAGGCGGCGCAGTTTCTCTTTCTTCGTGAATTAATCCATTCCACTTGATTAATTGGAGAATACTCCAGCCACTAAAACTCCACTCCAGGTTTTCCTGGTTACCTCCACCTCTACACACAGAGCAGGAACTGTTCATGCAGCAGGTGCTGAGTCTCCTGCCTCGGCAGAAAACGCGCACATGTGGAGGAGGTGCAGGTACCTCTGTGTTGCTCGCTCGCCAGTTTATAATAATAATAATCATTTTATTTAAAAATCACCTTTCAGGACACTCAAGGACACTTTACAGTAAGAACTATATCAGAAAGATTGTGTAAAAACAAACAACAAACACAGTGCAAAGATCAACAGGAATAAATTGAAATATAAAATACATAAAGAATATAAAATACATACAGCAAAGTTAAGGATAAGCGAGTCTAAAGAGATGTGTTTTCAGAGCAGTCTTGAATAGAGAAAGAGAGGTGGTGTTTCTTAAGTCAGGGGGTAGAGAGTTCCAGAGATGAGGGGCAGAGCAGGTGAAGGTCCTGCTCCCCATGGTGGAGAGGTGGGCAGAGGGTACATGGAGGTGTAGTGAAGAGGAGGATCTGAGAGAGCGAGAGGGGATGGAGATGTGTAGGAGGTCAGATAAGTACGGAGGGGCAAGTTTGTGGATAGCTTTGAAAGTGAGAAGAAGAATTTTGAAGATGATGCGTGATTTAACCGGGAGCCAGTGGAGCTGCTGCAGGACTGGAGAGATGTGGTTATAGGAGGAGGTTTGAGTTATGACACGGGCAGCTGAGTTCTGGACCAATTGCAGCTTCTGGAGAGATTTGTTGGGGAGGCCATAAAGAAGGGAGTTGCAGTAGTCAATCCAAGAAGTCACAAGACTGTGAACAAGGATGGCTGTGGAGCGGGGTGTGAGAGAAGGGCGGAGACGGTCAATATTTCTGAGATGGAAATAGTCAGACCGAGTGACATTGTTGATGTGTGAAGTGAAGGAGAGAGTGGTGTCGAGGATGACACCAAGACTCTTGACCTGAGGCGAGGGGGATAGCAGAGAGTTGTTAAGGGGGGTGAGAAGATGTTCTGATTTTGAAATAGAGTTTTTGGTACAGACAAGAATTATTTCTGTTTTGTCACTGTTTGGTTGTAGGAAATTGTTAGAAAACTAATGATTTAGCTCATTGAGACAGTCGGTGAGGATGGAGGGTGGGTGGGTGGAGTTTGGATTTGTTGACAAGTAGAGCTGTGTGTCATCAGCATAACAGTGAAAATGGACACCAAATTTACGGAAGATGTGACGTAGAGGAAGGAGGTAAATGATGAAGAGGAGGGGTCCGAGGACAGAGCCTTGGGGGACACCCGTGGAGATGGGGGAAGACTGGGAATGAAAGGATTTGAGCTGAATGAATTGAGTGCGGTCAGAGAGATAAGATTTGAACCAGTCTAACGGAGTACCTGAGATGCCAATGGAGGTTAGTCTGTTGAGGAGGATAGAATGACAGATTGTGTCGAAGGCAGAACTTAGATCCAGTAAAATGAGGATGGACAGAAGAGCAGAGTCAGCAGCAAGAAGAAGGTCATTAGTTATTTTTATTTATTAGAGCTGTTTCGGTGCTATGGTGGGGGCGAAAACCAGATTGAAACTCTTCATAAATGTTACTGTTGGATAGGTGAGAGTGAAGTTGACTAGCAACGACTTTTTCAAGAACCTTGGAAATAAAGGGCAGATTAGAGATTGGACTTAGATTTCTGAAGTTGGTAAAGTCAAGACCTGGTTTCTTGATGATGGGGGTGATGGCAGCAGATTGGAAAGCTGTGGGAACAATGCCAGAGGTTAGGGAGGAGTGGATGATGTTAGAGATGATGGGGAGCAGAGACGGGAGACAGGATTTAACAAGAACTGTGGGAAATGGATCAAGTTGACAGGATGAGGACTTAGACTTGCTGATAATGTCAGCAATGTCATCAGCAGAGAGGAGGGAGGGGGAGTTCAACATAGATGCTGGGTCGGTATTAGGTCCAAGGTGTTTATGAATTGAAAGAATCTTTTCATTGAAATAAGACATCAGAGAGTTGCAAAATTCTGTGGAAACCATGTGAGAGGGTAATAAGTTAGGAGATGAGACTGAACGGTTAAGGAGAGAGAACAAAGTCTTTGAATTGCCAACATTGGAACTGATGATGTCAGAGAAGTAGCTGGATTTGGCTTGAGAGTGAGCTTAGTGAGGGCAGTTGTTGACCGGGGAGGGTGATCATAAACATATATACATGGTTAGGAAGATGCTTGAGAGGAGCGCTACGTCTGTAGCATCTTAGCTTAGCAGTAACTGTGACGCTGTAAGACGCTGCAGGTGTAAGAGACGCTGTGTGTTCAGGTGCATTAAAGTTGAAATGTCTATAAAAAACCCCACACCTTATTGTCCTCAAGCCTCGTGAGAAACATCCTTTAGATGAGTAGTGTTGAACACAAGTAAAAATGTCTAGTGGTGATGTTTTTT
>NC_056502.1:5722920-5725389 GCF_014905685.2 Nematolebias whitei | reverse complement strand
TATAAAGATTACACATCAAATCAAACTGTAAAATATTTTAAAACAATTTATAAAAAGAGAAACACAAAAAGAGAATATTTAAAATATTTAAGATAATCATGAAAAGTTTTCTTCCACAAGGAAACATCAGTTATTATCAGTTCGACTTTGAAATTTTGAATAAATATTTGATCACCTGTACTTGAACAAAGTGAACAAAACATAAAGAAAACAAGTTTAAAAATTTATCATTCCACTAAAGCAGCTGCCTTGATACTTTTAGGAAGTTTGTTGAAACAGTTTAACACCATCAGATCTAGTTTACTAAATATGAATAAAATTTAAAGTTCCTAAAAGAGCACTCAAAGTACTCAGGTGTCCAAACTAAAGCAACACTTGTAGGATAAACCCCCGAACAAAGCAACTTGTTTTCAGGTTGTGGGTTTCTTTGTTTGCAGATGACCGACATGAATGACTTTACAGCACTGATCACCCTGCAGCTCCTGTGGAAGATGTTTGGCAGCAACTGACAGAAGTTCACAGTTTCAGGTCACCAAAGTGAAGAACTTACTTTTGTTGGGACAGAAGACTTTAACTGGAAAAGTGTCGAAGGTCAGGATGACTCCCAGAGTCCAGTTGAGGTTGTTCCTTTCTTTTGTCAGCTTCTCAGTTTGGTTCTTCAGGACACTCGTGTTGTTCTGAAGTTGAGAGATCTGATTTTTTAAAGTCAGAATAGTTGAGTTTAGAGCTGTGTTATTGTTCTGCAGCTTTAGTTTGTCGTCCATCAGCTGCTTGGTCTGATTCATTAGGTTTATTTTCTCCACAACTAGTTGTTTGGTTTGATTTGTTAGGTTGCTATTCGCCACACTCAGCTGATCATTTTTAGCTTTGAGGTCACTGATGGTTGCTTCCTGATCCTTCATCATGGAGACTGATGGAGACAGGACACAAGTTATTCAGAAAGCATAAACTTCATATGATTTTATTCTGATTTTCAAGTACTTGTCATTTGCAATACATTTTTTAAATTATAATCCTCTGCAGTGGCTAAATAAAGTTCTGGAAGTTGAAAAGGAAACTCACTGATGACGGACAGGACGATGACGGCTATCAGCAGAAGGACACAAAGAGTCCCCAAACACACCGACATCAGAGGAGTCTGACCGTTTGCTGCCGTTTCAGCTTCTGCTTAGAAAAAATAAACGGTCAATTGGTTTGATTAGGTTTTTTGTCTGTGTTATACGCATTTTTATTAATATTATACAGTCAGCAGAGTAATTTGTGTATTAAGAGTCTAAAAAAAATAAATAAAAACAATCTGCCACTTCCTGACAAAAATTCAAAACCCTAGAAAATACATTTATTGACATGAGCTATAACATCTTTCAAGTCTAAACTCGTGTATGGGAACACAATAAAAATATTTGTTCCCTTATGGGCATATACATTTGGTGAGATTATTCTGAATGAAGGAAATGGACAAAAAAAAAATCACAATTGTCTTATTTTACAGAAACTCGTTACAGTTTCTGGAGGTTTGTACCCTGGAATACAGACGACACAACGCACTTGAAGAAAGAAGCCAAACTTTAGTTTTCATAACTAACGCTGACGTGACAGCCGAACTCGTATTTTTCAGACTATAAAGCGCAATTAAATTCATTAAATTTTCTCAAAAATCGACAGTGAGCCTTATGTGTTCATTGTGGTTGTGCTTAATGAGCTCGAACTGATTTTATGTGGTACAAACGAACAACGTTGAGAGTTATTGTGAATGAGTTGAATAAAGTTTGACTTATCTGACTGTTTTGTTTGGCTTAATGCGTTTTATAATCCGGTGCGCCTTATAGTTCGAAATATACAGTACTTATAAAATCTAGTAGATAATTGCCAGGAGCCTCATGTATGAACAGTGTCACACAGAAAGGTTGCATGTGTCAGGTTCCACACACATGTAGGGATGTATCAAAACAAGACTTGTAAGAAATTGTGACCGTCGTGAGAATGTGTGCACCTCCAAATTAACGAATGTGTGAAAACATAGTTTCCTCAAATGATCGAGGGGGTCGGATAACATCTTGGATTTCCGTATTTGGACCTGACCTGAGGAGCTTCCTCTCTGTATTAGTGTAAAGGAGTCGGGTAACAAACGATGAGACGCAGCTTCTACAAATGAATCCTGGCTGAAACGGAACAATCACTTGGGTTTGTGTCTGTTTAGAGATGACTGTTAATAAAATCCTGGTTTGCTGTCGTCTGAGTGTTGTTCAGAAAATAAAGATCTGAGCCACTTTATCCCAAAATATATTTTCTGAAGTGACAAAAGAAATTAAACTTAATCCTTCACTTTATTATTCAAACTGGACCCAATAGAATCATTAATGAATTCATGAACCTCATCCCAAATCTGACAACAGAAGAATCTTTAAACTAAATATTGTATCAATATTCTGTATTTAAACACAAATCTAGAACCTCTACATACAAACA
>NC_056502.1:5717103-5722820 GCF_014905685.2 Nematolebias whitei | reverse complement strand
AAAAACTGTTAAAAAAGACTCTCGTTTCCCTAATCTCTGT
Source organism: Nematolebias whitei (assembly GCF_014905685.2). NCBI lineage: Eukaryota > Metazoa > Chordata > Actinopteri > Cyprinodontiformes > Rivulidae > Nematolebias > Nematolebias whitei. The sequence goes on along the minus strand of NC_056502.1, from coordinate 5,722,780 downwards.
GGAAAAGTCTGTCAAATTTTATCCTGATAACAAATAAATGTTTAGAGGAAAGATAATCAACTCAGAAAATACTTCTAATGAAATTCTACTGATTCGTGTGAAACAATAAAAATCAATAAATCAATCTGATAAAAGAATGTTAATGTCTGTGTAAATCTGGGGTTGTTCTTATTCAATATTAACTTTGACTTATAATTTTATTTAACTTATTTTACAAATGTAATATTTTCAAGCAATTTGTTCAACAATTTTTTTATATATAATTCTGCAACTCTTCCTTACTGAAGCACATTATTTGTCCTGCATCACAGAGTGAAGAGGGAAATTAGAAGTATCCTCCATCCATCTGGTTGCTGTCTGTCTGTCCATCCATCCTTCTTGTGAGTGTGTAGCTGCATCTTGGCATAAGAAAAGTCCCCATTAAAAATAGGATTGCCAAGTCAAACCATACAGACACACTCACACATTTATTTTATGTATTTCCCCCTTATTTATACAAGCAGTGTCACTGAGTCACAAGGACTCATTTTCAAGAGAGACCTGTTTGGGAGCAGATTGTGGGATTTAAGGACCTTGCTCAAGGGTCTATAGTGGAGCAAAGGAGGATGGAGGCAGGCGTGAGCGTTTCTTCTTTGCCACCCACATTTTGATGTTGTCGGTACGGGGAATTGAACCAGTGACCTTTCGATCACAGGCCCATCTTCTCTAACATTCTCCCTGATTTATCTGTTTAAATAAAGGTTGAATGAATTAAGGTTTGCCATTAGAGGTAGATAATTAGTTTCATAGAGGTTCTTGTGATCTCAGCATGCCTGGTGTTCAGTTACCTTCAAGAAAGAATTCAATTTCAGACGTAAAAAAATTAATAAAATCTTCCTCAGACTGTACCATACCAAACCAATTTATTCATAGAACACTTAAAACAGCAACTAGGCCAACCAAAGTGCTGTGCAATAGAAACAAACAAGCACAGTTGAGAGGACAACATAAAATAAAAATATAGAAACAAATAGCAGCAGATAATAACTAAATGGCCAACACTGTAGACTACAGACAGGATCAAAACAAATCACACCATGTCAAAGGCAAGGGAATAAAAGTGAGTTTTCAAACGAGACTTAAAAACAGTGAGTGTGGAAGCCTGTCTGACATGCAGTGGCAACTCATTCCACAGTCTTGGACCGGCAACAGAGAAAGAAAGCCCTGTCACCTCTGAGCTTACGACGGATTCCTGGAATTGAAAAATCATCTGGTCTGTTGACCTCAGAGAGCGCGGTGGGACATATGACTGTAGAAGATCAGTGAGATGGGATGGGGCAGAACTGTTCAGTGATTTAAAAACATACATGAGTATTCTGAACTGGATCCAAAGGTGAATGGGTAGCCAGTGCAGGGAGGCCAAAACTGGTGTAATGTGCTCTCTATGGCCTGTACCAGTTAAAAATCGGGCTGCAGCATTTTGGACCAGTTGTAGTCGTGCAATGGAGGACTGACTGATTCCAAACAGAAGCGTATTATAGTAAATGAGCCTGGATGTTATGAATGCATGGACCACTGTCTCAAGATTCTTTTTGGACAATATGGGCTTCAGCTTAGACAGCCGCCTCAGCTGAAAAAAGCAGGATTTAACAATCACGTTTACATGACTTGTTAACTTTCAAGGAAGAATCCATTGTCACTCCCAGATTTGTGGTTCTTTGTTTCTTTAACGGGGCTAGAAAGGAAAGGTCGATGCAGTGGTTCATGAACGTGCCATTGGGGTGGAACAACATGACTTCAGACTTCTTCTCATTGAAACTTAAGAAGTTTAAAGCCATCCAGTCCCAGATGTCAGCCAGGCAGTCAAGAAGAGACTGAATAGAGCATGTACCTCTGTTCCTCAGGGGGAAGTAAATTTGACAGCCATCGATGTAGAAATGAAAGGGTATGTTGTGTTTGTGGAAAATAGCACCTAGTGGCAGCAGGTACAAAGAAAAAAAAAGGAGACTGAGGATGGACCCCTGCGGTACTCCCCACTGAAGTGCTACCAATGCTGAACTAAAATCCTTGATATTTGATGCAAAAGTTTCTGTCAGAGAGGTAGGATCTAAACCATTTGAGGGCTGACCCTGTGATGCCCACCAACTGCTCCAGCCTAGAAATGAGGATCCCATGGTTGATGGTGTTGAAAGCAGATGTGACGTCCAATAGAACAAGCAGCACAGAGTCACTTGCATCTGTGGCTAGGAAAACGTCATTTAAAACCTTCAGTAGAGCAGTTTCAGTGCTGTGGAGAGATTTGAAGCCAGATTGGAATAACTCTAAGATAGCGTGATCCTCCAGGAAACATTTCAACTGAGACTCAACTAACTTGTGCTCCAAAGGTTGATGGGAGTCAAACTGCAAATACTGGTCTGTGTGGGTGGGTTTGCGGTACACCTCAGTTTGCAAATGTCCTCTATCAGAGACTGAGACCTCACTGTCCAAGAAAGCCAGCCTGACGTTTTTTACATCTTCTCGTGTGAACTTGATGTATTTATCCACAGAGTTGATGTGGTCAGTAAAATGTTGGACTTCCTGAGATTTAATTTTAACCCAGGTGTCGTCAACATACCTGAACCAATGACTTGGTGGTGTCCCTGAAAAGGACGTCAAGGCTTTCTCAAGGTCATTAAAATGATCGGCACTAGGGGGGTTTTCCAGAGACCTGAAAAAATCTTCCAGCTCATCAGTGCCATTGAGCGCGTCTGAGTTGTATAACAATTTGTGAAAGTCTCTAAAGCAGGAGTTAATTTCTGCATTATCAGCATGAAGTATCCCCCTCTCATCTTTTATAACCGGGATTGTTTGTTGTACTGACCTTTGGTGTAGTTGATGTGCAAGCAAACGACCTGTCTTCTCCCCTGTTTCATAATAGTTAGTTCTCGTCTTGGATATAAGATATTCAGCTTGTTGTGTTGAAAGAATATCAGATTCAGTTTTTAATGATATACATTTTTTGGAAAGGTCTGCTGATGGTGAACTACTATATAACTCATCCACTTTTAATATTTCTTCAGTTAGTTTTTGAAGACGTTGGTTATTTCTCTTGTTTTTTCTGGCACAATATGAAATTGTTTTGCCTCGTAAATAAGCTTTTAAAGCATCCCAAATTGTCAGAGGTGACATTCTTGGAGTTTGATTAACTTTTAAAAAGAAGCTGATTTCAGATGAAATATATTTCACATATTCCTCTTCTGCTAGCAGAAGGTTGTTACGGCGCCAGAGACGATATACAGGATGTACGTTAGGGATAAGCAACTTCATAGACAGTGGTCCATGATCTGAGATGACTATACTTCCATAATCACACATTGTTATTTGTTGCAAAATTCTCTTATCAAGAAATATGTAGTCTATACGTGAGTAATGTTGGATTTAATATTTTATACCTTTTTATAATTCCTATCAAGCACTCAAATGTCAGGTCATATAAAGTGTGTGTGTGTCTTTCTTCCAAGGTTGAACTATGTTTATAGAAAGTGTTTGCTAATTCTAACTAGTTGACCTTTAAATATAATCTCATAGTAGCTAAAGATAATTTTACAAGTTCACATTTGATAAATTACAAGCAATCAAATCTGCCAGAGAGCAGACTGATTAACATAAATAAAGCTAGAACAGCTCTTTAATTTAGACAGTATAGTTTGACTAAGTAAAATCAAATTAAGAGTATAACCATGATCCAAATAAAACCACGAACATAAGTTAGATAATATAATTATTCCTAGAAATAAACAACTATTTCAAATCAGTGTTATCACTAAGGTATAATCACGTTAAACAAACAGTGTTAACAGTTTTAAACGCAGACACAGAAACTAAGATGAATCTGCCTTAAAAACAGAATCAGACCTCCAACAGATATTGAAGTAACACCCAGGAGGTAGGTAATAATTAATAGTTATTAATTATTACGCATAAACAATTTAGACACGAATCATTTTATATCCCTAAAGTATAATAGCAAGTTAAACTTTAAACAAAAGCCGATTTCAGTGAACCAAAACTTATCTGAAATATAGACGTAACGTCCTTGAGGGGGCGGGCTAAGTCGTAACCATAGCGACAGAAGCTGAACCAATCAGGAAGCTAGCCTTCTCAAACGGGGATAAAAGGCCGGGAATGACGCACGCGCACTGAGCATTTTCAGGGAGGCACGCACGAGGCGGTTTGTTCTTAATGCTCCATTTATATGCATATATCTTATTAATGTAACTGTTTGTCTCTGAATATCTGTAACCCATGTTGTGTCAAATAAATCTTTTATACGAAGGGCGACGCCTCCGCCGTTTTGAACACGACGTGGTATTCTATCCACAACAAAATGGTGACCCCGACGTGATACAGTAGGTTTTATGGACTCAAGAGAAAAAGTAATAGATCCTGGAACTAAGGTTACGGATGCGTCAGATATCAACAATACCATAATTTTCTAGTAGTGAGTTAACAGATTTAGCAGATTTTGACAGGGGTACTCTCGCCTTGACACTCAGATCCACTGGCGAAAGTGTGCAATTTGCATCACCTGTTATTATAAGATTATAAGTTGACATATTTGGTAAACTTGAAAATAAATTATTGAAAAATATTGGGTCAACTGAATTTGGTGCGTAAAAACAGACTAAAATTACTGGTAGGGTGCATCTCTTTCCAACCACAATCACACAACGACCGATGGCATCCGGATGTACACTAGATGCTGTAAACTGCACATTGTTATTAATTATAATAGCGACCCCTCTTGATTTTGATGTAAAGTTGGATTGGAACACTTGTCCCGACCATTTCCTACAAAATCTTGTTTTATCATCTATGCATATATGTGTCTCCTGTAGGAAAGCAATGTCTGCTTTAAGCTGCTTCAAATGTCTCATAACTCTTTAAAATTTTACTGGACGATTAAGTGATTTTACGTTCCAGTTCACAAAGTTAACTGGACAACCATTGATGGTTTTTAGATTATTTACATCAACCATTCTAGTAAAATATATTTTGTAGAAGTTACTCAGTGATCCCACATCCTGATTTAAACTTGTTAAGAAAATATGAACATATCTTGCAAAACAAACCCAACAGCAAACCTGATCTGGTATCAGCCCTCCCACTTCTCCCACAAGAACAGGGTGCACCCAGTACCCAATAGAAGGAAATCCACACATATTTTGTGCTTATCTTGATGAAAGAGAGAGGAAATAAAAAGTCAACACCTGTTATTAGGACCCTACTCAACCTGGAATAAATAAATAATAATAATAAACAAACAAACATCTCTAGAGAACTGACATGTTTCATCACCCAAACATAATTAATACGGGATATAAACAAACCATAAAACTGTCAGCAACAGAATATTAATTTTACAGTCACTTCCCTTCATCAGACGTGGAGAGGATCTTCTTCACATAGTCCATGACTTTTACAGGATCTACAAAATCCTTATTCCCCCCCCCCCCCCCCATGCGAAATACGGAGCTAGATCTTTTTATTCTTCCAAGGTGTTTTCATCTTTCGCAACTCGCACTCATTTCTGTGCACAGCTGTTTTGATAACAGCTGTGCACAGCTGCGTTCATGGGGTCCTCCCCCACAAAATTTGGAACAAAAGAGATGCTATTTCCTGCATTTTGGTGTATTTTAACAGGTTGTTAAACATCTGT
>NC_056502.1:5716864-5717093 GCF_014905685.2 Nematolebias whitei | reverse complement strand
GATCCTCACCACATATGATAGAGTGAGTTCAGTCCACAATAGTTCTGAGCATATCTAAACCTCTTTAGAGGGCTGGTGGTTGTTGATCACGGTGGTAGCAGTGTTTCGGGGTCCTGTGGTGAACTTTGTGAACAGTGTATCCGTGATGAAGGGTCCACGTGCACCGCTGTGACTCGGCTAGACTCTTTCAAACATGAAGCTCCAGGTGTGCAGCTGCATCCTGATGCAA
>NC_056502.1:5713415-5716764 GCF_014905685.2 Nematolebias whitei | reverse complement strand
CTGGAACTGAATCCATCCCACCAGACACGGCTGACATGCTGTTTTCAAGAGAAAAACAATGAAAAATATAAACTGTACTGCTGTGAAAGTTACATTGTTTTGAAACTATATATATAATATTCAGGCTTCTATAAGGATTATGATCTTATAGATAATTAAAAAAGAACTTGTACTGGACATGTTTTGTTATTGATGTATTTTAGTATGGAGCATATCATCATTGAATCTATAAACCCTTTCACAATAAAGCCTAACATTAAAAAAAAACTTTTCTTCTTTAGACTATAAAATCTCTAAAACAAACAATATTCTCCTCTAACTGCTGTGAAAAGATGAGTTATTGTCTGACGAGGCTGACACCCTGTCTTTGTGAAAGATGCACAAACTTAATTATTATTATTTATTCTTAACTTTGCTGTATGTATTTTATATTCTTTATGCATTTTATATTCTGTATGTATTTTATATTCTTTATGTAATTTATTCCTGTTGATCTTTGTTCTTACTGTAAAGTGTCCTTGGGTGTCATGAAAGGCGCTTTTTAAATAAAATGATGATGATTATTATTATTAATTATTATTATTATTGAAGTAAATCTTCATGTTTTTATAGATGTTATCTGCTCAGGTGAAGGCTTCAAAGAGTCAACCTGATGTCTTCGGCCTCTGAAGGATTAAAGTTTTTGTCGCCACACATCTGTTCAACCAGTTTACAGTCAGAAACCAGGTCCCACAGGTCCCTAACATCTGCTGGTCCACAGAATGTAACTCATTTTCTTTACAGTCGACACTTCAGTGGTTGTATTCTTTCCCTTTTCTGAGAGACTTTAATTATTAATTTGGTGCAAATAAAAACATCTGACCCCTGAGTCATGTGAAAAGATAACTCTCATTGTTCTCTCAGCAGACAGTCAAAATCAAAGAGTTTCTATTGTCAGGTCATCCTAATAAAACAAACTCACTTTTGTTGGGACAAAATGTGTTTACTGGAAACGAGTCAAAGGTCAGGATGACTTCCAGTCTCCTGTTGAGGTGGTTTCTTTCTTTTCTCAGCTCCTCAGTTTGGTTTGTCAGAGTTCTCCGAGCTTCCATCAGTTGCTTTTGCTCGTTCATCAAGACGTTGTTTTCAGCTCTACAGTTCTGATTTTTGGCTGTGAGCTCTTCGATTGTTCCTCCCGGACTCCTCATCACCACCGCGACTAGAAGCAACAGCAGACGACAACCACGTCATTCAGTAAATGTAAGCATCAGTTAAAGAGAAAACACGTTTTAATTGTTCCTCGGCTTCTTTTTCAACCTTCATTTGCAATATTTTGTTTTGAAATGGAAACCAGCCACACACGTTTTTCTGATTCAAAGCTGCTGTACTGATCAAATATTAGTAACGTTAAACAGGAAACTCACTTTGGACCAACAGGACGATGACGGCCACCATCAGAAGGACACAAAGTGTCCCCAAACACACCAACAACACGTGAGTTGAACGTTTAGCTGCTGTTTCAGCTTCTGTTCAGAAGGAGGTCATGTTTTTACACCGACAGGAAAAAGTTAAATGTATAATTTGTGGGATTTCTATGCATATTCTTTAAGTTTCAGTCAAAAACTCACCTAATGCGCTGGTTCCCAGTTTGACTTTAGAAAATATCTTCTGCTCTTTTTCTCCATGAGAAAATAAAATAAAAACAGTTTGAGGAACTGATGAGGTGAAACAGTCAACTCATTTTACTCCTCAGTTTGTTCTGTAGTTGGGAACATTTCTTTCATTTAATGAACTAAAGTAAAAACTTACTTTGATCACCAGCTGCAGGCTCTTCCGGTGTTTCTACAGAATGAGTGTTCAGCTTCTCCTTTTCTGCTGAACAAAAGAAATAAGAAGAGAATTAGAGACCAAATAATGTGTACATGATAAAAGATGATGTCCTCTGCAACAATCTGTCAGGTCTCTGCAAGCAGCTCAAACTCTTATTGTATTTAAGTTGTTTTCCATATTTAATTTAAATCATATTTAATTATTCCGTAGTTTTTTGCAGTTGTCTTCAGAATAAATCATAAATCAATCATCAGGTCCTCCTACGTCTTGTCGAAAAGATCCATACTACATGCGCAAACTTCATTGCTGCATACTGTATTGCTTACGCATTTACTGATAATAAATGGGCTGTAAATTGATAGTTTCGTGTAATTACTTCAATAGCGTGACAGAAACAGACCGTTTTAGAACGTAGGTCGAAGAAAGGAAAAGTTCAAGGCTGAAATTTGCAAATATAAAAATGGACATCCAGGATGTAAAAGCAGCTCCTGAGGCTCCAATCGTTGCTGGATTTCTGAGTCCCTGACATGAAAACATCAGGACCGGGACAAATGATGGTCTACGGTTGGGAAAACCTCAGAACAACGGGGAGCGCTACAACGAGCCGAGGCCGGCTGCTGTGGACCTAATTCAGCTGTCCTTTGTCTCTGGGACCACTTAAACTGGACTAAAGAGAACCTTCTGCTCACATAAGAGCCAAGAACTGAGAGGAACTCGTGTAGACAAGTACGTAGTTTTTCCCTATTTTAGTAAAATACATTTGATGCTGCAATAAAATATAAAACTTACTTGGTGCTGTAGTCACGGGCTTCTTTGATTTTACTTCAGAATAAATAGTCTGGTCATCGTTTTGTTCTGAATAACACAAAGAAATGTTTGAAGGGCATGACAAAATGAGCAGATGTTTAAAAAAATATTCACAATAAGACAATACAGTTTAATTTAAAGCAGAGCGTTGATCTATTTAAAGGTAACACCAACTTTTCAAGAGAAGCAGGAGAAGGTGATCACATTTTTTAAGGGCTAACTTTATTTATTTATTTTAAATGCTAAATTTGATATTTACGTCTCCTAAATTAATGGGACCACTTTAACATCTGGGTACAAAGCATCTCCAAACAAAGACTATTATAAAACCGGAGTAATTTACTTTGGGCTGTTGCTCAAGAGTTTTAGCTTTTGTCCCCAGAACTTGTTGTCAAGTTCCCCTTTACATTTGTACAAGAAAAAGAAGAGGAAATGATTCAGAACAGATTATCTTATGCTCCGGCTGTAAGGGTAACTGTGTCGACCCTAAATATTTGGAACCATGCAGACTGAGCACGCCGATGATTCAGGCTCCTAAACCAACGTCAGATTGAGAGAAACAGATAAACTGGACAAGATGTAGCGGTTCAGCATGGTTGCTCGTTCTTCTCCACACATGAAAAACATTTTAACGAAACTGTTAAAGAACTGCACACAGATTATCAGAGTCAGAGAGTCAGAGTCAGAGTTTCTTTATTGTCATTCACACCTCATGTGGTACATGTGGTGGAGC
>NC_056502.1:5707981-5713315 GCF_014905685.2 Nematolebias whitei | reverse complement strand
TTGAACATCAGCACAAACATGAACATGAGTCTGTGAGCAGATGTGCATGCATGAACACATCAACATTGAAACAGATCAGCAGCAACATGAAACAGATCAGCAGCAACATGATATGGTTTTTCACTGTGATTATTCTAGTTAGAGATTCATGAGTCTAACAGCCTCAGGGTAGAAGCTGTTCCTCAGTCTAGTGGTTCTACACTTAATGCTCCTTAACCTCCTTCCTGAGGGGAGTGGGGCAAAAAGTGTGTGTGCTGGGTGGGTGGGGTCCTTCATGATGCAGGTGGCCCTCTTCCTGCATCTGGAGGTGTAGATGTCTGTGATGGTGGGGAGGCTGATTCCAACAGATTTTTGTGCAGCCTTCACCACTCTCTGCAAAGCTTTTCTTTATGGAGCATGGGCTACAAATCCAACAAACCAATCTAACAAACCATCCACAGGACCTGACTTAACTTTGTTAGATTTTTCTGTCTGGATTATTATTGCATCAGGATATTTAGCAAATCAAATCTTATTTATAAAATCGTAGGAGCCACTCACCTTTGTGAGTTACAGTCGTGTTTTTGAAGACCAGTGAGGAATAATTGGGATCTTCATCCATCTCTCCACACTGCTGTTGCTGCTCAGAGCAGAAAATGACTTCAGTTTATCAGAAGCTGTATGCTTGGGGCCACAGAATAAAAAAAAAAGGTTGGTGTGACATGATATAAAGAACTAATAAGTTCCTTTTTTGCCTAAATGTTGAGTAAAGACCAACCTTAACCAAGTGTTTTGTCATCTATTATCATTAATAGGAAGTCTAACAAGGTTGAGTCAGGTCCTCTTCACATATTTTTCTTTGCTGAAACATTTAGTCTTTTATCAAAAAGACTTCAGCCTGAGGAGCTGCAACAAAAGGTCTCTTTTCAGGTCTCTCTTGTAAATGAGGCTCAATGGGATTAGCCTTTCTAATAAGCAGCACCTTCTCATAGCGCATCAACCAGTTTGCTGGTTACATGTAAAACTAGCTGTTCACATGCAAAAGGAGGACCATCAGTCTAACAAGTGGCCATTAGTGCCCGGATGGCCACTTGTTATTCACAGAAGGCTGAGTGATACTTGCAATAACAGCATTGTAGGAGGATGGCAGTTTAACATGGAGGCCTTTGCCCCAGTTTAATGATGGACGAGTTATCTTCACAAAGATGGCTTCCTTTACTCCTCTCTCAAACCAACTCAGTTTTATTTTGGTAAATTAGCAACATTGCAAACAAGGAAAACAATATAAAGTACTATTAAACAAATCAATAATTTACCAAAAAATTAATAGGCTGAAGCCAAGGCTTACACTTGCCCACCCTATTCATAGACTCAGTGGTGTACAATAATGAAATATATCTACTGTCCATATACATACATGCATAAGTACACATACACACATTTATATTTAAATATGCATGTATATAATACATATACATACTCACATTACACACCGGTACATACATGGTTACACAAACATATATACATCTAGATAACATAAGCTTTTCCAACAATTTTCAATCAGGTCATCGGGGCAGTTTCTTTTTTTTTGCTGAAACGTTTCACCTTCCATCCAGAAGGCTTCATCAGTCAAGTAAACACACAACACAAAACTGATTCTTCCCCCAAGCAGCTTTCTCCAAAGTGGAACAAACCAGTTATGTTGGTGCTAAGATGGTGTCTTTGGCACGCCCGCTCTTCTTGTGCTGGTCCTCGTCCTCATCGAACCTTCCGGATGGAAGGTGAAACGTTTCAGCAATAAAAGAAACTGTCCAGATGACCTGACTGAAAATTGTTGGATTGTATACCTGGATTATTGCGCATGGACTATTTTTAATATAAGCTTTTATAATTTTACATTTTAAGATTCTTTTAAAGTTCACCAAAAAAAGCATATAATTTGAGATCATCATCCAGTTAGTTCCACAAATTCACGCCGATAACTGAAATGCATCTGGATTTTATTTTACTTTTCTCTTTAGATTATTCAAATATTAACAAACCTCGTTATATTTACTCTCTCTTAAATTAAATAATTTCTGAATTTCAGAAGGAAGATTTTTATTCAATGCTTTATACATTATTTCCAGTATTTTTATATATACTAGGTTTTGAAGTATTACTTTGAATAAAAAGTTTATTAGTTGGTTCACAATATTCCACGTTATTAATAAGCCTACTTGCTTTTTTGTGTAACTTTACTAATATGTCAATAGTTGTTTTATTTGCATTTCCCCATATATTTCTGAGCAATTTGACAAATAGGGCATAACCAAGGAAGAGTATATAATATGCATGCCATTTACATTTATTAAATATTTTATTTTAAACAATATTCCAATAGTTTTTGCAATTTTATTTCTAATATATTCAATATGAGGCTTCCAACTAATTTTCTTGTCCAGAATGGTACTTAAAAATTTTGTTTCATAAACTCAGTTGATTTTAACTCATTTATAAGTAACTTTACATTATTTTAAATCTGATTACCAGGAAATACCATAAATTTAGTTGTTGTTGTTTTTTTTTCACTTAAAGATGGCTTATCATAATCGAACCACTTTTTTTTAAACTCGGCTAGCTCTTTTTATACTATTTGTATTAGTTCATCCATATTATTTTCAGAAAATAAAAAAGTTTGTGTCATCAGCAAACATAAATTTCAAAGTATTGGATACTGTAAGGCAGCACGGTGGCGCAACTGGTAGAGCTGCTGCCTCTCGGTGAGCAGATCCCTGGTTCAAATCCCGGGCAGGAGCCTTTCTGGGTGGAGTTTGCATGTTCTCTCCGTGCATGCGTGGGTTTTCTCTGGGTACTCCGGTTTCCTCCCACAGACCAGAAGCATGCATGTTAGGATGATTGGTAACTCTAAATTGTCTCTAGGTGTGAGTGAGTGTGAATGGTTGTTTGTCTCTATGTGTCCCTGTGATGGACTGGAGACCTGTCCATGGTGTCCCCGCCCCTCACACAGTGATTGCTGGACATGGACACTGGCGACCCCCGTGACCCAAAAGCGGGTAAAAGATAATGGATGGATGGATTGTTGGATACTGTAAAAAATATCTTTTAAATAAAGGATAAATAATTTAGGTCCTAGAACTGAGCCTTGAGGAAGACCACGTTTTATAGTTTCAATTTGTGACTTTGTGTTATTAATTTGTACATATTGTAGCCTATTAATTCAATTCAGTTCATTTATATAGTGACAAACTACTCAAATAACTGTTTAACCACTGATGTGCAACCCCAGTAAGCCATATTGTTCATATTTTCCCAGTAGTCGTTCATGGTCAATAGTGTCAAATGCCTTACACAAGTCAATGAACACACCCACTTTATTAAGTCACAGGTAAAGCTGTAGAGTTGTTTCTGAAACTGTACTGGTGCTCATTTAATATTGGTTTTATTAAGAAAGGAGTCCAGCCTTTGTATGAATATTCTTTCCAGAATTTAAAAAAATTGTTGTAGCAATGATATATGTCTATAATTTGTTTTTGTTTTTTAATTGCTTATCACCACTTTTGTGGACTGGAAAGTCCTTGGCTATTTTCATTTTTGTCAGGAAAAAATTCCAGTTAAGTGTGATCTATTACAAATGTAGGTGAGAGGTTTAATACTATTATAAATTACTTCTTTCACAATAGCCATATCAATGTCATTACAGTCTTTGGATTTCTTATTTTTTTAAAGTTTATCTACTGCTATGACCTCACTTTCACTCACTCATCCAAGAAACATTGTGTTAATATTATTGAATGTATAACTGAGTTTTTATCTCTGATCTTTGGCAACTCATTTACTAAATTAGGATCAATATTAACAAAGAACTGATTGAAGACTTCAACAATATCCTCTTTACTTTCCATTGTGGTGTTATGTTTAATATATATTGGGAAATATCTGTCTTAATAATTTTTAATGACACTATTAATTATCTTCTATGTAACCTTAATATCATTGCTGCATTTTGCGGCTATTTTTGCAATAGCCTATTATAATCATACAGTTTTTGCTTTTTCAGCACTGATGTTAATTTGTTTTTATATATTTTATAATTTTCTCCTTTTTCCTGGGTTGGATTAGAGTTAGTAATAAATATATAGGATTACTAATAAAATCCTTATATAGTTTTTTTCCCTTTTTACATGACTTTTCCAAACTCCTTATCATCCAGGGAGTCAATCTGTGTTTTGATGTCTGTTTGTATTTTTTAAAGGGACAATGATGATTATAGCTTCTTGTAAACATTTCCAAAAATGTAAATTATACGACTCATTAACGTCATCAACATTAAAACATTGCCAATTAAAATTTAATAATTCTGTTTTCATTTTTTCCACAGCTTCAGGTAATTTAGCTCTAGCTAAATTAGAAGTTGGCGTTGTCATATTTAAATTAAACTGATTACTAGTATCCAACACAGTAAACACTGGCAAATGATCAGTAATATCAGTTATCAGCCATCCACTTTTTGTTTTCACATTGAATTTGTTTATAAAAAATATTGTCAATCAATGAAGCACTGTCTTTGGTTATTCGAGTAGGTTTTAATATTAATGGATAAAAACCTAAACCAAACATTGTGTTGACAAATTTGTTTTGATATGCTCATTTCAACAAATCAATGTTAAAATCTCCACAAATAAAAGTAAACTTTTCATTTTAAAAAGTTAAATCTGGTCCTCTGGACATTCAAAAAAACAAAACAAAGCAAATCAACAAAAAAATGTAGAAACGTTTCGTCTCTCGTCCGAGAGACTTCCTCAGTCTGAGGTGCTGTATTCAGCTCAGTCTCTTAAATAGCACCTTCTTAGAGTGGATCAACCAGTTTTGCTGCTGACAACCAAAACCAGCTGATCACATGCTCAAGAAGGACCAGAGTTTCCAAATATCTGGCGTCTGTACTCACCCCTTTAGTTGGCAGCTCAGAACACCACATACAGAACACCATGGACTTTGTGGACAAGGTGAGGGATGTCATCATGGAGACTGATGAAACAATGGTCTCTTTTGATGTCACATCACTCTTTACGTGCATTCCTGTTGATGATGCAGTAGAGGTGGTCAGTTTAAGATTAAAATCAGACACCACTCTGAGCAGCAGGACCACGCTTTCCACAGAACAACTGTGTCAACTCTTGAAACTGTGCCTGCAGTCAACCTACTTCACATATGGGGAGCAATATTATAGGCAGAAACATGGGTGTGCTATGGGGTCTCCAGTTTCTCCTATTGTTGCCAACCTGTACATGGAGGAGGTAGAAAAGAGAGCCTTGACGTCCTTTTCAGGGACACCACCAAGTCATTGGTTCAGGT
>NC_056502.1:5706021-5707881 GCF_014905685.2 Nematolebias whitei | reverse complement strand
CATACAATGATGAAATTGGCTCTCTGCTTTTAACCCATCCACCACCAGGTGGAGCAGTGGGCAGCTATGGAAAGCGCCCAGGGAGCAACTGGGGATAAGGTGTCCTGCTCAGAGACTCGATTTAATTTATCTTTATAAATAAAGGTTGAATGGGGAAAAAAAAAATCACAGAACTGGATCATTTTTAAACAATAAGCTGACTGACAATAATTATGTTTAATTTACCAAATGCTTTAATAAAAGAGAACATTAAAGATACGCAACAAATTTAATATAAAAAAGGGGAAACTTTTCATTTTCTGAACTGATCAAGTCTTATGTCAGCTTTGTTTTGTTGAACTAAAGTACCTGAATCAAGCTGAACTGATTTGATCTGTTGTTTTAAAATGTGATATAACGTGAATAATACACATCAAACATTTCACTCCTATTTTTTTTTTACCTTAAGCTTTATTATTTATGATCATTTAAATGTATGCAGGAGTAGTTAGTGCTGCGTTTGTGCTGCTTTGGTTTCTGAGACACAGCTGAAGGTGGATGAAGACGCTTCATCCCCGCGGGACATGCGGTCAGCGTCTCTGCTGGCAGCAGCGTGTGCGCGAGCTGGTGCGCCTGCTGCAGCAGTAACATCCACTCCACAGATTGGACAGCGTCTCCTCGTTGTATTTTTAATAAATAATCAAAATAAAAATGTGCAATGATTTTGGACTTTTAGTGGTGGAGATTTGAGTTGCCGGAGCGCACACGGTGAAAATGAGGGAGTTCCCGGATCTTGTTCTGGCAGGATCCGGCTCAAGTTCACCAATGTTCAAGGACCACCTCTGCCTGCAGGAGGAACCACCCCTGCAGTCAGAGATGGGGCCATGACAACTTTCAAACAATTTTAAAAGTCGTTTCTGGTGATAGCTGCTGTTTTTATTTATTAATTTTATTTATCTTTAATCAGCTGTTGCAGTCATTGGTTCTGTTGTTCACGCTCTGATGTTCTTGTTTCTCATTTGAAGGTTCTGGGGGAGTAAGAACGTCAAGAATGAGTCTGTTCTGCTGGTTCCTGAGACACCCCCCACACAGAGCTGGAGGCGTTTAACGTCATCAAGTGCTGAAAAGTTCTTCTGTGAGCGTGACGCTCTGATGTGGTCCACTTAGTTTTAACAGTTTTCTTCTTTTTCTTTGTTTCCAGAACTTCTGTTCGTTTCTGTGTGATCAGATTTGATGTTAAAACAGAGATTTGGTCTCATCTGATGAAAACAGCTGAGACACAGATTGTTCAGCTTACTTCCTGTTTCTGCAGCGACTCATAAGCAACAAATATAATGATTATAAATCAATAAAATATGATGAAATATAGGATAACAACTTATTTGAAATGTCGGTGATGTAACGTTCACTTAATAGGGAGACATTTTATATTTTTATTTTGTAAATATTCATCTAAAATGTTAATGTAATTTGGTTTGACATATATCTGAAACTATTTTTAAGCATTTTTAAAAATTGTATTTAAAGTTTTCTGTCACTCTCCTCTTCCTCTGCAGAGTCACTGAATCATTTCAACACTTTCTTCTGCTTCCTCTTCACTTCACACTCACAGTTTTAGACTTTTAATTTCTGCAGCAGCTGAACTCGACTGACAGGTTGGAGGTTTTGGTGTTACATAAAAGTCTGTCTCTCTAATCTTTGTGTAAAAGTCTGTCACATTGTATGCTGAAGATAAATAAATGTTTTCTGATAAAATAAAAACTACTCAAGATATTTAATGCAAAAAGTGTGATTCATGTTAAAGTATGTAAATAAAAACAAAGTATATATATATATATATATATATATATATATATATATATATATATATATATATATATA
>NC_056502.1:5688014-5705921 GCF_014905685.2 Nematolebias whitei | reverse complement strand
GGGGGGCAGGCGGAGACCGCTGATCATGACAGTAGCTTTTACACTGAAAGATGCCATTGGGACAAAATGTGAAACGTGAGTGCACACAGAAAAATACAGATTTATCAAACTGTGCACACTCATGTTTCTGCTCACTTTCCTTCATTCGTCTTGATAAACATGGAACTGAGTGCACGTCAGACACGTCTCCTGACACATCTCTATTTAAATATGCAAGTAGATGTAAAAGAATCAAAGTTCATGCTTAATAATCCAGGTAAAAAAATCCAACTACGTTCAGTCAGGTCATCTGGACGGTTTCTTTTTGTTGTTGTTGAGACGTTTCACCATTCATCCAATGGACTTCATCAATCTAAGGAGCCACAAACAAACTCAGTCCCACAAGCAGCTCACTCCCATCAAAGCTCACCCCAGTTTTTCATTCATCCTTTATTTACACAGATAAATCACATTGAGCCACGAAGATTCATTTACAAGTGAGATTTGTTTAGACAGACAAAAAGTGATGAAAGTAACAACATGTATAGGATTTGGAGGCAAAAATAATCCTATCCAACTCTCACTCCTTGGCCGAGGAGAGAGAGCCTGATATTGATAAAAACACCCCGTGCATCGGCACATAGTGACGTAGACATTCCGCAGGGGAGATGACAAGAGCGGTGATCATGTCAAGGACACTCCAGAGACACTGAGTTCTGATAAGAATGGTACAATCAGTCCGTTCCCTCCCTAAACTCTCTCGACGGTGCCGAAATTGACCTAGGACTGCACCAGAGAGAAACCAAGAGTCCTAAAATGACACAATGTTTATTCAGCTGGGTCCCTCTGATAGATCCTCAGACTTCCTCGGTGGGAGGGGCAGAGCATCAAATTTACAGGGCCTCCAGGCAAGTTGAGATAAATTACCTTTCGGAAGATATATATAGAGAGGCTCTTAAGCAGTTTCACAAAAAGGACAGAGCAAAAGCAAAGTGGAGTAGGGAGAGTGGGAGGGAAGCATCCGCCCTCAACAAGGGTAAGTGGTGAAGTGCAGTAGTTTGGGAGTGTGCTGCTTGTGGGACTGAGCTTGTTTGTGGCTCCTTGGATTGATGAAGTCCTTTGGATGAAGGACGAAACGTTAAAAAAAAAGAACCCTCCAGATGACCTGACAGAACTTTGATAGATATAAAAATGTTGTGCATGTGTGAGTCTTTTCTCTGCACGAACAAATATGATGTCTAGATGCAGCAAAACGAGGAATTGAATGGAATATACAGTAAATAATGAGATGGTCAAAAATGTTAGTGGGGTTTAAAAAAGAGAAGATGTTTGCCACACAAACACAAAGAGGAATGATTGTGTGTGTGAAGCTGCAGTTGTTTAATTAAATGAACTGGGAGACGTTGATCTTCTGGTGGCGCACTTCTGAGTCTGAGGCATTTCCAACTTTACACAGCACCACTATTACTGTAAACAATATAAATAAATAAAAGATGCTGTGCCTCAACAGTGGGGGTTAAGCCACAATGTGGGGAAATCTGACTTATCTGGGTGTCCCATGGATGAGGTCATCACATACAGCTGGCATGGCACGATCAGGGATGCCAGAGAAAAACCCAATCAGTGTTTACTTGGTGTGATTCCTCCAGCAGCACCACAGCTGACATTCATTCACCATTACAAACTTTTACACAGCTGTTTATGGACATACATGTCATTATCTGCACCTTGTCGATCTGAGGAATCATCGCCGGTGAGTTGTTCTGGATTCATTTGCTGATCCAACACCATTTCTTTCTGAGTGAGGATGGAAGTCCACCTTCAAGAATTCCCTCACATTTTATGCTCCTCAGCTGTCTGTGACCCTTCCTCATGGATACACTGCCACCAAGTTCACCCCAGGACCCCGATACGCTGCTACCACCATGCTCAACAACCACCGCCCCTCTAAAGAGGTTTAGACGTGCTCAGAACTATTGTGGACTGATAGCAGTATCAGATGTAGTGAGGAGCTCACGGCATTGAAGCTCTCACTAAGGTCTTGTGATTCTGAGTGATTCTTCAGGTTGTAGTGATGTCAGCTCGGTCACTGTGCCGCCTCTGAACGTCTGTCATTGGAGAACCACGCAACAATAAGTGTGCAACCTTTCTAATGCTGCCTAATGTTTTCTGCCCTGACATGAATAATTGTGTTGATGGTGTGACGTGTGTGCATGTGAACATGTAGAACCTTTGTCGTGGAAAATAAAGATTCCCAAACAATCAGGTTTCATTATTTTTTAAAGCTTTGGAGAACAGCCAACAATTCACAGCAGATCAATGCATTTACAAGAACACACTCATCAATGCCTTCTCCTGTCTGAGGTTCCAATTACTGTCCAGATGTTATCAAAGCAGCTGTGCACAGAAACGACTGGGAGCGCGGAAGATGAAAACACCTTGGAAGAATAAAAAGATCTACGTCTTTGTCCAATTTAGTTTATTTACTTTTTCTCTTTAAATAAATGTCTCTTGAAATACTTAGTAAGATCATTTAAAAACAACTAAACTCAGAGAAATTACATTCACTGTGAAAAGGCAACAATTCAAATCAAACTGACGTTATTCAAAGTGATCAGATGTAAATGTATTAAAAGTATAAACATTTAGGTTTGCAGTTCTTGTACATATTGAGGACTCAGTATCATTTAATGTACAAAAAAAAATCTTAAATGTTAAAATCAGCTTCTGGTCATTTGACACAGAATCATCAGCTACAGAAAGGAAAAAGATCATGTTTGTCTCAACATCGTACAACAAACATGACAAAAATCAAAAGTGAACTCAAACCAAAAGATGAACTCTGATAACTAATTGGACTTTATCAGAACTTTACGCTCACAGATAAATCTGAGCTGATACAGAGAATCTCCTTTGTCCCAGGTCTTTGTGAGTTCCCTCTTGGGGAGTTTCAGGTTAATATCTGGACCTGTAGGCATCAACAGAACATATGGACCAGTTGCACCTATCTCTGCTGTCACCCAGTACCTGTAAATAAAAAAACACAAACATTATAAAGTAAAATAAATCTTCATGTAACTTCTGCAGCAGAAAATAAACAGAAAAAGAGTCAGTTTGATACAGAAACAACAGCAAACATCTGACAGGTTGTAAATCACATTTTATTATTATTTGCTCCTGAAAATGCAACAGAAACACAAGAAGAAGTTTCTTATTACATCATCATCATTCAATAGAAGATATTTTAGAAATGACTGTAGAAGCTGAAAACATATGGCTTTATTTAAATTAAGAAATAAATATAAAAATTCATCAGGTATAATATTAAAAAGATATTAGAGCACAGATATAAAAAAAAGGTTGCTTAAATTTCAAGTTTGTTTTTTATCAAAATATTAATTATTCTAATAATTAACGTCCTGTGTTTGTAGTTTGGATGTAGTTTTATTTGTCACTTGTCAGTTAATTTTTATATTTATTTGTTTTTCAGTCAACTATGTGGATTTTTGTTCTTGAATGAAAGGGTAACAATAATTTTGATCATGTCCATGTAATTAAAATAAATCAATTCATTTAATTTTTTTTTTGTTCTGCATTTGATGTTTGATCTTAGAAAACTGATGCAGCAGCAGAATATTTAAATGTAACTGCAAATTAAAAAACTTAAAATCAAAGAATCACCTGTAAAGACTCAGATTTTGATTTATTGTATTTTTATTTAAAGAGGTTTTATTCAGAGGAGGATCAGTTACCAACAACATCTGAAGTTAATTAAAATAAATTGTTCATACCTTTATAAATAATAAAATAGTGTAATGAAATGTTATATACCTTAAGAATAATTAAAACCCCAAATATTCACAGTGCAGTATGACAGTGGAATAAAAAGATTCCAGTTTTTTAATTCTCTTACTCCAAAGTGTCGTTATGTCCGTCAACCCAGACCCAGCTGTTGTTAATTTGTCGCAGCCCCAACCAGTATCCATGAATATTGTCCAAGTAGGGCTCTGTGTTATTACTGATAAACTCCTGTCAATTAAAACATGCAGAGCATCAGAAACATGTACACTTTTTAATCTCAGTACAATAAAACTAGTTCAGAATGTTAAAAGTACTGTTTGTAGTTAAAGTTGTAATGTTGGTCTGAGAGCTCACCTGTTCCTGCAGATTCTCAACAACAACCAGATCTGCAGACTGGTTTTGACAAAACTGTCGACTTGCCTCCCAGGTTTTAAAAGATGCACCTTTGTAGAACAGGTAGCACTTGTTCTGGAACAGAACCCAGCTGTTCTGACACGGCTGACATCCTGGGTTCATTAAATTAAATTAAAAAAAATGGTTAAAGCTATGTTCAAATTAAGAGCCACCAGTAAAATATTATTTACAAAGGTGAAAAAAATCATAAATGCCTTTAATTTTATTATCTTCAAAATTTTTATGCCTGAATAAAAATGACTTGATGATGTTAGCTCAGCAAAAATAATAAAAACAAACAATGAAAAATTTAAAATCCTCCCAGAGGAGCTGCTTTAAAACAAAATAAAAAGTTATTGGAAATAAACCTCAGAACCTGATCTGTCTTCAGTCAGCTGCTGGAAAACTATTAAAACTGTTTGTTTTGGATAATTTTATTAATGTGAATGTTGAGTCAGCAGGATTTAGCTACTGTTCTGCTACTTTTTCCTTTTAGCTCACCTTCTGCTACTCTTAGATAAACTTTTCCTGCTCTTAGCTTTCCTTTTGCTATTTTTAGCTATTCTTCTGCTTCTACTTATTTGCTACTTTAGCTAACCTTTTGCTGCTACTTTAAAATAGCAATTTACTACGTTTAGCTAATATTTTAGTACTTTTAGCTTTGAACTAGTCTGCTGCTACATTTAGCTTTAAGCTAATATTTTGCTGCAATTTGCTACACTTTTGCTACTTTATTTAATGTAGCCTTTAATGACTTTAACCTTTATCTATTTTTAGCTTTAAACTAGACATCTGCTACATTTATTTTTATTTGTTCATTCATTTAAAATAAACAAAAATAAAAAAATTCATCAAAAAGAAAATCCTTTCTGCTTCATTTTTGAACCAGCTTTTGCTACTTTTAACAAACATTTAGCTAATTTTAGCTTTAAATTAGCTACCTGCTACATTTAGCCTTTAGCTAATAATTTTGTGCTTTCAGCTTTGAACTAGCCTTCAGCTAGGTTTTGCTTTTAGCTAACCTTTTGCTGATTTTAGATAGCATGAAGCTACTTTTTT
This sequence comes from Nematolebias whitei, assembly GCF_014905685.2. Lineage (NCBI taxonomy): Eukaryota > Metazoa > Chordata > Actinopteri > Cyprinodontiformes > Rivulidae > Nematolebias > Nematolebias whitei. Next base: position 5,700,689 of record NC_056502.1, on the reverse strand, counting down.
ACAGCGACTGTTCTGTTTTTTAAACTTTAACCTCCCTGTTTCAGCTTCTTGAGCAAACTTCAGCAGCTACCCGGCGCTCAGCGTTCACTTAGCATTTATTTTATGTCGTGGACTGTTTTGTTGTTTTGTCTCTGTGTGGCACTGCGATGGACTTGTGACCTGTCCAGGGTGTACCCCACCTCTCGTACAGTGATGGATGGACATGGGCACCAGTGACCTCCGCGACCCAAAAATGAAGAAGCGGGTAAAGCCAATGGATGGAGGGATGGAGGGATGGATGGATGGATGGATGCATGGATGGATGGATGGATGGATGGATACATGGATGCATGAATGGATGGATGCATGGATGGATGGATACATGGATGCATGGATGGATGGATGGATGAATGGATGCATGGATGGATGCATGGATGGATGGATGCATGGATGCATGGATGGATGGATGGATGGATGGATGCATGGATGGATGCATGGATGGATGGATGCATGGATTTATGGATGGATGGATGGATGGATGGATGCATGGATGGATGGATGCATGGATGGATGCATGGATGGATGGATGCATGGATGCATGGATGGATGGACTGTTTTGTTAAAGCAGCTGTTATGAGATTTCTGAGAAAAGTTGAAGTTGTCTCCTCCTCGTAGAAAAGAACTTACTTTTGTTGCGACAGAAGTCTTTTACTGGAAACGTGTCGAAGGTCAGGATGAATTCCAGCGTCCAGTTAAGGTCGTCTCTTCCTTTGGTCAACTCTTGAGTCCGATTCATTAAATAATTGATTTCATCGTGTAGCTGTTGAATGTAAATTGTTAAGTTTGTGTTTTTCTCAGTCACCGTCTTGTTGTTGTCTTCCTGTTGCTTCATCAGCATCATCACTGAACAAAAGAGACACCAATTAATTATTTAGTAAAAACATGTATATCACTTAACTATAAGGGTACCCTTATAAATTACTAATAAATAGTTAATAATCTATTTCAGCTGTACATATTTAAACAATAAAGCAGTTAAAGGATATTAGTTAACTAGAAAGTTCCTGGAGAAACTTTGACGGAGACTGCCAGGCTGCTGCCGAGTTAAATTCTTGATTTGATATTAAAGTTGTTTGTGTTCGCTCTCAGCTACCACCATATCAAGTTTCAGCTGGATAGCTCTAAAAATGGTTGAGTTATAGTCAAGTTTTGACCCAATCCTCGAGTCTTCGACCCATTTGCAGGCAGGAAGGCGAAAGCAGGAGTTTAAAATAAAAACCTGAGATCAGGCAAAAAAAAATAAAAAAAAAACAGGACCAGGCAGGCGAAACAGGACGGGTACTGACTCGGACAGAACTCAGAAATCAGACAGGGGGGCTGTGGTGTCTGTACAGAACAGAACAATGACCGGACGATGAGTGGAGGAGAGAAAGGCTTTTTATAAAACAGAGGGAGCGTGAGGGATGAGAGCACCTGGGCAGGTGGCTGATGAGAGACAGGTGTGAACGATAAAGGCTGAGGAGTGAGTGGAAAGTGACAGAAAACAGAATCAGGAACAGAATCACACAGAAGTAAAAAAAAGCAGAATGACAAACACAATAAGCAGAAAAGGGGAAGACAGAAATACCAGACAGCTCAGGGACAGACTGTGACAATTTTGTGTTTGCTGAGGTAGCCGTGGCAGCCATCTTGGATCCAAATGGCTCCAAAACCCAATCAGTTCTAGACATTTATCTGAAGATTACTTTCTGTGAGTTTCAACCAAATCCAACAGTTTGTTTCTGTTTTCATCAGGAACCTGTTTGTTCGACTTGACAGCAGCAGTTAGTGTGAGGAGTGCTCTCTCATTCATTTCCTATGAAGAATTTAGGTGTGTTTGTTAGCAAAATGCATCACCATGGTAACTCCGATTGCCAATAAAAGTAATAGCACACATAACAGGGCCGAGCTGGTCGCTTTGATATAACATTTGTTGAGGTACAGATTGTGGTTCGGGCCGCATTATCATTGAAAGAGGAGTAAGTTAACTGACACTCAGGAAAGAATCAAGACTGCTTATTTATTATTAAATTATTATTAATAATGAATAGTATTATTAATATTAATACTAATTTATAAGACTGAGCTGAATACAGCACCTCAGACTGAAGAAGTCTTTTGGATGAAAGGCAAAACGTTTCTACTTTTTTTGCACAGGATCAGATTTAACTCGTTTGTATTATTGAGCATCCATCAGGATAATACTAATTATTCATTATTAATATTAATAATTATTAATATGTTATTGATATTAATATAGATATTAATAATATTATTAGTAATAATTTATATTAGTGTTTGTTATTATATTAATAATTATTAAAATCAACATTAATGTTAAATATTATTATTACTAATTAATAATAATAATACGTGATAATAGGTGCCTTCCATGCATTTGCATGCCACCTATTATTCTACTCCTCAGAAGAGAGTCTATATTTCTATCTCCGTTAATGCGGCCCAAACCACAGCGTCCACCCCCACAAAAATATCAAAACAACCAATCCGGCTCCGGGAATTGTGCAATTACTTTTATTGTCATTCGCAATTACCATGGAGACATATTTTGCTAACAATCTTCTCCCGACTGTCTTTGTCTCATCTGATGAACTAATTGTCTCTGATAAAGACTGACGAGGAAGAACTTCTGTTCATCTACAAGAATGACTTGTGCTGAAAACTGATGCAAGAAACTGATATAAGATTCTAAGAAGATAGAACGTCTCACACTCGTTGAATTGTCCTAAAAGATCTTCTTAAAGTTGAGTTTGTGGAAAAAGATCTCACTGTGACTGACGATGATGATTCTGGCCACGAGGAGGACACAAAATATCCCAAAACACAACATCAACACACCGAAAGTGTGAAAGTGAGAGCGAGCTGCTGCTTCACCGTCTGATTGGAAACAACAGCACAGCCATTAGTAATAATATTATACTTACATAGAAACTGTCTCTTCTTTTTTTAAATCTTTTTAAATAAATTAAACACGTGTTGAGAACAATCTTTCTGTGTCACAGTAACAGTAGTGAAGATGTGAGCATGTGTGGAGGCTTTCTGCTGAACCAGGCGTTCTAATGTGTTTAAACTCAGGTCCATATTTGGACCTGACCTGAGGAGCTTCCCATATATCCCAAAATATATTTTCTGAAGTGACAAAAGAAATTAAACTTAATCCTTGACTTTATTATTCAAACTGGACCAAACAGAATCATTAATGAATTCATAAACCTCATCCCAAATCTGACAAAAGAAGAATCTTTAAACTAAATATTGTAGCAATATTCTGTATTTAAACACAAATCTAGAACCTCTACATACAAACAGAAAAAATCCAGAGGACTTACTTGGTGAATTCTTGGCAGCAGGTTCTGTAGATTTTACTGCAAAGTTAATGTTTGTCTTCTGTTTTGTCTCTGAAAAAATTAAAAATTAATCTGTAAAGACCCAGTTTGTTTCTATTTGTTGAGTTAAATCCATGACAGACACAAAATTAAACCCAGTTTGATAAAATAAATGTTTGCCTTCAACAAATTAATTCCCAAATGACTGTTGACTGAAAATCAAATTTAAATCTGTCGCATCATAAAATGTTAACCGGGAGTTTTTACCGTTTTCATGTTGAGTATTTTCATAAATCACTGAAGCACCATCGTCTACGTCCATCTTGAAGAGTCGCAGATAAAAACTGCTAAAGACGGGACTGAACTAAACAGTTTATAAAGAGCAAACACACGTTTCCTCTTCCTCTTAACATTTGATGAATTCACAAGACATGCGTGCAAACAGAAAAATATTTTGTTTGGAATCATAATAGAAAAAAGAACTAGAAAAAAAAGGAAGCTGAAGAACTACCTCTTTGGGTTTAAGTGAAATGTCAATCCAACAACAATTGGCTTTTTTATCTGCAGCCTCTAAGATTTACATTTCATCTAAACAACAATAGTGAAACCTGTCATTTCATCTTTAATATTCATATTTCCATGTTTTGCATCAGGATGCAGCTGCACACCTGGAGCTTCATGTTTGAAAGAGCGTAGCTATCAAGTGTCGGGTTTCGGATTCAGAATCAGCCAGACAACAAGAGTGAAACAAATAAAAACAACTTTGTTGTTTTGCAGCTGCAGGAACTCGTCTTCACAGGCAGGTGGGGTGAGAGCCACCTGTTGGAGCTTGAAGTGACGACATAACTGTAATTGATGAAAAGGCAGCTGCAGAGGGAGGCCTTTAATGCTGTGAACAACGGGACAACGCAGGGTCGTGGTCCAAAGGGCGAAGCAGGGGTCAAACACAGAGAGTCAGAGATCCAAGAACAAATCCAAAAGGGGCAAACCGTAACCCAGAAGAAGTAGTCATCACCTGGGTCAGATGGGCAGAGCAGAGCAGACTAGGAGCAGGCAAAGCAGGAGGTCCCGAAGGCAGGTGTGGGGTCGAGACAAAACAAGCAAGGCGTGAACATCAGGCGTGAAACAAGAAGGCTGGATATCAGGAACTATGAACAGGTATAATAATCTGGCCGAGGATGAGTGAGAGCTTGGGGCTTATGTAGAGCAAGAAACAGGTGAAGAGCCAGAGTGCTGATTGAGCTGCAGCGCAGAGTGTGTGTGGCAGAGAAGCAAAGCTTGAGAGCAGAGCATGACAGGGCAGAAATATGACATGAAAGAGCAGAAACCACATGAGGGGCTGTGAGCGAGGCAGGGGACAGAGGATGTGATCATGACATGAAGAGGCAGAGACGTGAGCAGATGGGGGGCAGGCGGAGACCGCTGATCATGACAGTAGCTTTTACACTGAAAGATGCCATTGGGACAAAATGTGAAACGTGAGTGCACACAGAAAAATACAGATTTATCAAACTGTGCACACTCATGTTTCTGCTCACTTTCCTTCATTCGTCTTGATAAACATGGAACTGAGTGCACGTCAGACACGTCTCCTGACACATCTCTATTTAAATATGCAAGTAGATGTAAAAGAATCAAAGTTCATGCTTAATAATCCAGGTAAAAAAATCCAACTACGTTCAGTCAGGTCATCTGGACGGTTTCTTTTTGTTGTTGTTGAGACGTTTCACCATTCATCCAATGGACTTCATCAATCTAAGGAGCCACAAACAAACTCAGTCCCACAAGCAGCTCACTCCCATCAAAGCTCACCCCAGTTTTTCATTCATCCTTTATTTACACAGATAAATCACATTGAGCCACGAAGATTCATTTACAAGTGAGATTTGTTTAGACAGACAAAAAGTGATGAAAGTAACAACATGTATAGGATTTGGAGGCAAAAATAATCCTATCCAACTCTCACTCCTTGGCCGAGGAGAGAGAGCCTGATATTGATAAAAACACCCCGTGCATCGGCACATAGTGACGTAGACATTCCGCAGGGGAGATGACAAGAGCGGTGATCATGTCAAGGACACTCCAGAGACACTGAGTTCTGATAAGAATGGTACAATCAGTCCGTTCCCTCCCTAAACTCTCTCGACGGTGCCGAAATTGACCTAGGACTGCACCAGAGAGAAACCAAGAGTCCTAAAATGACACAATGTTTATTCAGCTGGGTCCCTCTGATAGATCCTCAGACTTCCTCGGTGGGAGGGGCAGAGCATCAAATTTACAGGGCCTCCAGGCAAGTTGAGATAAATTACCTTTCGGAAGATATATATAGAGAGGCTCTTAAGCAGTTTCACAAAAAGGACAGAGCAAAAGCAAAGTGGAGTAGGGAGAGTGGGAGGGAAGCATCCGCCCTCAACAAGGGTAAGTGGTGAAGTGCAGTAGTTTGGGAGTGTGCTGCTTGTGGGACTGAGCTTGTTTGTGGCTCCTTGGATTGATGAAGTCCTTTGGATGAAGGACGAAACGTTAAAAAAAAAGAACCCTCCAGATGACCTGACAGAACTTTGATAGATATAAAAATGTTGTGCATGTGTGAGTCTTTTCTCTGCACGAACAAATATGATGTCTAGATGCAGCAAAACGAGGAATTGAATGGAATATACAGTAAATAATGAGATGGTCAAAAATGTTAGTGGGGTTTAAAAAAGAGAAGATGTTTGCCACACAAACACAAAGAGGAATGATTGTGTGTGTGAAGCTGCAGTTGTTTAATTAAATGAACTGGGAGACGTTGATCTTCTGGTGGCGCACTTCTGAGTCTGAGGCATTTCCAACTTTACACAGCACCACTATTACTGTAAACAATATAAATAAATAAAAGATGCTGTGCCTCAACAGTGGGGGTTAAGCCACAATGTGGGGAAATCTGACTTATCTGGGTGTCCCATGGATGAGGTCATCACATACAGCTGGCATGGCACGATCAGGGATGCCAGAGAAAAACCCAATCAGTGTTTACTTGGTGTGATTCCTCCAGCAGCACCACAGCTGACATTCATTCACCATTACAAACTTTTACACAGCTGTTTATGGACATACATGTCATTATCTGCACCTTGTCGATCTGAGGAATCATCGCCGGTGAGTTGTTCTGGATTCATTTGCTGATCCAACACCATTTCTTTCTGAGTGAGGATGGAAGTCCACCTTCAAGAATTCCCTCACATTTTATGCTCCTCAGCTGTCTGTGACCCTTCCTCATGGATACACTGCCACCAAGTTCACCCCAGGACCCCGATACGCTGCTACCACCATGCTCAACAACCACCGCCCCTCTAAAGAGGTTTAGACGTGCTCAGAACTATTGTGGACTGATAGCAGTATCAGATGTAGTGAGGAGCTCACGGCATTGAAGCTCTCACTAAGGTCTTGTGATTCTGAGTGATTCTTCAGGTTGTAGTGATGTCAGCTCGGTCACTGTGCCGCCTCTGAACGTCTGTCATTGGAGAACCACGCAACAATAAGTGTGCAACCTTTCTAATGCTGCCTAATGTTTTCTGCCCTGACATGAATAATTGTGTTGATGGTGTGACGTGTGTGCATGTGAACATGTAGAACCTTTGTCGTGGAAAATAAAGATTCCCAAACAATCAGGTTTCATTATTTTTTAAAGCTTTGGAGAACAGCCAACAATTCACAGCAGATCAATGCATTTACAAGAACACACTCATCAATGCCTTCTCCTGTCTGAGGTTCCAATTACTGTCCAGATGTTATCAAAGCAGCTGTGCACAGAAACGACTGGGAGCGCGGAAGATGAAAACACCTTGGAAGAATAAAAAGATCTACGTCTTTGTCCAATTTAGTTTATTTACTTTTTCTCTTTAAATAAATGTCTCTTGAAATACTTAGTAAGATCATTTAAAAACAACTAAACTCAGAGAAATTACATTCACTGTGAAAAGGCAACAATTCAAATCAAACTGACGTTATTCAAAGTGATCAGATGTAAATGTATTAAAAGTATAAACATTTAGGTTTGCAGTTCTTGTACATATTGAGGACTCAGTATCATTTAATGTACAAAAAAAAATCTTAAATGTTAAAATCAGCTTCTGGTCATTTGACACAGAATCATCAGCTACAGAAAGGAAAAAGATCATGTTTGTCTCAACATCGTACAACAAACATGACAAAAATCAAAAGTGAACTCAAACCAAAAGATGAACTCTGATAACTAATTGGACTTTATCAGAACTTTACGCTCACAGATAAATCTGAGCTGATACAGAGAATCTCCTTTGTCCCAGGTCTTTGTGAGTTCCCTCTTGGGGAGTTTCAGGTTAATATCTGGACCTGTAGGCATCAACAGAACATATGGACCAGTTGCACCTATCTCTGCTGTCACCCAGTACCTGTAAATAAAAAAACACAAACATTATAAAGTAAAATAAATCTTCATGTAACTTCTGCAGCAGAAAATAAACAGAAAAAGAGTCAGTTTGATACAGAAACAACAGCAAACATCTGACAGGTTGTAAATCACATTTTATTATTATTTGCTCCTGAAAATGCAACAGAAACACAAGAAGAAGTTTCTTATTACATCATCATCATTCAATAGAAGATATTTTAGAAATGACTGTAGAAGCTGAAAACATATGGCTTTATTTAAATTAAGAAATAAATATAAAAATTCATCAGGTATAATATTAAAAAGATATTAGAGCACAGATATAAAAAAAAGGTTGCTTAAATTTCAAGTTTGTTTTTTATCAAAATATTAATTATTCTAATAATTAACGTCCTGTGTTTGTAGTTTGGATGTAGTTTTATTTGTCACTTGTCAGTTAATTTTTATATTTATTTGTTTTTCAGTCAACTATGTGGATTTTTGTTCTTGAATGAAAGGGTAACAATAATTTTGATCATGTCCATGTAATTAAAATAAATCAATTCATTTAATTTTTTTTTTGTTCTGCATTTGATGTTTGATCTTAGAAAACTGATGCAGCAGCAGAATATTTAAATGTAACTGCAAATTAAAAAACTTAAAATCAAAGAATCACCTGTAAAGACTCAGATTTTGATTTATTGTATTTTTATTTAAAGAGGTTTTATTCAGAGGAGGATCAGTTACCAACAACATCTGAAGTTAATTAAAATAAATTGTTCATACCTTTATAAATAATAAAATAGTGTAATGAAATGTTATATACCTTAAGAATAATTAAAACCCCAAATATTCACAGTGCAGTATGACAGTGGAATAAAAAGATTCCAGTTTTTTAATTCTCTTACTCCAAAGTGTCGTTATGTCCGTCAACCCAGACCCAGCTGTTGTTAATTTGTCGCAGCCCCAACCAGTATCCATGAATATTGTCCAAGTAGGGCTCTGTGTTATTACTGATAAACTCCTGTCAATTAAAACATGCAGAGCATCAGAAACATGTACACTTTTTAATCTCAGTACAATAAAACTAGTTCAGAATGTTAAAAGTACTGTTTGTAGTTAAAGTTGTAATGTTGGTCTGAGAGCTCACCTGTTCCTGCAGATTCTCAACAACAACCAGATCTGCAGACTGGTTTTGACAAAACTGTCGACTTGCCTCCCAGGTTTTAAAAGATGCACCTTTGTAGAACAGGTAGCACTTGTTCTGGAACAGAACCCAGCTGTTCTGACACGGCTGACATCCTGGGTTCATTAAATTAAATTAAAAAAAATGGTTAAAGCTATGTTCAAATTAAGAGCCACCAGTAAAATATTATTTACAAAGGTGAAAAAAATCATAAATGCCTTTAATTTTATTATCTTCAAAATTTTTATGCCTGAATAAAAATGACTTGATGATGTTAGCTCAGCAAAAATAATAAAAACAAACAATGAAAAATTTAAAATCCTCCCAGAGGAGCTGCTTTAAAACAAAATAAAAAGTTATTGGAAATAAACCTCAGAACCTGATCTGTCTTCAGTCAGCTGCTGGAAAACTATTAAAACTGTTTGTTTTGGATAATTTTATTAATGTGAATGTTGAGTCAGCAGGATTTAGCTACTGTTCTGCTACTTTTTCCTTTTAGCTCACCTTCTGCTACTCTTAGATAAACTTTTCCTGCTCTTAGCTTTCCTTTTGCTATTTTTAGCTATTCTTCTGCTTCTACTTATTTGCTACTTTAGCTAACCTTTTGCTGCTACTTTAAAATAGCAATTTACTACGTTTAGCTAATATTTTAGTACTTTTAGCTTTGAACTAGTCTGCTGCTACATTTAGCTTTAAGCTAATATTTTGCTGCAATTTGCTACACTTTTGCTACTTTATTTAATGTAGCCTTTAATGACTTTAACCTTTATCTATTTTTAGCTTTAAACTAGACATCTGCTACATTTATTTTTATTTGTTCATTCATTTAAAATAAACAAAAATAAAAAAATTCATCAAAAAGAAAATCCTTTCTGCTTCATTTTTGAACCAGCTTTTGCTACTTTTAACAAACATTTAGCTAATTTTAGCTTTAAATTAGCTACCTGCTACATTTAGCCTTTAGCTAATAATTTTGTGCTTTCAGCTTTGAACTAGCCTTCAGCTAGGTTTTGCTTTTAGCTAACCTTTTGCTGATTTTAGATAGCATGAAGCTACTTTTTTACAGCGACTGTTCTGTTTTTTAAACTTTAACCTCCCTGTTTCAGCTTCTTGAGCAAACTTCAGCAGCTACCCGGCGCTCAGCGTTCACTTAGCATTTATTTTATGTCGTGGACTGTTTTGTTGTTTTGTCTCTGTGTGGCACTGCGATGGACTTGTGACCTGTCCAGGGTGTACCCCACCTCTCGTACAGTGATGGATGGACATGGGCACCAGTGACCTCCGCGACCCAAAAATGAAGAAGCGGGTAAAGCCAATGGATGGAGGGATGGAGGGATGGATGGATGGATGGATGCATGGATGGATGGATGGATGGATGGATACATGGATGCATGAATGGATGGATGCATGGATGGATGGATACATGGATGCATGGATGGATGGATGGATGAATGGATGCATGGATGGATGCATGGATGGATGGATGCATGGATGCATGGATGGATGGATGGATGGATGGATGCATGGATGGATGCATGGATGGATGGATGCATGGATTTATGGATGGATGGATGGATGGATGGATGCATGGATGGATGGATGCATGGATGGATGCATGGATGGATGGATGCATGGATGCATGGATGGATGGACTGTTTTGTTAAAGCAGCTGTTATGAGATTTCTGAGAAAAGTTGAAGTTGTCTCCTCCTCGTAGAAAAGAACTTACTTTTGTTGCGACAGAAGTCTTTTACTGGAAACGTGTCGAAGGTCAGGATGAATTCCAGCGTCCAGTTAAGGTCGTCTCTTCCTTTGGTCAACTCTTGAGTCCGATTCATTAAATAATTGATTTCATCGTGTAGCTGTTGAATGTAAATTGTTAAGTTTGTGTTTTTCTCAGTCACCGTCTTGTTGTTGTCTTCCTGTTGCTTCATCAGCATCATCACTGAACAAAAGAGACACCAATTAATTATTTAGTAAAAACATGTATATCACTTAACTATAAGGGTACCCTTATAAATTACTAATAAATAGTTAATAATCTATTTCAGCTGTACATATTTAAACAATAAAGCAGTTAAAGGATATTAGTTAACTAGAAAGTTCCTGGAGAAACTTTGACGGAGACTGCCAGGCTGCTGCCGAGTTAAATTCTTGATTTGATATTAAAGTTGTTTGTGTTCGCTCTCAGCTACCACCATATCAAGTTTCAGCTGGATAGCTCTAAAAATGGTTGAGTTATAGTCAAGTTTTGACCCAATCCTCGAGTCTTCGACCCATTTGCAGGCAGGAAGGCGAAAGCAGGAGTTTAAAATAAAAACCTGAGATCAGGCAAAAAAAAATAAAAAAAAAACAGGACCAGGCAGGCGAAACAGGACGGGTACTGACTCGGACAGAACTCAGAAATCAGACAGGGGGGCTGTGGTGTCTGTACAGAACAGAACAATGACCGGACGATGAGTGGAGGAGAGAAAGGCTTTTTATAAAACAGAGGGAGCGTGAGGGATGAGAGCACCTGGGCAGGTGGCTGATGAGAGACAGGTGTGAACGATAAAGGCTGAGGAGTGAGTGGAAAGTGACAGAAAACAGAATCAGGAACAGAATCACACAGAAGTAAAAAAAAGCAGAATGACAAACACAATAAGCAGAAAAGGGGAAGACAGAAATACCAGACAGCTCAGGGACAGACTGTGACAATTTTGTGTTTGCTGAGGTAGCCGTGGCAGCCATCTTGGATCCAAATGGCTCCAAAACCCAATCAGTTCTAGACATTTATCTGAAGATTACTTTCTGTGAGTTTCAACCAAATCCAACAGTTTGTTTCTGTTTTCATCAGGAACCTGTTTGTTCGACTTGACAGCAGCAGTTAGTGTGAGGAGTGCTCTCTCATTCATTTCCTATGAAGAATTTAGGTGTGTTTGTTAGCAAAATGCATCACCATGGTAACTCCGATTGCCAATAAAAGTAATAGCACACATAACAGGGCCGAGCTGGTCGCTTTGATATAACATTTGTTGAGGTACAGATTGTGGTTCGGGCCGCATTATCATTGAAAGAGGAGTAAGTTAACTGACACTCAGGAAAGAATCAAGACTGCTTATTTATTATTAAATTATTATTAATAATGAATAGTATTATTAATATTAATACTAATTTATAAGACTGAGCTGAATACAGCACCTCAGACTGAAGAAGTCTTTTGGATGAAAGGCAAAACGTTTCTACTTTTTTTGCACAGGATCAGATTTAACTCGTTTGTATTATTGAGCATCCATCAGGATAATACTAATTATTCATTATTAATATTAATAATTATTAATATGTTATTGATATTAATATAGATATTAATAATATTATTAGTAATAATTTATATTAGTGTTTGTTATTATATTAATAATTATTAAAATCAACATTAATGTTAAATATTATTATTACTAATTAATAATAATAATACGTGATAATAGGTGCCTTCCATGCATTTGCATGCCACCTATTATTCTACTCCTCAGAAGAGAGTCTATATTTCTATCTCCGTTAATGCGGCCCAAACCACAGCGTCCACCCCCACAAAAATATCAAAACAACCAATCCGGCTCCGGGAATTGTGCAATTACTTTTATTGTCATTCGCAATTACCATGGAGACATATTTTGCTAACAATCTTCTCCCGACTGTCTTTGTCTCATCTGATGAACTAATTGTCTCTGATAAAGACTGACGAGGAAGAACTTCTGTTCA
>NC_056502.1:5681140-5687914 GCF_014905685.2 Nematolebias whitei | reverse complement strand
TATATATATATATATATATATATATATATATATATATATATATATATTGTTGCATTATTCCACCTTCAGAAAGATGTTTCTTTATGTTTAATCCTGACTTTGTTCTCATTCTAAGATACCAACAAATAAAAAGTTAAAATTAGCTTCTATTTTTTAAGTATTTTTTTAAACTCGTCTTTCAAATGAAACAAAACGCTATGACCCAGAAAGAAAGAAGAATCGTTGAACCTCTAAATTACAGAACTACTTTAATGTTGAAAGGTCTGCCGCTCTGAAATGAAACGCTGAAGCTCGCCTCTGTCTGAAGGCTAATGTGGTTCAACGTGTCATTCGCTGAAACTTTACGTTTGTTCGTAACCAGTTTCTAAAAGTCTAAAGTTTGTGACAGTAAAGACAGAGAGTGAATCTGTCATCAGTACCAGGAACGTTGGTTTGAGAGAGGAGTGAAGGAAGACATCTTTGTGAAGAGAAACCATGCATCATTAAATGGGGCGGAGCCTCCGTGTTCTTCTGTCCCTCTCCTACAATGCTGTTATTGCTAGTTTAACGCAGCCTCCTGTGAATAGCAAGCAGCCATCAGGGCTGCAAAAACAATCCATTTTTAGGATGATGGTCCTCCTTTTTATATGTGAACAGCTATTTCTGCTTGTCACCAGCAAACTGGTTGATCCACTCTGAGAAGGTGCTGTTTATAAGACTGAGTTTGTTGCATCTCCTCAGACTGAAGAAGTCTTTCAGATCAAAGATGAAATGTTTCAATAAAGAAGAATTTGTCCAGATCTGACTCAACCTTGTTGGATTATCATGGATTATTGAGCAGCATCAATAGCTCCATAGCCTCCCTGATCTTCATCTGCCATCTACCCATCTGCATTCTGGGTCCCTGAGCTGCTTTGATGAGGTTGTTGAGAGTGAAGTGGAGACCATCATCAAGAAAATGAAGCCTTCATCCTGCACCCTGGATCCCTTCCCCTCGTCTCTCATTAAATCCAATCACTCTGCAATAAGCCCATTAATCACACAAATAATAAATAAGTCACTGCAATCTGGTCAAGTTCCACTGCCTCTTAAAACTGCCATCATTAGGCCTCTTCTGAAAAAATCTAATTTGGATCCAGACATTCTTTCTAATAACCGCCCAATTTCTCACCTCCCATTTCTGTCAAAAGTGCTGGAAAAAGCAGTTGCTGCTCAGCTGCAGATCCACCTACAACAACACTCCCTGCATGAGAAGTTTCAGTCTGGCTTCCGTGCAGCTCACAGTACTGAGACCGCACTGCTGAGAGTCACCAATGATGTCCTCATGGCTGCTGACACTGGTTCTCCCTCCCTCCTTGTTCTCCTTGGCCTCACTGCAGCTTTCGACACTGTGGACCATAGTATCCTCCTCCACCGTCTTCATGTGGAGGTCGGTCTCTGTGACACTGTCCTGGACTGGTTTAAATCTTTCCTCTCCAATAGGCTGGAATGTGTTAGTCTTGGCAATGCCAAGTCCCAGACTGTCTGTGTCTCCTGTGGTGTCCCTCAAGGGTCATTTTAGGGCCCCTGCTATTTTCCCTTTACATGTTGCCTTTAGGTCAAATTATTAATCAGTACAACATTTCTTTTCACTGTTATGCCGACGATACACAGCTTTACATGAGGACTGGAGCATCATCTTCACAATTGTCATCTCCATCTTCACTCGCTGCCCTCTCTACCTGCCTGGAGGAGATAAGGGCATGGATGAATCAGAACTTTCTTCAGTTAGACTGCTCCAAAACAGAGGACATACTGATTGGCACCCCTCACCAGGTTCAAACTTCAACTATATTGACTATTTCATTTTCTGGACAAGACATCCCCCTCTCCACCTCTGTTACAAATCTTGGAATAAAAATGGACTCTCATCTTACATTTGAAAATCACATTAAGCATCTGTTTAAAACCTGTTTCTTCCATCTTCGAAATATCTCCAAACTGCGCCCATCTCTCACGTTTGCTGATGCAGAGAAACTCGTCCATGCTTTTGTCTCCTCCAGGCTCGACTACTGCAACTCCCTGTTTACTGGAATACCCGGCAAAAACCTTCAGAAGCTTCAATATATTCAAAACAGTGCAGCCAGGATTTTATTGAGAGCTCGTAAATTTGAACATATTACACCCATTCTCCATAACCTCCACTGGCTTCCTGTCACCTACAGAATTCAGTACAAAATTGCTCTCATCACTCATCAGTGTTTATACGGAAATTCACCAGATTATCTGAAGGACCTTCTTGCTCCATATTCATCCACCCGGTCCCTACGATCACAGAACAGTAATCTCCTCCACCTTCCACGAACTAAATTAAGAACCATGGGAGATTGGGCATTCTGTGTGGCTGCCCCCCACCTCTGGAACTCCCTCCCTGAATATCTGAGAGCTCCACAATCATTGACTGACTTTAAAAAAGGCTTAAAGACTTCTTTTTAAGCAAGCCTATTCTGCCTCCACATGATTGATTCATTGATTTTCGTTGATTTTATCATTGATTTTAGTTGATTTTATCACAGATTTTAGTTGATTTTATCACAGTTTTTAGTTGATTTTATCACAGATTTTAGTTGATTTTATCATTGATTTTAGTTGATTTTATCATTGATTTTAGTTGATTTTATCATTGATTTTAGTTGATTTTATCATTGATTTTATCACAGATTTTAGTTGATTTTATCACAGATTTTAGTTGATTTTATCATTGGTTTTAGTTGATTTTATCACAGATTTTAGTTGATTTTATCACAGATTTTAGTTGATTTTATCATTGATTTTAGTTGATTTTATCATTCATTTTATCACAGATTTTAGTTGATTTTATCACAGATTTTAGTTGATTTTATCACAGATTTTAGGTGATTTTATCATTGATTTTAGTTGCACTCTGTAGCACTTTGAGATTTTTGTTAATGAAAAGTGCGTTACAAATTGAATTCATTATTATTAGCATCAGGACATGTCATAATTCAGTTAAAACCGTGAAGGTCAGAGAACAAAAGACTCCTCGTCGACAGCATGACGAGCTGACAGAGTTTGATCCGGGTCACTTTGTGGGTTTTCATGAGGCAGGTGGTTGTTATTCAGCATGTGGGTCGTTCAGGCGTCCCAATGTCCTGATGTTGGACCCAGAGAGTCAGCGAGGACGACCACACATGCGGTGAAGGTTCCATCAGACCACACCAGAGGAGGACTGTCAGAGTCCCTGAGTCTGTCCTCTGGACTCGGATGTTGGACTCATGTCATCGTGAACCATCTTAATAAAAGGCTTGTTTATTTTTCCAGGCCTGTAAAACAACTCTTTTTCAAAAACATTATAAAATAACTCTGGCTAACATTAAACCTCTTTACTTTTGTTCACCATCTGTTGAGCTGTTTTCTCAAACATACAACATGCGTGTAACTGTGAACTTGAGTGTGTCCGGCGCGCAGACGGATTGTGTTTCTGCTGAAAGAGGCAGTGAACGTGTCAGTCCACCTGATCTGCGTGTCTACTGCAGGGGTCTGCAACCTGCGGCTCTGGAGCCACATGTGGCTCTTTGGCCCCTCTTAAAGCTTAGACCAAAACTAACACTTTAAATGAATTAATACACATCATAAGTTGTTATACCAACAACAAAAAAAGCTAGTTTTATCAGTTTTCCTGTAATTTTTTATGAAAATGTGTGAATTCATGTACAAATACACAGCACATGACATATTCACTTTAACTTTATGTTTTACATAGTTTTACCCGTCTGGAGTCAGAACCCTGGTTCGGTGTTTGAACAAAACAACCCAACCTGCCTCCTTTTTGTTGAGGTCTTCCGGTAGACATTCAGGTCCTCCAATTCATCCCTAACCAGACATGTGGGATCAGCTCGGACCCAGCACCAACCAGCTGGATCTCAAGGTTCAGTTCTAACAGCTGAGGGCCGACTTGCTGCAGGAGAGGAAACGACTTTGCAACTAATTTCTGTGCAGTTCAGTTCTCCGGCGTGGTCAAAAACAAACACGCTTTCTAAAATTGACTGGTATCGGGGTTAAAAACTGTCTGGCTTCAGATTATGAGGTTGGTCTTTACAAAATATTTACAGGAAAAGGAACCTGTTAGTTCTCTATGTCGTGCCGCAGTGACTTTACAGAACATCTCTCGGAAATAGTCAGTTCGTCAGCAGCTTCAGTTGAAGCTGTTCAGTTTCTGCTCTGAAGCAGCAACGGCGGTGGATCAAAGATGGACGACAAAGCCAATTATTCCACACTGGTCTTTAAAAACAGCACTGCATCTCAAAAAGGTGAGAGGTTTCTACATTTGTACTTTCTTTAAGAAACACATCTATTATGAACATGTCGCATGTTGTTTGAAGGGTTTGAATTGAGACCATTCATATCTACAGTTACTGAGTTATCAAAGGGGTCTTGTCTTTGTAGTTAAATGTTTTTGTTAAAACTTCGTTTATGATTTATTGGTTGGAAAAAATTGTTTAACAGTTCTAAGGAAGGTTTGGAGGTGTAGACAACAGATCCATGATGTTTCTCTGCTCTTTGTGTGCTACACGGTTGATTTTTGTCTCAGATTTTATGTTTTTCCGGCGTATACACAGTTAGCGCAGTCAGTTAAAAACATTTCGTCTGCACACGGTGGTGCACAAAGAGTCCTGAATCTCTCTTGCAGACATGGTACAAATGACAACTATTGTTTTAGAACATTTCCTCATCTGTTGTTTCTTCTGCAGATGAAAAAGAGGACCTGACAACCTATTATGACAATCCTGTGAAAAAAGCTGAAGAACCTGCAGCACAAAGTGAGTTCTGTAGTTCCTTAAAACATCCAAAGGGTTTGAGTGAAATTCTGTAATAATGCTCTTCTGTTTGAAGCTGTTCTGCAGCCTCATGATAACATGTCAAGATTACCTTATCAGACACAAACATCAAATCAGGAGCTCCATCATTTAAGTTAGGCTGAATCAAAGCAGTTCAGCCAGTAACTGACCTTGTTTCTCAGCTGCCTCATCAAATGGTTAAACTGGGAATAGGTTAGCTCACTTCTTTAACAAGCAACTTTTATTGTTGTTGGACAACATGAATAATTCTTATTCAAGATCTATTAGTTGTACCAACACATATCAGATCCTCATACAGTTTGTTTTTTCAGAGGAAAAGGACAACCAACCCATTTATTCTGAAGTTAAACCTAAGAAGCAAGAATCAATGGCACCAAGTAAGTTTTGTATTTATTAAAACATAAACCATCATATCAGGTCAACCACTGACTTGCCTGCTACCGTTAACCATGACACGCAGCACTACTCGTGACTGTGGGTCACCCTCCACATCTGGGCTCCAGCCTGATGTGAGAATGTTCACCCTGGAGAAGAATATCTGGCCAAAGTCTGTGATGGTCTCATGGAAAACAGTGACAGTGAACAGTGCTCGGTGGCAAGCTCTTCCATCCCAGTGGTGATAAACACTTCTATACAGTCACTGCAATGCAGATTCACTTGAGTTTGTCTTGGTCTGAACTTGTCAATGCTCATTTCAATTACTGTCAACAAATATGCTTTAAGCCTACACGCCTTCTTCTTCGTCTTCTTCTTGAGTTGCCACAGTGAGTACTCGTCCTCCATCTCACTCTGTCCTCTGTCCTCACTCCACCTCCATGTCCTCTCTAACTGCATCCATAGATCTTGGGCTGTTTCCTCACAGCTGCATTTCTAACATCCTACTACCTATATACTCACTGTCCCTCCTCTGGACACGTTCACACCACTGTCCCTCCTCTGGACATGTCCAAACCATCTCAGTCTGGCCTCTCTAACTGTACCTCTGCTTCCCTAAATTTATGTTTCTTCTCTACACCACATCCAACCTGTGGAGCATAACCACTGACATTTATCATCAGACCTTCTACTTTCGGACACATCACCCTATCTGGCACTCTTTTGACCTCTACTACAATGTTTTCCAACTCCTCCTTCAGGACCACCCCTACTCCATTTCTCTTTATATCCACACCAGGGTAAAAAAGTTTGAACCCTGCTCCAGTGCTGTGAGCCTTGCTGCCCTTCCACGTGGTCTCTTGGACACATAAGATCTACCTTCCTTCTCTGCATCATGTCAGCCAGCTCTCTACCTTTGCCTGTCATTGTCCCCACATTTAGAGATGCAACCCTCAGTCCTACATTTCTGACTTTCTTCTTCTCCCTCTGTCTCCTGACACATTTCCCTCTTCGTGGTCTTCAACTAACAGTAGCACAATTTCCACTGGCACCCTGTTTGTCAACAGCACCCACCATTGTTAACCTGGGCCTCGACCGATCCAGTATGCTTTCACTTTGACGAACTCGCATTTTGGTTTTGGCAAAAGTGTTGCCCTTCCTGACACAACCCTCACCTTGTTCACCACAGACATGGACTTTTTGGTTACTGTGGTCCACTAGTGTGTTAAAAAGCAGGTTTGGCTTGTGGGGCTACAGCAGTTCTATACTCGTTCTATCGTGGTTTTTCAAAATAAGACTAGACATGACACACAACTGGCTGATTGATGGATGAGCCACACGATCGGCATGGATATTTTTATTTAAAATTAATTATTTTAAATGATTTAGCAGTGGCAAAGAGCGGAGATCATGACATGCTGTGCTCTTTAAGAGCTTTAGAGTTTAGAAACATTGTTTAGAAAATTGCAAGTGTGGGAAGGGTTTAAAACGCCTGTGTGTGTGTGTGTATATATATATATATATATATATATATATATATATATATATATATATATATATA
>NC_056502.1:5677303-5681130 GCF_014905685.2 Nematolebias whitei | reverse complement strand
ATATATATATATATATATATATATATATATATATATATATATATATACACTAAAATAAACTACTACTTACTGCTTGTACTAATATTCCTACATCATAGTTTTTCACTTATCATGGGGGAACTAAGAACGAACCCTCCCCCTCAACCCCCAACCCCCAGTGATAAATGAGGGACTACTGTACTGGTGTGGCAGAATAGCTGACTAGTTTGACTTCTGCTCTAACAAACTGGGCTAAAGAACCATTAGTATATTTGTTGATCTAGTGTGACACAATGTGCAACTAGTGCAGAGCAGTTGTGAACCAGTGGGTGAAAACGATGCTTGATATAAAGAATATAGAATACACAAAGATTCTTAAAGAGTTTATAACAAAGTTTCTCTGTTGTTTTGAAGATGCTTTATCTTAAAATGTTCAAAAACAACAAAATTAACTTGTTAGGGATGGACATCAAGACAAATATGACATTTATGAGAAGGCTGAGGTTGAAATTGTGCTGGTTTATCACAAGCTGCCTTCGTGACCCCTGACATCTTGAGTTCTGTGGGAGTTTAATGTCTGTTCCGTTCCTCGTTCTGTTTTTTCTGTTGTTTAGAGGCAAACGAGGACCCGATGATTTATGCTAACGTAAAACCCAAAGCAGCTGCGGCCAAGGTACAGGGTAAGTAAACAACTTTACCTAAATATTAAAAAAATCTTATCTTCCAGCCATTCAGGGACCTGGGTGACCCTCAGAGTGGTCCAGATGATAACGTTTATCACAATCTTTATTTCTTTATCTGTAATTCTTTTACACACGTTCTTATTTCTTTCATTCAGAAAAGGAAATCGAACTGACAACTCATCCTGTGGAAAAACCTGACGAGTCTGCAGCTGCTGATCCAAGTAAGTTTTACTGGTAAATAAAACATGCAGTAAATTTTAACCGAACAAACTGAGACTGACCGAATAATTATTAGTTAAATGTTTCAGTTGCTGCTCACCAGTTCCTCATATTGTGTTTTCATATAGAAGGAGAAGAGCTGACAAATTATTCTGAAGTCAAACTGGAAGAGTCTGGGATCACTGGTCCAGGTGAGTTCTAACGTTTTACTGAAATACCAACAACAGAACAAACGCTGAGATTAGAAACATACAATTTGATTAGACCAAGCTCAGTACCTGAACAAAAATGTTTTGCAGTAATTCAGGAGGTTTTATATGACAACCTAACGCTTTGTGGCACAGCCTCCGTATGTCTGGAAATGTTCTCTTGCCCATAACGCCTGATCCATCCATCCATCCATCCATCCATCCATCCATCCATCCATCCATCATCTTTACCCACTTTTTCCTTTTTGAGTCACGGGGGTCACTGGTGCCCATACCCCGCGGTCACGTTGCGAGAGGCGGGGGACACCCTGGACCATCATGCACACGCTCATCACCACTAGACAGAGGGTCCGTATACTTGTCATCACCCCAGCTCCAAAGTCAGGGTCACTGGGAGGATCTAGAAAAGGAGGAAGAAGGTTAAGTATGGGTTCTGGTAGATGGTCGTGAGGTTTAGGGGTTAAACGACTACATATTTTTAAAAGTCGACTTTAACACGATAAAACTCGAGTCGACTTCGACTAGTCGGTGATGTCAAAGGAACTCAAGACGCTATATCATATTTGCAAAAAAATGTATATTAGGAAAAATATATATATTATTATTTACAAACAAAAGAACAACAAAACATTGGGCGTGTATTTATGCTCCTACCGTTTATCACACTGCAAATAAGTCAAAGGAAAAACAAAACTATTATCAAGCTGCAAAAATGCTGTTTTTAATGTAATTTTATTTAATCCACCACGTGGATTGGGTGGAATAGGGTTGGGAACAGCGTGGGGGGGTGACTAGTCGACTTGAAACATAAAAACTCGTGAGACGATAAAAAATTGACTAGTCGATTAGTCGGTTAGTCTGTTCAACCCCTAGCGAGGTTATGAACAGATTTTCTTTCCTTACAGGTGTCACTGCATTGAGAGGAGGGTGGATTCCAGGTGCGTATGGTCAGTGATGAGAAGGGGTCGAGGTGATGGTGGTGGTTTCGTAGGGATTTGTAGACAGGCAGGAGGTGAGCGGTGGAGGAGCAGCTAGACAATTTGAGGTCAAGGTAAATGATCACAGGTAAGGCTCATTGGCGCCGCCCAGAACTCAGGAACCTGCAGATAGAAAACACTGGAATCCTACACCAACTCCAAGTATTGATTAAATACTGTTACACAGTAAAGGCTGTTAAATTTAAAAGGCAGTTTTGTTGATTACTTCTTCTTTCAATAATCCAGATCACTGATTTTCTGTGGACTTTAACCTCCTGAGACGTTTGTTTGATGTGCATTTTTAGTTTCTCTACTTTTTGGGATAAATAGGAGCTCATAGACAGAAAAGGACAAACTTTTTTTTTTGGAACTATTACTAATTCAAAAATAAAAATCAATGTAAATAAATGGGAAGAAAAAAACATCAAGTGCCTTAAATGACAAGTTGAACAGAATAAAGTATGAAGATGCAGGGGAGCCAGTGAGGACACGGGTCTCAAAAGTAAAAAAAACCCTGTTGGACAATGACGCTTCCAAAAAAGTGTACAGTTTATTTTTAATTCACTTTATACAAGTTCACAACTCTCTGCTGGCAGATGTGCATGAAAAACAGAGAAGTGTATCAGTTTGTTTTCTATGAAGTTTCTCTAAAACTTCCCAAAAGTTCAGTTCACTTTGAATAAACTGAACTAATCCTCACTGTTCTCTTTTTAAACAGAAGCTAAACCAGCAGCAAAGCGCCCGACTTCTCGGCTGCTCATGTGTTTGGGGACGCTTTGCGTCCTCCTGGTGGCAGGAGTCATCGGCCTGTTGGCCACGTGTGAGTTTTCTTTTCTACAAACTTCATGTAAAAATCACTGCAGTGGTTTTTAATCAGCAAGGTTAGTCTGGTCGGTCTTCAGCTTAAAGTTTACATTTTAATGGAGGACTTAATGAATAATAACCAGAATCAGAACATCAATTGTTTTAAATGCTCGTAGTTATTGCCTTTAAGTAACTTACTGACAAATGTTGGAAGTTTAAGATCTAAAGCTTGAGGAGTAAACAGTGAACACTGAGAATGGCAAGTACAGATAAATGTTGGCTCACTAATTGCCAAAAAGAAGTCAGTAATGTTCTTTTAAACTAAAAGCTTTTAACTGCTTTATTGTTTACATATGTACGGCTATAGGTTATTAACTATTTATTAGTAATTTATAAGGGTACCCATTAGTTAAGTGATATACATGCTTTTACTAAATAATTAATTGATGTCTCTTTGGTTCAGTGATGATGCTGAAATCAACAATCCAAGGGCTTGAAGACAACAACAAGATGCTAACTGAGAAAAACACAAACTTAACAATTTACAATCGACAGCTACACGATGAAAACGACGGTTTAATGACTCGGACTCAAGAGTTGACCAAAGGAAGAGACGACCTTAACTGGACACTGGAATTCATCCTGACCTTCAACACGTTTCCAGTAAAAGACTTCTGTCCCAACAAAAGTAAGTTCTTTTCTACGAGGAGGAGACAACTTCAACTTTTCTCAGAAATCTCATAACAGCTGCTTTAACAAAACAGTCCATCCATCCATCCATCCATCCATCCATGCATCCATCCATCCATCCATGCATCCATCCATCCATCCATGCATCCATCCATCCATCCATGCATCCATCCATCCATCCATGCATCCATCCATCCATCCATGCATCCATCCATCCAGCCATGCATCCATCCATCCATCCATCCATCCATCCATCCATCCATCCA
>NC_056502.1:5673039-5677203 GCF_014905685.2 Nematolebias whitei | reverse complement strand
CATCCATCCATCCATCCATGCATCCATGCATCCATTCATCCATGCATCCATGCATCCATGCATCCATGCATCCATCCATCCATCCATGCATCCATGCATCCATTCATCCATGCATCCATGCATCCATCCATCCATCCATGCATCCATGCATCCATGCATCCATGCATCCATGCATCCATCCATCCATCCATCCATCCATCCATGCATCTGTAGTGGACTAGGCCTATGTCAAAACTGACCAGATGGACAGAAACTGTCATTTCATTGATTTGAATCCAGAAATACAGTTTGACCCATCCTGAGACTTTCTGTCTTGAATTAATCAAGTGGAAAAGACAATTCTCTATGATCATTACTATTTTACAAATGTTTTGATAATCAAATTGTGTTAGTTCAAACAATGTTTACATGTTGAAGTGAACTACTCATTTTTATTTACTTAAACAGTAGTAATGATTTTTATTCCTCAATTCAAAGTGAAATCAAGTTAGAGTACATTACAGAGTAATGATTCAATTTCTTGATCATCTGCTTTGAAAGTGAGCAAGTTGTAAGTGTGTTAAAGTTCGAGCTTCGGTCAACTAAAAAGTTTACTGAAAAGAAATGTCATGTTTAACTTTTACAGCAAGATACTGAGTAGAGACGCCACTAAGACTGGTTTTCTCCAACAATCTTTCTGTTTGTTTTTAAACAATCCTTGACTTTCCATAACACCTTACATCACAAACCACACCTCTGTTCTGGTCCATCCACGAATCAGAAGGCTCTCAAATGAACCGGAAGTATAGCCGTTTAAATGTGGCAACTTCCCAGTTCAACGCAGAGTTGAGAAGAGCAGAGTTTAGGAGTTGAGGATGGAAGAGTTTCCAGAGTTTTGAGAGTTCCAGAAAAGTTCAGAGTTCTGAAGGAGTTCAGAGTTCTTGGAATCCAGAATGCAGAGACGATTCTGGGAATTATAACTTCTGTTTGGATAACCTCGCACGACTCTCGAGGTATTTTAGCTGTTCTCAACGGAGACGCTGAAAGTGGCTGGAAGTAGGACTTCACGCCGACCTGATCTATCTTCAGAAAGGTAAAGTCTACCTTCACCCAAAAGTGTACCGTTTGGGACAAGCTGATTTCCAAAGAGCGTGCTGTTCTGGTTAAACAGATAAATTCCCTCACACATCTCTCTGTAAGATAAATCTCAATTTTCCATCTTCAAACTCTCCTTTCTGCTAGAAAATTAATCCAGATGTTTTCATTAATGTCTGTGGTGAAGCAACGGAAAACCATGGCCGTATGGTTTTCCTGATTGATTAATTATGCTGTTGTTATTTTCATATTTTGCCAAATTAATGTAAATGTTTGATGTTAAACTTTGATTCTGTAAATAAATGACCGCATTCATTTTGATGGGTCAAAGATAAATAACGTCTCTCGTTACATTTTTGTTAAATTCAATGCACGCATGTTACACAGTCAGAAAAATGAAGAACCCGTTTAATGTATGAATATATCTCAGCATCTGTTCATACTACACATCCATGCATCAATCCATCCATCCATCCATCCATCCATCCATCCATCCATCCATCCATCCATCCATCCATCCATCCATCCATCCATCCATCCATCCATCCATCCATCCATGCATCCATCCATCCATTAGCTTTACCCGCTTCTTCCTTTTTTGGTCGCGGAGGTCACTGGTGCCCATGTCCATCCATCACTGTACGAGAGGTGGGGTACACCCTGGACAGGTCACAAGTCCATCGCAGGGCCACACAGAGACAAAATAACAAAACAGTCCACGACATAAAATAAATGCTAAGTGAACGCTGAGCGCCGGGTAGCTGCTGAAGTTTGCTCAAGAAGCTGAAACAGGGAGGTTAAAGTTTAAATAACAGAACAGTCGCTGTAAAAAAGTAGCTTCATTGTCATGAATCACGTCCCTGTATTTAGATCTTTATCACTCTGTTCACTAGTTCTGGTTTCTCAGTCCTGTTCTGTTCTTTTCCTCCTCACTCCTTATCTTCTTCTACCTGGTTCTCATGTGTGTGTGTGTGTGTGTGTGTGTGGAGAACCAGTCTGTCCACTCTGCATGTTGGTGAAGGCTGACTGCACTAATTGTCTGCACTGCAGTCAGCTGGCCTGATTATCTCAGACTGGCTGCACCTGTTCTCTCCACCCTTTATAAGCAGCACCCTGTCAACTCTTCGGTGCCCGATAGTTGAACACTCTTAGTAGTTAGTAGGTATCTCGCGTTCATGCCTGTAGTCCTTGTTCCCCTCTCTTGTCCCTGTTCAAGTCCTCGCTCCTTGTTTTGCCCACCACGCTACCTGTCCCTCTTTCTGGTTGTCCTCCCCTTCGTGTTTGGCCTGATCTCTTGGTTCCTGGACCCTCCGCCTGCCTCGACCACGACTCTTTGGATTTCCCTTTTGGATTTGTTTCTGCCTCTGCTCTTGGTACTGACCCACGCCTGCACGACCACCGATCTGCCTGTCTCTCTGGTACTGCCTGACACCTGCCTCACGTTACTGGACCTTGGAAAGCCTGACCTCCCCTCTTGGATTACGGACTCTGGCCACGCAGACAGCTGCGGCCGACTGGCGTCCTTCACCGGACTCAGCTCCTCCGGCAGCTGCAGACCTGACTACCTCAACCCTTCAGGACCCCTAAGATCATCTGAGACGACTGTTCCTGCCATTAACCGACACCAGAACCAGAACCCAGACCAGCACCAAGACCAGCTGTCACTTCCTTCCTAGAAACAATAAACACTTATTATTTATCGTCATTTTGTTGTGTTGTGATCTTGGTCCAAACCCTCACGAGAGTTCCTTACACTTCATGCTATCTAAAATCTGCAAAAGGTTAGCTAAAAGCAAAACCTAGCTGAAGGCTAGTTCAAAGCTGAAAGCACAAAATTATTAGCTAAAGGCTAAATGTAGCAGGTAGCTAATTTAAAGCTAAAATTAGCTAAATGTTTGTTAAAAGTAGCAAAAGCTGGTTCAAAAATGAAGCAGAAAGGATTTTCTTTTGATGAATTTGTTTATTTTTGTTTATTTTAAATGAATGAACAAATAAAAATAAATGTAGCAGATGTCTAGTTTAAAGCTAAAAATAGAAAAAGGTTAAAGTCATTAAAGGCTACATTAAATAAAGTAGCAAAAGTGTAGCAAATTGCAGCAAAACATTAGATAAAAGCTAAATGTAGCAGCAGACTAGTTCAAAGCTAAAAGTACTAAAATATGAGCTAAACGTAGTAAATTGCTATTTTAAAGTAGCAGCAAAAGGTTAGCTAAAGTAGCAAATAAGTAGACACAGGAGCAGAAGGCTAGCTAAAAATAGCAAAAGGAAAGCTAAGAGCAGGAAAAGTTTATCTAAGAGTAGCAGAAGGTGAGCTAAAAGGAAAAAGTAGCAGAACAGTAGCTAAATCCTGCTGACTCAACATTCACATTAATAAAATTATCCAAAACAAACAGTTTTAATCATTTTCCAGCAGCTGACTGAAGACAGATCAGGTTCTGAGGTTTATTTCCAATAACTTTTTATTTTGTTTTAAAGCAGCTCCTCTGGGAGGATTTTAAATTTTTCATTATTTGTGTTTATTATTTTTGCTGAGCTAACATCATCAAGTCATTTTTATTCAGGCATAAAAATTTTGAAGATAATAAAATTAAAGGCATTCATGATTTTTTTCACCTTTGTAAATAATATTTTACAGGTGGCTCTTAATTTGAACATAGCTTTAACCATTTTTTTATTTAATTTAATGAACCCAGGATGTCAGCCGTGTCAGAACAGCTGGGTTCTGTTCCAGAACAAGTGCTACCTGTTCTACAAAGACGCATCTTGGAAAACCTGGGAGGCAAGTCGACAGTTTTGTCAAAACCAGTCTGCAGATCTGGTTGTTGTTGAGAATCTGCAGGAACAGGTGAGCTCTCAGACCAACATTACAACTTTAACTACAAACAGTACTTTTAACATTCTGAACTAGTTTTATTGTATGGAACACCAAAATGCTCAAAATTAAATAAATAAATAAAGCATTATGAAATAAGTATCTAAGCTCATAATTATTATAATTTTTCTTCCATTTTTATTCTTTTATTTCATAATTGTGTTTTCCATGATGGCTTATTTATTTCATAACTGTGTTTTTCATGGCTTATTTATTTC
>NC_056502.1:5667517-5673029 GCF_014905685.2 Nematolebias whitei | reverse complement strand
CTTATTTATTTCATAACTGTGTTTTTCATGGCTTATTTATTTCATAAATGTGTTTTTCCTTGGCTTATTTATTTCATAATTGTGTTTTTCATGATAGCTTATTTATTTCATAATGGCATTTTTCAGCAGAATGACTTCAGCTGTCAATCACATCAGTGGGTTGGACCAGCATGCCCACTGGCTGATCCTTCACATACATTAGTTTTCCTGAATACCTGCTCACTCACAGACATAATTTAGATATAATTTATAATTTAGAGCAAACAAATAGTTGTTTTTCCGTGTTAATCTTGTTAAATTCAAAGAACTAAAACAGCAAGCCCTACCGTGCGTGCTCCGGCTGCACCAATCAATTTTTGACAGCCCATTACTTTTTTGTCACGACACTTTTATCCTTTGAGTTCTCAGTTTGATCTGCTAAAGTTACCTGAGCTGAACGAAGTTCATGCAACTCTGCATCCTTTATGACTGTTGACTTAGCAAGTCACTGCTAGTTGCTATGCTAGCTGTAACAATGAACAGGTATTCAGGAAAACTAATGGATGTGAAGTCTAAAAAAGTTAAGTCAGGTCCTCTGGACGGGTTCAAAAAACAAAAAAAATGTAGAAACCTTTCGTCTTTCATCCAAAAGATCCTGATGCATGCTCAATAATCCAGGTAGAAAAATCTAAAAAAGTTAAATCTGGTCCTCTGGACATTCAAAAAAACCCAAAACAAAGCAAAACAACAAAAAATGTAGAAACGTTTCGTCTCTCGTCCGAGAGACTTCCTCAGTCTGAGGTGCTGTTTTCAGCTCAGTCTCTTAAATAGCACCTTCTCAGAGTGGATCAACCAGTTTGTGGCTGACAACCAAAACCAGCTGATCACATGCTCAAGAAGGACCATCAGCCTAACAATGGATCATTAGCACACTGATGGCTGTTTACTATTCACAGTTTACTATTCTACATTTTTTGTTGTTTTGCTTTGTTTTGGGGTTTTTTGAATGTCCAGAGGACCAGATTGAACTTTTTTAGATTCATCCAAAAGACTTTTTCAGTCTGAGGAGCTGTATTCAGCTCAGTCTTATAAATAGCACCTTCTCATAGTGGATCAACCAGTTTGTTGTTGGCATTCAAAACTAGCTGTTCAAATGATCAAGGAGGACCATCAGTCTAACGATGGATTGTTAGCATCCTGATGGCTGCTTGCTATTGACAGGGAGCTGAGTGATTCTAGCAATAACAGCAGATGTGAAGGATCAGCCAGTGGGCTTTCAGGCCCAACCCGCTGGCGTTGATCGACAGCTGATGTCATGCTGCTGAAAAGCATCATTATGAAATAAATAAGCCATGAAAAACACAGTTATGAAATAAAATATTAAAAAATTAAAAATGTTCTTATTTCATAATTGTTTTATTTATTTAATTAATTTTGAGAATTTTGGTGTTCCATATTATTGTACTGAGATTAAAAAGTGTAAATGTTTCTGATGCTCTGCATGTTTTAATTGACAGGAGTTTATCAGTAATAACACAGAGCCCTACTGGAGCAATGATCATGGATACTGGTTGGGGCTGAAACAAAATAAGAGCAACTGGGTCTGGGTTGACGGACATACCGACACTTTGGGGTAAGAGAATTAAAAAACTGGAATCTTTTTATTCCACTGTCATACTGCACTGTGAATATTTAGGGTTTAAATTATTCTCAAGGTATATAACATTTCATTACACTATTTTATTATTTATAAAGGTATGAACAAATTATTTTAATTAACTTCAGATGTTGTTGGTAACTGATCCTCCTCTGAATAAAACCTCTTTAAATAAAAAATACAATAAATCAAAATCTAAGTCTTTACAGGTGATTCTTTGATTTAAAGTTTTTTAATTTGCAGTTACATTTAAATATTCTGCTGCTGCATCAGTTTTCTAAGATCAAACATCAAATGCAGAAAAAAAACATTTTAAATTAATTGATTTATTTTAATTACATGGACATGATCAAAATTATTGTTACCCTTTCATTCAAGAACAAAAATCCACAAAGTTGACTGAAAAACTTAAATAAATATAAAATTAACTGACAAGTGACAAATAAAACTACATTCAAACTACAAACACAGGACGTTAATTATTAGAATAATTAATATTTTGATAACCGACCTTTTTTTATATCTGTGCTCTAATATCTTTTTAATATTATACCTGATGAATTTTTATATTTATTTCTTAATTTAAATAAAGCCATATGTTTTCAGCTTCTACAGTCATTTCTAAAATATCTTCTATTGAATGATGATGATGTAATAAGAAACTTCTTCTTGTGTTTCTGTTGCATTTTCAGGAGCAAATAATAATAAAATCTAATTTACAACCTGTCGGATGTTTGTTGTTGTTTCTGTATCAAACTGACTCTTTTTCTGTTTATTTTCTGCTGCAGAAGTTACATGAAGATTTATTTTAGTTTATAATGTTTGTGTTTTTTTATTTACAGGTACTGGGTGACCGCAGCGATAAGTAAAACTGGTCCATATGTTCTGTTGATGCCTACAGGTCCAGATATTAACCCGAAACTCCCCAAGAGGGAACTCACAAAGACCTGGGACAAAGGAGATTCTCTGTTTCTGCTCAGATTTATCTGTGAGCGTAAAGTTCTGATAAAGTCCGATTAGTTATCAGAGTTCATCTTTTGGTTTGAGTTCACTTTTGATTTTTGTCATGTTTGTTGTACGATGTTGAGACAAACATGATCTTTTTCCTTTCTGTAGCTGATGATTCTGTGTCAAATGATCAGCAGCTGATTTTAACATTTAAGATTTTTTTTGTACATTAAATGATACTGAGTCCTCAATATGTACAAGAACTGCAAACCTAAATCTTTATATGGTTTCAAAAACACAAAGTTTGTTTTCTCAGTCATCCAGGATCCACCTGGATGACTGAGAAAACAAACTTTGTGTTTTTGAAACCATTAGTGAAAAGGCCAGACTTCAGGGGTATCTGAGGCAGGCTTGAAACACAAGAGTTAGGGTGGCTTCTGGGTAATACCAGATGGCTAGGCCTCAGACCGACGAAGCCTCTTGGATGAGGGGCGAAACGTTTCTTTTTAACAAAAAAACGAAGTCCAGATGACATGATCTAAATCTTTATACTTTTAATAAATTTACATCTGATCACTTTGAATAACGTCAGTTTGATTTGAATTGTTGCCTTTTCACAGTGAATGTAATTTCTCTGAGTTTAGTTGTTTTTAAATTATCTTCATGTCTAAGTATTTCAAGATACATTTATTTAAAGAGAAAAAGTAAATAAACTAAATTGGACAAAGACGTTGTTTCGGTGCACAGCTGCTTTGATAACATCTGGACAGTAATTGGAACCTCGGACAGGAGAAGGCATTGATGAGTGTGTTCTTGTAAATGCATTGATCTGCTGTGAATTGTTGGCTGTTCTCCAAAGCTTTAAAAAATAATGAAACCTGATTGTTTGGGAATCTCTTTATTTTCCACGACAAAGGTTCTACATGTTCACATGCACACACGTCACACCATCAACACAATTATTCATGTCAGGGCAGAAAACATTAGGCAGCATTAGAAAGGTTGCACACTTATTGTTGCGTGGTTCTCCAATGACAGACGTTCAGAGGCGGCACAGTGACCGAGCTGACATCACTACAACCTGAAGAATCACTCAGAATTACAAGACCTTAGTGAGAGCTTCAATGCCGTGAGCTCCTCACTACATCTGATACTGAGATCAGTCCACAATAGTTCTGAGCACGTCTAAACCTCTTTAGAGGGGCGCTGGTTGTTGAGCATGGTGGTAGCAGCGTATCGGGGTCCTGGGGTGAACTTGGTGGCAGTGTATCCATGAGGAAGGGTCACAGACAGCTGAGGAGCATAAAATGTGAGGGAATTCTTGAAGGTGGACTTCCATCCTCACTCAGAAAGAAAGGGTGTTGGATCAGCAAATGAATCCAGAACAACTCACCGGCGATGATTCCTCAGATCGACAAGGTGCAGATAATGACATGTATGTCCATAAACAGCTGTGTAAAAGTTTGTAATGGTGAATGAATGTCAGCTGTGGTGCTGCTGGAGGAATCACACCAAGTAAACACTGATCGGGTTTTTCTCTGGCATCCCTGATCGTGCCATGCCAGCTGTATGTGATGACCTCATCCAAGGGATACCCAGATAAGTCAGATTTCCCCACATTGTAGCCTAACCCCCACTGTTGAGGCACAGCATCTTTTATTTATTTATATTGTTTACAGTAATAGTGGTGCTGTGTAAAGTTGGAAATGCCTCAGACTCAGAAGTGCGCCACCAGCAGATCAGTGTCTCCCAGTTCATTTAATTAAACAACTGCAGCTTCACACACACAATCATTTCTCTTTGTGTTTGTGTGGCAAACATCTTCTCTTTTTTAAACCCCACTAACATTTTTGACCATCTCATTATTTACTGTATATTCCATTAAATTCCTCGTTTTGCTGCATCTAGACAACATATTTGTTTGTGCAGAGAAAAGAAGCACACATGCACAACATTTTTATATCTATCAAAGTTCTGTCAGGTCATCTGGAGGGTTCTTTTTTTTTTTAACGTTTCGTCCTTCATCCAAAGGACTTCATCAATCCAAGGAGTCACAAACAAGCTCAGTCCCACAAGCAGCACACTCCCAAACTACTGCACTTCACCACTTACCCTTGTTGAGGGCGGATGCTTCCCTCCCACTCTCCCTACTCCACTTTGCTTATGCTCTGTCCTGTTTGTGAAACTGCTTAAGAGCCTCTCTATATATATCTTCCGAAAGGTAATTTATCTCAACTTGCCTGGAGGCCCTGTAAATTTGATGCTCTGCCCCTCCCACCGAGGAAGTCTGCGGATCTATCAGAGGGACCCAGCTGAATAAACATTGTGTCATTTCAGGACTCTTGGTTTCTCTCTGGTTCAGTCCTAGGTCAATTTCGGCACCGTCGAGAGAGTTTAGGGAGGGAACGGACTGATTGTACCATTCTTATCAGAACTCAGTGTCTCTGGAGTGTCCTTGACATGATCACCGCTCTTGTCATCTCCCCTGCGGAATGTCTACGTCACTATGTGCTGATGCACGGGGTGTTTTTTTCAATATCAGGCTCTCTCTCCTCGGCCAAGGAGTGAGAGTTGGATAGGATTATTTTTGCCTCCAAATCCTATACATGTTGTTACTTTCATCACTTTTTGTCTGTCTAAACAAATCTCACTTGTAAATGAATCTTCTAGGCTCAATGTGATTTATCTGTGTAAATAAAGATAGAATGAAAAACTGGGGTGAGCTTTGATGGGAGTGAGCTGCTTGTGGGACTGAGTTTGTTTGTGGCTCCTTAGATTGATGAAGTCCATTGGATGAATGGTGAAACGTCTCAACAACAACAAAAAGAAACCGTCCAGATGACCTGACTGAACGTAGTTGGATTTTTTTACCTGGATTATCAAGCATGAACTTTGATTCTTTTACATCTACTTGCATATTTAAATAGA
>NC_056502.1:5645598-5652517 GCF_014905685.2 Nematolebias whitei | reverse complement strand
TTGATGGACGTACTGACACTCTGGGGTAAGAACATTTCTGTTTAACACAAATAAAATAACATTGGAGTCAGTTTATTGTCACATGCTTTCATGTAGTTAATTTATACTTTAGACACTTTTAAACCACACACAGTTATGATTCTGATATTGTTTAATTAAAAGATTAAACCTGCTGCAATTATGTTTTTGTTAAAATACAATTTAACTGTGTAGCTTCTCTGTTTGTGTGCACATTAAACTCAAAAGTTTTATTTCTATTTATTCATTGTAACACCAACTGACGATCCGAGCCGTCTGAGGAAAACTTGATATTAAGATATTGCAGTTTTGAAACAAAACTGCTGCTTTATAAAATTTTGAAAACACTATGTTACTAATAAATTAAAAGCATAAGTCTTTTGAACTGTATTTTCTGCCGTATAAGTCACAGCAGTCCAAAAATGTCTAATAAGGTGGAAAAAAAACATAAATACATCTCTTTGCCGTATATGTTGCATCTATTATGCGTCACCGCTGACAACCCAGAAATGTGGGCCGGTGTTGTGCCAAAAGTCGATTGGCTGCCAAATGATGTGCACAGAAGGACTTTAACAAGAATTTAACTAGATTAACACTTAAGAACAATTATTTGTTTGTTTGAAATTATAGCAAAGGTATGTCTTGGTCTAATTTTTACTTAATAAATGCACTTTGACGGTCAAATCAGCTGCATTTCAAAAGCTGATTCGCGGAAGCATGAGCGCGCAGAGGGACGACTCGCTGTACATTTCTTCAAAATTTAACGAGATAACCTCCTAAAAGCAATTATTTGTTTGCTTGAAATTATAGTAAAGGTGTGTCTCAGTTTAACTTTTCCTTAATAAATGCTCTCTACTGATCAAATCAGCTGCATTTCATCTGGCGGTGCGGCAAAATGCAGCTGATTTGACGTTTGCTCCAGGAGTTCCTGAGCGAAATGAAGGTGACTTGGTATGGCAAGCCAAGTCAGAGTCAGAGATTCTTTATTGTTGTTCGCACCACATGTGGTACATGTGGTGGAACACAGGGTACACAGGGTCCCAGTTACATCCAATGATAAAATGTAAAAGAAAAACAATAATAACATCTAAGAAATGAACTAAGAAAAACATAAACTAAAATACACTAAGCACTAATAGCATAAAAACATGTTGAACAGCAGAACAAACATGAGCATGAGTCTGTGTAAGCAGATGAGCACGCATGAACACATCAATATGAAACAGATCAGCAGCAACATGAAACAGATCAGCAGCAACATGATGTGATTTTTTTTACAGTGATTATTCTAGTTAGAGATTCATGAGTCTAACAGCCTCAGGGTATAAGCTGTCCCTCAGTCTAGTGGTTCTACACTTAATGCTCCTCAACCTCCTTCCTGAGGGGAGCAGGGCAAAAAGTGTGTGTGTGCTGGGTGAGTGGGGTCCTTCATGATGCAGGTGTCCCTTTTCCTGCATCTAGAGGTGTAGATGTCTGTGATGGTGGGGAGACTGACTCCAACATCTTCTGTGCAGCCTTCACCACTCTCTGCAAAGCTTTTCTTTCTGCAGCTGTGCAGCCTCCATGCCACACGTTGATGCTGGAGCACAGGATGCTCTCCGCTGCACTCCTGTAGAAGGAGGTGAGGACTGAGCTTCCCAGACCAGTTCGTCTCAGCCGTCTGAGGAAGTAGAGTCTCTGATGAGCTTTCTTGATCAGGCTGGTGGTGTTGTTGCTCCAGCTGAGGTTGCCATTCATGTGTACACCCAAGTTCTTGTAGCTGGAGACCACTTCCACCACAGATCCTCTTATGTTCAGGGGGGTATAGGTGTGTTTGTTCCATCTGAAGTCCACAACCATTTCCTTCATCTTCTTCACATTGATGTGAAAGTTATTCTCTCTGCACCAGCTCTCCAGGTGTTCCACCTCCTGCCTGTAGCTGGACTCATCGTTGTTTGTGATGCATCCCACCACCGCTGTATCATCTGCAAACTTTACAATGTGACAGCCTGGATGGGTAGCTGCACAAGCATACATGAGCAGAGTAAACAGGAGGGGGCTCAACACACATCCCTGAGGAGAGCCAGTGCTGAGGGTTATGGTGGAGGAGGAGAAGTTGTGGATCCTCACTGGCTGTGGTCTGTTTGTTAAGAAGTCTAGTACCCAGTTGCAAATGGAGGGGCTTAGTCCTAATGTGAGTATTTTGTCCATCAGGGTTTGGGGGATCATGGTGTTGAAGGCAGACGTGAAGTCCACAAAGAGCATACGGACGTAAGAGTTTTTCTGCTCCAGGTGGTTGAGCGCAGTGTGGACCACAGAGGACATGGCATCCTTTGTTGATCGGTTCTCACGGTATGCGTACTGATGAGGGTCCTCGTTGATGTTGATGGCTGTTTTGATGTGGGTCAGGACTAGGGGTTGAACGAGTATATAATTTTTAAACTCGACATTAACATGATAAAACCTGAGTAGAACTCGAGTATTTGATGACGTCATAGATCTCAAGATACAAAAATAAATAAATAAATAAAACCGCAAAAAACTGTAATTATTTACAAAAAAACAGATCAACAAAACATTGGGAGCGTATATTATGCTCCTACCATTTATCCTACTGTAAATAAGTCACAGGAAAAACTAAACCATTAGTTATTATTATTAAACTGCAAACGTGAAGAAACGCAACACGTCAAAAACGAAACTTAAACCGAAACTGGTTCGGTGGATAGGACCCGGTGTTACACCATACTCTGTGACCTGCAACAGTGCAACTCTGCCCCCTACGGTCATACGGTGGTCACATAATATGATGTCACTACGGATACCCGACTTTACATTTTTAACATCGATAGATGTCCTAGCAATCGATGTGTAAATTACTCGAGTACTCTGTTAATGCCCTAGTCCCTGGTCAGGACCAGTTTTTCAAAGCATTTAGCGACTATCGGGGTGAGGGCCACTGGTCGATAGTCATTCCAACCAGTCACTGTAGAGCTTTTTGGGACTGGGATGATGGTGGCAGTCTTCTGGCAGATGGGAACTGTCTCCAGGGTAAGTGAAGTGTTAAAGATGTCAGCCAGCACCTCGCAGAGCTGATCGGCACATTCTTTCAATATTTTCCCGGGGACGTTGTCTGGGCCGGTTGCCTTGTCTCATTAATGTCCACTTTTACCTATTAATGAGACACTTGGCTTGCCATATATGTCAAGCGCCCTCTAAAGGCTGAAAATGGTAGTGTTCAATATTTTCCATTGTAGTGAACTCGGCCTCAGACCAAAACCTGCCTCTGAGGACCTTCATGGGACAGAAACTGTTATTTCATTGATTTGAATCCAGAAATGCAAATTATCTCATCCAGAGACTGTCTAATTGTATCCTGAAGTAATCAATTGAAAGCACACTCTTCTTCTATATTATCATTACTATTTTACAATATCTTGATAAATCAAAAGTGTGTTTAGTTCATACCATTTCTAAATGTTGAAGTGAACCACTCATTTTAAATCAACTGTGAAACAGTATTAATGATTTTTAATCCTCATTTAAATTAGAAATCAAGTTAAATGTCTATTTTACAAAGTAATTATGCATTTTTGAACTTCTGTCTGAATGAGAGAGTAGTGAGGTCGGTCGAAAGTCAGAAAGAAGTTATTAGAACGAAGTGTCGTGTTTTTAAACCTAGCAGACGGTAAACAAGAAGCTACTGGCCTTTCTTCCTCCCACTTCGCCTTAACATGTCTTCTGTCTGTACGGGACGTTTCTAAAACCTTCCTGCTGTTTTCTTGACTTGTAATGAGCCTCTGACATCACTAGAACCACCCCCTGTTGGTTGCTTCAACCAATCAGGAAGTCCTGAGGTGACCGGAAGTGAGAACTCTTTAAGAGTCCACACTTCCTGGAACTTCTCAGGTCAATCAGGTCAACTGGGTCTGTCAGTCTTGAGTCGGTCTTCAGTCTTCTGGAGTCCTGGACCAGAGTCTTCTTCAGTCTTTCATGGAGTCCTCCGCGTCTGAGTGGAATCTTTGACTGAAGTCTTCCTGAGGGTTCTTAAGGAACTTTCAGATTTAATCCATAGCTGATGGATTTGACCGTTGAACGGAGTACCGTCACTACTTCGGACGATTCTCAGCCATCCTTGCCGGAGACGCTGAAAGGTAGCGTTGAAATGGACTCCTGTTCCTGAGCGGAGGTATCCCCTTCTAAGGTAACGAGTCGCCACGCACCTAGTGTACCAGGGCTGAGCTGGGGTCGGATGAAGGGTGCCATTCCTAGTCAACACACATTCCTTTTTATCCATCTTTTCTCTCCATTTAAACCCCTTCTTTTCCCATCTTTAAACTCTTCTATTTTGCCAGTAATTAATCTAGATGCCTTCAGAAATGTCTATTGTTTTTATTAAGTAAAACGTGCCAAGTTTTATTAATCAGAACCAGATCAGCTAATCACTTGTACATTTTGATGTTAAATTTTGATTCTGTTCCATAAATGACCACATTTATTCTGATGGGTCAAAGAAAATTAACATCTCATGTCACTGATTAAACAATCTACGCACAGTTACCTCGGTCACATGGCTGTAATTTAGCTCGAAAAAGAGAGAACCTGTTTATTTAAATATATTGTAGTCAAGGGCAGTCAAACATAGCCCTTAGAACCCTACACCATGTAAGAATGAATGAAATCGTCAGATCTCAACCAAAAATTGGTTTGTAAATATGGAAAAAACAACATAAATACGTCACTTCACTGTATAAGTCGCAGGCATGCTAATTTATGCAAAAAACTGCAACTTATATGCCGGAAAAAACGGTGTTAAGTTAATACAACCAAGAGAAGATCTGAATGAAAGGGAAAAAATTAATAAATCTCCTTTATCTTTCCAAACAAGATTTTTCTTATTTCAATTTAATCAGAGCATCATATCAGACTGACTGGCCCTTTAAGGAAAAGACAGTTTTTGTGTATTTTATAAGCGAGGTACGAGCAAAAATTCCACTTTGTCCCTTTCTGCATTAAGAAAGTTTCTCTTATTGGAATCAACACATCTTCAGCTGCAAAATAAAACTTGTTTCATTTTGAAATGTTTAGGGTAAATGTACCATTTCTTGGATGATAAAGAAACAAAACCAGCAACTTTAATGGAGATTCTAAATCAAATTTTCACTTCAGTTCAAATTTGTTTGCATCAGTTCAACTTAATTTAGTTATTTTCTAATTGTTTTATTTAGTTAAACAAAGACAAAGCTGCAATTAAACCAAAGCAATTCAATCAGAAAAGGTTTTATTTTACTTTTTTTTTATTTTTGGTGTGATTTTGTCTTTTCTCATCAATATCCAGTTTGCTATTTTAATTGAGTTTAAGAATAAATTAAAATAACTTCCAATCATCCAGCTTGTTTGTTAAAGAAGAGCTGCTTCTGTGATTTTATAATTGTTGCTATTTGTGACAGAGATTTATTTGACTGGAGAGGAGGGTCCGTCGGATAGTTGAACCTCAGATTCAGGAGGAGCAGCGCGGCTTTCGTCCTGGAACACTGGACCAGCTCTACACTCTCAGCAGGGTCCTGGAGGGTGCGTGGGAGTTTGCCCAACCGGTCTACATGTGCTTTGTGGACTTGGAGAAGGCGTTCGACCGCGTCCCTCGGGGAACCCTGTGAGAGGTACTCTGGAAGTATGGGGTACCGGGCCCTTTGATATGGGCTGTTAGGTCCCTGTATGACCGGTGTCAGAGCCTGGTCCGCATCGCCGGCAGCAAGTCGGGCTTGTTCCCGGTGAGAGTTGGACTCCGCCAAGGTTGCCCTTTGTCATCGATTCTGTTCATAACTTTTATGGACAGAATTTCTAGGTGCAGCCAAGGTGTTGAGGGGATCCGTTTTGGTGGCCTTAGGATTGCGTCTCTGCTTTTTGCAGATGATGTGGTCTTATTGGCTTCATCAGATCGTGATCTACAGCTTTCACTGGAGCGGTTCGCAACCGAATGCGACGCGGCCGGGATGAAGATCAGTTCCTCCAAATCCGAGGCCATGGTCTTGAGCTGGAAAAGGGCAGAGTGCCCTCTCCGGGTCAGGGAGGAGGTCCTGCCCCAAGTGGAGGAGTTCAAGTATCTTGGAGTCTTGTTCACGAATGAGGGAAAAATGGAGCGTGAGATCGATTGGTGGATAGGTGCAGCATCTTCAGTGAAGCGGGCGCTGTACCGGTCTGTCGTGGTGAAGAGAGAGCTGAGTCAAAAGGCGAAGCTCTCAATTTACCGATGAGTCTAGGTTCCTACCCAGAGGAAGACCCAGGACACGCTGGAGGGACTATGTTTCTCGACTGGCCTGGGAACGCCTCTGGATTCCCCCGGAGGAGCTGGACCAAGTGGCTGGGGAGAGGGAAGTCTGGGCCTCCCTACTTAAGCTGCTACCCCCGCGACCCAACCCTGGATAAGAGGAAGAAAATGGATGGATGGATTTATTTGACTAAATACCACAAAAAAAAAATTACATTTAAAAACTCCTTCTGAAATTGTTTCAGGAGTTCTTCTCTTTAATCAGCTGCTGCAATCGTTGGTTTTGATGTCATGATGTTCATGTTCTGATGTTCATGTTTCTCATTTGAAGGTTCTGGGGGAGTAAGAACATTGCCAATGAGTCTGTTATGATGATTCCTGGGACACCGCCCACACAGAGCTGGAGGCGTATAATGTCATCAAGTTTTCAAAAGGTCATCTGTGAGCGTGACGCTCTGGTGTGGTCCACTTAGTTTTAAGTTTTCTTCTTTTTCTTCATGTTTCCAGAGTTTCTGTTTGTTTCTGTGTGATCAGATTTGATGTTAAAACACATATACACACATATATATATATATATATATATATATATATACACACACACACACACATATAT
Source organism: Nematolebias whitei (assembly GCF_014905685.2). Classification (NCBI taxonomy): domain Eukaryota; kingdom Metazoa; phylum Chordata; class Actinopteri; order Cyprinodontiformes; family Rivulidae; genus Nematolebias; species Nematolebias whitei. The sequence continues at coordinate 5,645,639 of NC_056502.1, read as the reverse complement.
ATATATATATATATATATATATATATATATATATATATATA
>NC_056502.1:5640879-5645588 GCF_014905685.2 Nematolebias whitei | reverse complement strand
ATATATATATATATATATATATATATATATATATATATATATATATAGACATGCAAGCTGCCCCTGCCACAAGCGCACATGCAACCCCATACCATCAGTGATGCTGGCTTCTGAATGGAGCATTGATAACAACTTGGGCTATCCTTGTCCTCTCTGGTCCGGAGGACATGGCGTCCCAGTGTTCCATAAAGAACTTCACATCGTGACTCATCTGAACACAGAACAGTCTTCCATTTTGCCACACTCCATTTTAAATGACCCCTGGCCCAGTGCAAACGTCTGAGCTTGCGGAGCTTGCTTAGAAATGGCTTCCTCTTTGCACTGTAGAGTTTCAGCTGGCAACGGCGGATGGCACAGTGGATTGTGTTCACTGACAATGCTTTCTGGAAGTATTCCTGAGCCCATTCTGTTATTTCCTTGACAGTGGCATTCCTGTTTGAGGTGCAGTGACGTTTCAGGTCCCGGAGATCACGAGCATCCAGTAGAGTTTTACAGCCTTGACCCTTACGCACAGCGATTGTTCCAGATTCTCTGAATCTTTTGATGATGTTATGCACAGTTGATGATGATAACTTAAAAGTCTTTGCTATTTTACGCTGGGTAACACCATTCTGGTATTGCTGCACTATCTTTCTGTGCAACAATGGTGGAATTGGTGATCCTCTTACCATCTTGGCTTCTGAGAGACACTGACACTCTGAGAAGCTCTTCTTATACCCAATCATGTTGTCAGTTGACCTAATTAGTGTTAATTGGTCTTCCAGCTGTTCGTTATATGCTCATTTTCCTTTTTCCAGCCACTTATTGCTACTTGTCCCAACTTTTTGGGGATTTGTTGACACTGTGAAATTTTGAATCAACATATTTTTCCTTTAAAATGTTACATTTACTCAGATTAAACTTTTGATCTGTCATCTATGTTATATTACAAATAAAATATTGACATTTGCCATCTCCACGTCATTGCATTCAGTTTTTATTCACAATTTGTTTAGTGTCCCAACTTTTTTGGAATCCGGTTTGTAGTTGCAAATGTTCACCCAGTGATTATTTTCTGGGAGTTTTCGTAAAATCCATCTTGTGGTTCATGGATCACACAAACCTCCAGTCCCACACAAGTAGGACTCCAGAGAAGGAAACAACACAAACATGTATCACAGCATCTTCTTTGTAACATTTCCATAAACTATTACTTCACTTATTGAAAAAGTTCCGGCTATTCTTTTTTGTCCAACTTTAATAATTCAGTTGCTTTTACTGAACAATGATTTGTTGCAGTTTTAACGGCTGTTTTCTTCCTTTGACCAAACATTATGTACATCGATAATTTGTTGGGAAGTTTGACGCATTCTGTGTAAAATTCAAATTTAATTCTAACGAGTAAATAAAAAACAAATGGAACTAGGCTTGTGTTTTTACTTGTGAGCAGTCATTGTCTCCTGATCATCAGTTTTATTAAAACATTTTTCATTATTCCAGATTTCACAAAACACTTTTTGAATCATATTGTGGCCCTCAGATCAGCCAACACAGGATTTCATTTCAAATGCAGTTTTTTACAGACACACCTAATATCAGCTGAAAAAAGTTGTGTTTAGGTGACAAATTCATCGTTGCATGTTTAATGTCGGCTGGAGTTAAAAAACTGAAAAGGTCTAAATGTTCTGAGTGGATCTAACTCACCTGAACATAAATAATTTATCTGCAGAGGAAAAGTTAAATCACTGAGTCTGTAAAAACCAGAAGGTCGTTTTCTCGTCAGTCTTTGGATTTCTTCTTCTTCTTCTTTGGTGGAAACTCCTCGTCTCTTTTCTCAGTCAGTAATTTCTCCTTTTTGCTTTTCTTTCTTTTCCTCTTCTCTGTCGTCACGGTAACCTCCTCCTCCTGTGTTCTGTCTTCTGATTGGATGGATTCTTCCTCTCTTCTCTCCTCCTCTTCGGCCGTTTTGTCATTTTTGGATGATTTCTTCCTCCTCTTCAGTTTAAAGTCAGAGTTCAGCTCCTGAGTTTCTGCTGCGGCTCCGTTCTGCTCGGTGATGTTTCTCCTCCTTTCACAGTTTCTGTCTCCCTCTGCAGGAAGTTCCTCCTTGCTTTTATCTTTCTTCTTTTTCTTCTTCTCCTTTGGTTGAACCTCCGTTTTGGGGCTTTCACACACCTCCGCGTCATCTAGCTCCACGGATCTCTCTGTGGATTTCTTCTTCTTCGTCTTTTCTCTGCGGCGCTCCGCTGTCGGCTCCGATCCAACCGTCGGAGGAGTCGGTGCAACACAAACAGATGGAGGCCGGGTCTGCGGGCTCTTCTTGCCGTACGTGGCCATGAACTCGGCCTCCTGCTGCTCCAGTCGGGCTAACTTGGCGCTCATGGTCAGTCCGTGCCTCGCCCCCCTGAAACAAGACAAACATTTAGGGTCTCTGCCGGTTTATTTAATCTCTTCATTCACTGTTTTGGAGTTGATCTGCATCAGTTTCAGGAATCACGTCGACTTACTTGTGAGCCGTTCGTCCTCCGCAGGCCTTCATCAGATCAGAGTCAGAGAGCCTGTCAAGAACCAAAGGTTGAGCGCCCGTAAGTCCAGGAATGTGAATTGTATTTTAAAATTTGTGAAGTACAAAATTCTGAACACAGTTTTATTGTACTGAGGGTGATGGTCTTACTTTGTGGTGCTGGACAGATCCAGTTTCTGCTCCTCTTCCTCCTCAGAGCTGCTGCTGTCGTCTGAAGCGGACGCTTTGGGTTCCGGCTGCTCTTGACCCGACAGCAGCGTGGCCGACTGAAACAGGAGGAAGTCGTCAAACATTAACACGTCACCCACATCACAACGAAAAGTAAAAAGTTTAGTCCCTTCTAAAGCTAAACCAACAAACAACTGATCAGAGAAAAAAAGAACAGTTTGAGACTAATTCATGCTCGGCTGCAACACAGAGAGGATTTGTTTGAGCTTCTCTCCACAGATTAAATAATTATATTAATCTAATGTTTAACAAGCAGAACAAATAAGCACTACCTTCACAAAACATCCATAAAGTTTGCTTTTTGCCAGCAGGGCTTTCCGTGGTTTCTTGTTGGAGATTGTCCCGTCTTCTTCTTCTCCTTCTGCCGTCTTCTTTAATTTAATTCCATTCTGAACAAAACAGGAAAAACTCACTGAACTAAATCCAGTTTTACTGAACAACGAACGGACCCGTTCAAACTTTAACATAGTTTTACTTTTAAAACTATTTAAAATGTAAATAAGTTCATTCTTTCAGCCATAATTCAGCCGGTGCGTAAATAAATGATTCAGCTTCACTCTGATATAAATCAGCTCATCATCCCCGGAGGACTGATCTGTGTGAACACAAACAAGTAAAGATAAAGGTGGACGTACCTGGTGAGTCTCCACCTGCAGACTGGCAGAGGCCTTGTTAAAAACATGATCCCACCACTGGAAGCTGAACTGCTCTCCTTCTCTATGACCAACCTGAGGGAGAACAACAACGTCAGAAACATTTTCTTAAAGCAGAAACATGTTTAAAAAGCAGATAAAACCAGCTACTCACTCCTCCTTTGTCACATTTCACTTTGACCTTGATGGCCTCCGATATGCCGTTCTCAGCTCGCCCGAGTCCTTTACCTGCAGAGACGGAGGACAGAGTGAGACACCTGGACCCGGACGATTCATCCGGACTTCATCTGGCAACAAAGCATCTCACCGTGTTCCCAGCCGTGACGGAGGAGCTGCCGCTCAGCAAACTTTAACCCACCGCTTTTCTCCGGCACGACCTCCGCCATCTGATCCGAGGACAGTCAACGGGACGTGAAGATAAAAAACCCTAAGCTTAAAAAAAAACATCAATTTTTTCATTGATGACAATAAAAAGAGAAACAGCAGGTATATAAGAGCCGCCTCAAAGTTGATTTGAAGGGTTAAAATAAAAAGAAAACTAATTAACTCTTGTGTGTACGTTTTTGTATGTTTCAAATCCTTTAAAAAATGATGTAATAAACTGATTAAGCCTCTAAAAACAGATTAAATTAAGATAATTAAATGTTTTTACACTAAAGTTGGGCTTTAAACTTTGTCTTCTTGTAGTTTTCTTAAGTGATAATGAGATGCATCAACCCTTACAGTCTAGTTTCAAAGCTGCTAGGTTCAAAAGAGACAAACATATATCGTCTTCTGATAACCCCTAAAATAATTCTGCATTAATGTCGAGGTTTCAGTAACAAGTGTCTGAACAGGTCTGTTTCTGCGCTACACGTCGTGATTTATCAACATAAAGGTAGAAAACGGTTTGTTTTATCCAGAGTAAGTTTGTTTTAAGTGTTAAAAACCCGAAACTTTATTGGAAATAAATACTGAAGTCAAGAGACTCTGGTGTCAAGCAGCCCGTTTGGTTCGTTTAAAATCAACACGCAGCTTAAACTATTATTGGTCATAAAGAAATAAAACTAACGATTAAATGTATTTTATTCAACAAATCGATTAAAAACACAACGTTTCATACCTTGATCGTTTGTTAGGTTTTCGGGCCGGTGTCTGTTGTACAACACGCGGCTTCTGCCGGCGGAAGTTAACACCGGAAATACTTCTTCTTCTTCGTTTTGTTTAATGTTGAGTCGCCAATAGTGGATTACTGCCACCTACTGGAAGAGAAGGCGTACTGCACGTAGATAGATTAGATAGATAGATAGATAGATAGATAGATAGATAGATAGATAGATAGATAG
>NC_056502.1:5611959-5640869 GCF_014905685.2 Nematolebias whitei | reverse complement strand
TAGATAGATAGATAGATAGATAGATAGATAGATAGATAGATAGATAGTGCTGTCATAAACCAATCATGGTCAATATATATAACTTAACCTTCTTCACAAATAAATTTAAAAAATGAATCGCAAAGTAAATTCACATTTCTAGAAATTAGTATAATGTAAACAAAAATGTGTCCTGTAAAATAAGTTTATGCATAAACATTCACCGCCTTTATGGTGAATATCCTAATTAACCTCAAAGACAAGTTCTTGTGCTTTTCAGTCAGGAGATGGATACAGGAGGATCTCTAAGGTCTGAAACATCCCCAGGAGTTCTGTTAAATCCACTGAGAAGAACTGTAAGGAATATGGGAAGGTGTGTAAATCTACCAAGAGCAAGTCGTCCTCACAGACTGAGTGACCATGAAGGTGGAGGATAGTGAGAGAGACCACCAAGACACATGGGACCACTGTGAAGGAGCTACAAACTTCAGCGGGTGAGATGGAGGCTGAGCATACAGCAACTGTTGCCCGAGTTTGTCACCAGTCAGAGCTCCATGGCGGCAGAGAAAAAAGAAAATCAATCTAAACTGTTTGATAAACCCTCAAGTCTTTTCAATGAAAACTTTGGTTATGAATTAAAGTTCAGTCCGAGTCTCCTCAGGCTTTTATGTCGGGAAGTTTTCTTCTTTTAGTTTGGTTAAAAATTTAGTTTCATGCATTTGTTGATTTTAATTTGAATTTATTTTATCCAGTTTGTTTTTAACCAACTTGTGAAGCACCTTGTTGTTTTCATTGCGCTACAGAAATAAAATTGACAGCACATTTCATTTTATTAACTTTGAAATTTTTATTTTATTAACTATTAAATTTCACTGTATAATTTGCACGGTGGCTCAGTTGTGGTTTCCTCCCACAGACCAAAAACATGCATGTTAGTCTGATTGGTAACTCTAAATTGTCTCTAGGTGTGAATGGTTGTTTGTCTCCGTTGTCTCTATGTGTCCCTGTGATGGACTGGAGACATGTCCAGAGTGTCCCCCGCCTCTCACACAGTGATTGCTGGATACCAGTGACCTGTGACCCATGAAGGAAGAAGCCGGTAAAGATGATGAATGGATGGAATTTAGAAAAAAAAAAATCTTGTTGCACGTGAAAAGGTTAGTTTTATGGCATTACATTGTCAACAGGTGGAGACATTTCACACCAAGTTAATGTTGAAGCAGGTGAAGCTGATCACTTATTACAGAATTCATTCAGATCTGTCATCAAACTAAAGAGAAATGTAAAGTTTTTGATGTGAACAAAAAAAACCCCAAACATCTCGGATCAGTTGAACTTTTGTTTAAAAGCCTCTTAAAATACCACAAACCAGAAAATATCTGCTGTTGTCGTTGACCTGTTACTAAAAATGGCTTTAAGACTCTAAAGTGAACCTCTTGTTTTATCGAAGACAACAGTTCCAGCTGTTTCTCAGCGGGTCTTGAAGGCCGCAGTAGATCTGGTGTGGATCTGGATCTGATGAGGCAGCAGGAACCAGTTTAGTCTGAAACTGGTTCCAGGATGAAGAAATCAAAGCGATCTGAACGTTTGATTCTTGGAGTTAGAGACTGCTCAGTTTGTTTGTGCAAAGTCTGGACTCTGTGGATTCTCTTTGGGACCCTGTCGGGACACCTCCACAGGGTTTTTATGAAATCAGACCTTTAAATAAATGTTAGCCTGGTCCACTCAGGATCTGCTCTGGTTCCTCAGCAGGATCTCAAGGAAGTAAATAACTGTGGTTGCAAAATGACAATGGGACAGTTTCAGAACCAAAGACATCTAGGACACATTAGTGATTTTATAATGGGGGGAGTGGTGGCACAGAGGTTTACAGAAGGTGGGCCTGTGATCAGGAGGTTGCCTGTTTGACTCCCCGGACCGACAACATCAAAATGTGGGTGACAAATATGAAACACCCACCCCTGCCTCCACCAACATTTGCCCCACCTTGAGCCCTTGAGCAAGGCACTTAACTCCCACCATCTGCTCCTCCGGCCACCCTATGGCAGCTCCCTGCTCCACACAGAGGGCTGTGGCAGCTCGTGGTCTGTGGTTGCATCAGGAGGAACATCTGGAGTAAAAACAATCGCCAAGTCTTTGTGCGACTTAGTTCACTGTGGTGACCCCTGAACAAGGAGCAGCCGAAATAAAATAAATAAATAATTATATATATACACACATATATATATATATATATATAATAATTATTATTATTTTTGTATGTAATGGGAGAAGCTGACTCAAATCAGGTGCTGATTAGAAGATGAGGATCAGGTGTGTGAGAGGTCCAGGAAGAATAAAGGAACATTTCCACACATGAGACTCAACAGATGTTGCTTTAATTTAAATTTTTGGAGACTGAGAGAATAATGACTCAGGTTCTGAGGGTTTATTATTATTATTATTTTTTGGCTTCCAGTCATTTTCAAACTGATTATTTTTCCGTCAAGCTCTGAGCTCAGTGCACGACTGTAAATCTGTGACTGGAACTTTTTCACTCTCAGCTGTTTTCACACATTTAAAAAAAAACCTCCTGAACAAACTTAGTCATAAAACCATCACTGAGTCTGGGCCTCCTCTCTGGACCTCCCCCTCCTGCTTGTCTCCTCCCCCCTCCTGTCACTGCTGTTCCAGGTTCTGTGGACCCACTTCAGGACCCTCCCCCGGTTCGGATGCGCTGCTGGATTTCTCTGCAGACTTTCTTCTCTTTACTCGGACTGAAGATCCTTGAAGTGGGAATTCATCACAAATCATCGTTTTTCTCTCTGGAGTGTGTAATGAAGTAGAACTGCTCCTCGGTGGAACCTGCTGGTTCTGGTGTCGGAGGTGAGTCAAGAACCGGACTGTGGTGCTCCTGCAGGTCTGGGTGGTTCTGTCTGATGTGGATGTTGCTTCATTCTGCACAAGTTCCGTTTCATGGCTAATAAGTGCAAACCTTAAACCTCTGCAGGTTTAGTTCTGTATTTTCAGAGTTGGATCAAATGCAGGCTGCAGATTAAAACTCTAATCAGAGAATAATTTTTTTAAACAGTTCCTGCTTTCAAGAAAGTTCATTCTCTGTGGGAAAAACTAGTTTTCATTTGTAGTTCTCAGTAAAATGCATGCAGAGTATTTGAAGACTGCAGGGCTTGTTTTCTATTAAGCAGCTGCAGAGAAATATTTCACTTTTTTTATTTAATCTGATGCTTTGTTGAAAGAATAATCTCATGCTGAACGACAGCTGCAGTGTTCAGTTTGTTCTGGACGTGATTCATCCAAACCATGACCCATGTGTGGGCAACATATGGCTCAGGGGCCAGAAACGGCCGGTGGACAACCTCTGTCTGGTCTGCGAGGCGTTCAAATGAAAACGTAAATTAACGAACACGAACAAACGTCTAATCTTCCATGTTTAAATCGGAACAGGCCTCGGGTTTCATGATCCAGATTAGACAAGTCGACAAAGATCTAACTCTGCTCTAAGCGTTGCTTCTTTTCACCTCTAAATATTTAATATAATAAGAATAATTAGGTTGTTTAGATCCGGAGGAGACTTGGAGAACGTTTGGCTCGTGCAGGAGAAGATCTTCTATCAGTCCCGTCTTTAATAAAACACCGGGGGTTGGTTCTGTCAGTTCAACTCATGTACTGAAGCTGAAGGCAGCGAGTGAAACTTTATTATTAATAAAAATAAAAACAAACTTTAAGTTTTTATTCTTCGTTCATCTGACGAGCTCAAACTCCTCTGACCTCCAGGAAACGCCTCCATTACTCCACATGATCACAAATCCATGTGCAAACTCTTTTTCAGCCTCTTCTTTGGAGCTTCTTACATTTCCCATCTTGTTTTTTTTAGTTTTTCTGCTTTGAAAACTTCTCCAGAACCGTTGGAGTCGTAAACACCTGCGCTCCTGCTCCTCTATCAACGAGCTGCAGAGGAGGTCTTGGGGAGTGGGTCTGCGGTTTGCTCCTTCTCTCCTCCTCCGTTTGATTTTCATTAAGTTGTTTAGATTTTTGATCAAAGTTTCTGGGGAACGGGCCGACTCGGGCCCGTGAGACGTGGCGGCTGTGACGGTGAGCCGTCGGGCGTTGAACACGTGAAGACGGAGCGATCTGAAGGCAGGAAGATGTTTACAGATGTTTGGTGTCAAACCTTTGATCAACTGGAGCGACGGAGTCCTCATTCTAGTGAATTCACTAATTATTCATTTTCCAGACACTTTTTATTGACCATGAGCTGCATTTCAAATCATCCATCCATCCATCCATCCATCCATCCATCCATCCATCATCTTTTACCCGCTTCTTCTATTTTGGGCCATGGGGGTCGCCGGTGCCCATGTCCAGCCATCACTGTGCGAGGGGCGGGGTACGCCCTGGACAGGTCGCAAGTCATTTCAAATCAATGGATCAATATTTACAAACGATTACCGTATTTTTCCCGTATAAGTTGTAGTCTTTTGCATAATTTGCATGCCCTGCGACTTATACACTGAAGTGACTTGTGTTTTTTTCCTCTCATATTTATAAACCGATTCTGTTCTTAACTTTTATGGACAGAATTTCTAGGCGCAGCCAAGGTGTTGAGGCACCCGCCGCTTCGGATGTTATCAGTCCATTAAATGGCCGTTATTATATCATCCCCATATGTAGCGGTCAGACTGCCCCTTCTGTACCTCAGTGGGTTTAAAGGTACGTTGTTAGCGGTGATAATAGGCTCTATTTTTAGCTTTGTTAGCGCTCATAGCTTCACATGGTTAGGTTTAGAGTAAAGGGTCTGGCGGTTAGGTTTACGGTCTTGGTTAGGTTTAGGCACAAGGGTAAGGGGGTTAAGTTTAGGGTTGGTCCTCAGGGTCAGGTGTAAGCTTACTTTTACGAAAAGGGTTACATAAGCTGAAAATGACTAAAAAAGACACTTCCTGGTTTACCCCCGTGTGACGCTGCCTATTATCAGCGGTAATAACGATAATAACGTACCTTTAAACCTACTAGGAGGTAGGTGGGACAGTTTGACCGCTACATGTAGGGATGATAACAACTAATAACTGGCATTTAATGGACTGATAACATCCAAAGCTGCTCATTGAGGGGATCCGTTTTGGTGGCCTTAGGATCACTTCTCTGTTTTTTGCAGATGATGTGGTCCTATTGGCTTCATCAGGTCGTGATCTACAGCTTTCACTGGAGCGGTTTGCAGCCAAGTGCGACGCAGCCAGGATGAAGATCAGTTCCTCCAGATCCGAGGCCATGGTCTTGAGTCGGAAAAGGGTAGAGTGACCTCTCTAGGTTGGGGAGGAGGTCCTGCCCCAAGTGGAGGAGTTCAAGTGTCTTAGGGTCTTGTTCAGAAATGAGGGGAAAATGTAGCGTGAGATCGACAGGTGGATAGGTGCGGCGGGCGCTGTACCGGTCTGTCCTGGTGAAGAGAGAGCTGAGTCAAAAAGCGAAGCTCTCAATTTACCGGTCGATCTACGTTCCTACCCTCATCTCTAAGGGAGAGCCCAGACACCCTGCGGAGAAAACTCATTTCGGCCGCTTGTATCCGAGATCTCGTTCTTTCGGTTACAACCCAAAGCTCATGACCATAGATGAGGTGAGAGGCTCGATCATCCGGGAGGGACTCAGAGTAGAGCCGCTGCTTCTCCACGTCGAGAGGAGCCAGTTGAGTTGGCTCGGGCATCTGGTTAGGATGCCTCCTGGACGCCTCCCTGGTGAGGTGTTCCGGACACGTCCCACCGGGAGGAGACCCAGAGGAAGACCCAGGACACGCTGGAGGGACTATGTTTCTCAGCTGGCCTGGGAATGCCTCGGGATTCCCCTGAAGGAGCTGGACCAAGTGGCTGGGAAGAGGGAAGTCTGGACCTCCCTACTTAAACTGCTACCCGGCGACCCAACCCCAGATAAGCGGAAGAGAATGGATGGATGGATTCATAAACCAAGTTTTGGCTGAAATATGACCGTTTTCATTCATTCTGACTGAACATATTGAACACTACGATTTTCAGCCGCTAGATGGCACTACAGAAGTATGGCATGCCGTTGAGGCATGTAATAGATAAACGTGTATTAATGATACAATGGGCTTGCCATACACAGCCACCTTCGTCCAGCTCACCTGGAGACACCGTCAAATTAGCTTCATTTCTCTGCACCGCCCCAACGAAATGCAGCCGATTTGATCAATATAGTGCATTTATTAAGTAAAAGTTAAACGGAGACACACCTTTGCTATAAAGTCGAGCAAACAAACAATTGTTTTTAAGTGGTAATCTTGTTAAATTCTTGTTGAATTCCTCCCATGCACGCTCCCACGGCTGTTATTTGGCAGTCAAATGATTTTTGACACACCGACCCATATTTCCGTGTTGTCAGCGACGACTCGTAATAGTTGCGACTTATACGACGAAGCGACGTGTACGACAGAAAATACGGTAGCTTACAGAGTCAGCTTGATCCAAGATGGCCACCACAGCTAAAGAACCTTAGCAAACCCAGACATAGCTACAACTTTCTAGATATTAAGATAACATTTGGTAGTATCTGAGACTCCTTTTACAAGTTGCTAACAGATCACAAGAGATTTATTATTATTATTTTAACTGGCATCATGCGAGGGGGCGGGCCATGTGGGCCATGTGCATTCTTTCAAGGAATGATAGTTAAATTTTCTCCTAAATGAACGCAACCGGCAAGAAAAAGAACCACTTTAGGCATGAAATTGAAGTCAGCCCTCGGTGAAAAGTTTTTATAACCACTTGTTGACAAACTGACATGTTTATAGCTGCATTTAGAAACTTTAAAATGATTTATGTGAAGTGCCTTGGCAACAAAAAGCTCGTTTGTTTCCTCACCGGAGCCATAAACGCAGCGTAACTCACAGGAAATGAAGCTTCGTCTGAAGACGAGCGGCTCGTCTTTAGTCTCGGTGAGGAAGGTGAGACGTGATCGGAACTGACCTGACGTCTGCTCTGGCATCCAAACATCTCCAGAAACCTTTTCTCTCCAGTTCATCCTGAGAGCATCTGCTGGTGGTTCTGCTGACGGGACTTCAGCTAACGAGCTGGACTCTGCAGAGAAACGTCCTTCTCCAGTCTGCTGCTCGTCGGATGAAAACGGGCCTCCCCTCCACTGTTCCAGCCATCAGTTTACTGCGTTCCATCGTTTTTTACTGAAGGACAAAGAAACGTCTCGTCTGACAGCTGGAGTTCTGGCTGACCCGCCGTGTGTTTGTCCAGGACAGGTTCTGGTTTCAGACTGGGCAGCAGGCGTGTTTTGGTTGTAAAGGATGCTGGTAGAAAGCAGTAAGTTATAAAACGTGTGGTTGGCGTCCTTCACACCAGTCTGGACCGTTTGCAGGTATCAGTAACGGCACACGGGCCAGCCGGAGGTTCTGCACGCTGTCTTTAAAAAGCCACAACCTTTCTGACACGTTCAGCCCTCCAGACCAAGGTCTTTGTGTTCTCCACCGGACCGCAGGCGCCATCGGCTCACCTGGGTGGTTTAAACCCGAGCCGAGCCGTGGATCCACGGACTGGTTGTCAGGACGTGAACATCACTGGCACAAAAACAATCTGCTTTTTCCAACTCATTCATGCAAACTAGTTAAATCCAACAGAGCTGGTTCAAGTGGTCTCTCTGGTGGTGGGGGGGGACTTGGAGTTAATGGTGGACAGGGTTCTCAGAACACTTGCACGGGTCCTCGTGGTGTCATCTCGTGAACTTTGGATCCATTTAAAAACATCTGTACGGCAGGTTTTCCTCTCTTTGTTGGTGTTTGTGCTTCTTCTGGTCGTGTTGGTGCCTGGCTGCAGCGTGATGCTCGTCACGTGCGTGTTTGGGCCCCCATCCAAACGATCGCCACGTTTAGAAGGATCGGAGCGTCGTAAACACGTTGTCACGTCGCATTTATTTGGTTCTTCTCTCCAGCGGTCACCGTGAGTGTCTCTGAGTGTTAGCGCTGCGGATCCACTCGTTGTGTTTACTCTGATGTGAAGTGGAAATCTGGCACCGAACCCACAGACTTTTAAACAAAAGATCTGAGCCAGAACCGGTTTGTGGTGATTTTCCTTCAGGCCGGGGGTCAGAGTACCAACAGACTTGGTACCAACGCAGATTTGGTAACTTTTGGATTGTTGAATTACAGTTTTTCTTGAGTTTATTACGTTTAAAATGTGTTTTAAGACAATCAAACCAGACAATTTTTGAATAAGTTGTGCAAAAGTTTCATTATGAACTTGATGTGGGACTCTCATGGACTCGGGCCGGTTCAGGTAGTTCTCATTTGAATGACAAAGAGCACCGGGGAGGTGACGTTCTTGAATATTTCCACCCCAGGCTTATATAAGCCTTTCAACTCCATGTGCTCTGCAGCTTTGCAAATAATTTGGAGCAGATTGGTGCAGCTCACGGAGGGGGGGATGGGGGGGTTTGGGTCGCTCGTTTCTCTCTGGCTGTAGCGCACGTATCATTTCTTTGGATTTCAGCTCAAACCGTAAAAAAAGCAGAGGATCGGGGGCTGCCTGTGCAGGAACCAGCCAATGGGCCGACGGGGTGACCACAGACTGCTTGTACTGTGAGGGTCTTTGGTGAAGCTGCTTGAGTTGGTGGTTGGTGTTGGGTGGTGGGTGGAGCGGCAGCGGAGACGTCGTTCATTAAGATTTCACTCGTGTCTCACTGTGGCGTCGATGCAGGACGACTGGAACCAAGTGAAACCTGAGACCCAGATTACAGCGAGCCCAGCGGCACCGGGCCCCTCGGCCTCTGGGAAGAATGTTTTGTTGGTTTGAAACTCCATCGTGCATGAAACGAGCGCGCTCGTCACCGAGTGTCCGCCGTTTAGCAGAAACGGCCTTTATGTCTCACTCGGCGCGGCGTGGACGAGAACCCAAACGCAGAGTCCAGCAGCCGTGAGGAACTCACGAGTCCATCTTACATTTTATGAGAAACTTGTTTTCGAGGCCACTTGTGGAAAACAAAGCTCAGCTCAGATTAGTGTGTCAGCGCGGCCATGTTCCAGGACACCACAGGCCTGGAACGACGTTTATTTTGTATGAAATGTTGGCGCTGCAGCTTCTAACGGAGTCATCTGAGGAGTTTTAAGTCTTTATGAAGTCTTTTGTTTACGTGTCAGAGGAAAGGACGACTGAGGTTCAGACCTGGATGTTCACGCAAGATGTTTCCTCTCGGCTTCCTATCGTTTGTCCCGCTTTTTATTTCCTTTTGTGCTCCGAGTTAAAGGGAAGGAGATGGGACCTGAGGGACTGGGGTGGGGGGTTCATTTAGTGGAAAACCTCTTTAAATTTGCCCCATTGAGGAAATCATAAAAATAATGGGAGAGATGAGATGATTAGCTCGAGAGTGGAGCTGTGATAAGTTCTGGGACTCTTAAAAACGTGATGAACTGACAACCGTCCAGTGAAGGTTTGTCCAGAGATAAAGAGGTGTCCACCATTTTCAGCTTACAGCCCCCCCCCCTCCCCCTGGTCACAGTCTACATTTAAAAACAGACTTAACGATGAGCTCACGCACACTTTAGACTTTGAAGCTGAGAAAACCAAGTTTGAGCATCTTGTTAAAATGTTTGAAGTCGGAGGAAAAGAGATGATTGAACTTGGAGGTGAGGTGGAGTTGGTGACTGTGGCCCCCCGCCCACCACCGCCCACCCTGAGTTACTATTTCTGACGTTCTGTAAAACCAGCAATTTACCAGCAGCTACTGGTTGACCCACCTTGAAGGACGTTGGTTCACGCTTTATACTAAAGATTGATTTAGTGTACGGAAACGCTCGAGGCCGAAACAGCAAAATAAAGCAACGTAAAGAGCTTACACTGAGGACTGATGATTGACAGGCGACATTAAATACTTTTTACCTGACAGAACTGAATAATTAGGCATCTAAAACACATTTACAACACTTCACAACAAAAAACTTTGAGCTTACTTTTTTTTTGTCTTATCTGAAGCTTTTTTTAAATCAAGTCACTGCCAGTCAAAATGGAGTTTTTAATTTAAAACTAGTCAAGTCAGATTTATTTATAAAGCACATTTAAAACAGAAACTGTTACCAAAGTGCTTCACAAAAAATTACTAGCAGGTTTGCTGTTTTCTTACCTCTACTCTCATCTGTCTCTGTGTACAGAGAGTAAATATTACTGTCAGTAATATTTAATATTTACTGTAAATATTACAGTCAGTACCACGGATCAGATTCCCAGCCGTCACCCGGCTTTGCCTCCGTTTGGCTCCTTGTTTTTCTAACCAGTCATCGATCCTTTTAAGTCATGCGTCACCTGATCCGTTATTTTTGACCCAATCAGAATCTGTGTGAGCCATGACTTCCTGCTTCAACCAAAGTCTTGCGGACAGTGTAGTTTATATAAATCGTCTGTAGCTTGCAGGCGGTGAAACTGAAACGAGTCCTGGGAGGTTTATTGGAAGCTGAGGTGGCTGTAAAATGTGATGGATCAGTAACGACAATAATCTGAGGTTAGTCTGCAGGGCTGGTACTGAGAAACCAAAAGTACTGTTCATCTAAAAGCACTGGTGGAAACCCAAAACTGTTCTGAACTTTGCTGCTCTCCAGGTTGTTTGTCTTTGTAATAACGTGAGCAGCGTTTCTCTGATGAAAACAAAACAAAGGAGTTTCACTCTAATGTCCTCCCAGTCAACCCTGGTCAGATCGTCCACATGATTTTATTTTATTCATGTTAAACTTTGTTGTTTTCTTTTGTATTTATTTTTTTAAATATAAATCAGTTTTATTCAAATCTGTGATTAAAAAAAAAAGACAAAAAAAAGTAAATCATTTGATAAAATAATTGAATAAAATTTCTTTTAACAAAAAGATTTACTGAAAAGAGGTAGACTCATTTAAAGTGCAGGTTGACCCTGAACTGGACTCGGTTCTAGTTTTGGCCTCCTGGTCCCGTGAGTTCAAAGGTCACTCAGCTTTAATGAGAAGTTGGATGATGGATGGTTGAAACTCATAAGATCTGAGAAACTGTTGAGACACCAGACGGCATGTTTGTGGCAAAACCTCCAAGAGTTCTCGAGTCTTTTTCCAGCACGTTTTCTCTTTGAAGTTTTCTTTAAAACCCTGGGCTGAGCGTATTGTTACACCCCAGAGACCAACATTAATGAGTCCAAGTTTGTACTCCGTTATAAAGTAATCAGCGCAGCATGTTGTCTTCAAAGATCATCAGCAGAGCGTTGACACGGCGCTCCGTGTAGCTTCAGCCTAACATCCAACCAACCGTTTGTTATTTGATCAAATCCTTTTCAGCCAGAGTCGAAGCAGAGGAACTCCCAGAACGACTCGGAGACGACCTGCTGCGTTGTTGTTGCTTCTGTTTGTGCAGAGTTCAGTTCTTCTTCATCGCATCGTGCAGGAGCCTGCAGGCCTCCCCCCCCCACGCTGCTGTTTGCCCAGGATGTCCTGTGTGGTGCCTCGGATCTGTGCCCCCTCCCCTCATCTTCCTGTTGTGTGGGACAGCTCTGCAGGTCCAAACTAAAACCGTCCTCCAAACACTAAAGGGCTGTTCAATAACAATGACCAATGATATCTATATATCTATATATCTATATCTATACATAATTTTTTTTTAATTGAATTCAAAATCTTCAAACCTACAAAGCTCTCAACAACCTAGCTCCATCTTATATCCGAGACCTTATTGTTCCACATTTTCCTAACAGAGCGCTTCGCTCTCAGACTGCAGGTTTACTCGCGGTTCCTAGAGTTTCCAAAAGCAGAATGAGAGGAAGATCTTTCAGTTTTCAGGCTCCTCTCTTGTGGAACCAACTTCCAGTTTCTGTCTTTAAAGCTGACACATTGTCCAGTTTTAAGACTTTACTTTTTGATAAATCCTATAGTTAGGGTTGGCTTGTTGCTGCCTTAAACTTAGACTACTAGAGGACAAATTGACCTATTTTCCTTAAATGAATTGTTAAAATTAAATAGTTTTCATTTGATACTATTTCTACCTTAAGAGATTCTTGACCTGCCATTGTGTATCTGTTCCTCTCAAACCCAGCCAGTTGAAGCAGATGGTCACTTGTCCTGAGCCTGGTTCTGCTAAAGGTTTCTTCCTCATGAGGGAGTTCTTCCTTCCCACTGTCGCCTTCACGCTTGCTCAAGCTGAGAGTTCTGTGATGGAGTTAAACTCAAGGCTGCTCCTCAGATAAATAAAGTTAAATTGTTATTTTTATACATGAATGTTTCTGTTCAGTGCCCTGAGACGACTTCTGTTGTGACTTGGCGCTAAATAAATGAACTGAATTGTTTTTTTAAAAAAAGATTTAATTGTTGAAGGGTGCCAGATGTGTCTTCATCTATAATTGTTTCCAAAACTGAATTTTAATTTACATCTTCCTTTGGTAATCTGCCAAAATGGACGTGTCGCGAGTCCATCACAGAGACACGTGGAGACAAACAGAGAGGACAAACATGTTTTAAAATGAGACCTAAAAACACAAAAGATTTGATTTGAAGAACCAGATTCACTGATTAGGAACTACAACTAAAGACCTGATCCCTCTGAGGACCAGCCTGGATCTCAGGACAACTAAAGGCTCAGTTTGAACCGTGAATGTTTGTAGTTTTGAAGATGAGTGTGGACAGTAATTAAACAGGGAGTGAAGGCAACCTAAATGTTTTTGTTGCGAGATATTTCAGAGTGTATGAGATGGACTGTAGAGAACAGGATGTTTAGTTTTTCTTGTCCAAAGCAGCGCAGAGACGGATCCTGGCGAGTGGAGGGAGACGTTTTGTCCATGAGCACTGGCAGAGCCAGAGGGTGGCCAGTGGTGGCCTTGATCACCATAGATTAATCTTTGGCCACCCCAATAATTGAAGGGAACTATAATTTTTAGCAATATGAAAACTAGAAAGTCCACCTGTAATGATGGGGTGTCAGATTTATTTACACACACACACACGCACACAATAATTGGTAAACACGGTTATGCTCACAACGTGCGCTGACGGATGGAGGGTATTTCCATTTCCCCTGTTCATTCAGCGTCGGAGAACAAAAATAACCATTTTTCTACTGAAGCCACGTTTCTCGAGGATAAAACTGAATCAAAGATCAAACATATGTGTTAAAAATGGAAGTAAAACCGGTAAAGGTGTTTGATGACTGGACATTGTCTGGTCTAACTAGCGGCGGGGCTGAAACTGTTTCGGTTGCGTGACACGGCCGAGAAGAGCAGCGAGAACAACGGACGGTCTTGGAGGCTTCACCTTCAGGCTGCACACGTGGCTGAAGTTTCTGAGAAGCTGTAACTTCCAGATGCTTCGCAGAAAGAGGCCCATCTGGAAGGACGGAGCTCAAGGCCTCATTTCAGGCAGTAGAAGTGGGAAAAAAAAGGCTCTGAAGTGATCACCGTAATAAGTTCCAGGTTTTTACTTCATCCTCCAGAAACACGGTGAGCCGACGAGGCCGGCCTGTAAATCAACAGGGTTTACCTTCAGGGTCTTACTGGCCCAGTCTGGACTTCCTGCAAGAGTTAACAACCGATAACGACTCCGGTGGACTCTAACTGTCCTGGTCTGCTGCTGCTCCTGCACTAAAGGGATATTCTGGACATTTTAGAGACGAGGTTCTGTTTAGCAGCGATCAGAAGTTGTCAGCTGTGACATCAAAGGATGGAGAAAGAAGTCTGGGTCCAGGCTAGGCTAACGGCTACCCAAGTGCCTGTTTTTAATTAAAAAAATAAAAAGCTTTTAAAGCAAATCTTTCTAAAAAAAAAAAGATATTGGTGTAGACCAGCCTGGACCTCAGGACAACTAAAGATCTGATCACCATTTTGTACCGGATATAAGTGGAAAGGAGCTTCCTCCATGGGGTGGCCGGCCTCAGCCTTTGAGATGGGGTGAGGAGCTCCGTCATGTGGGGGGAGCTCGGAGCCGCTGCTCCTCTGCGTCGAAGGGAGTCAGTTGAGGTGGTTCATCTGGTTAGGATGCCTCCAGGACACCTCCCTTTGGAGGTTCATTGGACATGTCCCACTGGGAAGAGGCAGACCCAGAACTCGCTGGAGGGTTTGTAAATCCTCTGGTCTGGGAACGTCTTGGAGTCCCCCAGGAGGAGCTGGAAGAGGCGGCTGTGGAAAGAGATGTCTGGGCCTCCCTGCTCTGGCTGCTGCCCCCGAGACCTGACTTCACAAGATGCTGGATGGATGGATGGATGGATGATAAATAGGCGAAGATTTGGTTAGCCGTTAGCTTAGCCTGGACAAAAGTGTTTGCTCTTTTCTCCATACTCTGCTCCGTGACTGATCAGATTCCAACTATTAGACCCATCGTTGTTCACAAAATGCTCAGACTATCCCTTTAAATCAGTGTTGTTTCTGACGGATTATCTGGCTCACATCGGACCACCTGGAACTCGTTTAGGTTTCCCGTCTTGTCTCCGAACGGCTCGCTGCGTCACCCTGCAGGCGCCGGAGCGTTTAATAAATCCTTCAGGTGTCACTTTCTTTTTTCGTCTGGGCAGAAGAAGAACGGCGCTTTAAACAAACGATAGAAGGTGCCCCAATGCTTTCCAGCTTGTAGCAGCTGAACAAAGCAAGCGCTGCCATTCAGTCCCAACTGAAGGCCCTGATCAGAACCAGATGTGGCGTCGGCACAGTCCTACCCACCAGGAATCACTAACTCCTGTTAGCAAAATAACTCCAAAACTATGGGACAGATTATAAAGAAACTCAACAACTAATAAGCATTTAGAGTCAACTTCTTTTGAGATGGTTGCCATGGCTACACATGACTACATTCAATGAATTAAACATCTAAGTGGTAGTAGTTGAGAGTGTTCTCCAACGTATTCTCTTAATGCTCACACATTCTGTGAGGTCGAACATGAACACAGGATTCAAATGACCAAGTTGGACCCCCTCATCATAAGACGATAGTTTAAATCTGTGGCCTGGACGCGGCGGGCGACATTCATTCAACCTTTATTTCTACAGGTTAGTCCCATTGAGCCTCGGGGGCTCGTTTACAAGAGAGACCTGATTTTAACAAAGACTGATGGCAACAGTAGATAACAAAGACATCGATAGACAATCATGAAGGAAGCATACAAACTGAGAATAACGAGTGACAATAAAATGGTATTTTTAAATAAATGTAAGAAAAAACAGCTAGATTATAAGGTGATGTAGGAAACTAAAAACAGGAACTTGTCTGCAGTGGCTCTTTCCAGGAACTTAACAGATGTTTGAAGCCACTTAGAGAGGTCAAGGTCGAGAGCTTCAGATCGTTTTACAAGATATTCCAGGAAACGGGAGCGGAGTAGGAGAAGGCCCTTTTGCCTAGTTCAGTCCTCACTGAGGGGACACTGCAGGTAATGATGTCCTGAGAGCGCACGCTGTAGCTGCACTCACGCAGAGACATGTAGGAGGAGATGTATGAAGGCAGCAGACCAAGAAGTGATTTAAAGATGAAAATGTACCTGTGAGAGTCTGTGTGAAGTTAATGGTAACCAGTTAACCAGTGAATACTGGGTGCAGTGGTGGGTACGATAATCACAGCCAGTTATGAATCTTAGTGCACCATGATAGACAGCATCCAACATCTGCAGCATCCAACATCTGCAGGGTGCTTGTAGGAGCTTTCATGTAAATAATGTCACCGTAATCAATGGAGGGAAGGAAAGTCACAGATACAAGATGTTTTCTAGCATTCAGGGTTAGACAGGATCTGTTTCTGAAAAAGAAACCCAGTTTAACTTTCAGTTTTCTTAAGTTTTCCATGTGGAGCTTAAAAGAGAGACGCGAATCGACCAAGATACTCAAATATTTGTAGGAATTGACAAACTCAATAGGAGCACCATTCAAGGATAAAATCAAAGGAAGAACTGCTGAGACCGACTTCCTGTTTGAAAGAAGCAAACCTTTGGTTTTGTTGGCATTTAGGACAAGTTTGAGACGAACAAATCAGACTGGATGATGTCGAAAGCAGATTGCAAAAGCTGGAAAACCTTTGTATCTGTTTTAGCTCGACAATAAACGACTGTATCATCAGTATAGAAATGTAAGGATGCAGCAAGGATGATCTGACCTACATTACCTATCTGGATTGTAAAGAGGGTGGGTCCTAAGACTGAGCCTTGTGGTACACCATTGTTGACTGTTAAATAACTGGAGGAAGTACCATTGTGTCGAACACGTTGCCTCCGGGACATGCGTTCCGTCAGGGAACTTGAACTCTACGTTCGTTTTCACTCTGTTCAAAGACGCGTTGCAGAGAAGAGCAGCAGCGATTTATAATCTGGGTTCTGTTTTAGCCAAACAGATCTGGTTTCATTTCACACTTCTCCAACAGAGCTGGTCCACGAGGGTCAGAACCGCAGGAGGAAACCATCTGCCCCCTCCAAAACAAAGGAATAAATAAATAATGAATAAAAATTGTGTGTGTTGAGCAGTAGAGCCAGAGAGGTTTGCATGTGCACATCTGTGTTTACGACGGTGTTCATCGCAGCTTTTTGTGATGACTTGGCACTTTCAGATGCTTCATCGTTTCTTTTTCCTCGATCTGAACGCTCGTTTCTCCTCGTGAGACACTCGAGCAAGAAAAGCTGCACAGCAGACGCAAAGTACGGAAGGACAAGCTAAAACGTGTCGTTGTGAAAGAACGGCTCAAATTTATTTTACGTGGTTGTTTAACAAGATCCAGAGGAAACGGATGACAAATAAAAAAGAACTGCTTTTGATTAGAAAGCAATATATTTTATTTATTTATTTATTTATTTAAAGTTTTGTGCTCTTTGAAAATAAACAAAAATAAAATTAACTAGAAGTGTATTTATTTATTTAAATAAATATTAAACAATTTCATTAAAATTTCTTACTTTTTAGGGATTTAAAGTCAAATAATTTTCTGTTTTTGCCAAAAGCATAAATAAAATGACTTTTTTGAAGGACGACAACACATCTGTGTCTGTCGCTCCTCCACAGCTTCTAATAAGACAGGCAGACGGCAACACAAACTAAAAAGTAAGCCTCAAAACAGTTGCTGTGCAAAAAAGCTTTATTAAAAAATTTATATTTTGTAAATTTTAAACGTAAGAAATGTCCTGATGCCTTTTGTCTTTTCAAGGTGTGTAATGTGAGACATGACGAGGTGAAAAGACCTTATGTCTAGTTTAGAAGAGAACATCTCAGATAGGAGTCAACGGGTGTTTGGGTTTGTGCTGCGCTCAGTGGATTAGAAAGAAAACCTCAGGAGACACTGTGTGAAAGAATATCTTTGTTTTCATGTAGAACCCGCACAGACAGCTTCCTATGGGGACAGTTTTAGCAGAATTTGTATAATTTAGTCTACTTGAGGGATGTTCAACTGGAGGCCCGGGGGCCAAATCAGGTCCACAGCTCAGTTCGGCCCTCCAATGGCTTCATTTTTAAATAAAAATAGATTTTAAACCATAAAACAAACTTACTTAATGACAATAACTTCTGGATGTCAGGCCCCTTTCAGTAACTGTGGCCCCCTGAGCAACTGGTCTACATCGTATGTCAAATTAAAATTTTACAAACTGTTAGTCAAACATTTCATAAGAATTACTGAATCCAAAAACGACACAAATGGAAAAATCATGGTTGAATAGTAACATGGCTAATGCTTTAGCGTTTGCACTGTTGGTTAAAATAATGTTACTTTCTGGAAAAATTCTAAATGATCTTGCGTGTTCATGTCCGATGAAATGTTTGAAACTTTGTATTTTATTAATTCGTGTGAAAGATTTTTATTATTATTTCTTTGTACACCTTTGAAGTAAAAATATTTTGCATGACGAGTTGCCAAACTGCAGTCAGTAACCTTTTAATTAAACAACCCGACTTTAATTTATTTTAAACACTAGAGTTTTCTTGTTGTTCTTATTTTCCCACCATGAAGCCGTTTCTTTGCTCCACGTGGAAACAAATAAAGTCTGTCCTCCTGCAGGGTCACAAAGTTATGGGAAGGAATAAAGTGAGCTGTTGTTTTTACTCAGACCCCCCAGCCATAAAACTCATCTTTAATCTTTTTTATTAGTTCACAGATCGACCAACATTTACAGATCAGACCAGTGAACTCATGCATTTCTAAACTGTTTATGTTGGGATGGTTTATTGGAGAGAAACGACGAGAGGAGGAGCACAACCGTGTGATTGTTGAGTTAACGAGGACGCTCGTCTCGCTCGGCATCAGACAACATCCTGACTGTCTCTTTATGGAAGAGCGTGGCGTTTAATTAAGAGCCTCTGCGTTGATGTTTCATTTAGTTTCTGCTCGTTGGCGCAAAGAGATCCCAAACAAAAGTTGATCAAAGATGAGGTCTAAACGAACACAAACACCCTTAAGGGCGCTTGTTGCAAAGCGTGAAGTCCAACATACAGTAAAAATGTTCAACCTGAACTTTATGAAACGGTTTGAATGAGTTGACTCCGGTACTTTTCCAGATGTGTTGGTATGTGTTTCTGAAACGTGAGTACACACAACAACGTACTTTTATCTGCATACTTCAGTCACAAATCTGAGTATAAATACGTACCGACACTTTAAAACTGTCGCTTCGTGTCAAATGGCTCTTCTGTGGGTACCTAGCTTCTTCTTCTTCTTCTTTCGGCTTTTTCCTCTTCAGGGGTCTCCACAGCGAGTCATCCTCCTCCACCTCTGTCCTCTGTGTCCTCTGTCCTCACTCTGTCCTCTGTGTCCTCTGTCTTCACTCTGTCCTCTGTCCTCACTCTGTCCTCTGTGTCCTCTGTCTTCACTCTGTCCTCTGCATCCTCTGTCCTCACTCCAGCTACCTCCATGTCCTCTCTAACTGCATCCAATTATCTCCTCTTTGTCTTTTTCCTGGCGGCTGCATTTCTAACATCCTTCTACCAATATACCCACTGTCCCTCCTCTGGACATGTCCAAACCACTGTCCCTTCTCTGGACATGTCCAAACCATCTCAGTCTGTCTCCTCTAACTTTATCTCCCAGTTGTCCAACCTGTGCTGTACCTCTGATGATCTCGTTCCTAATCTTCTCCATCCTTGTCTCTCCTAAGGAGAACCTCAACATCTTCATTTCTGACACTTTCAGTTCTGTCTCCTGTCTTTTTGTCCATGTCTCTGTCTCCAGACCATACAACATAGCTGGTCTCACCACTGTCTTATAAATTTTTCTTTTGACCTTTGCTGACACCCTTTTGTCACAAATCACTCCTGAAACTTTTCTCCATCCACTCCATCCTGCCTGGACTCTCTTCTTCACCTCTTTACCACACTCCCCATTTTCCTGGCCAGTGGACCCCAAGTCCTTGAAGTCCTGCGTCTTTGTGACCTCTGCTCCTTGTAGCCTCACTGTTCCACCTCCTCCCTCTCATTCACACACATGTACTCCGTCTTATTACGTCTGACTTTCATTCCTCTTCTTTCAAGTGCATACCTCCACCTCTCCAAGTTCTCTTCCACCTGTTCCCTGTTCTCACCACAGATCACAATGTCAACTGCAAACATCATAGTCATGGTCGTATTTACCATCAATATAAAATAAATTTAAGCTGATCACTTTAGGAATATATATACACACTGTCTATATATTTTGGAATAAGCACCCTTAAGCTTTGAAGTCAACCCATTTCAAGATTCTATTAGAGTAAATTAATATTTTTATGCACAAAAGTGATCATTACTCCAACAGATTTACAGATATTAAGCTAAAATTTGGTGTTTTAGTAGCTGCGAGTCATTTTCAACACATACTCTGAGCACATGCAGATCAGCTGAGATGTTTGTTGAAAGTTCTGTCATGAAGGAAATGGGTGATGTTCGTTCGTTTCCTCTGATTTTCACCACTTTCGATTATTTCAAGGTCATGAAAGAAATGCTGATCTGGCAACAAACGTCTGTGTGGATGTTGTTTTTATTTCGTGATGAGCTGCTGAAGCTCTGCAACCCAGAAAAAATATTTTGAAGATGAAAGATTTTTAATTAGATTTGATTGTTTGTAACTCGGATTTCTGAGTTTTAAACCTTACAGATGCTGCTTTTTGATGACTTTTTGTTGTAAAGAGTTCACATGGTGATGAAAAGACCTGAGGACGCCTCCCTCTGCCGCAAGATAAATATTTTCATTTCAGCCATGGTGGTCATAATGTTCTGGCTGCAGCAGTGGGTGCAGGGAAACAGGAAGTGTGAGTCAACAGATTCATGTTGGAGCAGCAGAGGGGCGTCCAACAGATCCATCATCCGTTACAAACATCCTGCTCAGAGGAAAGTCAGGAAAAGATATTTTACTGAACGCTGCAGGTTGATCCAGTTAAACTCCTGCGCTGTTAGAGATTCAACTTGTGACAGCTGGATTTGTTTTTAACGCTATTTGATTTAGATTTTTGATCCCACCGACGCTCATTGAAAGCCTCACAGTTTCAGTTCATGTAAAACAATAAATAAATAAAAATAAACAAAAAAGAGTGATTTCTTCTTCAAATAGAAGAAAATAATTCTCACTAAAAAAAACAGTATATTCTGCCGTATAAGTCGCATCAGTCCAAATATGTCTAATAAAATAGAAAAATCCATAAATACGTCGCTTCTATTACGCGTCACCGCTGACAACCTGGAAATGTGCCGGTGTTGTGCCAAAAATTGATTGGCTGCCAAATGACGGCCACGGGATCGTGCACGGGAGGACTTTAACAAGAATTTAACAAGATTAACACTTAAAAACAATTATTTGTTTGCTTGACGTTATAGCAAAGGTGTGTCTCAGTTGAACTTCTACTTAATAAATGCACTTCAATGGTCAAAGCAAATGCATTTTGCCGGGGCGGTGCAGAGAAATGAAGCTGATTTGACGGTTGGTCCAGGCGAGATGTACGAAGATGTCAGACTATGGCAAGCCGATCGTGTCATTAATAGCCACTTTTACCTATATTACATGACACAATGGCATGCCACACTGCTCGAGTGCCATCTAGTGGCTGAAAATGGTAGTGTTCAATATTTTCAGTCAGAATGAATGAGAACTGTCATATCTCAGTCATTAATTGGTTTATAAATATGGGAAACAATCCATAAATAAGTTGCTTCGGTGTATCAACAGTGACTTTTTATAACTGTTTATTGTTGTTGCTGTTGCCCGTTGTTTTCATCATTCTTTGTTGAAATCAGGTCTCTCTTGTAAATGAGTCCTCGAGGCTCAATGGGATTTACCTGTCTAAATAAAGGTTGAATGAATAAGTCGCAGGGCCTGCAAATTATGCAAAAAACTGACTTATAGGCCAAAAAATACGGTAAAAATCCAAACTGAGACAAAACGGTCAGATGATGTTTTTTTCTTGACTTCTTATTCTTTATTTACGCAGTTTTTAACGTGTTGCTTTGAAATATATTTTTTTGTCGGTGAATAAACGATGCGTTAATCCGGATTATGTTCTGGTGAGCCTTACGAGCTGCAGCCTCATCATGTTGGGGCTTCTCGCCTCTCCACGCTGGGACAGTTTGCAGCTCCAAGCTGTGATTTTGGTCACGGTTTGTGGAAAAGTTGTGCTTTTTAACAAGAACTCTGTTTGTTTTTGTGCCCGTCGGATCCACAGAGCGTTAGAGCACGTATAATTACAGCCCTGTTCTGTCGAGTCCCTCTCAAACCTCAGTCAGAACCTCCATTTTGGGTTTTCCACCATCTCACTCTCTGATGGTCCTGTTGAGTTTTGTGTTTAGAGAGTCCAGATGTGACTCGTGTCCCAGGTGAGCAGGTTTGGCCTTCTGCTCTGCAGAGGTGGGCCGGTCTCTGTAGACTCGGGGACCGTAGGAGCCGCAGCCATCCTCCCTGTGGTTTCTGGGTGTGCAGCCTCGAGGATCAGGCACCAGTTTGCACCACAGCTCTGCAGGGAGCCAAAACTCACAAGATCCAGAGCGATGAAACGAGGACGGAAAAGGCCCAAAACTGGCAGAAAGCCCAGCTGGAGGAACAAATAAACAAGATGTTAACGTGAACCACATCAGATCGCACACATCTGCTCTAAATTAAAAATAAATTCTTGTTTGTTTTGTTTACGTGTCCAGAGACGGCCGTTAAAACCTGTTCTGTAAATTCACTTTTTGGCATTTTGACCAGTTTTACGTCTCGTTTGTTGCACGGTTTGGCCTCAGGGGGGTCGGAGTGTTTGTTGGAGTCTTCCAGGTGATGTTATCTGTTCTCGGTTATAATCAGAGACCCGGTCCAGCTCGCTGACGTTTGTAATCAGAACATAATTGTTTGGGTGGGTATTGATTATAATGACTTGGCTTTAGCTCAGATGTAAATGTCGTGTTTTTGTTCTGAAACTGAAATAAATTCAACTTTAAATGTGCTCGACTTCTCTGGGATGGACCAGCACACAATGGAAACCCGGATCAGATTGTTCCTCTTTTTTTAACTGGTCAAAATAGAAGAATTTCCAACAACACTGAGCTCAGTGAGCATGGTGGTGGCAGCATCATGCTGCGGGACTGTCTGCACAGTCCAGACCAGTCCAAATGCATGGTTCTGTGGTGGTCTGGGCTTGGATCAGGGATTTGATCCCTCCAGTCCAGTGGACCAGTTGGGACTAACAGGAAGTTTTAATCTTCTACTCCGCTCGGTCCAGTCCTCCGCTCTGGACTGGCCCGGATTAAAAACAGAACCCTGAGCTGACCCGTTTCCCACGAGGCAGCAACTGTCTTCCCACGGATGGAAAGCATCCCCTCCTTCTCCAGCACCACTCCTGATTTAGATCTCCTAATCCCCGTAGTAACAACGAGGAACAGTTGGTTTAGTTTTTTTGTTTTTTTTGGACCCGTCCTCAGCCAGAACTTTTTAATTTGGAGTGAACGTTTTGCAGCTGATCACACCTGTTTGTAAAACAATCAGCCGAACGTGTATTGGTGCTGAAACAGTTCTGGTCTGCGACTTGGTCTGTTTAACCTACAATCGTAAAAACAACGGTGTTACCGTGGCAACCTTATCCCTGCACCGTTATCTGCATGCTCTGCTCCCCATCACTGACAAGATGTCAGCTGCAGGAACTCCTGACCTCAGGAAGAAGGCGTGGCCGTCGTGTTGCATCACTTCCTGTCACTTCTGTCATTTAAAACGTCGAGTCCTTAAAAATCTCCAGACTTTGGATTTCCAGACAAGCAGGTGTGTGTGTGTGTGTTGGGTGTGTGTGTGTTGGGTGTGTGTGTGATGTCATTCAGCTTCACTCAGGAACTTTAAGTGAACGGTGGAAAGGCGTTTCATTTCAATCCACACAGCCTGCAGTTGTGATGTGACAGCTTGCCTGATGCTGCTATAACAGTATCTGCCCCCCCCCCCCCCCCTTCCAATTAACAGACTCAAACTCAAGGACAGGGCTGCCACTACCCCTCTGGGTGTCTGTCATCGAGGTGGGGGCACGTGGTGTGAAAGCTGCTCCACACGATTGTTTCCTGGTTCCCCTCTCTTTTGTTTGCTGTCGAGCTACTTCTGCATCATTTTAGCTGTTTGTATTTCAAAATGTTCGGCTCATTCAACAAACTCATTCAATTTATTTTATACTTTTAAAACTAGTATTAATATTATCCCCCCCAAAATCTACATGGAGACATCTTTATTTGTTTTCTAACCTTTTAGATCGGCTTCAGCTACTGGCTCTGGTTTCACTTAAGCTGCTTTTACTTCAAGACTTTTGACACTTTTAGCTTTTTTTTTTGGTAAACTACTGATCTGCAACTTTTAGCTTTTAGCTGCTTTTGTCATGTTTACCTTTTTATTTAGCTTGTCGCTATATGTAACTTTTTTTAGCTTGTCTTCTTCTTCTTTAAACTGTTTTTGATGCTTTTATGTAGCATTTTGCTACTTTTAGCTCTCAGCTAGTTTTTTACTCAAAAATCTCAGGCTAAAGTTGACACAATAAGAAGCTAAATAAGACGATAAAAGTGTCTGAACGTTTTGATAAAAGCTGCAGGTTCAGCAGGCTGACGGTTCAGGTCCACTCCTGCAGATACACCAGAACCTCCAAGGCCTCTGCAGAGCCCCCACCCCACCCCCCTCCCTCTGGATCACTGTTTTGTCATGCAACTCCCTCCCAAAACGTCAGCTGCACTTGAGCTGCCAAAAACTTTCCACTCGGGAGCTTTTTTAATTTTTTTTCCAGTGTGGGGGTTCTGCTTCTTCTGCAGGGTCCCACCTTTCACGGAACACCGAGTCTTTACCGTAAACGTGTCGATGTGGGCTCCGACGTTTCTGCTCAAAAATGTGGAAAACTGACGAATGCTATTAAATGTGTGGGAGTGTTTTTAATGTGTGTTCTTGTTGTTGCACCTCCGGGCGTGGCCTCCCCAGAGTGTCGTTGGCCTCCCCCCCCCCACCCCCACCCTCGTGCCCTGAAGCATGGCAGCAGCGGCAGCGTGTGCCAAACCCGGCGCCGTTTGCAGAATCCCACCAAGACGATAAGCCAGATGCAGAAAATCTTATTCACTTTAATGTGGGGGTGGGGAGGGGGTGGGCTGTGGCTGCGGTCAACGTGTCACACGACGATGGGGGGGGGGGGGGGGGGGGCTGTCGGTTTCTGCTCTGCAGAAATCTGTTCATAAATCTGCTCTCCTCGAGTTGAACTTTCAGCTGCTGTCTCCGGTGGAGGAATCATTCTGATTGTGTGAAGGGCCCGATCAGCTGCTGGAGGGCCCGATCAGCTGCTGGAGGGCCCGATCAGCTGCTGGAGGGCCCGATCAGCTGCTGATCACTTACAGCTTTGGTTTGGTGCAGAGTGACCAGCATGTTACCAGGAAACTTCTTGTTTTTGTTTTTTCTATTTGTTGGTTTCTTCCTGTTTAAAGTTTTTACAGAGTTTTATTTTTTTCAGTGTTCAGGCCCTCGTGCACCTCCAGACCTGCCGTGCACCAAACTCTCCCGTAGCCCTGAGATTTGGTCTCAGTTTGAAGGTTTATGTTTGACTCCACTTTAAGTGGTTCCATCTCCTGAGAGGAGCAGTGATTTCTCAGGTTTCTTCTAACGGAGTCCGGTCAGCTGTGTCCCCGTGAGAAGGTTCGGTGGATCAAACCCCTCCCTGAAGGTCTGCTCCGGGTGATGCGTTGGTCGGGCGTGTCGCAGTTTGAAAGCCTTAATCCAAGAGATTAGGATCAATATGAAACATTTTGATTTCTGACTCTTTGATGTTTTGTTTGAAGCATCATGACAACAGTCAGGGAAACATCTTAACCACTTTATTAGTCACATGTTAGACTTGTCCAAGTTTCCTGATTATTATTAAAGTTTTAAATACATTTGTTTTTAAAACACTTCTAACAAAATTCAAATAAAAATGAAGACAACCGAGTGACTGCTGAGATTTGTTAAAGCTAAAAGAAGCAGAACGCCAGCCAAATGCTACAAGAAGCAGAATGCTAGCGAAAAGCTAAAAGAAGCACAACACCACTGAAAAGCTAAAAGAAGCAGAACGCCAGCCAAAAGCTAAAAGAAGCAGAATGTCAGCAAAAAGCTAAAAGAAGCAGAACGCCAGCTAAAAGATCAAAATTAACAAATGATAATGTAAAAGCAGCAACATAATTCCTGAAGCTAAAATATCATAAATCAAGCAAATACAAAGCTAAAAAGCTTTTAAAATGATTATCAAAACTTTCAGCTTGATCTGTTTTACTGTTCTGACTTTTAATTATAATCTTTAATAATAAATGTTTTCTCTCACAGAAACACAAAATAAATGTTTTAAATTTTATTAAAAAATTTATTTTTCTTTCTTTAATCCACTTCAGCATTCTAGCTTTGTTTTTGTCATTTATAAGCTTCTTATAGCTACTGTACATCTAATTATAGCTTTTATCTGTTGCTAATTTTAACTTTTGGTTTTGCTGTTCAAGAATTTTAGCTACTATTTATTTTTTTTTTGCTTTTAGTTACGGTTTTGCTAATTACAGCTTGTAGCTCTGGTTTTGCTACTTTTAGATATTTCCATCCATCCATCATCTTTTACCCGCTTCTTCCATTTTGGGTCACGGGGGTCGCCGGTGTCCATGTCCGGCAATCACTGTGCGAGGGGCGGGGGACACCCTGGACGGGTCGCGGGTCCATCACAGGGACACATAGAGACAAACAAACATTCACTCTCTCACTCACACCTAGGGACAATTTAGAGTTACCAATCAGCCTAACATGCATGTTTTTGGTCTGTGGGAGGAAACCGGAGTACCCGGAGAAAACCCACGCATGCACGGAGAGAACATACAAATTCCACCCAGAAAGGTCCCCGAACCGGGATTTGAACCAGGGACTTGCTCGCTGAGAGGCAGCAGCTCTACCAGTTGCGCCACCATGCTGCCCCTTTTAGATACTTTTATAGCTTTTTTAATTTTTTTGCTTTTAAGCGTTTGATTCTTTAGCTTGTGGCTACCCCTTTTATTCTTCTAGCTAGTCTAGACTTAGCTAGTCTAGACTTAGCTAGTCTAGACTTAGCTAGTCTAGACTTAGCTAGTCTAGACTTAGCTAGTCTTGGCTACTCTAGTTTGTTTTCCGTCCCTTTGGCTCGTTGTCTTCCTGACCTCAACTTGAATATTTTAAATGAAACATCAAAGCTCATCTTCACACAAAGGTTTGATTAATCTGATGAACACGATTCGTATCTGACGTTTTTATGTGTTGACCTTCTTTGGCGCATCTTTGCCCTTTTTTGGAGTTTAAAATGGATCAAAAACTTTTTTTTTAACGAGGCAAAGAAAACAAGAAATGGTGCTGAAGCGTGCTCAAAACATTAAATCTTCCAAACGGAGGCTGAATATTTAGCAGGAACAGATTCTGACATAGATCACCTCAGCATAAAAATAAACTTTCTCTGATCTTCTGAGTCCCTCCTCTTACTCTGACTACTCTGACCCCCCCCCCCCCCCCACACACACACACACACACACACAGTTTATTTGTCTTTCCCCTCCAGTGTGTGACTAATATTTTCTACCTCTCTTTGCTCTGCAGAAACAGACAGAAATCTGAGCAGAAACAGGGACACGGTTTAAATGGCGCCTTGTTTCTGGGAGTTGTCACCAAAATTAAAGGAAAAATGAAAACAACGATTTCTCGTTTTAATCCTGTTTAAGAGGATTAAAGCTCTAATTGATGCATCCCATCTTCAGTTCCTGCAGCTCGGGTGTTTTTCTGAAAGATGCGGAGTTTGAAGTGTCTCCTGCTGTAAGAAGTTACTGAATGTTGTCGCTGTGTGAGCGTGTGTGGAAATAAAGAGCAAGTTAAGATTTAAAACATATAAAATAAAAGACAATAAATCGTGCAAGAGGTGATTGTTGGAGTTTCTCTCTGGTTTAAACTCACAGAGAGTTGGAAGAAGTGCAGATTACAACCAAAAACCAAAGACACTCCGCTTTACTTTGCTTTTGTTGCTCATGTTATAAAACTGAACTTGGAAACATTCATGGATCAAACTACCTGATGCTGCTTTTCTTGTAGTTTTAGACGCAGACCAACGTCTGAGCCTCGTGTCAGTGAGACTGGAGCAAAACCAGTTCAGTAAGACAGCGTCAGTTCACAACAAACATCTCAGTGGGACATATGGACAGAACACATACAAACCATGCATCCAAATCATGAATTCAAAACATGACTTTAAATCATTAATCCAAAACATGACTTTAAATCATTCATCCAAATCTTGAATTCAAACCATGAATAATCATGAATTCAATTCATTAATCCAAAGCGTGACTTTAAATCATGAATCCAAATTATGAATTTAAACCATAAAGCCAAATCATGAATTCAAAACATGACTTTAAATCATTAATCCAAATCATGAATTCAAAACATTAATCCAAAACATGACTTTAAATCATTAATCCAAATCTTTAATTCAAACCATGAATAATCATGAATTCAAATCATTAATCCAAAACGTGACTTTAAATCGTGAATTCAAATCATGAATTTAAACCATGAACTCAAAAGATGACTTTAAATCATTAATCCAAATCATGAATCCAAATCATGAATCCAAATCATGAATTCAAATCATAAATTCAAACCATGAATTCAAACAATGAATCCAAATCATGAATTCAAATCATTAATCCAAAACGTGACTTTAAATCATGAATTCAAATCATGAATTTAAACCATGAATTCAAAAGATGACTTTAAATTATTAATCCAAATCATGAATCCAAATCATGAATTCAAACCATAAATTCAAACCATGAATTCAAACAATGAATCCAAATCATGAATTCAAACCATTAATCCAAAACATGACTTTAAATCATGAATCCAAATCATGAATTTAAACCATAAATTCAAACCGTGAATTTAAACCATGAATCTAAACCATGAATTCAAACGATGAATCCAAATCATGAATTCAAACCATTAATCCAAAACATGACTTTAAATCATGAATCCAAATCATGAATTTAAACCATAAATTCAAACCATGAATCCAAACCATGAATCTAAACCATGATTTAATACCATGACTCGAAAACATGAATTCAAAGCATGAATCCAAATCATGAATTCAAATCATGCATTCAAACCATGAATTCAATTCATGAATTTAAATCAGACCCATCTACAGTCAGTTTAGTTCTCATTGTCCTGCAGCACATGATGCAAGACCAGCCAGTTCTAACGACGTCAGCAGATTGAATCAAACTTCACATTGTAACAATCCTCCGTCCTGAGCAGCACAGAGGCTGCAGTGGAAACAAATACCCCCTTTAACAGGAAGTAACCTCCAGAAGAACCAGAACCAGGTTCAGAATGAGTGGCTATCTGCCTCAGCTGGCTGGGGTTCAAAGAGGACCGGAAAGAGAGTCAGAAAGACGGGAAGTGGTCCAGGTGTAGTTTCTATAGTCCAAGTGTAGTTTATAGAGTCCAATTGTAGTTTCTATAGTCCAGGTGTAGTTTATAGAGTCCAAGTGTAGCT
>NC_056502.1:5604152-5611949 GCF_014905685.2 Nematolebias whitei | reverse complement strand
GAGTCCAGGTGTAGTTTATAGAGTCCAGGTGTAGTTTATAGAGTCCAAGTGTAGCTTCTATAGTCCAAGTGTAGTTTCTATAGTCCATGTGTAGTTTATAGAGTCCAGGTGTAGCTTCTATAGTCCAAGTGTAGTTTCTATAGTCCAAGTGTAGTTTATAGAGTCCAATTGTAGTTTCTATAGTCCAGGTGTAGTTTATAGAGTCCAAGTGTAGTTTCTATAGTCCAGGTGTAGTTTATAGAGTCCAGGTGTAGTTTCTATGGGAAGACAAACCCAGAACGACAAGTTGAGCAATAATTACCACTTTATGCATGGTGAGTAGAGCGAGTAAAAACGGCAGCAGAGTCAGGATCTGTGGTCAGTTTCTCCTTCAGCAGTTTGAGTCTGAAGCAGAAGAACTAAGGGATCGATCACTGAGG
This sequence comes from Nematolebias whitei, assembly GCF_014905685.2. NCBI lineage: Eukaryota > Metazoa > Chordata > Actinopteri > Cyprinodontiformes > Rivulidae > Nematolebias > Nematolebias whitei. Next base: position 5,611,530 of record NC_056502.1, on the reverse strand, counting down.
AAACCCAAGCCGACCATAACTATAGGATTTATCAAAAGGGAAAGTCTTCAGTCTAGTCTTAAAAGTAGACGTGTCAGCCTCATGGACAGAAATTGGAGGAGAGGAGCATGAGATCTGAAAGTTCTGCCTCCTGTTCTACTTTTAGAAACTGTAGGGACCACAAGGAAACCTTCAGTCTGGGGGTGAAGTGCTCCGTTAGGAAAACATGCGACAACAGAAAGATCTTTATAATGAGATGGAGCTTGTTGTTGATCCAAAGAGATTGAAATCAAAGCCACGCATGTGTTTGGGTTTTGTGTTCTGCAGGCTGTGTGGCTCCGGGTCCGTTTTAACGACATCTTCATGCTGATGTTGCAGATGTGTGCTGCTTGTGTTGGACTCTGACAAAAACAGTCCGTTTCAGTGCATAAACAATACTTCCTTTAGACATTAAAACCAGTTTGAACTGGTTCCCGCATGTCTCCAGAACCAACCCATCGTGCAGTGAGTCTTTGAACTGATGGAGGTTGTTGTAGTGCACGAGCGCGTACGGTTGTGTCGGGCCTTTGAGTGCGCTTGTATTAGTTTCTCTTGGTTTATGGAGCCACATGAAAGCTTGACTGCGCTGACAAAGATCGTCTGCTGTTTTCATCGCTCAGACGCCTAAAAGTGTGTTGGTGCCACCGCCGCGCTCCTTTGTGGAGGTGTGAGCACATCACTGCCAGCTCAGAGCATCAAGGAGAAAGATCTTCAAGCGTTCATCAGATTAGGACTTTCTGCAGCCAACCTTGTGCAGATGAAAAGAGTCAGAGCTGCAGTTTTGGAAGCCTCACAGGAAGTAACGGCTCAGACCTGAATGTTATGGAAACAAGTTCAAGCTCTATTTTTAGTGTGAGGGTTGCCTCCTTATCGCTGATGATGAGACCACCTGGAGCTCCAGACGTCTACCTGCCCCCCCCCCCCCTCCCTCTGCAGGGAACCCAAACATGCAAAACAAACATCAGCTGACTTCAAACCAGCTCCATCTGCTCTCATTAAGCCCCGCTCAGCGTTGAAGAATTCCCGTGCGGTCTGAAGCCTTTCTCTAATGAAGCACAATTAAAACGGAGAGAAGCTAATGAAAAGTATTTACCCCGAGTCCAGTGAAGTGGCGGTTGATGAGTTGTTGAGTTCGTTGAGTCCTCCTAATAAAAGCCACATGTCTGCTCTTATAAAATGTTGTTTTTGTGGCACAGATGGGTTCGGTGTTTGTGCCAGAGAGTGACTTAATGCCAGACGACAAGCAGGAGAGAAGTCAGAGGAACCGGAGGTCTGGAAACCTGGACCCAGTTGGGTTAAAAAAAAGAGAGTTGGGACAGTAGAGTGGATATGAGAAGTCAATATCTTACCTGCATCAGACAGGAGTCAGAGGATAGACTCAGATAGACGTATGAAAGAGTTGGGCTGATAAAAGGCCAGGATTCATATGTCAGATGTAATCCCAAAAGAACACAAACAGAGGATGATTTTATTTAAAGCTGAGCCATTTTAATTTGTAAAATGCACTTTTGAATAGCTCTTAGCTTGACTCTGCTGTGAGAAGTCCTCACTGATGTTCCTAACACAGCCTTCTGATGGCTGTAGGTAAGACACTGACCTGACCTCACTCAGGTTTGTTGCTTCAGAGCACGAGTGTGAACGCACTCGACTGGAGACCGGCCCGGCGACTCAACATTCAAACGATTTTAATATCTCATTTAATGCCGCTGCAGATTAGAGGTTTAAGACTGAACCTTTTCTCCGATCACACGGCTCCGGTCTTTAATGCGCTCGTTACATCACATCTTGGCTCACAGGAAACCGCTCTGCAGCTGAAATTGAGCGGTTTTCCCTCTGCGATGGAAACTGATACAGCAGCAGTAAAATCCATCAGGAACCAGCGTTTTGTGTTTGTTTCTCCTAAAGTTTGTGCAGGAAGAGCTGCGGACTCATGTTTGAGACCAACACACACACACGTTATTACATGATCGCCCTCCTTTCATGGAAGCAAACTAGAACTCCTGCTGAAATGCTAACAAATTAAAAACCCACCACAGATGATTAGTTGTTTGAAGAGTGAAGGACCTCACTCTGCAAACCATCTTTACTGGGAGCAGTGAGGAGGATCAGGTGGTACCAGGTAACATGCTAAAGGCATCTCAGGACAACCGGTGGTCAGGTTCAGTTAAAAAAACAAACAAACATAAAGTTAAATAGAACAGAGTTCAAGCCTTGCGGACTTGGAGCACTTCTTCGTGAAGTCGTGATGTTTTCTCCAGGTGCAAACGCCGTCATGAGGCTGATGCGGTTCTGAGCAGCCGCCCCAGAATATTTGCTGATAACTGCACATGGATTCAAAAAACAAATATGAGCCTGAGAAGTGGAAGGAGGACAAAACCTCAAGGGGAAAGAGCCGACGTGAGCAGAAGCAGCGTGTGAATGGTCGGTGGAGCGATGCCCTGCAAACTGGGGACTGAAAGAACAAACTGTTGCAGAAAAGGAAATACCGTAATTTCTGGATTATAAGCTGCTACTTTTTTCACAGGCTTTGAACACCGCGGCTTATACAATGCTGCGGCTAATTTAATTTTAACCAGCCGTGTTACAGGCACTGTTCAGAAAAAAAACATTTACTGTACGTATTTGTGTTTGTTACCGGTAGGTATTTAATTAAAAGTTTAAAAAAAATCTTTCTGTGTAAATATCTCATGTTACAACGTGGACACCCACGGCTTATAGACAAGCGCGGCCTATTTATACACATTTCCCTTTTTTTATTATTTTTTTAAAGTGGGCGCGGCTTATATTCGGTTGCACTCAATAGTCCAGAAATTACAGTATCTTTCAGAGATCTGAGAGGTTTTCTAACGAACTGAAGGACTTCAGATGATCCGGACTCATCTTGGATCGTCCCGACATATCAAAGATCCTCAAAGGCCTCCGGGCCGAGGGTGGGTGCAGCGAGACGAGAACAAGCTGATCCAGAGTCAGCGTCACGTTCCCACAATGCATTCATCAGAGCAGTCACATGACCAGCCTGTTGAACTTCTGCTCCTTTTAGTGAATATTTTTAAGGAGAAGAAGAAGAACTGAGTCCTCTCCCTGCTGCTCCCTGAGAGCCTAAAGTGAGTCCCGATCTGGGACGTTGTGGTTGGCTGGCTCTCTGATCAGATGCAGATGTTGGAGTGGACGGGGGACAGCAGAGGAGGCTTCTCCGCTCTGATAGATGGGGCTGAGGACGGTGTCAGGACTCACATTTCTTTGGTCTGATCCTTTAACGTGGTCTAGATTTCTTTGTGAGTCTCGGCTCTGTTGTCGGAGCTTCAGCTGATGGTGGGTTTCGTGTTCTGTTCAGACGGTGTGGAGCTCTTCAGGCCGCAGACGGTTTCGCCTCGCTGCTGCTCAGCACTTAATGAACTCTTTTACTGTCAGGGTGTAAATCTGAACTTTACACTGTTGGTAAACAAAAGCTTTCCACCCCACACTTTCTTAATTATAGTAAATGAAAACCAAAAACAATTAATGCAAGTCATTTTCTTCTATTTTCTTCTATTTTCTTTTGCATCAAAGCTGCACAGACGTGTGTAAAAACTTCGTAAATAACCCAAATTTCCATGGAAAAGCTGAACGTTTAAGAGCAACAATGTCCTTTAATGCACAGTGATGGAGGCTGAGTTTGCAGCTGAATATTCTGCGTCTCGTCTCTGATGTTCTGTTTAAAAAAAGGCGGTGGGTTGGTTGGGTAAAAATAAGAACAAGTTTTATTATCATTGTATCGAAATACAGTGAGATTATGTTCGTACAGTCGTCCGAAAGGTGGGCAGAGTGCACGTTGCTGCTGCTACTGGAGCGCGGCCCCTTATCCTTTTTCAGAATACTTTTTAGATACAAAAAGGGGAAAAATCCACGAGAGGATAGTGGTATTACAAAAAAGATCTCTTCACACCTTGTCCTTATCAGGACACGATCTAAGACATCAAAAACTCTACCAGCAGCACATTTATAGACACGTTACATTTGCATTTGATGACAAGACGGTGAGATTTGTCCATGAAGCTCTTCCAGATAGTCCATAATCCTGATAAGATGTTGGTGTCAGCCAGCACAGTTCTGATAAGCCTTCACAGAAGTTCTCGGGGGGGGGGGGGGGGGGGGATAGTTGTGATAGACAGAGCTTTTCTTGAGTTTACACATGTTCCAGGTGAAATTTGATAAGTCGGCCTGCTTTAAGGACAAACGGGGGGAGTCAGATTCAGATAAGCCACAATTGTTGATTTTTTTCAGGCAGACAGTTTTTTTGTCTCGTCAGCCTTGAATCCTGCTGGTACTTTCGATCCAAAATGGCCAGATGTGTGGGCATTCCACCAGTTCGTGCTTATGAGCCTCCTCCAAGGTCCTCCCCAACATGCTGGCGAGCCCCAGAAGCCACGGGTGGCCTGCGATTCTCATAAATCGCTTCCATCTAACAGCTTAGCTCATAACTCAGCTGATTTTGAGCGCTCAAAGCAATGAGCCAAACCTTCACTCAGACTCGGCAGTGTTACCATGGCCAAAACTGCTGCCGCCATCTTCTTTAACAGCCGATAACACAGGAATCTGCCGATGCCAAAAAGCAGAAACCCTGCTATCATAAATCCAATTATATCAACATTTTTGGTGTCCTCCTGAGACGATATGGGAAAGACACATCAGCTCCGAAACTCCTCACGGATCCATGATGCATCCTGCTGCACGAGTCTCAGCGGGGCATGAGGGCTCTCCAGGACCCTGTCGCTTTGTTGACAAGATTTTTTCGATTGTGTTGAAAGTCCAGCTGACCAGATCCATGACAGTAGTTCTCCGTTTTAGAAGATGTGTAAAATAGGAGCTCCGATACACAAGACAGAGAACAAAAAGCAGGAGGAGGACGGGCGAGGGAAGAAAATGCGCCTGCCTTGCACGAGAGCGAGTGCAACGCAGGCACCTTCGAGCTGCGTTAGCGATAGAACCACTAGCTGCAGCTTTACAGCAAAACTCCATCATTAAAGGAATAAATCGACTTGGCACACGGTGTAAAGTTTCTTTATATTCCGGTGACATGCTTTTGTAAATATCAGATCCTCTCACTGGCATTCCTGAATTACTTTATTTCAAGAATTCCTGATAATATCTGGCTGTAACGTTAATCTTCAGAAGAGCGAGCTGATGCCTGTGACCTCTATAGAAAAGAAAATCTTAGACACTGTACCATTTAAAATTAGTTTTAGAAATGTAATACCTTGGCTTTTGGGTAACGAGATCATAAGAACTTCTATAAAACCACTTATCTACCTTTCATGGTGAACCTTAAGCAGGACATTGTTAGAAGGCAAACCCTACCTGACACCCTGGGGGGTATAGAAGAAACAAAATGAATATTTTATCTAAAGTTCTGTATTTTTATCTGTATTTATGGAAAATATCAGGTCTGAAAAGTTCTGCTGAGAGATTTTGGGACACTTGGCAGCCATTTATGTCTTAAAAGTCTGTCAGTGTCTGTTTTATGTGTTGGTGTCTGTGGGTGGGGTGGGGGTTTATTGTACTTTTTTTTGTGTGTGTGCTCTGGAAATAAATTATAATAAAAAGACCTTGATTTTAAAAAAGAGGTTTGTGTTGACCTTGTGCTGCTGAAGCGTCTGACCCTTTGACCCCCCCTCACCCCCAGGACCATGCAGGCTTCGTGCTGCTCTGCTGTCCTGCAGCTCCTCAGCTTCCTGGTCGGTCTGAGCTGCAGCCTGGACCCCCGAGACCCCAACGTGTGCAGCCTGTGGGAGAGGTGAGGCCCCGCCGCTTCCACGCAAACACACTCATAAAGTGCACGTGTGCACGTCGATGATAACCTGCATTTTACCAGATTTAAACACGGAGCGCTCCGGTCCAAACGTTGGATACAAACTTACATTTTAACAATTAGATCTTCTCCTATTTTAAATCTCTCTCAAAAAAATTATAAAATCTTTTTTCTTTGTGTAGACGCTGAACTTTTTTAGGCTTATGTGAGTTTTTTTTTCCCATAATTGTAGTAAAATAATGCATCACACTTAAAATGAATCAAAAATGAAGCTAATTAGTTGGATCATATTTTCCTCATAAAAGCAGTTCTTCCTGTGCGAGTGGAGGTTTTAAACACATTCCACAATCCGCTCCTTATTTACAGTTTTAATATGAATTTATGAGCTGAATGGTTTTCTTGTTGGATCGTTCCTTTCGGAGCCACAGATGCGAATCTTCAGATTAATTTAGCGTCATCCATCTGGCAGGTCTCTGTTTGGTCCTGGTGATCTACCAAACAGATGCTGAGGTGTTTCACAGGACCAGAAGACCAGAAGTCAGGATTAGATCACCAGAGTCGGGATAGCGTTTCATCCTGTGAGACTCTTGGGACGACATCAGCTCACGTTTTTTACTAAAGCCCAGATATTTTGTTTTAGATTCCTCAGCTTCAGTAAATGTTGGCTCCTAATCTTTTCTCCAGGCTGGTTGATGCGTTTTGTTCTTTCAGCTACACCACCTCAGTCAAAGAGTCCTACTCCCATCCTTACGATCACGTGACCGAGGAGCCGTGCTCGGACCCCCGGACCTCCTACAGATGCACGCACCACAGGTGGTACCATCCTGACGACTCACTTCCTGTTCACGACTTCCTGACTTCCTGTTGCCGTAAGCGAACTTTGACACTAAACGTGTCTGACGGCGTAAATCTTTCAGGGTCAGCTACAAAACGGCCTACAGGCAGGCGGTGAGGACGGAGTACCGCAGGAGGTACCAGTGCTGCCCGGGCTACTACGAGAGCGCAGACAAGTGTGTCCGTAAGTCCGAATATAACTCTTTGTTTGTTCAGAAGTCTTAAAATAAACAATGTCAACAAAACTCGTGATGACCCAGAGCTGAGAGAACGCACGCAGACAACAAAGGTCGAGTTGGAGCTTTAAAAACACCAACCAGGGTCCAGCATTCAGCTCCAACAGGGTGAATATGTTTAAGTATGACGCGCTCAGAGCTGTGTGTTGTTTACGTGCGATGAGTGTTTTTATTTATCTGCAGAAGCTGAACAGGTCGAGGTCAAAACAGGAAGTGAGGCTTTAAAATGAACCGTCAGAGAAGAAGAGTGTTAAAAAATAAGTGGAGGGAATCCAGAGAAGATCTGACTCACGACTTCAGGCGTTCTTTAAAAACTCTGAGTCTGTCAATCAAAATGGACGGATGCATGGATTGATTGATTGATTGATTGATTGTCCATGCATCCATCCACCCACTTTCCATCCATCCATGCATCCATCCATACATGCATCCATCCATCATTCATCCATCCATCCCTCCCTCTTTCCACCATCAATCATCCATCCATTCATCCATCCATACT
>NC_056502.1:5602420-5604142 GCF_014905685.2 Nematolebias whitei | reverse complement strand
TCATCCATCCATCCATCTCTCCCTCTTTCCACCATCAATCATCCATACATCCATTCATCCATCCATACTTCCATCCATCCCTCCACCATCCATCCATCCATTCATCATCCATCCCTCGCATCATCCACCCATCCATTCATACTTCCATCCATCCCTTGACTATCCACCCATGCATCCATGCATCCATCCATCCATGCATCCATCCATGCATCCATCCATCCACCCATTTTCCATCCATCCATCTTCCATCCATCCATTCATCATCCCTCCACCATCCATCCCTCCATCAATCCCTTCATCATCCATCATCCATATTTCCATCCATTCATTCATCCATACTTCCATCATCATCCTTCCACCATCCCTCCATCCCTCCATCCCTCCATCCATCCATCCATCCATCCATCCATCCATCCATCCATCCATCCATGTGTTTCAGTGTCACTCAGTTGAGTGACGTCAGAGTTCAGATTTAAAACCTTCCTCTGAAAGTGTTCAGGTATAAAAACTGAAACTGGGTGAAAATTAAAAGCAGCCAAAGTTTAAGGAAAAACTCTGAAAACTTTTCAGAAAATCTGTCGATCAGAACTTTTTAAAACATTTAAATAAAGTCTGGCTGCTGAGAAAGAAAAATTACCCAAGTGACTTTTGTCCAGATGTGAAGATCAGTGTGTAAACCCAGCTGTGCACGGAAACATGGCTGAAGCTGGTTTTTAACCCTTTAATTCACATTAAGCTGTTGGAAAAGAGCAGCTGAAGAAGACAAATCAAAACTTTCAGAACGTTTCTGTAAACAAACGGACCTGACCCGGACGACGATGAAACCTGCTCAGCATTAATCAGCAATAATAAAATAAAAACACTAAAATATTCAGCTCATATTTCTTCCTCCTCAGCTCCTCTTTGTTTTGTCAGAATAAATCTCGGCAGAGTGGAACAGAAAGCAGCTAAATTATGGGTTTCATTTCTGCTGGAGCGTCTCGTGCTGCTGCTGGAAAACAAAACACATCAAATATGGTTTCACCCACGTTGCTGCCTTTGTTTGTTCAGCTAAAAGTCTGTTCAGTTCAGTTTTTCAACATTAAAAACTCGTTTCAGCGTCGTGAAGAAAATAAATTCTGCTTCAAGTTTCAGAGTTCAAGCAGCTGAAACCGTGGACTTGCTGCTCCTGTCTGGGGTCACAGAAACTCACCTGAAAGATTTAATAATAGTTTTAAGCCAGATGTGTGTCCTGGGCTTGAACCCACAGCCTCAGGATCACAAGACCACCGAGCCACCGTGGCCCCACTTTTTATTCAAACTGTTAAACAAAATGCTTCACAGGGTAGAAAAATAAAAACATGCCACCCAAAAACGCAATAAATGTTATCTGTAACAAAATTAGAAGTAAAAATAATCAGATTTGTGACAAAGAAACATTTTAATTTGAAATTTCTACACGTATCATAAGATAAAAGAAAAAAAATGAAAAGACTAAACTTAAAGTCTATTTTATTTACAGGATTCATTAGTTATTAGCGCAAAGAGTAAAACAACAAACAGCTTCAGCCCGGTCTGTTTTACAGATGTTGAGCTAAACTTTGGTGTGGTAGTAGCTGAGAGTCATCCTCTGAGCGCTGATCGGATGAGAAACTGTGACGTGTAATGTGACGAGTGAGAAGTGTTTTTTCAAGGGATGTTAGTCTCGTTATAATCTAGATCAGTGATTATATATATATATAT
>NC_056502.1:5586792-5602020 GCF_014905685.2 Nematolebias whitei | reverse complement strand
TATATATATCTATATCTATATATATATATATATATATCTATATATATATATATATAAATTTTGTTACAAGCACGTAGATGTGTAACAATCCGTTAAAATTCACCTAAATGCAGAATAATTTTCTGGGTGAGGACCCCCAGACACCCCCACCCCCTGTCAGCCCACCCAGTATTTGCATTCAGTCATGGATCAGTTTCCAAATGAAGCTCTGTTACTTGTTCTCACTTCTGCTGTTATGATCCTGTTGAGTTTTATTTAGAGTTTTCTGTAACAATTTGAAGAACTGCGACATATTTATTGTGTTCATAATGTGAGTAAATAAAGTTTTAATTTGGATTTTGGTACTGATAATTTTCTCAAAAATGTAATTTTTGGAAGTTAAAATTAAAGATGTTGTTAATTAAATGTGGCTTGAATGAAAAATGTCCCATGTTTAAAAGTATAACTATTGTATTAACATTAATAAAGAACAGGTCTTGAGGATTTATGTTACACAAACTGAAAAAATAATTTAATAAACATGAAGGTTATGGGGGTCCTTGAAACTTTTTCTCCCCTGTACGGGGTCCCTGAACCCACAAAGTTTGAGAACCCCTGATCCAGATCCATGAGAGAGGAACCAGGTTCTAAAGAGCCGACTGCAGAACCAAGAATGTGTTTCTGACAGACGAGCTGCGACCTGCTCTCCACGCCGGGTCGTAAAGAACCCGTCTGAAATGTGAATGTTGGGTGATTCCTCTGAAACCGATATGTTACAGACTTTTAGATTCAGAAAAATCCAACAACAAAAAAATCACTTTATTTACACTCGGCAGCTTTTAAACATTGTTGTTTTTTAATCATGTTGTGATTCAAGTAAAAACTCAGATCTTGAGAAAATTTACTAAAATCAAATAACTTTTAAAATGACCGTCATCAACACATTCTGCAGTAAGTAATGCATAAAGATCAAAACTGTGGTCATAAATGAAATGTATATATATTTTATAATATCATTTATTGGTTGATGAGACTCTTTGTTTGTTAGGATTCTGTGAGACTTTTATTTTGTAGGTCAAAAGTCATTTTAAACTTATTTTAGTTTTATCTGCTACGCTGACAGTTTTTATGATTTCACTTCAATTTGCACAATTTTCTCAGCAAATACAGTAAAATTTCAAACATTTATCACTTTATTTTCCTGAAGTGTAGTTTTCTGTAGATTTTGATAAACGTGCAGAAATTTAAAGAGAATACTGAAGGAAAGCAGCCATTTTTAGTTCCCCCCGCCCCCCCCCCTCCACTTCTTGTCTAAATATTGTTGAAACATAAATCCTCTTTCACCTTAACTTCACAAACTTCACTGGATGATAATAAGAAGGTTTGGCTGCTGTGGAGCCACAGACCTGATATTCAGCAGAGATAATCAGCAGTTTTCTCTGCCGGAGACCCCCTGAAACATCCGCAGCTCCTCTGTTAGGAGGAGTTTTCGTTTGTCTCCGAACATTAAAGCTTTCGGTTTCACTGAAAGTCAACAAAGAGCCCGCAGATGTGGGGTTAGAGTTTGTCATTTCTCCCAGCAGCTCGTCATCTCGTCTCTGAAGCTGCTCTCTGTTCACTCTGCTGCGTTTAATTAGTCCAAGCACGTCTGATTACATAGAATCATGGCCGCATCTTCATGTGATGACACGCTGGATCGTCAGAGCTCCGTCGTCCTGCAGCCACAGGCTGGAGGAGGAATTCGTCAAAAAGCTGCTCGGCGTGTTTAAACGGGAATCAAACGCGTGGCTCTCAACAGGACGCTCCTGCTCAAAATGTTCAGAGATTTGGAGCTCGTCGTTGGTCCCCGCCGTGTATTTGTGTGTGAAGCCTCCTGGTGCTGTTGTGAGGAAGCAGTTTGTTGGCATGAAGGGCTGCTGCTTTCAGCCGAGTCCAGCTGTCGCAGCTCCTGCTCTGGACTGGACTACAGAGGAATACAGTAGGAGATGGTCTGTACAGTACTTATACAGCCCCTTTCTGTCTAATCAATACTAATGAAAAGCTCTTTACAACACAATCTGTGCCCTCATTTACCCCCACACACACATACAGCACTCTACTACATCTCTACAAAGATAATCTGAATCTTTAGAGACTAATCTGAGTTTTAGATCACATTCAGACACCGATGGGACACACATCAGAGGCAATGAGGGGTTCAGTTTCTTGCCCAGGGACACCTCAGCATGTAACTGCTGGTGGAATCAAACCCCCCCCACTCTCGCATTAGAGGACGACCACTCTAACCGCTCAGCCACAGCCGCCCTGAGGAACATCTCAGCTGACGACATCTGAGGCCCCGTTTACACAACGTGTTTTTGAGATGCTCGTGTGCCCAACAGCCCTGGTTCTCTCTGAAACTGAAGGTTTCTGAATCCAGGTTGGGGGACCCCCACTACCCCCCCACAGGTGTGAAGTGGCACATGTGCACAACAGGCGGCTGCAGCCTAAAATTTCTCTTCTCCAACAAGTCACAATAAATGGCAGAGAACAGGACGTTTTTTTGTACTCACCCTTTTTCAGCATGTTTGAGCAAACCACCAACACCCTAGGTCCAAATGAAGTTTGGACGTAAAGTGATCAAGCTGACACCACGATGCATGCAGCTAAGGGTTGCCAGATAAAATTAAATGTTGTTTTTTTTACCCCTTCTTTTCTGTGCACATGTTCATCAAACACACCTCATCTTGCAACACCTTCACTCATGGCTTGGGTCAAAATACGATAATTTTAAAGCGACTGTACAGTAGTTCATCATTTCTTATCTGGCAACCCTAAAGGCAAGGAAACTACAGGGTTTCCATGTAAACATACTGTTTTTTTATGATTCCTCCCAATGAACATTTAATAAAAACACCAAAGTTTCCAGAGGTGGTTCTGGTGTAAACCGGGCCTTTGTTCTGATTATCCAGTCATCAGACATCATGTAGAAGCTGAAGGAATGCATATCGCCCGCCACATTTCATCTCTCATGCCAGATTAGCCTAAGATCAGTTAACGCTGACAAAGTTGTAGCCATATTTAATAAAACGTGACAAGTTGTCACACTCGGCTCCGAGGACGACTCTCAGCTACTACCATGCTAAACTTTAGCTCAGTGTCTGTGAAAGTGACTGAGTCATAGTCATGTTTGTCTTTGCTAAGCTGTGGCAGCCATCTTGAACGGGAGTGACCTTTAAACTTGGACAGGTTTCTCTTCAAACAAAGCAGCTGAAGTGTTTCATGTTTGTGAAGCTGCAGGCTCGTGCTAAGTGTCTGGTTCTTGTCGTCACAGCTCACTGCAGCGGGGAGTGTGTCCACGGTCGCTGTGTGGCTCCGGACCGCTGCCAGTGTGCGAGAGGATGGAGAGGAGACGACTGCTCCAACGGTACCGGTCACACGCTGCTTCTTTACGTTCTCTTCTTCCAACTCCAGAGAGCTCTGTCCTGCCTGAACTCACACAAACAGGAAGCGGCCTCAGCAGGCCTCTCTTCAATGGCGGCACAGAGTCCAGTTTATGGTCCACAAGGACTCTGAGCTTCATAACCTGCCCTGATTTAACCCTTTCAAATGAATCTTTAAAACCGTTGAGGTTTTACAAAAGGTTTGAACGGTCCCGAGTCATAAGAGTCAAAGTTTTCTGTAAGATTTATTGTTCAGAAGTGTTCAACTCCGTTAAGCATCCAGAAACGTGGAGGTTGAACTCAGAGCAGCAAACTGAGGTGAGGGCTGGGGGTGGGGGGTGATGTTTCCTCCTGAAAATAAAGTTTCCACTACCTTCACCCCCCCAGTTTGTGTCTGGTCAGCCTGGTTAGCAGCACACCGCCTCCCTGCTCTGTTTCTCCACCATTCTTCTGCTGAGTTCTCAAATTAACGTCAGCGGGTAGTGGCTGATGTCCTGACAGGGAGGGGGGAGGGGGAGGGGGGTAAATGGAAAAAGTTACCCCGCTCTCCTCCTCCTCTTTCACTTCTACCATAACCCTCATTTAAGTTGTCTTTTTTTGCACTTCTTTGTGTTTTCCTCCTGTTTTTCCTGCTCATTTTCACCCTGATGGGAGCTTTCTTTAGTGGGGGTGTGTGTGTGTGTGTGTAATAAATGCAGTTACTTCCTGGACGTGTGTGTGCAGAGTTATGGATCTGTGGGGAAGAGGAGTGGGGGGGTTGATGTTTCCAGACTGAACATTTTTTGGACGTTTTGCTCATAAATATGGAGAAGAGTTCAAAGCTGAGCCGTTCGGTAAAATACCTTCTTTGTTTGTGTGGAACAGACGAGGGGGGAGCTAACGAGGCGAAATAAACCCCAAAACAATCATGTTACTATATTTAATTCTTCATCTAAACTAAGAAAAGCAGCGCTGCACGTCTGTTCTGGACATGGTGTGGACTTTGGAGCAAAGAAAACATCAGATTTGACCAAACCACGAGGGGGAAAGAGGAATTTTCCCATCCTATCAGAGCACGTTCACCACCTCTGAAACACGAAGCTGCTGTTCGCTTCACGCAGACGTGCACAATCTGGTTTATACATCACTGGAAAGGACACGTCCGTGATGCTTCATGCAGATAAATAATCTTAGTTTATTAGATAAATGATTAGATTTACACGTGCAGCAAGTTACATTCTTAGTGATTGAGGAAGAAATGCAGTTTTAAGCTCCATAAATGCTGAAATCTTGTTTCTAACGAGTGACTGAAGATGCAAGTGACGTTTCTGAGACAAAACTGTACTTCTAAAGGGTTCAGGATCGTTTGTCTGTGCAGGCGAGGTCAGGCGGCTGTAGGGAGGGTTTAAAGCCGTTCGGGTTGTTTATTAATGAAAAGTGCAAAAAAAACAAACAGCTTTTATGACGGAATATATTTGGAACAAAGAGGAACAGCAGGCACAGAAATGCTGCAACGGTTTTCAATCCATCATCATCACACTCACACACACACACGCACGCACGCACGCACACACACATGCACACACACACACACACACCCTGCTGCCCTGCAGAGGGTCTGTGTAAACATATTCACCTCTCCAGCTGAGCTCCTCATTACTCAGCGTGACAGAATCCATCAGAACTTTTCTCCAGAGCCCACACATGGAACCAGTTCTTCTAAACAGAGGAGGGACCAGTTCCAGGTCCCGGGTACCAGGTCCTGGGTCCTGAGTTAGAGTTATAAACTCTGCAGGCCTTGGCAGCACTGTTTGCTCCGAGCCTAATTTGGTTCTGCTTCACTCCCAGAGGGCCGAACCCAAACTTTGAGCCGCTCAGAGTTTGTACCGGTCCTGTTTGGATCACGACCCAGAAGAAGATCCAGAGTAGGGATCATGGATCAGAGACGTCACCGATGAGCTCAGAGCAAACTGGTGTTCCAAACAAACAGCTGATAAAAACATTAAGGTTCTGCGTTTGAACGAACCACTGAGTGATTTAAACGTGCTCGAGCTGCACGTCTGGAGCCTTTTCTGCTCCAAAGAAGGTTTAACGTCTTCAAACTGTTGTTGAAGTTTCTCTGATGTTGTTTTCTGTCAGTTTTTACATAAAAACATTCAGTGTTTGTTCAGAACAACAGCTGGATTAGAAAAAAAAAAGTTTTAAACTAAAAGAAAGAACAAAAGTTTTTAAGTTTGGACTCGCAGAACTTGAACTTGTTGAGCTGTTGAAGATTCACGTTCTCATCTTCGCTCATCGTTGGTTTTAACAGAAGGTTAAGTTAAATCAACTGGTAAAATAAACATTTTATTCTATTCTTAGTAACACATATTCTATTAAAACGAGTAAATAAACTTGAGTTTGATCAAAGTCAGACGTGTTTCGTGTTAAACTGTCTCTGACTTTTTTTAATCAGTCTTTTTATTGATTTTTGATTTTTGAATATACAAACCAAAATGAGAACACAAAGAACAAACAAACAAACGAAAATACCCCCCCCCCCCCCCTCATACCAGATCAGTCACACACACACAGATAAACTAAACAGGCATTGGCATGTTTTCCACATACAACATAAAAGGCCAAGTGTCCCAAAATCTTTTAACAGAACCCTTCAGGGTATATCTGTTTTTTTTTCCAGATGAATATGATTCACTTCTCTTATCCATTGTACATATTTGGGGGTGTGGGTCCTTCCAATTGCACAAAATAAGTCTCCTGGCCTGAAGAGAGCCAAAGGCAATCACACCCCTCTTGCATTTTCTGAAGGACGTATCCACAGGGACCACTCCAAACAGTGAGATGAATGATGATGGGTGTACAGTTTTTCCACATATTGCAGAGGTGGTGTCAAAAATAGATTGCCAAAAAAGCCTGTAGTTTGGGACAGGTCCAGAATGTATGCAGGAGTGTAGCTGGAGTTTGTTTACAATGATTACATGCAGGGTCCAGATCGGCTT
Organism: Nematolebias whitei; assembly: GCF_014905685.2. NCBI lineage: Eukaryota > Metazoa > Chordata > Actinopteri > Cyprinodontiformes > Rivulidae > Nematolebias > Nematolebias whitei. Next base: position 5,595,641 of record NC_056502.1, on the reverse strand, counting down.
TGATCTTGGACAGCTTGTCTTTGGACCAGTGCAGCCGGTGCACCACCTTGAATTGAATTACAGCATGTCTCGGACAGATTGAAGCTGAGTAAATGTTCTTAATGATCCTTCTCCAGACTGAGTCTGGTATGGGTTCCTCCAAGTCCATTTCCCATTTTAGTTTAAGGGGGTCCAAACTGGTCTCATGGTATGAACTGAGCAGTGTATAGGGCCCCCTTGGTATCAGGCCTGCATTCCAAAATCTTAGCCACAAAATGTTTAGAGGGGTACAAAGGAAAACGATCAGATTCATATCTCACAAAATGTCTCGGCTGCAAATATCTATAAAACTGTGACTTGTGAATATTAAACTTCTGTACCAGCTGTTCAACAGAGGCAAATCTACCATCAACATAGAGATCACACGGTGAATGTACTCCCCTCAAGACCCAGGAGTCACAAACTGTATCAGCTACTGGGAGAGTAAACATATGATTATTTGACACAGGTGCCAGAAACAGTTATTCTGTAGAGTTAACGGCCCTCCTGAACTAATTCCAAATCTTAACCACCCAGATCACAATTGGGTTAGAAGTGTAGGTTGATGCTGATTGTTTAAAGGGCAGCCGAGAGCAGAGTAATGCAGAGGGAGAACTGGAGCTAATTGAGGCCCTTTCCAAGGCCACCCAACTAGGAGAAGGGGGTGTCCTTACCCAACCAGAATAGTAGAGCACTGATATTAGCTGCCCAGCCTCTAACAGACTTTCAATTGGACACTGAAGCTTCGGTTTCTTTTTTATGTGTCAGACTGTGATGCCAAACACTGGGGCGTGGGCTGCCGTCAGGACTGTAAGTGTGAGAACGGCGGTCTCTGCGACCCAGCGACTGGAGCCTGTCAGTGTCCGCCGGGCTTCATCGGACTCCTCTGTGAGGATTCTTGTCCTGCGGGGACATTCGGGCGGGGCTGTCGGCAGACATGCAAGTGCAAAAACGGAGCGTCCTGTGATAAATCGACCGGAGAGTGCACGTGTCGAGATGGCTTCACTGGGACTTTGTAAGTACCTTGTTATATGTCACTTGGACTTTGTTTTTAAAACACCATTTTTATTTTAATTGCTTTTATTGTTGTCTGTACCTCATCTGTGTTATTTGGCTAAAATAACACAGGTCTAAAACACAGGTATAACTTGGCTAAAATTTTCAGGTCTCTCTTGTAAATGAGTCCTCGAGGCTCAATGGGATTTACCTGTATAAATAAAGGTTGATTGAAAACAGGTCTCTCTTGTAAATGAGTCCTCGTGACTCAGTGAGACTAACCTGTATAAATGAAAGTTGAACAAAAAAATTAAAAAGTAAGGGCTTTAAAAAAACCCAGGTTTAATCAGATCTAAAGACTTCCTCTTCAGCTAAGGGGCCATGTCTCAGGATGAATTTATTTCATGTTTGTTCAGTTTAATAATTAAAAAAACAGCGCTAATGCTGGAGTTGGACCCACAGACTAGGTCCAGGTTTAGTGTTGTTATCAGAGCTCAAAGCACCTCCTGGTTTGGACTAAAACATCTTCAGAGCTAAATGTTTCTGCTGGGAGACACTCCTGTTACCTGAGCAGTTAACATTTGTTAGACTCAGGTCTTCAACTCAGTCTGAAGCTGGAAGAGACGCCCTGAAGGTTTGAATAATCTAGATTTTAGCTGCCCATGAAGGTCTGAATAATCTGGATTTTAGCGGTCCCTGAAGGTCTGAATAATCTGGATTTTAGCTGTTCCTGAAGGTCTGAATAATCTGGATTTTAGCTGTCCCTGAAGGTCTGAATAATCTAGATTTTAGCTGCCACCGAAGGTCTGAATAATCTGGATTTTAGCTGCCTCCGAGGAAGAGGATGCAGGAGAAACTCCCCCTTGTGATGCAGCTGCAGGTCATTTCAGTCAAAAACCTCTGTTATGATTGGACAAAGTTTTATTCCGTCCAGCCTGTCCCAGTGTCCCACACATGAGACACCAAGGTTTGGTTTGTCCTAGACCATGTTTCAGTTTTTATCTAAAGGTTTATTTCTGAATTTTTCCATCAGTAAACGTTTTAGAGTCTAAACCATGACGTCTGTCATCAGGATTCATACAAACAGGAAGTGGACAAACTGGTGATGTCCATTCTGTGTCTCTGTCCTCCTGTCTCTGTTTGTTTCTGTCCCTCTGTCTCCACGTCCTCCTGTTTCATTCTTTTCTGTCTCTGTTTGTATCTTTCCTCCTTCTCTCTGCCTCCTTGTCTCTGACCTTCTGTCTCTGTCCCCCAGCTGTGAGAAGACATGTAAAAGGAAATGCCAGCTGCGATGTCCCTGTCAGAATGGTGGCACCTGTAAGGGCAAAGGGGTCTGCGCCTGTCCTCCTGGATGGACGGTACGTCTTCGGGCCATTTGTCCATTTTTAATGAAGGTGACAAAATGTGTCTTTTTTTCAGCTGGCTCAGATTGTTGGACAAATACAAGAAAACTTTGACAAAACAAACCTTGCACAGAGATCTTACTGCCTGCGTGTCACAGATTAGGTTTCTGTTGATTAATCACAGGAGGAGGTGTCTCCTCTTCTCAGAAGGTTTTTCCATCAATGTGTTCCTCTGCAGGGCGCCGTCTGCACAGAACCATGTCCTGACGGGTGGTTTGGACAAAACTGTTCTGAGGAGTGTGTTTGTCACAACGGCGGTAGATGTGACCCGATCACCGGACAGTGCCGGTGTACCGATGGCTTCACGGGGAACAGGTGTGCAGAAATCCATCCGATGTCACCTCCTAACCACAGAATGGGGCGGGGGTGGGGGGGGGGATGTCCTTTTGAGCCAATCAGCAGGTGTCTCCATGTCTTTCCTCCCCAGGTGTAACGAGGAGTGTTCTGCAGGCTCCTATGGTCCGGACTGTAAAGGTGTGTGTGACTGTGCTAACGGAGCTCGCTGCTTCAACATCGACGGGAGCTGCCTGTGTGAGCCGGGCTTCAGCGGGCCGCGGTGCCGGAACAGGATGTGTGACCCTGGGAGCTATGGCATGCACTGCGAGCAGAAGTGTCTCTGTCAGGACAAACACACTCTCAGGTGAGGGTCTGTGTCCTGAAGGACACGAAGGGACAGGCTGTCCTTCGTGCTGGTTTTCATCTGTGCCCAAACATCTGTAACATCAGTCAGGTTTCTGATCAGAGACATGACAAAACTACAGAAATTACATTTTCTGTAAAACAAAAATAAATAATAAAAAAATTAAAAGCAGGATGAACACCAAGAGACTGCTGTAATTTGCTGAAGAATAATAGATAAAAACTAAAAGTAGTATAAGAGGAGTAAAACAGAACCAGTTCCCTGAAGCAAGTTTCAAAAGGAATAATGTTTTTAAAAGATCCAATAATGGTCAATCAGGTCATCTGGACAGTTTCTTTTTTTGTGGAAAGATGTTTTGCCCTCTATCCGGAGGGCTTCATCAGTGTGAGGAGTCTCAAGTGAACTGTTTTCCCCATTAAACAGTACACTCCTTTAGTGGACCAACCAGTTTGCTGGTGATAAGATGCTTTCTGGGGGTTGTCCTGTCCCCCGTCGACTCTTCCCAGGCAGGCAGCCATTGCCAAAGTGGTTCAAGACATCAAAGTTCATGCTCAGTCATCCAGGTACAAAATCCAATAATGGTCAGTCAGGTCATCTGGACAGTTTCTTTTTTGTGGAAAGATGTTTTGCCCTCTATCCGGTAGTATGACTGACGAAGCCCTCCGGATAGAGGGCGAAACATCTTTCCACAAAAAATAAACTGTCCAGATGACCTGATTGACCATTATTGGATTTTGTACCTGGATGATTGAGCATGAACTTTGATGTTTTTAAAAGATCTAACCAGGTCAAGTCAGGTCCTCTGCACGGATTCTTCTTTGTTGAAACGTTTCGTCTTTCATCCAGAAGACTTATTCAGTCTGAAAAGCTGCAACAAACTCAGTCATAAGACTGCAGCACCTTCTCATAGTTTGCTTCTGACAGTCAGAACTAGCTTTTCACATGTAAAAATAGGCCCATCAGCCTAAAGACCGATCGTTAGTGCCCTAACAATCGGTCATTAGTGCCTGAAGTACCAGAAGTCTTTTGGATAAAAGACAAAACGTTTCAACAAAGAAGAATCGGTCCAAAGGACCTGACTCAACCTGGTTGGATTCATCTGCTTGGATTACTGAGCAGCATCAGGATATTTTTAAAAAAAGAAGTTAGAAAAACCAAAAGTCACGGCACCCACCTGCTGAACGAGCTGAAGGTTTTGATGGATTAACAGCTAAAATAGTTCCAATTCAAACTGCAGCCAACAGGAGAACACTGTGATGCTGACTCAGCGCTCATTCTCCTGCGGTGACGCGTTCTCTTTGTTCGACGTGTTTTCCCACCTGCAGCTGCCATCCAATGAAGGGAGAGTGCACATGTGAGCCGGGCTGGGCCGGTCTCCACTGCAACGAGACCTGCGCTCAGGGGTTCTACGGACCCGGCTGCGTGGAGCCGTGTCTGTGCGTGAATGGAGGCGTGTGTGACAGCGCCACGGGTCAGTGTCGGTGCGCCCCCGGCTTCACGGTAAGTCCAGCTCTTCAGCCCGACTGACCCGTCAGTGAAAGGACGACTGAATGTCCTGGTTCTTCTCTGCTGCAGGGCCTTCACTGTGAGAGTCCGTGTAAAAGTGGGACCTTCGGCAGGAACTGCTCCATGGAGTGCTCCTGTGAGAACTTCATCGATTGCTCGCCCGTTGATGGGACCTGCTTTTGCAAAGAGGGTAAAATAAAGAAATCTGACGGAGCAGCTTTAAACGAATGGAGCAAATCGTCTCACAGTGTCCAACATGTCTCCAGGCTGGAGAGGCCCGGACTGTTCGGACCCTTGTGCTGAGGGAACCTGGGGCCCAGGATGCAATGCCACCTGCCACTGCGACAACGAGGCAAAATGTAACCCGGCTGATGGTTCCTGTGAGTGCTCTGCAGGCTGGCAGGGGGCGCACTGCGACCAGCCGTGCCAGGTGAGTCCCAGAGGAGACTTTACAAATCCACATTCATTTCAGGTCCAGAAGCACGTCAGTCCATCCTGACTGCTTCTACTGACATGATGTTAGGGATGAGCCAGGTGCTGCTGGTTGTCATCAGAGGGGCATACAGGTGTGTGTTAACACAATGTCAAGACGGAAGGACATCAGCAATGACCTTAGAGTAGCAATTGTTGCTGCTCGTCAATCTGGAAAGGGTCAAATGTTGTTTCCAAACTATTCATCCATCATCTTTACCCGCTTCTTCCTTTTCCTGTCATGGGGGTCACTGGTACCCATATCCAGCAGTCACTGTGTGAGAGGCAGGGGACACCCTGGACAAGTCTCCAGTCCATCACAGGGACACAGAGAGACAAACGAGACAACCAACCATTCACTCTCTCTCTCTCACACCTAGGGACAATTTAGAGTTACCAATCAGCCTAACATATATGTTTTTGGTCTGTGGGAGGAAACCGGAGTACCCGGAGAAAACCCATGCATGCACGGAGAGAACATGCAAATGTTACCCAGGAAGGCCCCTGGCCTGGATTTGAACCAGCGACCTGCTCTCTGAGGGGAAACGGCTCTACTGACAACTGATCCACCGTGCTGCTGTTTCCAAACTGTTTATAGTGAATGATTCTACAGAAACTAAAGACGATTTGTGAGTGGGAAACTAAGACAGCTGACTGACGAGTGGTTCTGATCTAATCGGACAATGTTCCCAAACACAGAACAGAACCGAGCGATTTAGTCAAAGTCCAGAACTTCAACCTGACTGAACGCATGATAACTGTGACGTCCTGACGTCACCTCTGTTAAGTTTTCTTCAGTCTGTGTTTTGGATCACACCGTCCCCGTTTGTACTGAGCCAACCCGAGCGCCTGTCCTCCTCCTCAGAACCGGTGTCATGTATGTTCCTCCTGGCTGAGCCCGAGCAGAGAACCCCCGATGACTCTGCCTGTTGGCTCCTTTTCTCTGTGCAGATGGGCACGTTCGGTCCCGGCTGTCTGAAGAGGTGTAATTGTGTTCACGCCAGTGGCTGCCAGCCCGCCGCCGGGGAGTGCCGCTGCCTGCCAGGTTGGACCGGTAAGTGATGACGTCCTGCCACCTCTGCCAGCTTGGCTCCGGTACCACAGAGAAGGTCCAACAGGACGGAGGGAGCCACAGGTTTTAAAACGGCCTCACGTTTATTTTGATGGCTTTGCTGTTGGGATTAAAGGAAAAGTAACATCTGATTGACTTTGGGAGATAAACTCATCAGTTCGTGTGTGGCCCACATGATGACATCATAATAAATAATTAATCACCAGGCTGATCCAGCCTGCGGGTCTGCAGGTCTCAGGTTTGATTTGGTTCTCCTTCAGGTCCCCGCTGCAGTGAGCCCTGTTCTGAGGGTCTGTGGGGTCCCCACTGTAACCAGACCTGCTCCGAGCGCTGCCCCAACAGTGACACGTGTTTGAGGAAAACTGGGGAGTGCGTGTGCCGTCCAGGCTACTGGGGGGCCACCTGCCTGAACAGTAAGTGTTGTTTTGACCTAGAAACTGGACCCAGGTACCTGACTCAGGGTTTAAATGTTCAGTTTCAGAGTCAACGTTTTCTTAACGGTGTTTCCTTCCACCAGACTCCTCTGAGCAGGCGGGCAGCGTCATGGTCCCTCTCCCTCCGGGTGAAAAGGAGTCCTGGGGGGCCATCAGTGGCATTGTGGTTCTGGTCCTCCTGGTGGTCCTGCTACTGGCCCTGCTGTTGCTCTACAGACGAAGACAGAAAAAGAAGCAGAACAACACGCCCACTGTCTCCTTCTCCACCAGCCGCAGCGTCAACTCTGAGTACGCCGTTCCAGGTACGAAAGCCAAACTCGGAGTATCCGGGTCACGGGTGACTAGAGAGAAACTCTTCAGCTCAGCTGAGCATGGAGGGGCAGCTTTCAAATGGTTTGAGTCACCCATTGGCTTGGGGGGTGCAGGACATGTACAAGGACAGAAACGGAAGGGGCGTTAAAGGTGGAGTCCATCAGGGATCAGCTCTGAGCCCCTTCCTTTTTTTGTGTGTGAATGGACAAGTTGACATATAAGATCAGGCAGGAGTCTCCAGGGATCTTGATGTTTGCAGATGACATCTGAAGTGAGGGTAGGGAGCAGGTGGAAGAGAGCCTGGAGAGGTGGAGGGAAGGTTTACAAGATGAGACCTGTTGTGATGTTTGCTTTGGTTCTAACACAAAGACAGAAGGAGCTGAAAGTGGCAGGGTTAGAAAAGTCCACCAGAGGGACATGTTGGACAAAGGATGCTGAACATGGAGCTCCAGAGAAGAGGGGTGGGAACCAGAGAAGGTTGGTGGAGAGCATGGAGGGGGAGATGGAGGCAGATGATCCACCGTGGAGAGCAGCTGAAAGAAGAAACCGTTCCTAATTTAATTTATTTTAATGTGAACGAGCTCCTTGATAAACACTTAAATCTGCAGGGACACTAAAATTATTACGCCTTCCCATAATTCTTTGCAGCTTCCTGCTTCAGAGCAACCCTTCAACAGGTTCATGTGAGGTCAGGAAAGACTTTTCAATCATTTCATTCTGTGAATATTTTACTTGTTTAATGTAAATGCTTTAATCGTCTAACCAAAATAAAAGTTTTTAGGTTTTGTTTTGAATTTATAAATGAATGTTCCCAAACTCTCAGTACAAGGCTGCTGTGTCTTCTAACTCCTCACATCTTTGCTTCATGATGTTTCTGACGGAGCTGCAGGAACACGACATCTTCACCTGTTTCACTGTTTCTGGGTTAAATGTTCCACAGAGTTTCACTTCCTTGATCTTTGGTGATATTTAAAAAGAACAACGAGCATCAGACGAGACTTCACGGGTTTGTTTTGTTCCTGCAGACGTTCCTCACAGTTACCATCATTACTACTCCAACCCCAGCTACCACACGCTGAACCAGAACCAGCCGCCGCTGCCGCACCTCCCCAACAACCACGGTCGCATCATCAAGGTGCGGCTCCTCTCTTTTACTCGTCTGACTTAAGGAAAACGTAAAGTAAAATGTTCTGCTCCTGCTGTTCCACAGAACACCAACAACCAGCTGTTCTGCAGCGTGAAAAACGCAGCGAGGGAGAGACGCCGTTTGTTCGGAGTCGAGTCCAACGCCACCCTGCCTGCGGACTGGAAACACCACGAGTCCCGCAAAGAATCAGGTCCGCCTCATCCTTCTCATTATCACACACGTCGTATGTCCTGTTAACAAAATATCCCGTGCACCACTGAACAGATTGATCGGTCTCGATCAACATGGCTTCCAGAGCCGCCTCTGTGAATTTACAGATGTTGAGCTAAAATTAGGTGTTTCTGTAGCTCAACACAGACTCCAAGCTCCAACAGATCATGCAAGAATCCAAAGTTTATGCTCAATAATCCAGGTAAAAAAATCCAGCAATGTTCAGTCAGGTCACCTGGACGGTTTCTTTCTTTTTATTTTTTGCTGAGATGTTTTGTTCTTCATCCATCGGACTTCATCAATCTGAGAAGAAGCCACCAAACAAACTGATTCTCACAAACAGTATACTCCATAGTTGGGAAAAAAAAAAAAAAACAGTTTGCTGATGCTAAGATGAACTCTGAGACCCGCCCTCTCCTCCGGGGCCCGCCCTCTCCCTCGTCAACTCCTCCGAGACAGTCATGCCTAAGTGGTTCAAAACACCAAAGTCCATGCTCAATAATCCAGGTATAAAATCCAGCAATGTTCAGTCAGGTCACCTGGACGGTTTCTTTGTTTTTTCTGAGACGTTTCGTCCTTCATGAAGGCAGGCGGGCCCCAGAGGTCATCTTAGCACCAGCAAACTGTTTTTTTTTTTTTT
>NC_056502.1:5583213-5586692 GCF_014905685.2 Nematolebias whitei | reverse complement strand
AAAAAAAAAAAAAAAAAAAAAAAAACGTCCAGGTGACCTGACTGAACATTGTTGGATCATGCAGGAATATTTTCCATTTCGTTTTGACCAAAACTAACTAAAGACTCCGTTATTTCTCCCATGAGATGATGTTTGACAACTCTGTCAACGAAAGGCGGCGGGTGATGTGCATTCCTTCAGGGGATGCTCGGCCTTCAGGTATCATCCGTCGCTGACATTTAATTCATACAGAGAAGAGCTGCAGAGTGGACGGACGTTAATGGAGCTAATGAAAGAGGAGCGGTGGTTTCCTGACCTCCTGGCTGCAGAAACATTCAGTCTGTTACAACCTGAAGTCACAGCTAAAATGAGCTTCTGCTGCGAGAACCAACTGCAGCTTCTTACTCTGATAAAAGAACTTGTGTTAATAACGTTACAGTTCAAATCAAAGTGAATGTTCAGGAACTGAGGGAGAAGTTCCTGCTCGGTCCTGCTGTGCGCAGCCCTGCAGGTATCGGGCCGTAAACACTCCGAACTCCATAAAGCCCCGATGTTTTGTTTGGCAGCAGCGTTCCTCCGCACACCTGCGACTGATTTTCCACGTTTCCAAAGCGCTCTGTCTGCTTCTGATTAGCTCGACATAAATTAAAGTGCAGAGAGAAAATGTGTCTTTTACTGTTTACAGGAGCTTTTGGCATCGACAGGAGCTACAGCTACAGCGCCAGCCTCGGAAAATATTACACCAAAGGTACTTTATCGCCTCGTCTCCTCCTACTAACAGCTGAAGAGCAGGAAATATGACCTGCGAATAGAAAGGATGTAGAAATGTTTCAAATGTAAGATTCGCGTCGTGTTTCTTCCGTGACGCAGCTACGAAACAAAGTTTGCAGCATCTTCAGCAGACGTTTCTTCACGTCTTCTTGCTCTTCGTGCACTGAGGACGTATAAATGTGTTAAAGAAAGTCCTCACCACAGGAAGTAACTGTGGACCAGAGAAGACGTCCTGGTTTTGGCTGTTTGGTCTCGGCTCAGTCAGAAATCAGCTGCTGGCTTTTACTGATCAGATCTGGGATCAGTGTTTGGACTAATCAGAGCAGACTGAGCCTTTCAGGATTAAAGAGATGCTTTTAGAGAAGAGGAGTGTCCAGGAGTGTCCTGGTTTTATGTCCCACTATTTGAAACTTAACTCTTTAAATAAAGCCTGATTTTTCATCTGCAGATGATTTTTTAAAATTGCTTTTTAACGTATTTACCTGCGACAATGAGCTCGGTTGTAGTCTGGATTAAATCTCACTCAGCAGGTGATGCTAAACTGAACCCAACATGTTTATTCCTTTTAAACCACATGTGATGTTTGAATGATTTTCCTTTTCAAACTTGATGCAATCAAAGTTTTATTTGTAATTAGTTTAAGACAAATGACTAAAGATTTTCTTTTAGGTTAAATAAAACGAGCCAAATACATTTAACTGAACCATTTATTGTATATAAAAAGCATATTTAAAGACATTAATATTAAACATATTTATACAGAATGTGGCTTAAAAAGCTCAAATGTTTAATTTCCAGAGTAGCAATTTAAATTAAAGGAGAATAACTTCAAAACATGTTGACATAACTAAGACACAAATTAAATATGAAGATTGAAGATGAAACACAAGCCGTCTGCTTCGACCCGCTGGATTTGAGAGGACAGGAAGTAGAAACAAACACAGTGACAGGTCCAGGTGAACTTTCTATAGGAGGAAAGACAAAAAACATGTTAAGATAGAAATGAATATAAATACAAACAGGTAGAGTGGAGTAAGTAAAGACAGCGGCAGAGAGAGGAAATGTGGTCAATTTGTCCTCCAGCAGTCGACTATAGCAGCATAACTAAGGGATAGCTCAGGAAACCCAAGCCAACCCTAACTATAGGATTTATCAAAGAGGAAAGTCTTAAGTCCAGTCTTAAAACTGGACAATGTGTCAGGCTCACGGACAGAAACTGGAAGTTGGTTCCACAAGAGAGGAGCCTGAGAACTGAAAGATCTTCCTCCCATTCTACTTTTAGAAACTCTAGGAACCACAAGTAAACCTGCAGTCTGAGAGCGAAGTGCTCCGTTAGGAAAGTATGGAACAGTAAGATCAAAGTTCATGCTCAATAATCCAGGTAAAAAAAATCCAACAACGTTAAGAAACCTCCAGCAGGCGGTTGGCCACACCCCAGGACTTAACTTTGTTGGATATGGAACAATCAGATGTTTTGATTTTCAGTTCTAGGTTTGACCTTTAACCTCCCAGCTGCTCACGTTCTGGTTCATTTCTCTCCGTGTTGTGGCTGAGCAGAGCTCAAGGAGCTGGCGGCTGCGAGCAGCGGCTCTCTGAACAGCGAGAACCCTTACGCCACCATCAAGGACCTGCCCGGACCCCCGTTCGGACCCCCAGAGAGCAGCTACATGGAGATGAAGGCGGCCGTCCCCAGAGAGCGGGCGTACACCGAGATCAGCCCGCCGCCGTTCCACGTGGCCACGCTGCGCCGAGGTGAGACCAGAACAACTTCCTGGTGTCAGATTTATTAACGGAAGACGTCACGTCTGAAGAAAATGCATTTTTGTCCAGCGGCTCTTGAGATATTTTGCTAACAGATAAGCATCAGGTCAGTTTTAAGCAAGAATCTCAACTCAGTCAGTGCAAAACTGAGTGATCGTTAAATCTGACCAGCTGTGTCAGCCGTGTTGGGTGGATTAAATTAAAATCTGTCCACTGGGTTGAGATATTTTACTAACAGACGGGTAAATGACCGCACAGCAGCAGTCTGTAGCAGCGGGGATGAAAAGTTAATTGTTAAACCTCGTTAGACGTTTCCGTCCCTGAGAAATGTTTCATTCCTGAAACTAAATGATAGTTTGATGCATAAACCGAAGAGTTTAATCGTTTTCTCCACAGAGCGGCAGAGCTCCCTTGGCCACGCCCCCCTCGATGACCCCCAGAGCCACTACGACCTGCCGGTGAACAGCCACATCCCGGGACACTACGACCTGCCCCCGGTCCGCCGCCCCCCGACCTTTGACCCTCCCAGGAGAAGTCTGCACTGACACTCAGACTGAGGAAGAGGAGGCAGCTCGGCCTTCATCCAGGCCAACACCGCCCCCTGTGGGCTTCAGGTGGTCCTGACCCCCCTGACTCACCCAGACTGACTGAGGTCTTGGTGTGAGGGGGCACCAGGGGCACAGCAGATGCTTTAAACTGCCATTTTGAAAGAAAAGACTTTGAAGATGTTTTCAGTTTGTTTTGTAATTTGAGAAACTTTTCTGAAACTCTTGAATCCCGGTTCCAGATGAACGTTCTTTGTTCCTGCAGAACGTTGACAGGGTCCACAATGTTCCGTCTTTGATCCTGCAGAACGTTGACAGGGTCCACAATGTTCCGTCTTTGTTCCTGCAGAACGTTGACAGGGTCCACAACGTTCCATCTTTGTTCCTGCAGAACGTTGGCAGGGTCCACAACGTCCCGTCTTT
>NC_056502.1:5566755-5583203 GCF_014905685.2 Nematolebias whitei | reverse complement strand
TCTTTGTTCCTGCAGAACGTTGGCAGGGTCCACAACGTCCCGTCTTTGTTCCTGCAGAACGTTGACAGGGTCCACAACGTCCCGTCTTTGTTCCTGCAGAACGTTGGCAGGGTCCACGCTTCTGTTCATGGACGTGTTTTATTTCCTGAAAGCGTGAAGCAGACGCAGTAATTTGAGCCAGCGTTGCTCCTAAACGCGTCTTTTTGCTGCTGTGGGACACAAACTTTGTGAATATGGAAACAAGTATAAAGTCAACCTCACATGAATGTAGAAGAAACCGTTTTAGGTGGTTCACAGGATTCAGAACCTCCTTTTCTGCTGATCCACAAACAGGAAGTGACAAACAGGAAGTGATGTGGACTACAGGCCTTCAGCTCAGATTGTTCAGTTCCAGCTTTTAGGGTACTCGGTGATGATGGAGGCTCTTCAGGGTCTCAGGTGGATTTTGTCACCTGTTGGAGGAGCTTCGTGGTTTACTGAATGTTTGAAACGTTCTCATTAGATGTGATCGATGCAGAAGTTCTCCAGAGGAACCATCGGTTCTTCCTCAGGTGCATCGCAGGACTTTAGGGGGTTTTTGTGCAGAAATTTGAGCCAGTTTCTCAGATTTTACCAAAAATGTAACTCCATATTTCTCCACATCAACAACACTCACCATCTTCCACTCTTAAAGGGATAGTTCAGACATTTTCAAATACAATTCAGGGCTTGATGTTTGTCCGTAATGCTGAAGTCAGAATTTGCTGGCTGTTTAGTATTTTGTTATTTTTACCATTTTGAAACCAGACAAATGAAGTTTGTGCTCGTGTCTTTAAACGACCTCAGTTTGGAGAAATAATTTAGTTTTGAACAGTTTGAGCCGTCGGCTCGACTCATGGCCGTTGAAAACTAATAAACTTCACAAGAAGTTTACACAAATCCATTTATAACCTTTTCCCGCACCAGTTGTGCTTCAGGTATTTACACAAGACTCCGTGGTTATAAGTGCAAACAGCAGCAGCTAACTGTAGCATTTCCTGCTGGAAGATTTTAATGCAGATGGCAGCAGTGTTTGCATAAATTAAGATTAATTTTAAAGACGTAAAAACGATTAAGCCTAAAATTAGCTGTTAGCTTGTTTATAAACTCTCCAAACACAAGTAGTCGTCTACAACAGGTAAGATATTAACCATTTAATTTTCTAAGGAACCCCACTTCAAAATGTTTGAACTTTAACTCATGTTTCAGTTAAATATTTTTATTAAAACTTCCTGTTTTAGAAGGTTCTGAAAATCAGTTGTTTTTTTTTTAAACAAAACGAGTAAACTTTAAGAAAAACTAAATTCCAAACTCTGGTCCGTTACGTCATCCTGCTCATCTCCTGCAACTACAGAAGCCCAGAGGGGACACATCAGGTCAGATGGAGCTTGTTTGGTCGTGGAATTGTAAAAAAATTTCTTTGCATTAAAAAGTTTTTTTTAGAAAAATGCTTTAACTTCTTTGTCTGAAGTTTTTATTGGAACAGAAACCAGACTGAATGTACATTACGCTGTAAATGTTTTTTATACATCGATGTGTTTTGAATGTAAATGTGTGTGTATGCGTTTGAGTGTGTGTAAAATGTAAATTAAAAAATCTGCACTTTTCTTTTGTTGTTTGAGTGACGGACACAAAAAGACAAAAGTCACTGGAAAAAATAGTTTTTATTCAGCATTATTATAGAAAAGAAAAAACTCGATGCTCGGCCTCTGTTAACTCTGGAAGGAAAATAAATCTTTGGCATCAACAGCTTTGGGTGCGAGTTTAAAGCATCAAACAGGGAAGTTTCATGACGAGCCGACAGCAGGAGCTCAACCATCAGCCGAAGCTTCGGCTCCTCCCTGAACTGAGGTTCAGCTGACACAAAACAACACGCTGCATGATAACCGCTCCCTGCTGGTCGTTAGGGTCGTTACAAGACGAGGCACTTGAGGAATAAAGATTACATAACTGTTGCATCGGACAAAAAATAAACAGCCGTCAAGTATTTTCCATTTTGCTAAACTTTCCACTGGAGTATAAAAGAGTCCAGCTGCCGAACGACAGGACACGTGGAGCTGCTGCGATAAAAGCAAAGCGTGAAGTGATACAAGCTGAACTGAAGGTTCATGAAGGCACCAAGCTGAGCAGGAAAACAAAAAAAGAAGCTTGTGACCGGTTTTAAAGGCTCGATGGGGGCTGGGGGGGCTGACAGTCACAAGACTGCTGTTCTAATCTAAAAAAAAAACAGATGCAGCTGATGAGATTTCTGATCTGTTCTGATTTAAAGCACAAAAACATCATAAATACATCCTGGACATGAAACATCTGAGCATGATGAGTTGATTCTTCTGCAGCAGATTTATCTGAGCAGAGGACGATCAGACAAAATGATTGTTTTGCTGAAAATAATATTTTAAAGCACTTTGGAAACGTTTCAAACCTGAGCCTTTGCAGGATTGTCCTGTTGCATATAAACAGCCCGAAGCTGCGGTGAGAACGGACCTCAGGCCCGTTAACCTGTCGGGGTCAAACGAGAAATGCCGACTGGGATGGAAGCGCCGGTCAGCGGAGCCGAGTGCTCGGACAGAACCGAGTCCTGGAGAAGCGTTCAGCGCAGCGGACATGCAGGAAGCGGGAACATGAAAAACTCTGAGCCCTTCACCCAAACCTTGAAGCTAATCTAACCTGGGTACAAAACCATAATCATATTTATATAAAAATGAAGACAAACATCCTGACGGAGGGAAAGGACTCCTCTGTGGTGCGTTCAGGTGACGGTTGGCTGGTTACATGACGGAGCAGTTCTCCGGCTTCACTCGGCCCTGAGCAGGAAGCAGATCAGAGAAATTCAGGTCTTTGAGCAGTCAAGTCAAAAAGAAAGCTTTCGTTTGTTCCACCGTGCTGACGCACCTGTCGGGGCTCGTTGGTTCCCATGAAGTAGGACTGTCCCACGAGGCCTTCGGCCAACCCGCCGCTGCGATCCGACGACTGACCGCACGAGTCGCAGACGACGGTGCGGCTGCGCAGGTTGTACTCGGCGTGGTCGTCCGCTCCGCTCGTGCTGTGAGCTCCCTGCAGGGCGACACGATACAGGTTCGGCCCGGTTCTCAAGGCTTCGTGAAGCGAGTTCTGGTCAGAACCAAAGCTCCTAACAGAACCTGTCCAGCTGATTTCACTTCCTGTTATCTGCACGGAGCCTGCAGGACTCAGACCTACAGTCTGAGGAACAACTGGTTTCCCTCTAATTTAACTTGCAACCATTTGGGCGTGGCTGCGGTGGACGCAGGACGCGCTCGTCTGCACTTGGGGCTCCACGTGCACCTTTGTATGGTGGTCATGAGGTGTAAATGTAAATGAACATTTCAAAAAACAACACTTGAAAAAAACAGAATTACATTAAGCCAAAGCGGAAGTGGCCGGAATCACATTTGAAGAAATGTAATAAATAAACATAGTAAATAAATAACTACATAAAATAATACACTAAAAACAAACCCCACCACATCCGTTTTTTTCCAAATATAATTATTATTTTTTTTTTAATATACAATTCTGTTTTATCAAATGTTCATTTTCAGCTCACGGCCACCGAACCTTTGAGTTTGGACTCGACTCTCGCCCTCAAACAAAGATTTGGTCTCCCTGCTGGTTGAAACTCGAGTCCTGCTCCTCCAGCTGAGCTTCGTCAACACCTCCGTGCTCGTCCTCTCAGCTTTAGGGCCGATTTTAGAGGCTGGCGTTAAAAAACTGTTAATTTGGGTTTGATCTCCAGCTTTTGTTGATGACACTAAATGACCTCAATTTTTTTATCATCTGGTTAAAACAAACATTTTAGAGCAAATTTAACGTTAAAAAAAAGAACTTTTTGTTTCTACTTTTAATTTTGTTAAATTTATCTTAGTTTTGGGTAATCGATATAAAAAACATTTACACTGCGACCGTTTGTCCTAGACTGACCGCAGCGTGATTTAAAGTTAAATTAAATATTAAACATTAAGTTTCAAGTTAAAACCAGCAGGAGATAAAAACGAGGTTAAATTAACTTTTCTCTACTTTGAGCAGAGAAACTGACTTCCTGCAGAAACGTAAGAAAAGTGACAGAACTGTGGTTTTCAGAACGAGCAGAGAAAAGTCCCAGCGCTCACCTCTTCATCTTCATCATCCTGGAACAACGTGCGCGTCACTTTCCTCGAGGCCATTTCCTGGTGAGGAAATCAAACGTTTAGCTGCTGAAACTGAACGGAGGTGAAACGAGCTCAGCGGGCGGAGACGCACCTCTCCGTTGGCGTTGATGAGGGTGGTCTGCAGTAGGTCACCGGACCCCCAGGAGCTCTGGCTCTTCCACACCAGGTCAGTGGGGGGCTTGTGGCTTCCTCCCCCAGAGGCAGCCCAGACCTGTGAAGAGTTTGAGACGGACGCTTTAATCATACGAGCACCATGCGACCCGTTTCTCGTCTTGTCGGCAGCGGCGGTGAACGTACGGTCACGCTGGCTCCGGCCTTCAGGGTGAACTTGTGGGGGAACTTGTAGACGATGGGGGCGCCGCTCCCCACCTGTCGCTTCAGCTGCCAGTTGCTCAGAGACTGATCCTGGAGGACGGGGAGGAAAACGGAAACAAACGATTGAAACCAACTTTGTTCCAACGGGAGGAGACATCCATGGCTCCACGTCTGACCTTAAGTCCAACTTTAGGTTAATTTTATCATTTAAGTCACTCTGCACCCTTTTGGGTTTTAAAAGGAGTTTGCTACAGATCGTACCTAGCTCCACCCGTTTTGTACCCGGAGTTTTATCACCTTAGGCATGGTTAAATCTGGGCCTTCAGGCCTTTAACCCTGGATGTTTTCAGAATAACCATATTTCAAGACAAGACATTATTTAATGCAGTTCTGTTCAAACCAGGCATAAAGCTCCAGAAATATTTAAAATATTTTCTTGAAAAACACATCAAGGCTTTGTTGCGCTTCCTCTGCATTTGATACAAGCAGCAACCGGGTACGAAAAGGTGGTACAAGTTGGCCGAGACCCATTTAAACTAAATGTTTGTATAAAAAGTTAATGAATATTAATCAGAAAGAAGGATCAGAGCGTTGTGAGATTAACAAATTAGTTGTTAAGATGAAATATGGAGTTTGAGGCTCCGTCTGAATCCGGCCGTTGCCGTGGTAACTGATGCTGATCTCTGCTCGGGATCAGTTTAACGCTCTGATTTGTGATTTGACTGATTGTTCTGATAAAATCCCAGATAGTAAAAATTAAAAATACAACATTAATATGGACGCAGCACATTTAAAGGTCTCGATGCTGGCACGGAGTTTAATCATTTTTCATCTTTTAACGTTTTACAGCGTTTTGATCCATAGTGAATTTAAATTTCAAACTAAAATAAAACTATGTTCGTATATTCTAACCAAATTGTAAGAACTGCTGATATTTGGTTGAAGAATTTAAAAACATATCTACTTTGTGCAGTGAATTTTCTCTGAATGGTTTTGATTTTGTTCATTTAAACATCGTTAGGAGTTTCAACCCAGAAGATGACGTCATAATTTAACAGCAGCACTAGTTTCCTTCCTGCAGGGATTGTTACGTCCTTCTTGCAGCCTCCTGGCGAGGTCCATAAATCTGGTACCTCGTCAGCCTTGTTGCTCAGGCGGATGAACTTCCCCTCCAGGTCCACCTCGTCCACGGTGATGCGCCCGCTGGCCGAGGCGTGCTGACTGATGCGGGCCTTGGTCACGGTGCCGCCCACCATGCTGGAGGTCTCGCTGTCGTTGTCGTTCAGGCGCCGCTTCTTGGAGCTGCTGGCGCCGGAGGAGTTGCGGCTGCTGGAGGCCACGGCGGAGGAGTGGTGCAGGCGGCTGGAGCCGGACGAGCGGGCCACGGTCACCTTCGTGAAGGAGGGGCTGGGGGACAGACGCAGCCTGGGGGGGGGGGGGTAGACAAGGTCAGTAAATGTTTTGTTAACCCCTCATCAGCTGATCTGCTCCAACCTTTGCAGACGTTTTTGTGCCAAATCAGAAACGCCAGAGGAGGAAATCATCTAAATGATTTACAGAAACAACAAACAGGAGCAGAACCGGATTATTTTTGTTAGAAAGCTAAATATCAAACTCCTGGCAAGACTGCTGCATCATGGGAGCTGTAGTTTTGTTACATTGTAAAAAAAAAAAAACCCTGCAGAAATCATCAGGCAGAGCTGCAGACACAGAACCTGTGAGTTCTGACGACGCACACACACACAAAAAAAAAATTTGATGGAAGAAGAGATGAATGTACAAATTTAAGATGAGACTAAATGTAATTAAGACTTAAAAAGGTAAATCTGGACATAAATATGACTTTTTAAGGCCTAAGATTGAGATTACTGAACCCTGAAAGACTCCAGTTTGTGTTTGGGTCCGTCTGGTTCTTGTTTCAGCTCCACCTGAGCTCGACTTCACTGAATCTGTTACTGGAACACGTTTAGGTCTCCAGGACGTCTCGTCCCGTCCTCATGCAGCAGTGTGATGTTATTACACTAGATTGTGAAATGGGAAGTTTATTGTGGTAGGAACTTATGAGCACCGGCTGCTTTTATTTTGAAAAGACGACAGATCCACTGCAGAACAGCGGGTAACTTCAGGCTTTGAAATTATGATTTTATTTGCAGTTAATGTGTTCTTATGACCGTAGTTGTGAATTATTACTTTTACAGATAACCATATTAGGCTCAGATTGTTATTTTGGGTTTCAGTTTGGCGTTTAAACAGATAAGTTGAACGGATCATACCATTATGGTGGGTAAATTGGTTTTTCCCTCTACCAGACGGTCTCTTATTTTGGATTCTGTGGGAGGAGGTATGAAGTTTTTCTGCTGTGCTTAATAAAAGTGTTTTTTAAACGTAGTAAGTGATAGTTCAGTCACCGTTATTGTAAAATACCGTGTTACGGAGCAGTTTTGTTAAAGACTGTATTAGCAGACATTAAGCAGTTCCTATGCTACTTGAAACACTGTTAATGAAGTGACTATGTCCATGTACTGAAAATAGTATTGTTGCTGGTTAAACAGGCGCTGTGGAACTCTGATGAGAAAAAAACAGTTTCTGAAACTATTTTCTGTTGCTTTAATGCAGGAGCATCACAAGTGCCTTCAAATCAGCTGTAGTCCCCACAAGACGCAGCACAGAATCAACTACGCTCCACTCACCTCTCCTCCTCTCCCTCCAGCAGCTTCCTGTAAGCGTGAATCTCCATGTCCAGGGCCAGCTTGATGTCCAGCAGCTCCTGGTACTCGTCCAGCTGCTGCTGCATCCGGGCTCGGATCTCCGCCATCTCTCGGTCTTTGTCCTCCAGACGTCGCCTCATCAGGTCGCGCTCTCGCGTCAGGGTCTCCTCCAGCTCGCGCACCTTAGCCTCACTTGCCGTCAGCTGACACACACACAGGAAGTTACGGTGAAAAACCAGGCTGGCTGATGTTCTAGGAGCTCCAGACCGATGCAAGTACCTGTTTCTGCAGATGGCTCAGCTGGGACGTCATGCCCTCCAGACGAACCCGGGTCTGCTGCAGCTCCTCGTGAGCAGCTCCGACCATGTTGCTGTTCCTCTCAGCTGAGTGACGGGCGTTTTCCAGCTGAAACACGGACACAATCAGCTGAACGAGACGATAAACCAGCTGCAAACTTTACAGCCTTGTTGTGTTCAGTCCTGTTGTTATTTGGACTTTAGAGGTTCTGGCTGAACCAAGTTGTCTTTTGGGTTCAGCTTAAAGGAGAATAAATCAATCTTTTGTTTAATTTGACCAGGAAGCTGCTCACAAAGTTGTTCAGTGACAGAGTTTGTCCTCCAGGTGGCGACAGAGCTGCAGCTGATGGACTCACCTTGGAGTTGTAGGTCTTCTCCAGCTCCTCCTTGTAGATGTGGACCTGCTCCTCGTGCTGCGCCCTCAGCTCGGCCAGAGCCACGGCCAGTTTGCTCTCAAACTCCTGCTGCCGGCCGCTGTCGATCTCCACCATGCGAGACTCGTGGCGACGCTTGGACTCGCGCAGCTCCTGCAGGATGAACGTCCACCTTCAGTTAATTAGAACAAAGTCTCCGCCTGCAGAGAGCGGCGTCACTCAGCAGATCGATCAGCGATCACTCCGTCAGAGAGCAGAAATTACTGCTGCAGACAAATCGATCCACAGCTCCTCGGAACACTTGAACCTGAATCTTTTTTCCACTTTTGACTCGTCTGCAGCCGAAAGCAAAAATAACCATCATGACAGAAAATAATTATTTTATGTTGAGAAATATTTGAGTCAAATCTACAAAATAATGGAAGATCTTGTGCAATCTGTTAGAAAACCTCAGCTGTACGTTGTGGACGACCCTCAGCTACTACCACACCACACTGTAGCTCATTATCATAGAAACTGACTGAGTTATGGACGTTTTGTGTTTTTTACATTCAGTTAACCAGAGCACAGCCGGCGTTCGAGACTCGCCTTTCATCGACCGGCAGTAAAAATCAGATCTTATTGCAGGATGAAATTATATTTGAGAATTTCTAAGTTCTGCAGAGTGTTCACGGAGCGGCTCGGAGTTATTAAAGCAGAATTTAAGGAGAGGCGAGATGTAAAATGTGCAGCAGAACATCTGGAGGGGAGATGCAAAACAAGCAGGTAGGAGTTTGGACGCGAATCAAAATCCTGCAGAGAAGAAGAAAAGCTGGGCGGGCGGGTAAAAATAGAAGAGCACAAACCTCAGCAGAGATGTTCTTCTGGAACTCCAGCTCCTCCTTCAGGGTCTGCAGGCGGTTCTCGGCGTCCACTCTCCTCAGCATCTCGTCCTGCAGCTGCTTCTTCACGTCGGCCAAGCTGATGTCCAGCTGGGAGACGAGAGGAGGACACTCGATGAGAAAACTGGACCCGTTAGAAGGAAACCTGCAGCTGCTGCGTCTGAGCAGCAGGTGGAGCTGAGCCACAGCTCAGAGCTTCATTGATCCAACCAGCAGAGGCTGCAGTCCAGCGCCACCTCATCACAACCAGCAGGGTTCACAGGAAGTGACCTCCTCCATGGAGGAGCTCTGCATGAAGGAGAATCACGTCCCGTCAACAGGTGATCACAGAGAGCCTGAGCTGTGGGCGTTAAAGTGTGGCGTCAACATCTTCCTGCACGCTTCCCAACCCCCCAGGGACAACACAAACATCCTGAGGTCCGCGGTTCTGGATGAGCTCCGAGGCGGAGAACACAAAAACCACCTGAGGTTCCGTTACCTTGGCCAGCTGGGCCTTCAGCTCCTTCACCTCGGCCTCCAGACCCCTCTTCTCCCCCAGGGTGGTGGTGAAGGCGGCGTCTTTGGAGTTCAGCATGGCCTCCAGGTCCCGGAGCCGGACCAGCGCCGCCTCCAGGTCCGACACCTTCTTAGCGTTCCTGCGGAGACGAGGACGACAGGATTCAGGAGTTGGGACGATCAACGCTGCCGATACGTCTGGAAGTTTCTGACGTTCAAACGTTTGTTGAACGGTGTTTCGAAACGTGTTGGAGAAAATATTTAACAGCTTGTTGCTAAGCAACCAAGATGTTAAATGATTTTTATGAGTCTGTCTTAATCAGATGATTTAAAGTCGTCATGGTTTGGGAAAACTCAAACGAACGTTTGGGTCTCATTTAACAAGCGTCACTTTTACACGAGGGTTTATTTTAATGTTTAAATAAAATGGTGAATAGTTAAAGTATAGGAATTTTATGGTACATAAAACAAATTAAAAGTCCAAGCAGTGATGGACGAAAGAAATAAGTTTACCTGCAGAAAACAAAACATTCATATCAAGATTAAAAGGAAATAAATTTGTACTCTCAGCTGATAACATTAAAGTCAGTCGTTTAAAGACGTTACCGAGTTTATTAAATATATTATTGTTGAAAAATACACAAATGAATACAAGCCCATAAAACAAATCACAACAGAACAAAACGATGTGTCGAGAACAAACGCGTGCACGTTTTTATCAAACTAACAAGTTTCACTTCAGCTGGATTTTAAAAAGGTTCAAAGTCCAGAGGAAAAATTAAATAAAACTTAAAAACTGCAAAGATGAAACCACAGAGAAACAAAAAGTCCCGACTTTAAAATAAACTGTTCCAACAGTATTTAGTGAAAAACAAACAAACGTCACCTGCTGCTATGAAAACCAAGCAGTCGTGCAACTGCCTGTGTCTGTTAGCAAAATATCTCATGAACCCTGCACAGATTTTATTGAAACTCATTAGATGTCCCTCTACAAGATGGCCGCCACAGCTGATGGACCTTAGCCAACGCTAACAAGTTTATAACGGTCAGGTACAGACACCGAGCTGAAATGTGTTGAGGTAGTAGCTGAGAGTCATCCATGACGCACGCTCTGAGAGCTGCATCTGTCAACACTGTGATGTTTACAGTCACGGGTTTTATACATAAACAAACAAACAAAGTAAACAAGTGGAACGCTGATGACCTCGTTCGTCTCTGACGGGTTTGAACAGTGAATGCAGTTTTGGAGACGAGTGTTTTTCTGGACTGGAATTGAACAGAGAATGAAACAAACCTAAATGTTTTTGGTGCAACATGTTCAAGTTACACTGTGGAGAAGGACAGAGGGAGGTTATTGATTGATTGATTGATTGATTGATTGAGGTGGCACAGCGATGCATCCTGGCGTGTGGAAGGAGCAACTTCAGCCATGTTTGTTTGACCTGCACTCACAGATGGAGGTTGGTTCGTCACCTACTGTTCAAGTGTTCGTGCTCCAACATGAGCAGAGCTGCTTCCAGTCTCCGCTCGGGGACGGATGAAAGGATGTCAACAAACGTCCCAACATTGGATTTTATAAAAACATCGGTTTTAGTTTTTGTTTCTGCGTCTCCTTGAAGTCTTTTCTCGTTGGATTTCATCAACGTAACTCCCTAAAACACTTGGCAGTCGTGGCCAGATGTTCCGTCACTTTTCCTTTAATAAAACGAGCCGACGGATTTCTGAGTGGAGCATGAAGCGGCAGAAAGTGAAACGCTGAGTCACCGTTAACCCGACGCTCGGCGCTGAACAAAGGCCCGCTGAGGTCCATCTCAGAGGAAGCAGAGTTGAATTAAAGGAACTCACGTTTGTTGCGCATGTGCTCGTGCGCACCGCCCCTCCAACCACTACAGGAACCGATTTAAAGAGCTGCTTGCAGAAAGAAGCAGAGGAGGAGACGGGTCAGAATCGGGCCAGTCGTTGTAAATCTGTTCAAATGAATCGTTTCACTTGTTTCCAAATGGGCTTCTGTGGAGAAGTTATGAACAGGCAACATTTTACCTGTTGCAGATAACTAACCCTGCATGGTCCTTTAACTCATGACCATTCATGTTCGTTACTGGGAGAAACATTAATCACATTATTGTCCTGCCTAAAAATACTTTTTTAAATATTTTCTACAATAAACTCAACATTTTAGAGACATCTCAGCCTGAACAGGTTTATTTTTTATTTTAACATTTTAAGGGTTTTTAGTTTAAAAATTATTTACATTATTTTTAATACGCGCACCAAAATATTTATTTTATGTAAATTTTTGAATAAAATAAAATAAAAATCAAAGTTTGACAGTTTTTTTTGTTCCAGTCTGGAGTTTTGTGAAGACCCTGCAGCTCACCGGGTCCTTCAGATCCAGCAGCTGAAAATGAGACCTGGTCTTCGGTCAGACTCGTCTCAATGGACGGACTTGGAGTTCTTTTTTTATTTTTATTTTTAAACTCTTTGTTTTTTTTTACTCTAACCACGAACGGGGGTAAGTTAAGGACAGTCGGCCGTTCTGAGCCGTGGAGGCCCGATGCTGCAGCCTGCGCGCACGTGAAGCAGCTTCAGACTAAATGTTCACTTGTGCACATTAAAGGAGAGTTTTTGCTTTTTACATCCAAACTGAAGCGAATTAAATGTTACGATACTGTAAATATAATATCTAATAACTTGTAGTTTATTTTATTATGGCTGATTTTTCGCTGAGGGTGTCGTAAAATTACTGTGAAGTCATGAGAGCATCCCGTTTACCGACTGCGTGTAAAATAAATAAAATTTTAAAAAAATGGACAAAATAAATGTAAAAGACAAAACAAGGGTTAAGAACGACCTCTGAAGAAATGAGAGTAAAACGCTGCAGTTTTTTAAAAAATGTTTGAAAAGGCTTTAATTTTTTTAATCTTGTTGCCGTTCCGTTTAATTCATGTTTACGCTGCCGTCAATTGGAGTTATATTTACAGACGTCAGCGTGGGGGTCATCGTTCATTCCATCGTGGATATGAACAATCCTGAACCAGTTTTCGTTAAACTACGTTGTCACTTTAAGTCCAAGCCTCCAAAAGCTTACGATGACCGACTACTCTGACAAATTGTTCTGTAAATTTGATTAAACTTTTAAACTCCTGTGACGGAGCGAGGCCCCGAGACTCAGACTTTTTTAATTCTCACTTTGTCACCGACAGTCTCCGCCTGGTGGGCTATAAACAATAATTAAGTTACGAACCACAAAGAGTAACGGCATCGAGACATAATCCTGCAGATCACCGTCTCCACCTGTTGGCTGCTTTTATCTCCACTTGGAGGGAAAACGTGTTTCTCTGCAGCTGAAACTAAAATAAAGACCTCCAGAACCGTTAACCTGCGTTTGTTGAACCCGTTCATTATTACGAGGAAACCTTGGTGCAATACGACCGGCAGCTGCAGAAAGCCTTGCTCAAAGGCACAGCAGCTGCTGGATTTGTGCGAGACTTTAAACAAATGCGAACGCAGGAGGAGGAGGAACGGTGAGCGAGAGGAAGGAGAAACGTTTTGTTCAGGTTATCGTTTGACGTGCAGGAGAACGTTCCTCCTGATGGTCCAGGTGTAAAAACACGGAGTGGAAATACTCTGAAACATTCCTTGAATTCCACAGTGAAGACGAGGCGGTTTGACGACACGCCCAGCAGGCAGGTAACCAGCCGGAGGCCGTTTCACTGACTGAAGTGAAGAACTTCTCCACCAGCGGCTCGGCCCAACTCGGTGTTAGAACTCGTCTGCCGATCGTTTGAACGTCGCCACGATGCTCGTTAACGAGCCGTGAACTTGTTGCAGCCATTTATTAAAGTGTGGATCCACGTCGCTGTGAGATGAACACGACCTGAAGGAGCCTGAACGGTCCCATCGTGCAGCGGTCGTGACGTTCGCTGGACCCGACGACTTCCTGCCGAGCATCAACGGCCGACACGCTGCTCTGATCCAGAAAAAAGGTCATAAAATAAAAAGTGGATCTAAAACAACGTTTTTACTTCACATTATAAAACGGTCTCCGACCTTCTTAAAGTCCACTTGATGTTCATTTTCACGTATTGTTCTTCACGTTTAGGTTTTCATATTTGGATGAACGGCTCAGAACGGTTCAATCTGCTCATAAACGAAGAAATGTTCGTTTTAGAGAACAGAGCTTTGAAGGAATCGATGTCGGGAGTTATTTTTATTTACGCGGTTGATTCTTCCCGTTTTTAAATGAGCTTCGTCAATAAAATTGATCAAAACAACCAACGAATGAGATGATCACCCGTCTCCAGAACTATTAAAGCTCTGATTCATCGCACGCTCGACTCCCTCAGCTGAAAACTAAAGAATCACTTCCACAAATCTTATCCGGTAAAATCAGCCGGAGAGCGAGAAGCTTGTTAAAGTGTCTGAACACGGAGTTTCAAAGGAAGGAGCAGAAGTTTTAAAACCTTCAGGCTGGCTTCAAGAAAAACAAAGAGTTGGACTGAGCTCAACAACGAGCAACAGGAGGAGCAAACGAGAGAATCGTCGGCCGTTAACAGAATTACGCGTTGTGTGGTTGAATCACTGCTTCTGGAGGAGTTCATCAAGGATTCAAACAACTGATATCTGTGGCGCAGCCGCAAGATGAAGGAGGATGAAGTGAAGGAGCAACAAAAAGAGACGAGACGAAGGGGAGTGAGACATCTGAGGAGGAGGAGGAGGAGGAGGAGGAGGAGCTTTGGCTGGGCTCCCGGCCTGCAGGCTGACTCACAGCTATCTTTGTCCGTCCCAGAAACAAGAAACGAACTCCGCCTCACGAGTGGAAAAAAAGAAGCCCACTCCATCCTCCCCTGTTTGGCTGTGATGTTACCATGGTAACCAAGCTTGCATGTTTCCACAGCACTGTGGATGCTGTGGAAACAAAACCTGAGTTTTTTTTGTTTTTTTTTTCTCAACCAGAAAGAAAACATTGTATTCCAGGAACATATTGCACGTTAAAGCAGCTACACGGCTACAGGAAGAGAAGGAGCAAGAAAAATATTTTTATTCTACTTTCTATTCCAGATGACCCGACTGAAAAATGTTGGATTTTATACCTGGATTATTGAGCATGGACTTTGTTGTTTTTATTCTATGTTTTACATCTTTTTTTTTGACGTCTCGGGGCAATCTGTAAGATCTGAGCCCGTGCAGGTTTATGATCCGACCTTCGGCCCATTTGAGCGGCTCGTTTTGTTCTTCGTGCTTTACAAATCAAACGTGAGCTCAGCTCGGAGCCTGCAGGACGTTCTGCTCCGACCCGTTTGTTTTAACGATCGTCTCAGCGAGGACGACCGGGCTTTAAGGCGACTGCAGCAGAACCTCTCCTAACCTGTGACCGCTCCGTGAAGCCCAGACTGAACAACCGTTAGCTTGCGCTGCCTCAGGTCTCGTAAACATTTAAACTCTTTTTAACGTCGGAAATAAAACCGAGGTTTGACTTTTAAAAACTTCTCTGCATTTACAAAAGTTTCATCTTTCAGCTAAAAGACCTAAAAAGAAAACTCAAACTGTGGTTGTCCTTCACGTGTTCACTGCCTCCAGACTGATTTTAAAGGAATATTTCAGACATTTTGAAGCGAGGTTCTGTTAAAAGCTCTTTGAACGACGTCAGAATTAAACGTTTCTACACCTGAGCTGAAATAAAGATGCTCTGCTGCCGTTTGCTTAATTCAGCAGGAAAACAGAATTATTTTTTTAAAGTGTTTTGCGTAAACTTATCAAAGTTTTAGTTCATCTAAACTTTTGCACTTTGGCGTTTACCCTTTTCTGAACAGAACTTTGGACGCGGCAGCGGTTTTTAAATGTGCTTCATGAATAAAAACTTAACTTTAATTTACAGCTGAGCTGTGAGTTCCTCCAGACGCCACGCGCAGCCTCCATTCCTGATGAGCCTCCTTGAATTAAAACGAGTTTTTAGGGATCGAGTCGTTTAATCCGGCTGAAAATGTGAACGTTTCACGAAACCATTCGGTTTTTAAATCATGAATCCTAAATCCCCAAACAGACACTGACCGTCTCGTTTACTGCAGATAAAGCAGAAGTAATCAAAGAACACTTTCATTATCCCGTTTCATAAACACTCTTTATATTTAAAGCTGGTTTAAAGCGAACAGGGTGGCCGCGTACACATAATTACACACGTTTCATTACAAATACTTTATACTTATAGTAAACATCCTGCAGCACAGAGCGTTTATGTGAAAACATGAACTATTAATGTACAGCCGCTTTAGACCGACGTGTTCATCCAGACCCTCCCGACCCCCAAACCCCATTAGAGTCGACACCCATCCCTCGTTGCTCCCACATACTCGTGCACACATGGCACGTTACTATGTAAACACAGCCGCCAACACCACCCCCCCCGGCAGCCACGTGGGTGGGGAGTTTCCCCATGACTCACTCAACTAAAACCAGCAGCAGAAAAAATAACGCGGCTTCTCCCTCAAATCCCAGCAGAACCTGTAAGTTTTAAGTTTCAAGCTGCAGACACCCCCCCCCCCCCCCATTAGGCACCCTGAACTTGGCATGAGGGGGAGTGGTGGCGCAGAGGTTAGAAAAGGTGGGCCTGTGACTGGAAGGTCGCTGGTTCAACTCCCTGGACTGACATAAAATGTGGGTGGGAAAGGTGAAGCACCCACACCTGACTCCACCCTCGTTCCCCCACTCTGGGCCCTTGAGCAAGGCTCTAACCCCCACCATCTGCTCCCCCGGGCGCCTTACGGCAGCTCTCTGCTCCACAGAGGGCTGTGGTAGCTCGGTGGTCTGTGGTTGCGTCAGGAAGGACGTCCAACGTCAAAACAATGACCAAGACTTCCTGTGAGTTACTTCACTGCGGTGACTCCTGAAGGAGGAGCAGCCGGGAGAAGAATAAATAAATAAATAAATAAATAAATAAATGGATGAATAATAAGGTATGGTTTAAGTTTTGAGATCAACAGTAATGATTTTAACATTCCCTAATCAGAACTGGATTGAGGTGCCCAGAGACGACCCCCCCCCCCCCACCACCACCACACACACACACACACACACACACACACACACACACACACACACGTTGCACATTCAGGTAAAGATGAAGAAGCGTGTTGTGTGTGTGTGTGTGTGTGTGTGTGTTATCAGCTCTATCTTAGATCGGAAGATAGAGCTGATA
>NC_056502.1:5547233-5566655 GCF_014905685.2 Nematolebias whitei | reverse complement strand
ACACACACACACACACACACACACACACACACACACACACACACACTTACAAATATATGTTGATAAAATAAATGCTACAGTTCGTCTCAGGGGGCACGGGACATATTTGTCTGCCAAAGAAAACAAAAGGACGGATTGTGTTTGAATGTGATGAATATTTTTGCCAGTGTGGGTCGGAGAGACTGGGGGGGGGGGGGCACCCATATGCAGCCACATGTGGCAGAGAACACAGCCCTCAGTGTTTTCCGATACTGAGCGTGTCCGATGAGCTGCAGGGGGACAATGTGACAAACACAGGAGGGGGGGGGGGGGGGCACCGACAGGAAACTGGTTTTCATTCAAACTAAAACCAACTTCATGGCGTGATCAGAATCAAATGTCCCGTCTTTGTCTCGTTCATCGACGGGGGAGGAACCGTCCCTGAACAATGCTAACGCTCGTTAGCTTGTGTTTGCACAGGACTCGCACGAAGTCCCCCCCCCCCCCCCCCCGCAGGATTGTCTGATGACTCAGAGTGGGAGAGGCAGACACCGCCTGCTTCACTCTTCATTTTTAGACTCTTGACTTGAAGATAAAGGAGCAGCGCCGAGACGAGCTGCTGATGATCCAAGAACAACGTTCATCCTAAACGTTCTGATCCTAAATGTTCTGATCCTAAATGTTCTGATCCTAAATGTTCTGATCCTAAATGTTCTGATCCTAAATGTTCGGATCCTAAATGTTCTGATCCAACCTGATCAACGGTTGAACTTGAATATTTTCAGGGATGGTTTTCCAGAACAGGTCGAGCTGCATCGTCTGAACACTTCAGGAAACGTGTCGCTGCTGCAGCTCACTGCTCCAGCTGGAGCTCAGAGCCGAGTTTAATCCAAACGTGCATTAATGAGGACGCTCCCAGTTTAATCCAAACGTGCACTAATGAGGACGCTCCCAGTCGTTTCCAACCCATCGCCTCCCAGTCTGCACAAACACCAAACTGCTGGGACTGTTTATGCTAGCTTTGAGCTAAATAAAACCCATGTGGAGCTTGAGCGAACCATGATTTGGGTTCTTTATTTGACAAGTTATGAGGGAAAGAAACATTTTTGTTGTTTGGAGTGGAACCAAGTTGTGGTTGAGAGAAACGGGCCCACTGGCCGGCTCTCGTGCGAAGCTGCAGCAGGCTGGCACCAACACAAACCCAGGAAACACGGGAAAGCTCCGACGGGTGCCGAGCAACAGGAAGCAGGAAGGAGTAAAAACTGGGTCTTGGATCAGGTGAGCCCAGCAACACCAAGAGATCTTCACCCCTCTGGGTGCAAGTGCAGACTCATTGTTATCCTCAAAATGTTGTGCCATGGGAAAGTTTGGGCTTTTAGGAACCAACATGCTTATCACAGCTGCCTGGAACAACTGGGTCCAAATTATCACCAATTAAAAAAATAAATACATTTTACTCAGACCCACGAAAAGACCAGTTTTATTTTGTTCTTCAATAAATCACATCAAGATGTTGGACCAATGAGTTTTCCTTCCAACAAACAATCAGCAGTTAATGTTGAACATGTGAGGCTGCCAGTTCAAAGAACCAGCTCCAGCACCGGGTTCGGATCCAACAGAACCGCTCCAAACATCCAAATGCCGACTCACGTTCACGTCAGAGCACCGGAGCTTCAGCAGATCTGGAAACAAACACGTTGCACGTGCAGGGACCAGGACCAGGTCTACTTCCTAAAGAGGGGCCTCTGGGTACAGAACGGGACCAAAAAAAGTCCAAAAGATAAAAACGTGTGAGCGGGCCCGGCCCGAGGAGCCCCGCCATCTTACAGTGATTCACTCCGTCCTTGAGCGAGTGACTCATCAGGAGCTTGGCCAACTCTCGGATGGAAACTCCGCTTCTATAAACTCCACAAACACAGGATCAGAACAGCAGCCTGCCACAGCTCGGACCGGTACCAAGTTCTGCTCAGATCCAACTCCATCATTACTTGCACACCCATAAAGCCAACGTGGACGTTTCCATCCAGCACGTTTAGGAGCCTGCATCTGTTTTCTGTTAGGGCCTGAGACCCAGTCCGGACCAGAACTCACTGAACAGAACCACTTTTATTTACATTACATTGAGCATGCATCAGGATATTTTATTTACATTATTAATGTAAAATGTCCAGTTTTATGTCGGCTCGTCAGGTTCATCAACAAAACCAAACAATTAAATGACAGCCATTAGAAAATGTTCATTTACATTTTTTTTTTTGTTTTTAATTGTTTAAAAAGTTGCAACAGTTGAGATTAAACTGCAACAAACTGCAAAACCTTCGACTGGATACTCCGAGTAATCCAAACCTGGGCAACATATGGCTCGAGGGCCAAATACGGCCCTTTGACGACAACCATCTGGCCCTCAGTATCTTTAACTGAAGATGAAACAACTTTTTAATGTTGCTGAAAACCTGCATTTTATTACTGAAACTAAAAGATGTCTAAATTAAACATCTAGAGAGGAAATACATTAGATTAAGATAATCAAACTTTTTTTTTTAAGTTGCGTTTCCAGAGCTAGACTGAACCGTAATGACGTCAAAAAGCAAAAATATAACACTTTATTTACTTTTATTTTTGCATAATTAAGCTAAGGAATATGTTGTCACAATATTCTTTAAGAGTATTGGAGACACATTTTTGTATCCAACATGGTAAATATGCTACAACAAGAAAAAGTCTGCAAATGTCTAATAGATCGTCTTAAAATATATATTGTCCTGTTTTTTTTATGCAGCCTTTAAATCACTTTAAATGTTTTGATTTGGCCCTTTGGAAATAAATGTTGCCCATCCCTGGATTAATCAGTCGATGTCTATTAAAGTGTAAAAGTTGAGCGATTAAAGTTATATTTTGTTGAAAATACATATTAGTTATTTTGTCCTCAGATGTCACCTAACGGTAAAGCCGATCTGTCGTCCCCGAGCGTCTTCAGAGCTGAGACGGTGGTTGACACGACTCCTGGGAAGCAGCCAAAGTCGTCGCCTGCTCTTTGAGCTCAGAACTGCAGAGGCGTGACCCACAGGGACGACTGTCCGCTGACAATACAAGCTGAGATCATCGAAAGGGAACAAAGAGGGTTCCCCCTGAAGGCGGACAGGGACCAGAGCAGAAATAGGATCGGATGGCATAAAAAACGATGCAGCATGAAACGTGCAGCCGCTGGTCTGCTGCTCAGAAAACTCCTAAAGGAACCCGAGACATACCCTGAAAAGTCACGTTGGTACGCCTGATAACTATAGGAAAATCATCTGGAATCAAAAGACGACCACATACGGCACGTTACGCTCGTCAACAAACTGCTGCACAGCAATCTGTAGCAACGGACCAGACAAGCAAAGAGCTGGTACAACCTTTGACCTCAATATACAAAAATACAAAGCGCTAAACAACCTAGCTCCATATTATATTACACAGACTGCAGGTTTACTCGTGGTTCCTAGAGTTTTCATAAAGCAGAATGGGAGGCAGATCTTTCAGTTCTCAGGCTCCTCTCTTGTGGAACCAACTTCCAGTTTCTGTTCGTGAGGCCGACACATTGTCCAGTTAAGACTTTCCTTTCTGATAAACCCTATAGTTAGGGTTGGCTTGGGTTTCCTACGCTATCTTGTTATGCTGCTATAGGCTTAGACTGCTGGAGGACAAGCTGACCACATGTCCTCTCTCTGCCGCCGTCTTGTCTGCTCAACCTGTTTGTATTTGTAATTATTTCCATCTCAACTTTCCTCCTATAGAAAGTTCACCTGGACCCGTCGTTCTGTTTCCCTCTACTTCCTGTTCCTCTCAAACCAGCCGGTCGAAGCAGACGGCCGCTCGTCCTGATCCTGGTTCTGCTGGAGGTTTCTTCCTGTTAAAGGGAGTTTTTCCTTCCCACCGTCTCCTTTGTTCTTGCTCAGGATGGGAGACTGTGATGAAGAGAAGATTCAACACGACCTGCTGCTTCCTCACATGCAGAACTTTAATAATTGATTTTTTATAATGCGTGTCAATGTTTCTGTTCAGTGCCCTGAGACGACTTCTGTTGGAACGTGGAGCTTTAGAAATAAAATGAATTGTAGCTAGGGGATGAAAGATTAAGCGACACTCCGTCTAATAATATGATATCAACGTGTGTCGAGTTTCATCAAATCATCTTGAGCGGATCAGAATTTATGGCCCAGACAAGATCAATTTTACGGACGGAGAATATACCAGAACACGTTCGTCTTTAGGCCGGTGTATGAAAATTAAATAGGAGCACTGTCACAGTTCTTACAACGTGCAAAACACACCAATAACAACGTACTGGGCCTCTCCATCTATTGGTGCCGCCATTAAAGTCATTTAGTTCCAGCAGAGCTCCTCCTGAAATTTGGAGTCGTTCCGCCTGCTGGGAAGAAGCGCCACCAAATCAACGATCACGAGGATAAATGCAGCCGAGAGGCGCACGGAGAAACTGCAGGCAAAGTGTGATGACGACGACGACGACGTTCTCAATCATGGATGAAGAGGTCGGACACAATGAAGAGACGGTGACGACTAAAACCTCCAAGACTTATAAACCTGAGAAAGTTGGATTATCTGCCGAACAACAACTTGTAACGTTCCGTCGTCACTTCTTTACAGAACGACCTAATTTAGACTTCAGAAGGATCTGATAAAAGATCAGCAGCAGGACTCTTCGTTTAAACCTTCAGTAGATAAAAACGCAGCAGCTCATGAGTTTCTAAAAACAAACTAGAAACTTAAAGAATGTAAAAATGTTCCAGTCGAAATCAGATGCTGCTTTTTGAGCAATAAAGCCCTGAAGTTCTTGAACTGGGGACTCCGAGTATCTTTTGATCCGTTTCATTCAAGCTAATTTTTTTAAAATGTTACCAAGAATCTAGGACTTTTATAATGATCCAAGCTGACAAAATATTGTCATTTTAATTCATGAAGGTTTGTGGGAATAATGGTTGTTGTTTTGACATTTGTCAGAGTTTGACATCACACAAAGTTGAACAGTAAGTGCTAAAATCTCCCGATTGTGTAAAAACCATTAAATATCTGACGACGCCGGTTCCGCCTAGTTTCTGTGACCATCTGTCCGAGCCGCAGAGCTCCAAACACGGCCGGCGTCTTCCTCTTTCAACAACCTGCCATCGTCGTCTGCAGACGAGAAGATTTTCCACAGATTTTACAAACTGCGTCCACCTCTCATGACGCGCCGCTTCCTCCATTCAAAAGCACTTCAGTCCAAATTGTTGGATTATTTTCATGAATTTTTCCAACAGTGATTCGTGAACTGTGGCAGAAATGAAAGATGAGTCGATGCTTCAATCGTCGGCTGCAGCCGTACAAACCGAGAGCAAGTTCTTAACATTAATGTTAACATTCCTGGACTTCTTTGGGATCAACAGATCGTGTATTTGTGATAGTCGTCCTGTTTCCTGGCAGACGCACGCTCTCTGAATCACTGAGGGGACAGCCGTATGAAGTGGACCACAGGCCTCATCTCCATTTTAGGAAAGAAACATTTTATGTGAGCAAACCTTCAGGAGCAGCTCGAATGGATCCTCTTGATATCCATCAAAAAGGCTCAACCTCATGATGTTTAATGCGTCGCCTTAGAGACGTGGTTAAAGTTTCCCTCTGGGTAAATATAGAAACTTTACTCACTGAGTAACAAGCTGGGGTTAATAATAGTCCACTTCTTATTACAACCCTTTTTTCCTGCCCAGAAAATACAGTTTGACTCAACGCTGAAACATTTCTGCCTCTCTTTGGTTTCTGCTACAGAAATTATTAACTTTATAAAAAAAAAGGGGAGATTTTCCAGACAAACGGGAGCTGCTTTGAATCTAAATGAGAATAAAAAGTCTGTGGAGAAGTAAATGTACTCCGAGCCACGGAGCAGATGAAATATTAACGACGAGAGCACAAACTGTGCCCTGATGGAGAATCATCACCAGGAAATGAGAATGCGCTCCGTGATAAATCCACTTCCTGCAGATATTTGGGAGCTGCAGCTTCACACCCAGCTCTGCAGACAGTAATGTTTTTACTACAAGCTGCACCTGAACATGTTGGACCAGGTTTTGTCTGGCACGGTTCTGAAACATTGCAAATAAATAAAGCATTAACTGAAGATCCGTCTAGCTGGTGCCACACCTTAAACCACCACAGGTGGGGCTGCTTTGTGCTCCATCCGGGTCGGGGTTCGTGGATCTTTTTATTCCCTCCGTTTAAAAGAGAACTTTGTTTTAAAGAGTTGACACAGCAGGGATTTAGGATTATGTGAGAGAGAAAGAAAACTGTTGACAGGTCTGTTCTTGTTTTGAAAGTTGTAGAAGATGGAGATGAGGAATTTATTTTGTTGAATAAAAATATCTTCTATTCTTCTTAAAGAAGCCGCACTCGTGGACACGAGAAGATTTTAACTGGTTTTACTCGCAAGGGCAGACTTTTCTTTCATTCAACCTTCTTTTAAACAGGTCAATCCCACTGAGCCCCAGGGACTCATTTACAAGAGAGACCTGAACTTTAACAAAGAGTGATGACAACAGTGGACAACAACAGACAACCGTAAAAGAAAGCGTACAAATTGAGAAGAACAAATGAAAGAAAATGGAATAAAAATAAAATAAAACGGACATTACACAGATGAATAAAAAGTTCTACATCGTGGAGCCCAGTCACGAGAATCTGCACCGGGCAGCGTGCGAGGCTTGTTTTTTATAACCTTATCAGCTCTCGGCTCAGACAGTCACCGATGACCTCGACCACTCGGCTGCACATGCAGGATCAAATCAGCTCTCTCTGAGAGAGTAAAGAGCTCTCTGTTAACTCAAACACATGGTTCATGGGCAGTTAGCATTCTCAGCCATAGTTACAAACATCCATAAACCTTGACCAAAACTCCCCGACAAATACGTTCTGTAATTTTTGGATAAATGTATTTAAAAGAGGAATTTTGTGATTTCATCTTCATGTTTCTGTTTTTGGACCCACTGGAAGAACAGAAAGCTGGAACCATTTGACAGATCGGGGTCGCCATTAGGACGACTTCAACTGGCAGCGCAGACAACAAAAAAAGTAAAAGATGCAGAACTAAAACTTAAAGACAATATTTCCAAATAATCAAGACAAAATGAAAACAGAAACCAAATTAAAGTTAACGTCTTTGTTGTGGCAAATAAAAACATAAATCCACATTAAATCAGCTCAGCTGGTGGTGTAAAAATTACACATCCCATTCAGAGCGAGTGTGAAGAAATAAAACAAGAGTACGACGCATCACACCCGCCGACAAACCATTAGACTCAAGCTATAGCAAAGAGTTAGTATAAACTTTGACCTTGACCTGTCACCTTGACCTTGGACAAACTAGGGCATTAACAGAGTACTCGAGTAATCTACACATCGATTGCTAGGACCTCTATCGAGGTTAAAAATGTAACATCGAGTATCCGTAGTGACGTCATATTATGTGACCACCGTATGACCGTAGGGGGCGGTGTTGCACTGTTGCAGGTCACAGACTATGGTGCAACACCGGGTCCAATCCACCGAACCAGAACCAGTTTCGGTTTAAGTTTTGTTTTTGACGTGCTGCGTTTCTTCATGTTTGCAGTTTAATAATAATAACTAATAGTTTAGTTTTTCTTGTGACTTATTTGCAGTATGATAAATGGTAGGAGCATAATATACGCTCCCAATGTTTTGTTGGTCTTTTTTTTTTGTAAATTATTACCTTTTTTTTTTTTGCGGTTTTATTTATTTATTTATTTTTGTATCTTGAGATCTATGACGTCATCAAATACTCGAGCTCTACTCGGGTTTTATTATGTTAATGTCGAGTTTAAAAATTATATACTCGTTCAACCCCTAGTACAAGCATGTACAGTATCAAGTTTCATTAAATTAAAGTTGGACAAGAAAAACAAACATGTTTACATATATACAAACGAGGGCCGCACCAAAACACGCCCGCCTTTCAGCAGGTGGATTATAATTCATTTAATTCAGTTTATATAGCACCAAGTCCCAACAGAAGTCGTCTCATCTCTCTCATTACTCATCTCTAATAATAATCATCATAAAATACAGCGCTAATAGTAACGTCTGAGTAAAGATATGAACTCGTATTGCTCTAGTAGTTCATTAAATGGTAAACAGACGGTACAGCTCCGTTCTACCTGATCAAGACACTCGGAGCCGTTTACAACCTCATTAACCCGTTCATACAGCACTTCATTATATTTATACAACGAATAATCAGAGCTTCATCACATCCCACCAATGGACACACATCGGAGGCGGTGAGGTTTTCAGCGTCTTGCCCAGAGAAACTTCAACATGTGACTGCTGGTGGAATTGAACCCCCAACTGTCCCACTGGAGGACGACTGCTCCAACCACTGAGCCACAGCTGCCCCAAGTATAACAACTTTACTTTGAAAGGCTGAACAGTCGGACTCCTGCAGCTGCCGGCAGCACAGCTGAGAGTTACTTCGAGGCACGAGCCTCAGCCTGGGGGGGGGGGGTCACGTTTGGAGTTTACTGACACGTTTTTAATACTTTGTTTTCACATGGAGCTCCAGGTTTCAACCACACTCTACATCCACCCATGTCTGTGTGTTTCCACACACTTTAAACCGTTTTTAGCCTCTGCAGGGACAACGGTTGGCAGCTGGTCCTCCGGGAGGGGAACAAAGATGAAGAGCTGCTGTGCGACGCCCTCAGGCCAAACGGGTGTGTCCACTCAGCCGAGCGGCACTGAAGGCCTCACCTGTCCCCGAGTCCACAGGAAACGATCAGCAGAGCTGCCGAGCGTCCGCGTGCATTAATGAAGCCAAGTTCCCACCACAGGGAGTCCAGTCAGCTCATTCCAGGAGCCGTAAAAAACCTCTGAGTCACCGCCGCCCCGTCACGACGCCATGGCAACAGAAAACCAAACACCCGGGCCGGAGGACAGCAGATGAAAGCAGCCGAGGCTGCGGACAACTCTTTTCCACGACAGAAGCACCAGATCTGCTGCTAGTGCTGGAAAATATCACCACAAAGACCGGAGCGTTGCAACAAAAGGCCGACCACGAGGCAGAAGCTGGAAACTGTCCGATCAACACCCGGTGATTATCTGTGGCTTCTCATCGAGCTGCAGATTGACTTCAGGACAAACATCACGGAACGAACAGCTGCCGGACGTTACAAACCGTCACAATCAGCAAGGCTACAGAAACGTCCAGCTGTAAACGGCTCAGACGTCTGAACGCCAACACTTTGCAACATTTGGCATCAAAACAAATCTTTCTGTTTATGTGCGCTTGTAGAAAAACAGGAACTGTTGGCAGAGGCCGTTTTAAATTACACTGAAACTGCAAATGGTTTCATTTAGTCAAATGAAGCTCCTCGGTAACATCTGAACTCATTCCAGAGAAGTCGGCTCCAACAAGCTCCACTAAACTGCAGCAGACGGGTTTAAAAACTGATTTTATGCTGCGTTTGCGTTTGCACTCCCTGTCCACATGAAAACAGAGGTTTTGGTAATACAGTAACAAAAAAAACAAGGTTATTTATTTATTAACAACTGTTTTCTGAAGAAAGGCTTCTTAAAAGTTGTTTTTGTTGGACTCAAGATACAGATCTTTGTAAAAACAATGACAGCAGCGCACGAGTTCAGATTAAAGGCTACAGATAAACGAGTCAAGATAAGAGTAAATCTCCCTCCTACCTTCAGGTGTGGACATTTTCTCTCTCGTCTCTAATATCACCTTGAATCTTTGCCTGAACATTCATAAAGACGCCTGAAGACCTTCTCCCAGAACTGAAGCTAAAATGTTTGTTTTTTTATAAATGGCAGCTGCCATGTTGTATGTTTGGACCCTTGATTTACAAGTCCCGCCTGCACGTCCTCTAACTCGTTAACGGGCTGTCAATCACAGGGTCACATGACACTTTTTTCTGAGCCTTAAGTGATAAAAACATAAAATAAAAATATATATTTTAACGTACCGTAGCATGGTAGGAACTATGTGAATCAGCAAAGTATAAAATTATTATTAGTCAGGAAAACATCCCATTCATTTATGTAAAGGGGCGGGGCCTAAAAACTGTAGACACCCCTCAGCTTCTGGGTTCTGGTCCAGTCTCTAGTTAATGTCCGTTTGGACACGTCTTTAAAGACGCTGATATCCGACGTTGGCACTTCAGCGTTCGTAAGAACAATTTTTAAAGATGTTTTCATAAAATGAGAAAACCAAATTTGTTCAATAATATTTAAATTAGTGTAAATTTTGTACACTCAAATAGCAAACTGCCACCAATTTCTCAAATAACTTACTAATTTAGCAGTTTTGAATCATGTTAGTCACATTTAAATGTGATACACAACCTCCAACGTTTAAATCTTTCAGCACCGTCTCGTTTAAAAACCCACATCCATCCCAGCTCTGCTTCAGAACCGTTCTGGTGAAACGTGCACGTCGTTTGTTTTGAAGCGAGTCTTTAATCTGTCCTGAAAGACGTTTCAACCTAAGTGCAGGATCTGTCGAGAGAAGGTGGGGCAGTTTGTTTAGGTGTGTTGTCCACACCCCCGCCCCGAGGCGTAAAGAAACAGAGCCGGGCCTGTGAACCGATGAGTCGCTCCGAGTCAACCGTCGGGAATGTCGTCCACGGAGCGAACGTCACGTCTGGCTCCGCCCCACATTCCTGGTGAGCGAGTCTGTGCCCCCCCCCCCCCCCCCCTCAGATGTTC
Source organism: Nematolebias whitei (assembly GCF_014905685.2). Taxonomy (NCBI): domain Eukaryota; kingdom Metazoa; phylum Chordata; class Actinopteri; order Cyprinodontiformes; family Rivulidae; genus Nematolebias; species Nematolebias whitei. Next base: position 5,555,918 of record NC_056502.1, on the reverse strand, counting down.
TGAACACTGGGTGTGAACCCAACGCAGAGCAGCAGGAACGTTGCAACATCTCAGCAGCTTTATTTAAGAAGCTTTAAATGTTGACGGCTGAACAGAAACAAACGTGCGCTCGATGGGCAACAGCTGGGACGCGAACGCCAAACGTGATGTAAACATGTCGTCAAACAAAACCGTTTCATCTGGTTTCTCGTTCGGAACGAAGCACGCTTTTGATAAATTCTCGTGCGAGAGACGTTTCCCAGACTGACGAGAGTTCCCGACAAACAACCCGACCGACCATCAAAGCAGCCGAACATTTGAATCTGAGACTTTAAGCCGTTGTTTAAATAAAAACACTCCAGTTGCATTCTGGGAACAGAGCTCCTCCTACCTGGCTTTCAGCTCCTTGTGCTCCTCCCTGATCTTTCCCAGCTCCAGCTGCAGTCGCGCTCGCTCTTTCGCCACCTGGTCCAGGGTCTTCCGGGCGTCGGACAGCTCCGTCTCGTAGGTGGCCTTGATGCCCGACAGGTCGCGGGTGACCACGGACTCGGACTCGGAGATCCGCAGCCGCAGCGAAGCGTTCTCCGACTCCAGGGAGCGCACCTTGTCGATGTAGACGGCCAGCCGGTCATTGAGGTTGCACAGCTCCTCCTTCTCCTGCAGCCTGGTGATGCGGGCCGGGGACACGGCTCTGCGGCCTATTTTCTGGCTCGGGGTTTCCATGGCGATTATTGATCAGATGAGACGAGCAGGCGGGCGTGAGCTGTGGGAGAGGAGAGCCAAGAGGAGTTACACTGAATCACACGGGCAGCTCTGAAGGAAACGCTCCTCTGCAGCTGAAACAGAGCTGGACCATAAAATTTTACATTTTCTAAAAGTGGAACCAGAAGTTCTGCGTCTCTCCTTCAAAATAAAACATTTTTCCGTTGCCAACTCATCAAGTTTCCCACACACTCCTGCTGCCTCACAGGGCTTTTAAACTCCTCCATAATTACTCATAAAGCTGCATCGAGGAGGGCAAAACAAATAAACACATCTCCTCCTCCTCCTCCTCAACCGTCTGGAGTTTTTGTTGAAATGGAGAAAAACAGCTTAAAAAGCTGCTAATTGAAGCCACTCTCCTGAGATCAGCGCGTTCGGCTGCATTTTCTCCTCCTCGCAGCCGATTGCAGCGCCTTTGAAAAGGAGCTCGACTCAGAACGCCAACGAATCGGGCAGGACGGCCTTATGGGGACATTCATCCTGATGATGAGAGGGAGCAGCGCTGATTGCATCAAAACCTTCTGTTGATGAAGCTTTAATTCAATTTGCACGTCCTCGGCCTATTTTTAACCAGACATCTGCTCGTTTAGAATTTTGCTCCCAGAAGCCTTCCTGGTTTAACGAAAGCGAAATAAAGACACCCCATGTCTGGTACTGAAGCTAATGCCTGTTTCAAGGTTTTGCGGTTTAAACATCAAACGAAAGACTTCATGATAAGGTTGTAATAAAAAGGATAAAGTGATAAGGATCATTAACTTTGCTCCGAACAGACGGTGAAGAACACCTCCCTTTTTGCTTCAGGAGTGGGTGGAAGCACCAAACTCCACCTGAGCGTGCACACCCATGTGGGTGGGAGTCGTGCACACGCCCACACCCACAAGCTCTCTGAGCCCACTTGGAATAAACGAAGCACAAAGTGAAGCTCCTGAAAGTGACATTCCCCTCCTCCCCTCGCAGCTCGAGGCCGCCTGAACAAGTCAAACCAGCCGTGCACGGTCACAAAACTAAATTAAATCAAGTCCTACCGTACGGGTGTGAGGAGGTCGTCCCTGCTGAACGGTCTGAGTGGAAGTTGATCTGGTGGCAGTGTGAGCTCGGTGGAGAGGAGTCGCTGAATAAAGCAGTCCTGTCTCGGCTGGTGGGTGTGTTCGCCTTTGGCTCAAGCCCTGATCTGCTCACTGTGGCTGCAGCACATGCAACTACAGCTGAAGGAGGAGGAGGAGGGCAGGAGCAGCAGAGAGGGGAGGAGGAGAAGGAGGAGGAGCCAGTAAAGCAGACTGGGACTGATCTGGTCCTCTCTCCCTTCTCTCCCAGTGTAGAGCGAGTGAAACGACAAAAATCATGACTTCTTTTTTTTAAACAATAAAATCCACTATTAATAATATTTTTACAATTTATTAGAAATCAGGTCAATCAAACATTTCTATGTAAAAACACAAGAATAGACACCGGTACATTTATGACTCTCAAACTGTGAGGGAAAATATTAATATTTACAACTATTTAAACTGTTGAATCAAAAATCAGCTCCTTCACCATCATAAACTGAACTGTGACAACTGGATCGAGGAGTCTGAATGGCTGAGGCCAAAAACCAGTTTAGCTCCCAATTAAAACTTTAAAACAACCTGCACTAAGTGAAGGTTAACCGAGGCGATCTTGTGGTTATTTATGAGGCGCCGGTGACGTTTCCACGGAGCCTGCGAACAACAGGAGCTACAAAACAAAGTCAAGTTATCACAAACTGTCAAACCAGTTTATTCAACAGAGAAGTTTGTTTTTCAGGAACAAACTCCTCTGTTGTGGTTTCAGCCTCCAGCTGCACTTACAAGGAGGAATCCTCTGCACCGACTGGAGTTTTTATTGGTTGATCTGCGTTTTTCAGGCGGGCATTGAACGCACCACGTGTGATCTGGCTGAGGTACAAACACCACCGAGCGCAGAACAGACCGTGTCCTGTAGACGATCGTACGATCCCTCTGCTTCAGCAGATCGTCCACGTCAGGCTCCGTCATCGTCCTTTCGCTCACCTCCACCTCAGCGGCCGTCGTCAAACCGCAGGAGATGCTGAGCTGCTCCAGGACGGACGACAAGCCGGCAGAGTTCACCCTCAGCTACTCAGGCTGGAAGTTATTTACTCAGGGAAACAAACAGAGGAATTCCTCCAGGAAAAGATAAAAATATCTTGAGAAGTGGACAAACATCCCAGAAAGAAAGCCAAACCAGTGAGCACAGATCAGTCAGTGACTCTAAAGAAGCCACAGATGTGAGATCTTCTGATCCCTGTGATGAACCACAGAAATCCAACAGGTCACCTCTAAAGTCTGCACCCAGACGGACTCGGGGCTTATATTTATTTCCTCGGGGTGGAGTTACTGTCACCACAGGTCCAATCCAGTTGTGCTGCAGAGGGAAAAGATGTGTGTGTAACATCTCCCCGCCATGGAAACACTGTGCAACGGGCAAACAGCATCACTGTGTTTGGAGCAGCGGCTGAGGGAGCATCCTGGCTGCAGCAGAACGCAGCCCGAGTCACATGGTGGGGGTACAAACCGCTCACATGCTCTGCCCTCGTCGCTCCAGGAGTTCAAGGCTCGGAGTTACTGTGGAGGTCACGCCAGTTTCCTGTCAGGGAACTCTGACAGTTAATATTCAGACAACGGAGGAGCAAACAAACGAGTGCTCTTACAAAACCCTCCGTCACGTTAGGGCGGAGCAGCACTGCAGCAAACAAAAAAGGGGGCTGAGAGCTGATCCCTGATGGACACCGATTTAAACGCATCTGTCCGTGTCCAGCTCTACTCTCACATACTGCGGCTCCGTCACTGAAGCAGGAAAAAAGAAACGACAGCTGGCTGTTCCCCACGCCACAGAAATCTGTAGAGGACGGGTCAGAACGAGATGAAGTTTGTAAAGCTCCACATCACAGCTCACGTTGCAGTTCCATCAGCTTCCTCTGTGAGCAGAAAACCATGACGACAGACTGGAAGAAAAATTAAAACTTTTTTCCCCCCACCAGCTGCTACTTAGAGGAGGCTCCACAGGAAACCGTATTTTCCCAGACAAAACCATCCAGGAAGCTGCCACATCTCCAGGCTCTCTTCCACCTGCTCCCTACTCTCACTGCAGAAGTCGTCTGCAAACACATTAGTCCTTGGCGGTGTGGAAGTAACGAATTACAAATACTCACGTTACTGTAATTAAGTAGATTTTTTGGGGGGTACTTGTACTTTTTCACGAGTATTTCTTTCAAGTGTGTAATTTTACTCATACTCAAGTACAATTTAGAACATGTAATCTATTTACTAATTTAACACAATAAAACAACTGGTTAAAAAGTAATTAATACTCGAGTAGTTTTTGAGAACAGTACTTTGTCCTTTTACTCAAGTATTTTTATAACACCAGTACTTTTACTTGTAAATGAGTAAAATTTTCAGTACTCTTTCCACCTCTGGTCCTTGGAGACTCATCCATCACCCTGTCAATCACTGCAGCAAACAAAAAAAGGGGGCTGAGAGCTGATCCCTGATGGACACCGATTTAAACGCATCTGTCCGTGTCCAGCTCACATACTGCTCTGTATCAGCTGATAATACTAAATCTTACTTCTCTGTGGAGGTCGTTATTGTTGTCGTGTTCAGAGTTGAAAATGTAAACAATCGTTCGATCTATAAAACTGAAACGAACTGTTCTCACTCGTTGCTGAGGTCTGAGCGATAACGGGTTTTCTGTGTTCGTAACATCAGCAAAAGATCTTCACTGAACAGATTTAAATTAAACTTTCAGAAAATCATCACTAGCTTCTACAACCAACTAACATCTGGACTTGATTCAAGATGGCCACCGCAGTAAAGTCATCTTACAAACAACAACAACAAAAAAACAGTCAGTCAGTTTTGCAGATCTTGTAATAAAATTTGGTGTGGTAGTAACTGAGCATCGTCCCAAACAAAAGCCCTAACTGGTAGAGTCATTACTGTTTGTTAGCAAAATATCTCACAAACCACTGAACATATTTCAATAAAACTCAAAGTTAAAAAAATCACTGTAATGCCACTTTGATTGTCGATATTTGCTGCTGATTATCCATGCTGCTGATCTCACGCTGCTGATTTATTTCATGCTGCTGTTCATTCGTCCTCACCTGCTCACACAGACTCGTGTTCGTGCTGCTGCTATTCAGTGTATTTTTGTTCTATTAGTGTTTAGCGCATTTCTTAGTTTATATCTTAGATCTCATTACTGGTTCTTTTGTATTTTTGCTGTTGCTGGATGTAACTGGGACCCCGAGTACATGATGTTGTTCCACCTCATGTACCGCATGTGATGCGAATGACAATAAAGAACCTTGAACTTGAAATAGTCATTGCGTGTACATCTACAAGATGGATGTCACAGCTAATCCACCTCTATCTTCACAAAAATGGAAACAACTCAGAGGATTTTACAGAAGTGGAGCCAAAATCTGGTGTGGTAGTAGCTGAGAGTCGTCCTCTGATGACCAGCACTTCATGCAGCTCCAACATTTCTCAACTCAAGAAGGTTTTAGTCTAAAACTCTGGCATGAGAGGCGGCGGGTGACAGGAACTCTTTAACTGCATCTGGTTTGGTTTCATGAAGTTCTCATGTGGCTGATCGGGACTGATCAGGAACAGACGGGTGAGGAACCTGCAGGAACATCATGACACCAGTCGGTCCGCTCTCCTTGCCCCCATGCCGCGCAGAAAGAACACAAAGATGTCATCTGGATTCTGAGGAACAGGCTTTGATCTCTTCAGAGATAAAGAGACCCGATGAAGGAGAACATGCGGGATCTTTCAGACACGATGTTATAGTTTCACTTTGAGAACCCGGAGCAGCTCACGCAAGATCAATCACTTCCCTCCAACACTCACCGCACGGGAGTTTCAGTTTCTCTACGTTCATTTAGATCACGGTTGATTATTTACGACCGACGTGAGTTTAACCGTTAACTGTTCAACGTGAAGCTCAGCTTCAGCTTCAGATGTCTCCTGAGAAAGCTGCTTTATGAGTCTCTGTTTAGTTTCCACTGCAAATGAGAGCCAGAACCAGCAGAGCGGAGTTGGGGGGGGGGGGGGGGGGGGTCCAACCATGAGTATTTAGATGAGAAGCAAACAGAAAACATGAAGGAGCCTCTTTGATTGGGGCTGAAGACTCCGAGGAGGAGGAAGGAACTCCCCCTGTGGGGCTCCGAGGAGACTCTGTGCCCACATCCAGACACCGTGACTCATCAAACCACGTGTGGTTCTGTCGGGTTCTTTTCCCTCAGTCCTGCAGAAACCCTGAGTCTGGAGGGAACCAGAGATTACTGAAGTGGCTCTGGACTTTGAACAATTCACAGAAGAATGCAAACGGCCTTTTCAGGGGTGTCCGTGAAGTTTCCCACCGAGAGCGTGTAGAAACCACGTTCTCCTCATTCCACAGAGGCTGAGGAAGAAGAGGGCACAGTGGTCCAGAACCTGGCAGTGATGTCATCAAGGTGGTTTATTTAACCATGAAGGATGGAGAAAGACGGCCCAGAACTTTTTATTTTCAGTCCAGGAGCAGGACAAGGTCGGAGTCGTGGCAGAGAAGTAGATCAGGATTGTCTCATGTAGAAAAAAAAGAGTTGGATCTGTTTTGATCAAACCTTGTAAATGACCTTATGATGCTCAGAATTTATTGTGAATGACTCTCAGCTACTACCACGTGTGATTTTAGCTCAATATCTGTAAAACTGTCAGAGTTAGACATTTTTGTGTTGCAAATTTCAATTAGCTGTGGCAGCCATCTTAAATTGGACGGATTCCAAAACATAATCAGCAGTAGATGTTCATCCAGAGATGACGGTTTGTAAGTTTCATTAAAATCCGTCCAGCAGTTCATGGGATATTTTACTAACAGACGAACAAGGCAGACTCCAACAGTTAAAACTAAAGTTTTAATGCATAAAATCTCACATAGTGAGTTAATACGTGGAGTTACGAGTTTTAAACGACACTAAGCCACAACTAAATCAAGTTTTAACTCAATATATGTAAAATGGACAGATTTAAAACTATGTTTGTGCTTCCTAAGACGAGTTTCCACCTTGAACAGAGCTGGCTCCAAAAGTTAATAAATTGTAGATTAATATCTAGTGATTACTTTCAGAGAGTTGTATTAAAATCCATCCATAGGTTCATTAGATATTTTGCTAACAGACACAAAAGGCTGAAATAAACCTGCTGTGTTGGAGTCGTTGTTGTGTCTCTGGCACCCCCTGCTGCCTGACAGGCCGCACCGCAGCTCCGTCTACATCCGCGGCGCCATCCTCCGGCTAGATGGAAACTAGTTCCTCCGAGTGGGTCACAGAGTTCATGAACTGACTCAACTCCCTGTCTGTCTGTCTGTCTGACTGTCTGTCTGACTGTCTGTGTCTTTAAATAAAAAAAACAACTCAAAGCACAACCATTTCAGATTAAAAACCCCGCGCGAGCAGTCTGGTCCTACCTTCTGTCTGCCGCCGTTTCAGAGGACGTCTCCCGGTCCTCACCGTCAAAATGTCCCCCGGTCGGTCACCAACACCATCATTCCCCTTGAGACCGGGCTTCCTTTCAGAGTGCAGGGGGCAGCGGACTAGAACCGGGTCGACCCGAACCTGCAGCCACCTGCAGGTCACATCACTTGACGCGGCAGCTGCCAATCACTTGTAATTAGGCAGCACGTTGGCGCGCGCCCCCTGGCGTCCTTAATTAACTCGGCACGGAGGACAAACGTGGACTAAAGAGCAGAACTGAATATTTACACTTTACTTCAAGTACATTTTGAGCTAAAGTTACTTTATCAGTACTCATGGTCAGACTGACAGACAGCTGTTACAGATGTTCACTCCTCTGCCTGCAGAAAGGGGCTTTGTGAGCATCACAGGTCTGAAACAGGAAAAGCTTTTTTTTTTTAAATTGTATTTATTATTATTATTTTGTTTTACAAAACAGGAGTGTCCCAGTTGGAGCAAATGATAACTGCACCAGTTCTCCCTGGTTATTTATAAACAGTCAGTTTCTTTCAGCTGCTCAGTTCTTCAGGGGTCACCACAGTGAATGAACTCACATGAAAGATTTGGCTATTTGTTTTATGCCAGATGCCCTTCCTGGTGCCACCTGGGCTTGAACCCACAACCTCAGGATTACGAGCCTGCGGCGCTGACCACCAAGCTACCACAACTCCTCTCTGCTTATTTATAAATGACTGTTTCCAGCGTGTGCTTCGTGCTGCTCAGGATGGAGAGTCCGGTGCTTCGTCCCATACACAACTTTTATTAACTGTCTTTTATAAAGTGTGTGAATGTTTCTGTGCAGTGCCCTGAGGCTTCTGCTGTGACTTGCAGCTGTAGAAATAAACTGAATTCAATTCAATAATATAACCACGATACAATATTATGCATTATTAATATTATAACAAGTAGATAAAATACAGTTTACCTTCAGTTTTGTTTACTTAACATAAAATGTTGGACGGCACATCGGTTCAGTCGCTGTTGCCTCTCAAAGAGAAGGTCGCTAGTTCAAATCCCGGCTGGGGAACATTTCAGGGTGGAGTTTGCATGTGCACTCCGGTTTCCTCCCACAGACCAAAAACATGCATGTTAGTCTGATTGGTAACATGGGCACCAGTGACCCGAAAAGGAAGAAGCTGGTAAAGATGGATAAAAACATGGGCTAGCCTTGGATGGATTAGATAGATAGATAGATAGATGGATGGATGGATGGATGGATGGATAGATGGATAGATGGATGGATGGATAGATGGATAGATGGATAGATGGATGGATAGATGGATAGATGGATAGATGGATAGATAGATGGATAGATGGATAGATAGATAGATGGATGGATAGATGGATAGATGGATAGATGGATAGATGGATAGATGGATGGATAGATGGATAGATGGATAGAT
>NC_056502.1:5544915-5546833 GCF_014905685.2 Nematolebias whitei | reverse complement strand
CCCCCCACTTACTGTAAATATAAACAAAAACACAAACAATCAGAGCCAGCTGATCGTTTCTTATCGTCTGAGCATGAATTTGACATGTTGGGGCGCTGTAAACGTTTGGTTTGGAGGGTCCTCAGAACCGAGGTCCAGCTGGAGCAGCCGGGTCTTTTTTTTTTTGGTGGGGGGTGGGGAGGGGGCAGTGTTGGTTCTCATACTCCTAGATTCATCTGCAACACTGAGAAGTGACTGCAAAATCCGACATGGAGAGATGAGTTGGTTCGAAAAGGTGCAACCACCAGAGCTCTTTGGCAGAACATTTAAAAATATAACAAATAACTGAAGAACAAACAGAAGAAGTCCTGAAAACAAGTCCAAGAGAAGCACAGACGTTTACAATAAAAGCTTCTTTACATCAAACCACCAGGGACGAGAAGAAACATGGATGGTGTGTCCAAAGAATCAAACATAAAAGTCATGATGTCACTGCTAATTAAAGGGACAGTTCAGCAAGTTTTGTGGCGTTTAAAGAATATATTACCTGTTGCAGATAGCCCTTTGAATGACCTGAGCAGTGGAGAACATTCAGACTCAAAGAGAAGAACGATTTGAAAATATCAAATATATTTTATTGGTGCAACTCTTTGTAAATAAAGGTAAATACTTTGAAAAGTATAAACGTTACAAACACCAAGTCTTGGCCTTCATCCCCCTGAATGAAATTAATGTTTTGGAACAGCTAAATTAATTTAGCATGAGAAAAAAGTAAAAGTAAAATTAAAAAGTGGAAAGCGGCCGCGTACTGAACGGTGGCTCAGCGTTCGCACAAAAAAATCAAAGTTGACGAGCGTGAAACGAACAGAAGCCGTCTGCCGTGTGACATCACCACCGTTTGGGAAACAGGCAGCGAGCGATGAGAGCCTTCCTCCTCATCACTGGGCGTGTCACTAAAGCTGTGCAGCATCAGTGTGATTACACATGGCAGATGGGGGAGGGGGGAGGAGGAGGGGGGAGAAGGGAAAGTGAGGGGAAGAGATGACCTAATGCCCGTAAAAAGCTATGAAGTCATTCTACCTGACTCATGTTCCCAGCTGACACCAGCTCTCCCAGTCATCCTCCTCCAGGAGTGTGTGTGTGTGTGTGTGGGGGGGGGGGGGGGGGGGGGGGGGGGCACAGATGTTAAAAACTAACCAGTTCATTATAAAACTGACAATTTTTATTATTTTTGTTACTAAAAATAAAGATATCAAATATTTTGTGACTCCAGCTTCTAATTAGATTCTGATTTAATTAAATCGCAATCAAACAAAAATATTTTGGTTTAGAAAAACTACAGTTAACATTTTTATAGTTTTCTCTTCTTTTAAAAACTTTATAAATTAATTCATGTTAGTTTGTAAATGTGTTATTTACTGAATGTCAAAAAAAATATAAAGATACAAATACAGTTTTTATCTCCAGAGTTCAGGTTGGACTAATGACCCATCTGGGATTAAAACAGATGATGGATGGATGATGAATGGGTGGATGATAGATGGATGGATGGAAGGATGGATGGATGGATGGATGGATGGATGATGAATGGATGAATGTATGTACAGTATGTATATATGTATGTATGTATGTATGTATGTATGTATGTATGTATGTATGTATGTATGTATGTATGTATGTATGTATGGATGGATGGATGATGAATGGATGATGAATGTATGTACAGTATGTATGTATGGATGTATGTATGTATGGATGGATGGATGGATGGATGATGAATGGATGAATGTATGTACAGTATGTATGTATGTATGTTTGTACGTACGTACGTATGTATGCATGTATGTATGTATGTATGTATGTATGTCTGGATGGATGGATGATGAATGGATGATGAATGGATGAATGTATGTACAGTATGTATATATGTATGTATGTA
>NC_056502.1:5539927-5542427 GCF_014905685.2 Nematolebias whitei | reverse complement strand
ATGGGGCAGAGCAGCTGACTTGGGACCAGAAAGTTGCAGGTTCAACTCCCAGCCATTCCCACATGTTGTGGCGTCTCTGAGCAAGACACCTAATCCCTAATTGCTTCCCGGGCGCCTACGTAGCTGCCCACTGCTCCACCTGGGTGTATCCCAGGTGTGATGGGTTAAATCCATTGTATGAAACAATCTCAGACCCCCCCCCCCCCCCTTTAGCTAGCATTTGGCTTATCTTAGCTTTTCCAACTCAGTTTTGGCTTCAGCTCACATCATTTATGTGTATTTTTGCCAAAAATGTATTTCCTCTAGATTGATTAATTATTATTGGGTGAAGTGGGTTGAGCTGGGGGGGTTGTATTCCTGGTTTGTTACCAGGAGTCTCCCAGGGAGCCCCCCCCCCGCAGGGAGTGAAGGCCTTCCTGATTGGCACCTGGAGGGCGCGTCATGTAAACACACCTGCTTCACCTTTCCTTCTGCTGCTCCTGCGTTCAGAGCAGAATGATGTCACAGCTCCACCTGCGTTACACGAGTTCTCTCAGGAAGATGCGACGAATGAAAAGTGCAGACGTGTTCCTGTTTGACACCAGTTTCCCTCTGGGAGAACAGCTCCGCTCCATCTTCCTCTTTTCGTTCCTGGTCATTAACTCGTTCGCTCTCATGTTTTCACCTAAACGTCTAAAATATTGTCCTCTGTGTCCGATTCCATTTGTTTACCCACACAGACTGCAGCCAGCCTGATGGAGGTCACACTCAAGCTTCCATGTGCTTTGAGTCGGCTGCACGTTTTGTTTATGTTGTTTTTGTTTACATTGAGTGCAGACCCACATCATACACCTGAATGACTGGAGTAAGCTCTTTAAAACGCACCGTTTGATATAATTCAGTTGAGCGTTGTGATGGTGCTGACTTCACCGTTGATCTCATGTTTTGTTTATTTTCAGTGCTGACTTTATTCTGTTTTAGTTATTATTACAAATCGAAACGTTCAGCTCACTCTGGTGCTGAGGTCTTGAATTGTTTAATTTTGTTTACAAATAGACCACCGTGACCCAAAATGGAAGAAGAGGGTAAAAGATAATGGATGTTTACAAATAGTGCTCCCATAAACATGAAGCTATTTTTATTTATTTCAAAAACATTGTCCTCTTTAAATCCACTTCGGAAGTTTTTGTCTGTTTTAGCTACTATTTTGCTGCTTTTGTGTTATAATTAGCAGTTTTTCCACTTTTACATTATTTTTGCAAAGTTTAGCTGGTGTTTTATTATGTTTAACTAACTTTTTATTACTTTTAGCATGTATTCAACTTCAATTAGTGTTTTGCTACTTTTAGCTTTTAGCTGTCATTGTGTTACTTTTGGATTTTAACTAGCAGTTTGCCTTTTTTAGTTTCTAGTCAATAAGGTGTGTGTGTGTGGGGGGGGGGGGGGCATGTGGTGTGAAACACTAAATCTTTTCTGTGCGTTTTCTCACTATGGCAAACCCTGCCGAAAGAAAAGCAACAGCCAGAACTCACAGGTTCAGCTCCCAGCTCTTCCGTGTGCCCTTTGTTCTCGTCAGGTTAACTGATAAACTGTCCAAGTGAAAGTGTCTTGTTTGTCTCCGTGTCCCTGTGAAGGACCTGTCCAGGGTGTCCCCTGTCCCTCACTGGAGACAGACGCCAGCTCTCTACAACTTGAAAAAGAAATATGGCTCACGTTACGTGGGTAAAGGAAAAAGGATGGATAGTTTTAAGCTAATGTTTTAGCTTTTAGCTAAGCTTTTAGCCATTGTTTTGCTTCTTTTAGCTTAGCGTTGTATTACTTAGCTTATTTTAGCTTCTGGTCTTTTTGCTTTTGTTGACCTTTATTTAAGCAGACAAATCCCCAACACAGATCTCGTTTGCAAAGGAGGCCTGAAGGGAGCCTAACGTGCATGTTTTGATCTGTGGGAGGAAACCGGAGTACCCGGAGAACATCCACGCAAGCACGAGAAGAACGTGCAAACTCCACACAGAAAGACCCCAGGTCCAACCGGGGATTGAACACAGGACCCAGTGCTAACCACTGAGCCATCGTGTTGCCATAACATAGCTTTAACATGAACAACTTCTCAGCTGTCAGTCAAATCCTTCAGCGTGCAGCAATCACTCCATCTGTCTTGAGTTGCTGCATCGAGCACATTTAAATGCAAACAAACAAACAAACATCTGGATGTTGTCTTCAGCTGGTTTGACTTCCAGATGCTGAAACTTTATTTTGAGGGGTCAGTGATCTTGAAGCTGCTGGGCTTATGCAACGTGCACAGAGGGGCTGGAGTTAGACTGACATGGTGGACGCGGGTTGCTCGGTGCTGCATTTCTGCCGCTGGTTCGATTCCCTCCAAGCTGTTGTTCATGGAGTGTGAAGAAGATTCACATCTGATCAGAGCCTCGTGCTGACTGAGGTACAAGTTTGAAGAACAAGTTCAAGTTCTTTGTGTCAGATGGGGGGGGGGGGTACCTTCGCCTGTGGGTCTTTTTATCTC
>NC_056502.1:5534440-5539827 GCF_014905685.2 Nematolebias whitei | reverse complement strand
CCCCCCCCCCCCCCCCATGCAGTTTGTTGAGCACGCGGTCTGTTGGTTTCAGGCGCGGACATGTTGTGGAGTCTGTGCGCGAGAAAACTGCGCGGAGCGGCTCTTTGTTCACCAGGGCTGCTGCAAACCTTTTTTTTTTTCTGAACGGGAGATGTGTAGGGCTTCACTGATGCCCCCCCACCCCACCCCCCTCCCGCATAAGGTCTGCAGCGCCTGGCTGACAACTCCCTTTCTCCTCGCGCACCACCTCCCACCCCAGACACCCTTCTTGCCTCCTGTAACCTCCTGATGCGCAGCGGCGCCAGAGACTACCTGCCGCACCACGCGGAGGTGGGCGGACCCCCACCCCCCGGACCCCCACCTGATCCTTATTTGTCTGAAGATGTAAAATATGAGCAGAACTCCTCCACTTCTTTGATCCGAGCCGGGCTGAGTGGGAGCTGCTCATTTCCTCCCATCACCAGGAAGTTGACATCATCTTTCTCTCCCCAACCAGATGACCATGTGCGCGCGCGTTCTTGCACCTTTAAATGACTGTTTACATCCTGGATGTCTTGTTCTTACATAAGTCACCACATAGACGTGTGCGCGCGCGCGCAGCGGCATTTTTTGCCTGCTTTCCACGCAGGATTGGAGCTCGGTGTGGGCTGCCACATGCCTCAGAACCTGAGAATGATGGTCGCTACGGCGGGAGGGCGGCTCAGGCTTCTTTTTGTCTCAGTCGGGAGGAGGAGGTGGGGGGGGGGGGGGGGGGGTGTAAACCAGACTGGGCGGAGCAACGCATCGGGCCGGCCCCATCCACAGAGCGGACCGGAGCTCCACACTGTACTCAGAGTAGTGGTGGGGAGATCGATCCACGTATCGATACCAGCCTTGGTTTTGGAACAAAAACAAAGAAGAAATATTCTAAATCACTCATTCTCCACTTTAGTCTTTGCAGCATTTCATATGTTTTTTTTTTATTTTTTTATTTTTACAATGACCTTGTTTAAATCTAACTTGGGTTTTACATGCAATAAAATGGCTAATCAGCAAAAGCAGAAATCAATAATTTAAAAATGATTCCGATTTACCTACTGAAGGTAAAGCATGACACAGATCTTCCTGGTGAAACTCTGGCCTTCAGGTACAAATCAGTAAAGTCAGCGTCGAGCAAAAGTCCAGAAAATATAAAAAAAATATTTAAACGTTCTGCTGGTTTTCTTAACGCACCGTATATATTTTTTTTCCAGGCCCGTTCCTCTCTTCTCTCTGCAGAAAGAAACCAGACGAAGGAATTCCCGTAAATGCTAAAAACATTGCGCCACCTCCAGTGAATTACCGTCGGACATTAACGTGCACTAAACTAGACTTCGCGAGGAAGGAAGAAGCTGCTGCAGCGTCTCCAAAGGCCGCTCCATGCACACGTTTTGTAGTTCCTTACCCTTCATGAGAACAAACATCTGGTCATTTTTACTTGTTAATGAAGAGCTGTGTTCCTCTAACAAGTTCAGCTGAAATTAGTTCATTCATTCATATAAGAAAGTGGATGTGACACCATGATTGTGTGCGGAGGCTTAAAGAGCGCAGATGTCCAAAATACATCATGGCGGCGGCACCTGTAAAAACCTGTCCGCTTGTTTCAACTCCCAACAAAGTGAGATGATGGGCACTTAGTCTAGTCCATCCATCCATCCATCCATCCATCCATCCATCCATCCATCCATCCATCATCCATTTCTTCCTTTTCAGGTTGCAGGGGTCACTGATGCCCATCCAGTAGTCACTGTATGAGAGGTGTGGGACACCCTGGGCAGGTCTCCGGTCCATCACAGGGACACAAAGAGACAAACAAGACAACCACTCACTCGCCTAACATGCATGTTTTTGGTCTGTGGGAGGAAACTGGAGTACCTGGAGAAAAACCACGCATGCACAGAGAGAACATGCAAACTCCACCCAGAAAGGCCCCCGGCTGGGATTCAGTCCAGCGACCTTCGTGATGGGAGGCAACTGAGCCACTGTGCCACCCCACTTATAAGTCTAGTTTTATAGAAAAAGCCGTGCTAAAAAAAGCAAACTGTAAATAATCAATATCCTGATGCATGTTCAATAATCCAATTGTAAAAAAAACAAAACATCTTCAACCCATGTGTTCAGATAAGACTCCATTTGGGTCTGTGGTCCTTCATTTGGAGACCGCTACAGCTCGCCTTGTAGCAGACGGCCGCTCGTCCCGAGCCTGGTTCTGCTGAAGGTTTCTTCCTGTTAGGACGGAGTTTTTCCTTTCCACCGTTACCCCCCCGTGCTTGCTCAGGATGGGAGGCTGTGATGAATTCAGTTTATTTCTATAGCGCCAAGCCACAACAGAAGTCATGTCAGGACACTGAACAGAAACGATCATGTATAAAAATAAAAAGTTATTATTTATCCGAGGAGCAGAATCTGCTGGCTACATACATTAGATGTTACTAATTTAATTTTTATGTTTATGAATGTTTTTGCTCAGCGTCCTGAGATAACTCCTGTTGTGACTTGAGCCGAATAAATATAACGAGTTGAATAAGAGGATCGGATCGGATCGATCTCGGTGATCCTGTTCCCGTCTTTACTCGAGTATCGGATCGATACCTAATTTTGCTGTATCGCAGAGAGTGGGGGGAGCGGGGGGCGGTCTATGGGAGGGTCTAGCGCAGAGAGGGAGGAGGGGGTGAGGAGGCGGCTCTGGTGTTGGTTCTCCAGTCTCTTTCCCCCAGTCTTTGTCTCACACACTCTTTGTTAGCCATGCCTAGCCTGCTGGTTTTAGCAGGGATCATGGAGAAAAACGGGGGCTACGGCGGGGATCTGGCCGGCTCCGGCTTCGGCGGAGAGGGTCTCCTGGTGCCGCCCGACGAGGAGGAGGACGACTCCCGTGCCCTCAGGGTCGCGCTGGGCCAGCTGTCCCTGCTGGGGCTCGGGGAAGGCGAGGACGGCGGCGGAGCCCCGACGACGGGAGGAGGAGTGCAGGACCGGAGCAACAACAACAACAACAACCACCTCCACAACCACGCCAACAGCGTGGGGAGCGGCGGGGACGCGGCCGTCCTGCAGGGGAAGAGCAAGCTGTGCGCGCTGTACGAGAGCGAGACGAAGGGACGGGGCTGCAACATCACGGAGTGCGTCCCGGTGCCCAGCTCCGAGCATGTGGCCGAGATCGTGGGGAGACAAGGTAAAACCGTCTGCTTCCTGCCAAACTTCCTGCCCCCCTCCCCGAAACAGCTGCATGCTCCTCCGACGGTTACCTGGTGTTTGACAAAGAACAGGGAGTGGTGGGAGCTTTCACTCCATCCTCCCACTTTTTCCGCTACAAGTTCTCAGCGCCAACAGCGTGCACGCGGCGGCTCCTTTCTTCTTTTATTGTTGATTTCAGGGAGCAGGGGTGTGTGTGTGTGTGTGTGTGGGGGGGGGGTGTGTTTAGATTAAAGCCCCCCCATCTCAGCTCCTGGATGAATTCTTCTCCGTCCACGCCATGATGAGTGTGAGCGCGCAGACACGCGTGGAGCAGGGGGAGCGCGGCTTCCTTTGTCGTCTGAGACGCGCCAGACTGTTCAAAAAAAAAAAAAAAGAAGCAGGGCAGCTGCTCAGGAGAGGGTGGCTTTCACCCTGAACCACAAGCAGGGCTGAGGGTTCGAGGGCCGGATGTGCAGCTCTTTGTTTACCTCGCGCTGGCCCACTGACACAGATGGACAAAGAGTGGGGGGGTCACCTTGTTGGGCATCTCCTCCTCGGAGTTCACACGCACAACTGTTACATTTCATATCCTTAGAATGAACAAAGAGCTGAAGACTGACAGCAGCTGTCAAACACGAGCAGGGACGGATGTAGGGTTTTTATTGTTGGGGGGGGCGGGGGCAGAATTTATTGTTACAAGTAAAGTTTACTGTTACGCTGAATTTCAGGCATTCACATTGTTTGTTTGTGCACATAAAACAAGACTAAATGCAAAACAAAAACCTTGTTCGTCACCAGATTCAGTGGATGTTTTCAGTGACCGACGGTCCGACACGTTTTTAATCTCACGGACGATGGTTTCGTTTTGATCATAGTTTACAGCAGTAATAGTTTAACTTATAAAAGCGCATGCACACGTAAAGAAGAACAGTGTGGGCTGCAGATGTGTGGCTGTAGCAGCTGCTGCTGCTGCATCGAATGTGCAGGCCTCTCTGGTTGCTGGACTTTTTAAATTGCTCATAAATGTCCAAATTATTGCTCTTTGTCTAAATGAAATAAACAGCTCGTCTGCACCGACGCACACAAAACTAAATTTAATTTGTAACATCATCTTTTAAAGAATTGTCCTAAAAAGTGGTGCACAACGTGCGTTTAAGTGTTAAAATCGTCTTTACACGGGCCCAAAGGAAATAAAAATATTTTAATTGAGGGCAAACCTGTCAATATTTCTTTGAAAATATCGTTTAAACACTGGCACGTTTCAGATGATCTTTGTTCAGATTGGACAGTTCTGAGTTGTGGGCCTCCAGCGTTTGTTGACAATGGGTGAAATCACCCGGTCCAGTTGAAACCAGTCGATGTGTAACCTGCTCAGGATAGAGATGAATGTTTTGTGCAACCTACAAACAGAACAACTGGATATATCATGTTTACAGTGCCAGCTGCCCCCCTGTGCCCCCCTCTAGAGCCACCACTGGTTATGAGGGGAGGATGCTCTTAAAGGTGACTCAGCAAGAAGTTCCACCATCAGGGGTTTTGGCGGGAAGAACCCCTAAAATCTGAGTATTTGTTTCCAACAAGCTTTTGTTTGTTTGTTAGCTTCAAGCTAAGCTGACAGAAATGTTTATTGTTGTTTTGTTGTGTTTTAAAAGTATGACATCGGAGATGAATAAGATTATCCTGAACTGTATCAAACGGTGCGGTCTGAAGGAGTTTACTCCGGCAGTTATTAGATATGCATCACAACAATGTGGGTACGCACTGAATGTAAACACAGTGTCAGCCTGAGTCACATGACTGACCTACATCAGTCTGTAAACACCGTCAGACAGATGAACCCGTTTCCTGTCGTGTTGGCTTTCTGAAGGTAAAGCACGTGGGGGCTTGCATCCCGCCACAGATCTTTAATTTAAAGACACTTCGCTGAGTTAAAATAATAATAATAATTGTGCAAATTGAGCTTCTTATTTCACGACTTTATTTTGTCTGATCTTCATGACTTTGCATTGAGCACTTTTAATATTCAAGGGGGGGAACAGGGTAGTAGCATGTGAAAGCTGAAGGATGCAGTCACGCCTTGAGCACACTCTCAATGCCACATGGTTGTCTGTCATGATGGGCGGTGGGTGGGGGGGTGGGGGGGTTGGGAGACGGGAGGGGGTGGGTTCAGACTGAGGCACAAAGACTGCAGAGTGGGT
>NC_056502.1:5505789-5534430 GCF_014905685.2 Nematolebias whitei | reverse complement strand
GACCCATTTTTGTCCTGACTATAGAAGTGTGTGTGTGGGGGGGGGGGGCTTTGATGGGGCCCTTCGTTAGCTGGCTCTACCCCCCAGCATCAGCGCTGGTCTGGTGAAAACAGGAGCTTCCTGTCGTGAAGGAATGATTGTTTTCTCCCGTCCGTCAGAGCGCTCCTCTCGTACGGTTGTTGTGAATCACCTCGTTCAGTTCAGCAGCTCGGGAGCAGAACCGTCTCCCGTGGCCTTAAATCCTGCTTCTGATTAATTCATCTTTGTCTGTTGGAAATGATTTAATTAGGACGTTAACTTGTCAAATCCTAAAATGCAGTTTGTGAAAATAAATGAGCTTGTTGTTCCATAAACACTTGTGACACGAGCAGGTCCGTTAGCCGAGCGGTGGCCTTAGAGGGCATCTTCAGAATTGGGGCATGAGCGAATCTAACCCCTCTGAGTATCGCCATCCTTCCTTCTGTACGGCTGCTTCCTGGAAGTGAGCGTTCCTGAGAAAAGTGGGTCTGTGTGGGGCATTAGGGAAATATCCAGCTTCAGTCTGAAGTGCCGTTAGACGCCTTCATGCCTGCAGAGCGCTGAGGGTGGCTTCCTCGGTTTGTCCCGATGAGACGAGAAGCGTTCAGCTCACCAATAAACGTGGGAAGTCTTAATAAGGAAGCTGCCGGAACAAACGAACGAACGCTAACTCGTGCTGGTGCATCTTCTACGTGATACGTGTCTGATATAAACAGAATCGCTGTCATTTGGTGTTCTTGTTGACCTCAGACGGACCTGCCGGTCCTCTTTCCATAATAACTGAGACAATACGTATCCTGTCCTCACACAAGGTCAGATAAACTGTCATGAAATAACATTAACCTGCACTCTGTCATGGCAGAACATCTTAAAAGCACTTCACGGAGTCAACTTGTACAGGATAATCAGAAACAGACTGATTTAGGGCAAGAAACGGCAACAAAACTAACGTGGGCTGACCATGTTGTTTTTCAAGTTCAAGGAAAGGTCACACCAGCACCGTACACAAACCGCTATAGCTCCAAATACAGCCACATCCGTGCTGGACAACACCTCTGCACGTGCACGTTGCTAATTTGAGATTTGAAGCACATTAAACACACGCCAATGCAAAAGTGCTTGAAATCCTCCCAAGTGCTAAATTACCGTTTGCCTGTAAAACGTATGTTGAAGCAGAAACACCCAGATGAAGAGTCTTCCTGCCGGTGGAGGTGGATCTCACAGACCGACTAGTCTGGTAGAAAAAAAATATCTCTGAATTGTGAGACAATGCATGAATTTTCAGCTGCAGTCTCACTGAACCGAGTGTTGTCAGCAGCAAGCTGTGGCATCATTTTATGCAGCCAGTTTAGGAAAATCATACTGTTTTTGTGTGCACGGCTTGTAAATCTGTAGTTTTGGCCTTGCACATTATTTTGTTTGGGTTGTAGACCAGACAGGACCAGGACCTACCCTTATAAAAAGTGTTGGGACTGCAGTAAATCACAGACCGTTATATTTGAAGTACACCGCATTGTTCTGCTGCTAATAATATATTTGGTTGATCCTACGGACTCACTGGACTTGATGCCACTGAGTTTGGACAGAAGAGAATGTGGGTTTATCCAAACTGATGTCGGAACTAAACATCACACAGAAGAAGTTTTGCTGACAGGTTCGATGTGCGTTAACCACTCTGGGACTGATTCAAAAGACAGGACATGCTAAAACTTCGTGAACGTGTTCAAAATCCAAGCGACACGGCTGCATGCTTCTGCAACTCGTGCAAGAAAAATTACTGTATTTTCCGCCGAACACGTCACATCAGTCCAAATATGTCTGATAAATTGGAAAAATCCATAAATACGTCGCTTCGCCGTATAAGTCGCATCTGTTATGAGTTACCGCTGATAACCCGGAAACGTGGGCCGGTGTTGTGCCAAAAACCAACTGGCTGCCAAATGGCAGCTGCGGGAACGTACATGGGAGGACTTTAACAAGAATTTAACAAGATCAACACTTAAAAACAATGATTTGTTTGCTCGACGTTATAGTAAAGATGTGTCTCAGTTTAACTTTTACTTAATAAATGCACTTCAATGGTCAAATCAGCTTCATTTAGCCGTGGTGGTGCAGAGAAATGAAGCAGATCTGACGGTTGCTCCAAGCGAGCTGGACGAGTAACGTTTTTTCCTCCCATGTTTATAAACCAATTTTTGGCTGATATGACCGTTTTCATTCATTCTGACTGAAAATATTGAACACTACCATTTTCTACCACTATTATATGGCAAGCTGATTGTGTCATTAATAGCCACGTTTACCTATTACATGATACAACGGCATGCCATACAGCTCGAGTGCCATCTAGCAGCTGAAAATGGTAGTGTTCAATATTTTCAGTCAGAATGAATGAAAACGGTCATATCAGCCAAAAATTGGTTTATAAATATGGGGAGAAAAACAAAAACAAACGTTGCTTCAGCGTATAAGTCGCAGGGTATGCAATCATGCAAAAAACTGCGACTTATAGGGCGAAGAATACGGTAAGAACCTTGCGAAGACTAGTAAATAATTGCAAGACTAATATTCTGAGCCCTTTGAGACACCACCTCAACTCCCTGATTTGATGCTTGTGTCAGAAAACGTAGCCAGGATGTGTTTTTAAAAGTCTGACGTGTCCTTTCAGGTTGCAAGATTAAAGCCCTGCGAGCCAAAACCAACACCTACATCAAGACCCCCGTCCGAGGAGAGGAGCCCGTGTTCCTCATCACCGGTCGGAAGGAGGATGTTGCTCTGGCCCGTCGGGAGATCATCTCTGCTGCGGAGCACTTTTCAATGCTCCGGGCGTCTCGCAACAAGCTGGGCGTGTCCTTCAGCGGCTCCCCGCCCACACCACTACCGGGCCAGACCACCATTCAGGTGAGAGTGCCATACCGTGTTGTTGGGCTGGTGGTGGGGCCGAAAGGTTCCACCATAAAGCGCATCCAGCAGCAGACCTGCACGTACATCGTCACCCCCAGTCGAGACCGCGACCCCGTCTTCGAGATCACCGGGTCGCCGAGCAACGCCGAGCGGGCCCGAGAGGAGATCGAGGCGCACATCGCCTTTCGAACGGGAGGCCTGCATGACCACAACAACGAGAACGACTGTCTGGGGCCCAACGGCGGAAGCAGCCCAGTGGGCAGCACCGGTGGTCTGGAGAGCCGGCTACAGCAGGTGTGGGGGCTGCAGGGGGGACAGCGCAAGCCTCTCACCAGCAGCTACCGCCAGAACTTCTCAGACGCCATAGTTGGAGGAGGGAGTGGAGGAGGCGGTGGAGAGGGAGGGGGCATGTACAACAAGGGCAACTACTCCAGCTCCGGAGACAAACCTTGTTCCTATTTTGGATCGGAGGGTACCCAGGGCTGGGGCGACCCCGACTACCCCAAACAGGTGTCCTTTTACACCCAGCAACGCTCCAAAAGCTTCGGGGGCCTCCCACTGCCCCTGACCAGACTGTCCCCGGGCTTGGCCGAGCCCTGCGGCGGCACCGCCAACAACTCTTCAGTCACCAGCATCGTGTCGGGCTCACCTCACGCCCAGGCCCGCCGCGCTCACAGCGAGCCCACCTCAGCCGGCGAGGGCTTCCCGGGCCGCCTGCCAGTGCCGGACTCTCCGCCGGCCATCGTGCGGGACTGCATGACCTGCTTCGAGAGCAAAGTGACGGCCGCCTTGGTGCCCTGTGGCCATAACCTGTTCTGCATGGAGTGTGCCATCCGGATCTGTGAGCTGAACCACCCGGAGTGTCCGGTGTGCCACACCCAGGTCACACAGGCCATCCGGATATTCTCCTAAAGAACCACGTCAGTTTTTATCCTTAGTTCCCTCAGTGTTTCTTCAATAATTATTTACTGTTCTAATAATAATTCTTATTATTAATATTATTATATTATTATTATTGTTAGTATACACATTTTTGTTTTTCAGAAAATCTTAAAACAATCAAGCAGATATTTTAGAAGGCCCTGCTTGCTTTGCTAAAAAGTATAAGAAATATTTTTAAGTTTTTCCTTTTTATATATATGCATATATATTTTATAAAAGTTTTGTTTATAAGAGAAGTATAGTACTCTGCTTTTCAGTTGTTTTTTGACTGCTGCTGTTTTTCATTCATGAATCGCAGCGTAGGCAGTGAAGTCAATGTGAACATTTTATTATTCAAATTTTTTATTTTACCATGAAGTGGGTTTATAATGAAGGAAGAAGATGATTGTTAAGGACGCCAGTCTGCACTCGGCTGACCCAGGAAGTCAACGTTGTTAGGAGGAGGAAAATCTTTGCACCTTACAATCATCTTGCTCTAAAACAGGATTGCCAATTGTTTTGTTGAAATTTTCCGAAGCCGACGTGAAGGTAAATTCAACTTTTTCACATGCGCTGTGCTTTTACAGAAATCGGTTTGGTGACGTGAAAATGTGAATAGATCGAGTCCAACGAGAAGCAGATCTTTTGTTTCATCCAGAAAAAGGGACAGGATGTGAATTATTTACAGTAAATAGTTATTGTTGTTATTTACAGACGTGGAGGAAGGCTCGGCTTCGAACGGTAGCCAGTGGTGACACTTTGGTCACTGCAGTTTGTTGAAAACATTCAGTGATGGAAAAGCACAGATTTAATTTGTTTGGGGGGGGGGACTTGGAATTCATCCAGTTGGCCCGTTCTGGATATTCCCGATGGACGTGTCTTGAAGCCACCTTAACCTCGCTTTATTGTCTCGTGTGGTCGTTTGGCCGCAGCCGTTGAACAATACATGACGCCCCCCCCCCCCCCCCCCCCTCCGTCAACAAGCATTTGTGTGAGGCGTGTGCTGTAAACAAAGCTGGGTAAAAAGTGTAAAATGTTTCCTGAATCAGCAGCAGATTAGCGGAGTTGATACTGTAAAACACAGAAGTGTAATCCTTTCTCCTCGTCTGTTGCCGACAGCGTGACGTGGGCGCTGCGAGGGGGCCTGCCCCCCTCCCCCTGTAATTAGCAAAGCCGTACAGGAGCAGGTGTTTCATGGCAAACTGTGGCTTTGACCCTGGGTTTGGAGGTCTCCCCAAGCCTCCTTTCTTTTCTCTCTTTTCTTTGGGAGTGGCTTTTCATCCCCCCCCCCCCCCCCAGAGCTTACAGTTGGACCGTATTGTCTGGGCAGCAGAGGCAGCGTGGGCTGCACAGAGCTCGGACACGGCCTGGATTCACACATTCACAATTAGGCAAATGGGTCGACCCAGGTGCGGACCGTGTGGGGACTCTGGACCTGGGTGGATGCAGCTGGGCCCCCCGCTTTTTAACCCAACTGGGGACAGTGGGAGGGGACCCCTCCTTTGTCCCAAATCACACACAAGCTTAGAAAGACACTAGCTAAACTTGGCAGCTGTGAACAAATCGGGGGCTTTAGGGGAGAAAGACACGATCCGGTTACCTGGAATCAGTCTGCGTGAACATTTCACAGCCCCCCCCCCCCGTACAGAACGGGGTGCTATTTGAAAGATCAGAATTTCCACAAACGTCCAGCCTCGCTGCTTTGAAGCACGTCCTGCAGACTGCCCCCTCGCTGCGAACGCCTCGGCCGGCGGCGGCCCCCTCGCCTCACTTTCAGAACAAAATCAGACTATTGTAATTGACAGGAAGGCCGAGGAAACGCCCCATTTAACCAGCACTCATGCTGAATCAAATTACACACCCTCTGCGTCTGCCTTAGCCCCAGCCTGGGGATTTCAGAGGGCAACAGGAACGAATGAGGAGGGGGGAAGGTAGGGATTAAAACTGTTGGCGAGAAAGAGCAGCATGCTCCAAGACAAAAAGCATAAAAAGCAGTTGTGCTGCTCCTCGGCGTGTTGAGTTTGGAGCTGCTGTCACGTGCGCGTGTGTCGTGGCGACACCAGCAGGCCTCTGCGTGTCCGCGAAGAATTCGGCTTCCGTCTCTTTTTACCGATACAAGTCTTCAGGGCAGACAAAGGCCCCTCCTTTAAAAAATAAAATCACACACACAGAAAGCAGAGCGCCCACGTGATGCCGTGCTTACAAGAAGTACCTTGAAATCTATGAAAAGTAGGAATAGTTAGTTTTTTTATGGCTGGAGAACTTGCACAGCGTTTTTGGCCTAAGCTTTCAGCGTCACGCTCGAAAAGTCTGACACTGCTCCTTGAACTTCGTGTTTGGTTCTTTTTTCTTTCTGTTCTGCCTTAATATTTTTATGGAATATTGCCATGGCTTTGGCTTACAAGGTAGCAACGTTGGCCTTTGATAGCACCACTCCCCCAAAAGCAACTTTTTACAGAACTTATTTTTGGAAAAAAAGAAGAATGTGAATCAAACCGCTCGGGTGGAGGGGGATTAGAGAAATTCTGGACATTAGGCTCTTTAAAACCCACAAAATACAGAATAAAGCACCTTATTACAAAAACATTTGATTAATACCAAACCGACCACTGATGGTGAAATCTCACAGAATCTGTAGGACATGCACATAAGGATTCCCTATCATTTATTTTGTGTGTTTCTGGTGGTTCTTGTTATTAATAGAGGCAGTTCGGGAGAACTCTCATCCGTTTAATCAATGCCGTTTTAATAGTTTTTTTCAGTTTTGCACTGTTTTATTAAAGAGACGTCTTATTAGAGATTCTCCCGCTTTAGACGCTGTAAGTTCACGACCTTCACGGGAAGGCACTCCTCTGTAAATATCGTGTACGTGCACCAGGAAGGAAGGAGTTTCTGCTTATTTTTACAGTCTCAAAGTGTCGTTTGTCAACGTTTTAGCGAAACGAACTCAAAAGTGTTTTGAGTTGAGGAAGAGCTAATCTTTCATATACGCGCCCCGTCACCTGTTTGACATCTATAGTATATTAGATAGATCCATACGTGTAAGAAATATTATTTAAACTTAGTATTTCATTCAAATATAGAGACATTATTATAAACTGTAAGTATGAATTTTATGAATCCACCGATGTATTCAATCTCAAATAAAAACTCAAATATTTAAAGAACTTTTTTCCCCCAAGTAAAAAGCAAAAAAACAAAAAAAAAAAGCTTATTTATCAGGATGCAAAGCAATAAAAAGGACAATAAACAGTTAATTCTTTAAATATCTTAATTATTTGGATGAGAATGCTGCGTTTCTGTCTTACAGAACCAGCGTGGATTAAAAAAAACCCAACAGATTCCTAAAAGCTTCAGGGTTTCACTTATTTGCTTCGTGCGTATGAGTTTCCGTCACGTCCAGAACTTTACGGACGACTCCTCGTTGTTTATGAGGAGCCTGAAAAAATCAAAGTGTGAATCTGAAGACAGTCGTCGTGCTCCGAGCTGAAGTTCTGGCTCGTTGTTGAGAAGTCGGAGCTGCCGTCTCTGCAGCTTTTGTGAAGGAAAATTAAACGAAAAAGGCGTCAGCGGGAAGCAGAAGGTGGGACTACATGGGATAATGGGCCGTCGGCACCGTCCACACGCTTCCATGCTTTACGTCCATTATCCCCTCGGAGGCTCCACTGGAGAGCACACGTGCCAGATCAGACTTTACGACGACTTCGTCGATGTTTATTTTTTGCGCTGCTTCGTTTTCGTTCGTCTCCTTTGAAAGAGAAAAGGTCCGACGTTGCCAAAGAGAAGAACACGAGCTAACTTATCTTCATATTTACTTCTTTTAGCGTCCAAACGTTTTAGAGTCAACTGAAGCAAAAACATCAATCTGATATGTTGGAATTAATCCCACAACTCTGAATAATCAGTTTAAAATGAAGGCGTGTCACGTTTCTTACAAACGGACTCATTTCTCCCCAAAGAGGTCAGATCAGAGTCCACCGTGACGAATCATTTTCTCTAAAAGAAATCAACCAATCGGAGGAAGTTAGGGTTTAAAAATGACATTTATGTAGAGAGGCACAAACTGCATCCTTACTTTTAACTGCATGTTAGTGGAATATAGTACGAGGGTAAGATTTATCAAAAAGAAGCATAAAAAGATTAATTAGCCTGATATCTAAAGTGTATAAAAGCTTTAAGAGCTTAAATTTAAAAGCTTATATTTACTGTGTAGTTGAATTGATGCATAGTTTAATTATTGATTCCTAAAATGATGCTAAGTTTCATTTGTCCGGCTCCCCTGAACGCATCGTTTGTGGAACAGCACAGGGCGGGACGACGTAGTGATTCATTCTGTTGGTGGTAGTATTATTTACTATGCTGTATTATGGCTACGATTATAGTACAAATACACGTTTTTCTTCTTCTTTATGCATTTATGTAGAATCCCTTTCAAGGAGTGATAGGAAATCCTTATTTCTAATGGATGCACTTAAAGCAATTCTACCAACCTGTCAGCCACACATTGAGCAATGCATTTGAATGTAAACAAAAAATAAAAACAATAAAAAAAAAATTTATGCAACCGTATTGTTTTGTCGATTTAAAAAGTGAGCTTTAAGTTAGTTTTTTGTTTTTTTCTTTTTAAAGAATTTGCAACAGGTTTTCAATGTAGTCTATATTTGAGTTCTTCCACATGCATTTATAGAAAGTTACTTAAAAACGAATAAAAAAAAAACATATTACTGTTTTTCAAATCTATTTTGCTAACATGGGTTATTATTTCATAGAAAGCAGAGGGGAGAAAAGAAAAGTCAGTATCTGGATGTTATTTATGACAAGAAAAAAACAGCATATTTATGAGTAACCTCAAGACGTTTTGTTTTTTTTTAATTAAAATTACAAGAAGTTAATATATTTCTAAACACAGGGAGGTCAGTTTCTACTAATGAGTAAAAAAAATAAGAAGTATTATTTATGAAAGTTATGGATACTTTTCTCACGAGTGTGGAAAAAGTGTCCCATAACTGAAATTTTAACTTCACACATGCACTACTTCAACACCAGTGCACTAACAATGAAATAATTACAGAAAAATATAATATTTTTAGAATTTGGAGATATTTTAGTCACAGAGCATCATTTTTGTGCCTCGATCATATCTATTTTTCCTGCATCAGCATCTCTTTGTGCAGTGCTGCTTGCTGTAACCCCTTCCCGCCCTTTTTCAACTAACCCCACGTTACTGACTGACGCCGTTACTCGTTTCCTCTGTAATCTAAACTTGCTTTTTTCTTATCAAAATGTAAAAATAAAAAAAACTGCAACGCTTGGAATGAATGAGGCAGCCTCGCGCCCAGCAGGGCCACACACACACACACGACTTGTAAACACGATCATTCACACGTTTCTTTCGTCTGCTGCTCGGCCTGATCGATTCGCTGGCGGCGGAACGTAACCGGCTTTAAAAAAAAAAAAAACGCCTTTACGATCGACTTTCCTGATGCGTTAATTAGGCGAAGTGCAAGTGGAGGCATCAGACGACAGCGCGCTGCGTAGATCTATATGTAACTAGATGAACACACACACACAGAGCAGATTCATTGCCGTACTAGTTTGCATGTATATTGTATGGTCACTTAGACAGGAGGAGCGGGGCGGGGCGCTCCGGCGCCCAGACCGTTCCTCTGCTGTAGATGTTCATAGTTGGGTCCTCTTTAGAAAGTGGAAGGCTGTTGTTGAGTTCGGAGCCAGACGGCGACCGTTTCAGACCCCGCCACGACTTCTCGTTACCCGTTTGTGGACGAGCGTTTGTTTCCACTGAAAATTTACCTTCCATTTGTTTTAAGAGCCGACACGGTTTCAAAAGACACGCAAGAAACGGCGCGTTGTTGAAGAAGTTGGGGACGGACGCGGCGCTCGCTGGCAGGACTCGAGCCCTTTCCAAAGAGGCCGATGCAGTCTGACGGTTTGTCTTTGGTAGCGTTTCCAATTTTTCCAGCACAGTAGAGGTGTTTCATACCGGTCTAATAGTGGTTGTAGTGCATTAGTTTTTGGGCCGGCACCAGCTGGCGTTAGTTTCTGGTTTCTCTGTGAACGGTGAGGGAGCGTCGCCGCTGTGGCCCTCAGAGGCGCAGCGTCGACTTCAACGGACGAGAAAGAAAAGATAAAAACAAACAAAAAAAAATATAATAAAAAGTTTTTTGAACTCTGTTCAGTGTGCCGTGCCCCGACGAGGCATGTGATATTGCAGGTTTATTTCTTATAGCACATGTTTTTTTGTGAATTACATTTTTTGAAGACATTTTTATTATAATAATAATTATTATTATTGTATCTGCGCCATGTTAGTTCTGGTTATTTGTTATTTTTTCAAGATTCAAAATGTATTGTAAATGTTTCTAATAAAACAAAAATGAAATTAACTAAAGGAGAATGTGTGTTTTTCTTGGAGACAAGAGTCCTGATGGTTAAATTGATCCTTTGATAAGGACCATTAATATTTAATATCAGTAATCAGAGGAACAACATGGTTCGACAGCACTTTGCAAACATCTTAAATTACACTGGACACCAGAGGTTATATCAAAGCTGGGTGATGAACAGTAACAGTGCCCAGCTGCTCGTTTCAAACTGAAGACACGTAAGAGATGAGCTATAACAAACAGAATTTATTTATACATGTGCAGTCCAAATATACATATATTCAAATAAAGTTTTAAAAAGTTCTAACCTACACCACCCAGCTGAAGTCTTGTGAAGTGAACAGAAGTCTGTGCTGATCTGGAAACACCACCAGTGTCCATAACCTTTGGGTTTAACCGAGCCCCTCTCAACGCTACAACCCGTTCTCCCTTTCCTCATCTGCTAAACTGTGAAGATGCTAACAAACCCAGTCCTGGCTCTGAACACGTCCCCCACCCCTCGGACAGGAAATAAAGACGAGTGAAAGCGAGGGCAGACCTCGGGGAGATCCCAGAAGACGAGAGTCCTGATTCAGAGACAGAGGAGGAGGTGAGCAGGCAGCGGAGGATTTCATTTACAGTAAAACAACCCATCTCGGGTACATCAGAGACCACAGGGCAGGGCTGAGTGCCCTCGCTATCCCTGAAACATTATCCTCACACATCCATCCTAGCAGGCAGCAGTGTGGGGTTGTCCATGCATTTAAATCTATTCTCAAATATTTCCCAGGACGAGGGGGGGAAAAGGGTGAAACGGTCATGAGCCGAGCGGACGCAGTTAACCCATCCACCAGCTAGAACATCCCATTTAGAGCCGACGCTGTGCAGAGCTTGCAGGAGCATGACTCATCTGTGGCGTACGGAGGGTGTGAAGAGAAGGAGAGGCTTCCAAACGGATCAAAAGACATCAGAAATCACTTGTCACTCTTAGGGAGGGCTGTTATTGCTCCGTGAGGACTGCTGGAGCAAAACTGACCGAATTCCATCACGTGCATTTTAAAAAATATGACTAGATAGGCAAAAGTATGAACAGGAAAACAATTATTTCTTTACAGTTAAAGAGTGGAAAAATCAAGCAAACCCTTCAGCCAAACAAGATAATTTAGTGTTCAATAAATACCGTGAAAAGGCACCGTTTTCTGATCATTTTAGTTTGGGGTGAAATGAGGACAGCGGTGACAGAAGGGCGTGATTCAGTCTTTACAAAGTGGAGTTTTACAGTCCGATAACCCAGAAACAGAAAGGAAGCGTTCACCTTTTTGTAAATCGTGACGATCTGAGGAAGCTTTAATGAGATTAAGAGAGTGTGTCCAATTCATAACTGTGAATCAATTCTGATGATAAAGCTCGTTTAGAAAGCGCATCACCTGTTTTATTTCTACCGATACTAATCCTCCCTCACCACACATCCTGTCTATTCTTCTAATTTTATTTACTGTCCCTCATTATTAACACCCCCCCACCCTCCACATCCCACCCAGATAACAGACAAACACCCAGTTAGAGCATCCTTGTGTACATCTACCTGTCTCTCCATTTCCCCTGCCCGTCTGCCTGCCTGTCTGTCTATCTGGCTGTTTCTCCGTTGAGGTGAAGGAGGAGGTCAGTGGTGCCGGCTCAGTTGTTCTGGCAGCAGGAACCCTTACTGGATGAGCTCTGGGTGGGCTCAACTGTGATGGGTACGACGTTGGACGCAGGCGAGAAGTCGGAGTTGCTCTGCCCTGACATCTGCCTCTGCGACACGATGTTGTAGATGGCTGCAACAGAGCGAGGAGACGCCGATCAATCCGAGGAACACTGGGACATATTGTGATAAAGACAAACAGCATGGCAAAAACTGAACAACAACTGTTGTATCCAGACTCCTGGCAGCCCCGGAGGATTCTTTCCACCCTAAACTGGCAACGTTAGATCATGTGGAAGAATCGTGCCTGCAGTTTGGCATTTCATGCAGCTACAGCTAAAACAGAAACAAAATGAAGCGTCGGGTCATCTGCACGCTGAGGAAACAGTCAAGTTTTAGTTTTTATACACTCAAATCAAAGCGCACGCCTTTTTTTCAGGTTTATTTCTCCTTCAGGACATTTCTACGTGTCGTTTTGTTAAGCCGTGCCTCGGAGGTCCTCTGTGGCGGTCAGCCGATCCATTTCAGGGGAATTTGACTGGTGGAAACATTACTGAATAACTGCTGCAACTTCCCTTTAAACCACATCTCAAATAAAAAAAAAACATTTTCCTGAAACCAAAGGAAGAACCGTGCAGCAAGAACATTTAGAGCAAATCAAGACTCATGACTGTCAGGTGGCAAAATTATGACTAAAACCAACGTAAAGACAAAAAGCCACCAGGATGACCCTCTGGTCTGCGCTGTGTCTTCTGCTATGTGAGCGACGCTCCCTCTGCTCCACTGGGTCTAAAGTTCAGCTCTTACTGGTCTGCTAATGCACAGCTTTCCCCGCCTTAACGAGCTAATTAGCAGCATTAACTCAATAGTGCTTGTTGGCTTGTTTTTCTTATGAATTAAAAAGCAGATAAAGCTGGGGAGTGGAGGGAACGGTTGAAATGAGATGGTTCAGTGATTTAAACGTGGAGCAAGAACTCAAGCAAACAGCAAGTGGCTCATGAAGGGCAACTTAAGTGGAAGCTCCCCTAACTGTTGGGTTGTCCCTTCAGGGGTTGCCTTGCCTGAGCCTTTTCAGTATTTTCACCCCATGTAATAAAATATCAAATACATTTAAACCTCCGTTTGTCAGAGTGGATAAGAAGCTCCTGGGGAGAGTGTGTGTGAGAAAACGTGAGAGAAAGTGGATTTATGGAACAGAACAAAGTGAATCTGTGACCTCAGAGTCCAGCAGTTACTGGTCTTCTTCAGGATCAAGTCACATTTCTAACCCAGGAGGGAGTAACCTGTGTAAATAAAGGTTGAATGAATGAATATTCAGGCAGTGCTCCACACCAGGAAACACGTCAGAGGTGGATGCAGAGAGCTGATCAGGTGGAATTTGCTGCCATCTAGTGGCACATGTCAAATGTATTATGACCAAAATGTGAATGGAAAGAAAACAACAAAAAAAACTAGAAAACCAAGCTTTTAAATTGCTTACGTAGCTTTTGACTGCTGAACTCACAGACAAATCTCTCTCCCTCCCCTCCCCCCTGAGGGTCGTTAGGATCTTGGACAGTAATGGTCTCTGATCGACTGTTGGACGCAGTGAGAAAACGTGGAAGTGAAGTTTTCCATCGCAGCTTCCTCTGAGTGTCAGCGACCAGCAGCCGTGTGTTTTAAAACCACAGCCTATGGTCGTGATTGTTGGGGTCATTTTACACCCACCTTGGCACGTTTGATTTAACCTGCAGCAGCTGGCTCTGGTGGACCACGTGCACCACTTTACAGTTTGGGTGTTTTGCTCTAAGGGGAAACCAGATTCTGCCTGCGGGTCCCGTTTGGTGTTAAATGCACAGGGTAACTTTATTTGTGCACCTGTTCTTTTTCCTCTTTGTTCAGCTCACGGGGTAAAAAAAAAAAAAACCTTAACGACCCTCAAAAGGAGGGGAAGGGGAACGATGTGCATGCGAGTTCAACTTGAATTAACTGAGCAGTTCACTGCCGTTTAAAAGCAGCAGCTCAGAGTTTACACGTGTGTGTGTGTTGTAGTGTAAAAAGCGCTCCGAGTGGTCAGTGAGAGCAGCAAAGTGCTGCATAAACGCTTGCAGTCCATTTACAGTGAAAAGGCTCAGAACTTCACGTTTTTCAGTTTGAACTGGAAAACTACACAGAAGAGCAAAGTCTTCAAAAAAAAACACGAAAAGGTCCAGTCGCCTTAAAAAGAAACACCCTTTCAGAATCACACGGTCCAGAATTAAAGACCCCACCAACCAAACGGTAATTAGTTTCAGATGTCGACCTCGGAGAACACACGGTGCTTTTTTAATCTTAGACTCCGATAAGGCCAAACTTTCATCCAGGATTTAACAAAACACACAATTTGATGATTCTAGGGAAAGAAGTGAGGTTCACCTGTGAGGATGGTCTGAAAAGCCAGTTCCACGTTGGACGAGTCCAACGCCGACGTCTCCAGGAAAGACAGCTCGTGCTTCTCTGGAGGACACAAACCCAGAGGAGCACGTTAAAACCTGCGGGTCCTCACGCAGAACCGCACGGACACAAGCTGCATTTAAACTGCGTGGATTTAAAAATAATCTCTCTGAAAACAGTTTTCTGTTCCGTTGCTCCGATTGGGACACTTATTGTACAACATTTCTCGATACACACAAACATAAATGATCCCACACAGAAAATACTTCTAATAAACCACTGACAGAGTGATGCTCGCAAACATGCACAACACCACATCAACATCATCATTAATCTATTTTAAAGTGTACGTGATCATTTAAAGGAAAACAGACCCATAAAACAACAGCAGGTGTTGGAAGTTAGAAACATTAATTATTGACTAATTACTCAGCTGACTGATGCATTTGTAATCAACAATAATAAAGTAAATCAATGCAAATGTGATAAAATTGGAACAAAAGTGCTAAAATATTTTAAGTCGGAAACAAAAAATAGCAGTAAAATGTAACTTTTTGCTGATGTTATTTAGACAGAAATAAACCTTATATAATAATGTAATAATATTATTAAAATATATAATAATAGGCACTGTCCAAACACAGTGTATCCAGGTCAGGTCTACAGACTGAAGCAGAGGTTTGTTCAGACAAAAAGCCTCTTTCGTCTGTCAATTTTTAAATAAGAGGCGACAGAATCAATCTTTCAGCAGCAGAAAAGCTAAATTAGATCAAACGAAGACGCTTCTTGTTGACGTTCAGCTGATGATGTGCAGCTGCTGCTTACTGCTGTGGTGAAATATGAGAAATCACTCGGAGGAAACTACAACACAGAGTTTTAAAACACGTTTATGTCGTGTTTGAAATGAAAATGGAAACTAAGGATAAAAGCGTCAACTCGAACTGGAGTGTTAGTGTAGATACTGTGACCTGATCACACAATCCGTCATCCTCGTGTTAATTAATCACTTCTTTTAACGTTATTTAGAACGATCGTCTTAGTTTGGACATTTCAGACATAAGGAACAGCTGAAATGAGCAGGAAAATCAAAGTAAAACACCTCGATGCTCTGATGTTTTCCAGCCTCAGAACCTGCAGCATTGCTTTGCATGAACACGTCCACAGCGAGGTCTTTATGTAAACGACGAACCAGAAGTTGGGTCAGTGAGATAAAAACAAACGAGCACATCCAGCACTGACGAGAGGGAAGGTCGCCTTTATCCAGAAAAATGTGTTTTTCTGATGCAAATCAAGAAGAGATGAGCTACATTATATTTTATTATTAATACTTTATTTATTTTATTTTAAAATTAATAATATAATTAATTTAATATAATTTAATGATTTAATTAATAATAATAATAATAATACAATTTAAAATGAATAATACAATACAATTTACTTTTTCCCCCTCCTAATTTATTAATTTTATTTTTTATCAGTACTTTTTTTAATCATTGATCATCAAAAGTGCAACACTAAGTTGAGAAAAACTTGGCCAAACACTTGAAAACTATATTAAATTTATTATTTTATTATGAATACATTAATTTTATTTTTAATTAATAATATAATTTTATATAATTTTATGATTTAATTAATTATTTTTATTATTATTTCGGCTGCTCTCTTCTTCAGGAATCACCACAAAGAACTGAGTCACACGAAGTCTTGGCGATGTTCTTCCTGATGCAAACACAGATCACGGAGCTACCACATCCGTCTGTGTGGAGCAGAGAGCTGCCGTCTAGGACACCCGGGGGAGTAGATGGTGGGGGTTAAGGGCCTTGCTCAAGGGCCCAGAGTGGGACGAATGAGGGTGAGGGCGCTTCACCTACCCCACCCACATTTTTGATGTTGTCGGTACCGGGGCTTGAACCGACGATCTTCCGATCACAGGCCCACCTTCTCTAACCTCTGCGCCACCACTCCCCAATTAATAATAAATAATAATACAATTAAAAATGAATAATACAATACAAAAATACATTTCATTTTATTATTATTTTTTTTAAATCAGTCCTTTCTTAATTATCTATCATAAAAAGTGCAACACTAAGTTGTGAAAAACTTCCACATTGACCAAACTCTTGAAAACTCTTAAAATTTGAGGAAAAAAAATACTTTAAATTTAACAAAGCCTAGACAATAACAAAATACACATTTTGAAAACGTAATCAAGTCTCTATTTTTATCTGCACTTGAGCACATTTAAGCGGAGGACGGTTGTTGTGCTTGTGAACACGTTTGAAGACGCCTCAGCTTCTCTGCACAAAGAGGAGAAATATGGTGGAACCCAGAGGGAACGTGTTTAAAAACGGTGTAAATAAAACTTCTTATTCCTGATTCCTCAGGTTCTCGTTACAATCATTTAATAAAATGGAGCTTAAACTCGACCTTACCTGCGAAGCTCTTGGCCTCGTCTGTGGGCACGGCTCTTAGGTGGCGTAGATCGCTTTTGTTGCCCACGAGCATGATGACGATGTTGCTGTCTGCGTGGTCCTGCAGCTCCTTCAGCCAGCGCTCGGCGTTTTCATACGTCAGGTGCTTGGCGATGTCGTAGACCAGGAGGGCTCCCACCGCTCCACGGTAGTAGCTGTGAGGGGAGATGGGAGCAACGAAGCGTCAGCACAGTTCTACTTCCTGTTACAGCCCGGTGACCGCTCCGTGGGCGCGTCACGCCGCCTCAGACTCGTCCGAGGACAGAAGCCGAAGTTTAAGAGAACACCGACCTCTCCGCACAAATAACCGGTGGCTAACACGCAGAGTTTAATCTCTTCTGATAACATTTCTCTGGTTTAAAGCAATAGTTAACTCCAGTAGTTTTACAGATGTAACTAGTACAGTGCGGGTCCACACTCGATGTAAACAAAGCCTCGTCTGAGTCCACCCAAACCCACGTGGGAGCTTGTGATTGGCCAACGTCAGGCCGCGCAGGAAAACGGATATGGTGGAAGCAGACAAGCATTCTCAGAGTTTAGGTGGATCTGCTGCTAAACGCTAAACAAGAAGAAGAACAAGTAAAACAACCGTCTGGAATAAATATCAAGGATCAGCGTTCAAACACAAAACTTCTACTAAACTTCTTCCAGACCCCTGAGTTTATCGTTTCAACGTTTTTTTAAACTTTAGTGCAACTTATTTTACTCAACAGATCTGTGTGTAAATATGGACCGATGCAGTCCCTTAAAATGAAAACGTCTGTAAACGGCCGCAGTTGTTTGCAGCTGCTCGCAGATTTTACTTTGATTTTGTTTCTTACTTGATAAATTTAAATATACATTTTCAATATGAAGTTTTTAATGGTCTTCATGACTTGAGTGCAATTAAAGAGGCAGTTCAGGCGTTTAAAAGTTGGGTTCTGTGAAAAAAAGATCTATTGAAGTCTTACCCTTAAAGACAGAAACTAGCTTCGGCTCGGTTTTGCATACTTACATATATTTGTTTATTAAGACTCTCTCTTTTATAAATAAATAAATGAAGTCTGACAGGACTGATGTGTCTGAACGGAGCTGGAACCCAATTGACTGCTGTCGTTTTAAAACATCTCCAAACCTCAAAGTTTAAAACTGCGAACGCCACTTTTTAAACAGTTTCACATCAAAAGGCTTTCCCAGCAGAGAAATTGTAAAATGACTGCCTGAAGTGGCCCCAGAGGTGCTACAGCTAGCTGCTGCTGCTGCTTGCACTCGCAGCAAACAACACAACTCTTTGTTAATAACTATGTAATGCACCATTTCTGAAAACGGAGGGATATTAAGAAAGTTTCTAGCTTCTCCACAAACCTCACTTAAAAATGGCAGAACTATCCCTTTGAACCCAGCGTTGAGCCTGAAATAAATAATCTGTGTTTGAATATTTCCAGAGTGCAGCAGTTTCTCAAACCACCGACGAGACTTCAAGTGTAAAAGAAGCTCGTCTCTGTCAGGACTTTAATAAACGTCGAGTTTCAGAGCCTCTGCAGGGTTTCATTTCCTTTTATTAATTTAAAACCTTTCATTTGTTTTGTTCTCAAAACCTTCAGTTCTGTGAGAAGGGCCGTTTTAATTTAACTAAATTCAGACTAAAACCCAGAGTGGGGTCTCATTTTGTTCTTTTGGACCACCTCGCTGGAAGAAGGAAAGCAGAGACGATTCGGTGGTTTGATTTTTTTTAACCTGAACCTTATTTTATTTTACTAGATGAATTTTAATTTTGTTACTTAGTATATTTTTACTCCAACTCTTATATATAAACATACATTTTACTGTTATTTTTTTTATGAGTATAATGTGATTTTTTTTTTTTTTTTACATTTTCTTCTGTATAAATGTCTAATCAGTTTTCATCATCCCACCTTTATTTATACAGGTTAATCCCATTGAGCCTCGGGGACTCATTTAAAAAGAGCTGATTTTAACAAAGACACGGTGGACAACAAAAGTTCAGTCTCTTGTATTTACGTAATTATTTAAGTGAAGAACACAGTTATATCTAAGAGGGACTGTGTATATTTTTATTGTCGACTCAAATCTTCTGTTCTACGTTACATTTTTCAGGAAAATGCATAAAGTCTGACACCTACACGTGTGTGTGTGTGTGTGTGTGTGCACTCTCGGAGTGCCTCTGTAGGAAACTTGGCTCAGAGCATGGGAGCTCCTAAAACTCACGCCGAGGTGATGGCCCGGTACCGCTCCTGTCCAGCCGTGTCCCAGATCTGAGCCTTGATGGTCTTGCCGTCCACCTGGATGCTGCGCGTGGCGAACTCCACTCCGATGGTGCTCTTGCTCTCCAAGTTGAACTCGTTGCGGGTGAAGCGAGACAGCAGGTTACTCTTCCCCACGCCGGAGTCTCCGATCAACACCACTGCAGAGACAGAGCAACGGTCAGCCCAACCAAGAGCTTGTGCGGGCTTCAGAGCACACGGCTGCAGAACGGGACGTTTGGTGGGTGTGCTGCGGTGGGGTTTCATCTTTGAGCCCAACCAACACTGAAGGTGATCAGCGGCCTGATTAATGTACAGTAACAACCATCAGTGATCCGTTTATTCGGTTTAAAATGACCAGAAAATCAAAGACCACCACGTTGGAAGGACATAAATGTGTAAATTCATTGAAGCACCAAGTTTTAAGCACAATATCTTTAAAGCTGACTCGTTTCGAGCCATTCTTGTGCTCGTTAAGTCAGTTGGCTGTGGAAGCCATCTTGAATTGGGTTAGCTCCATTTGTGTTTTGGAGGTAGATGTGGAGCTGGTGATTGCTTTCAGTAAGTTTGATTAAAATCCATCCAGTGTTTGAGATATTTTGCTAACAGATGCATCAAAACCGAAAGGCAGGCCCAAATATAACCGTTCACCTTCGCCTTTCAGCGGCAAGTGATAACTATAGTTAAGATTTTATAGATAATTTTAGATAATGCTCAATAAGAGCCGTTTGGTGTTTTCTCAGTTTGCACCAACAACAATTAGTCCCGACTGTGGAGAGTTTAATTATAAAATACAGAACAGACGGCATGTGGTTACCATAGAAACAACAAGTTAGTTAAATCCTGACGTGAACTTTAAAACCACTATAACAAATAAATTAAAAGTTAAAAGGTGACATGATGGGCTGCTCTTTTCTCTCTCACATCCACTGCTTATCACGCTAAAAGCTACAAAACAATCTCAGCTGTTCACCTGAACATCCTAAACGTACTCTTTTTATTCTCTGGCATTTAAACCGCTGAGTCATCATATACTTATACGCGCTTTTAATTTTTGTAAAGCTGGATTTATTGTTATTTTGTTTATTTGTATAGTTTACATCCGTTCATAAACATTACTTTGATCAACACTTAGATTTAATTGTGGTCCATTATACTTTTTTTTTTTTTACTAAATCCGTCACATTTGCTGCAACTGAATCGAAGTGATGAAAACATGACGTTTCTTGTTATTAGAGTTTTTCTCATACAAGAACATACAGATGATTATGACGATGTGATCAGAATATTCTAAATTAATTGCATTCACACGTTTTACCCAACAGGCCTGGCGTTTTAAAATATGGAAAATAAATGATTTATAATCAGACCTCAACAATACTAATAATAAAACTTCTTCTGGTCTCTTCAGAGATCTGAAAAAAAATCTATATTAGATCATTCATCTTACAAATATTTATGATTAACAATTTAACTAGATTTTATGGCACCGTTCAAAATGTTTTAGTGTATTACCACATTTATGTCTAAGAGTAAGGTTGAACTATTAATATTGTTTCCTCTCATTAAACCAAAAAATGTCCAAATGAACAGCGAGGCTTGTGGCTTCACAGCTAATCCATGACTTGACGCTCAAAAACCATATTTGTCACCAGATATTTTGCTAACAGACAGGGTCGACTAACAGTTGATGCCAACGATCTTGTGTGATTCGTTAGCGCTAACGGTACGTGTTGGGGACGACTCTCTGCTACTACCAGTTCAACTTTGAACTCAACATCTGTAAAAGTTTTAGCCATCTTTGCTTGCTAAGGTGCACAGTGTTAACAGGCGTTAGGTCGAGTCATGAGATATTTTGCTAACAGACAAACACAGTGAAACTCCATTGATTAAACAAATCACACACCTTTCACGGTGGAAGTCCTAGACTGTAAATTTGTTCGTGGAATATGAAAAAGCATTAGTTCCACCCAGGTATGCACATGCACATGAATGGAGGTGTTGAATAACGACGCTGACGGCGTCGTGCGGTGATTATGATGAGCGGTCGGACGGCCTCGCCCCGAGTCTCCTTTCAGCGCCGCTCCTTTAACGATTAACGACGAATCACCGCGACAGACATCAGAGCAGCTTCTCCCACAGAGGTGTCTGTCAGAAAAGGACTTGGACAGTTGTCAGGTGAGTCAGCCCGCCGAAGGGAACCTGCCTCACCGACTCACCACCCTGCTGTTGGGAAACAGGAACTCGTTTCTGGAATGTTGAAACTGCTTTAACCAACCAACCGCCGCGTTTGCACCAACAGCCCTGCTAATTCAAGTTAAACGCCCGGAAATTTACACAAAACTTTCTTAAAAACTCGTGCTGAGGCTGGGGGAGGGCGGCTAGTACACACTGTGGAGGTAACTCGCACATTCAGAGGGTTTTCTGTTAGTCATTAATAACTCAAGTCGTTCTCATCCAGCACAAAAAGATCCTGGGTGGAAGAGAAAGATCATTACGCAACGCCATCCCAGTCCTACACCACCAGACTGGCAGTCAGCTTCATTACACACCCTCACACACACCTATTGTTGTTTTTTTACTCGACTAAAATGAGAAGTCCTCGTCATATAACAGCTCTGCACTCGCTGATGCAGCTCAGGCTGAAAGTAATACAAAGAGTCTAAAGGCGTCTGTGCACCGAGATCGATGGGCTGAAATTTCTCGTTCCACAAAAAACAGATAAATGTTTTTATTTAACTTTCTGCAAATACATCTATTTGAACATGGTAATAATTACTTTACACCTGTGCAAGGTTCGTTTTAAAAAGCAAAACAAACCAAAAAAAAAAAAAGCATTACTCATGACAGAATCAGCTGGTTTTATTTTTAAACGAGTTACTGAAGTGAAGTGACCATGAACCGTACAGAGGGATCACTTCCTGTGCCGACATCTCTTTCTGTAGGAAGAGGCAAACGTGGCTCGCTGAGCTCACCCAGCTCGACTCGCAGCGCGCAGCAGGGACACACAAAGACAAAACGCTTTATTCATTCAAGATAAACTTCGAACGACAAGACGCTTCTTCCGTTCAGTTTGGTCACAGAAAACTAGACTTCCATGTTCAAACGGCGCAAATACTTAAATTTCCTCTATCCTCACACACACACGCACACACACACACACACACACTGCAGGTATTTCCAGTTTGACAACAAATTCTTGTTTAGTGTTCTATATTTGAAAATGCCATGAGCGCTTCAGTTCCCC
The DNA here is from genome assembly GCF_014905685.2 of Nematolebias whitei. NCBI lineage: Eukaryota > Metazoa > Chordata > Actinopteri > Cyprinodontiformes > Rivulidae > Nematolebias > Nematolebias whitei. The sequence continues at coordinate 5,512,138 of NC_056502.1, read as the reverse complement.
TGGCCTGGGAGAGGAACTACAGTTTTTATGAGAAATTAGGACAAATAATCCGAAGCCATAAGACGAAGAGAAGTTCTGAAAACAAAACACAATTCAAAAATCTGTAAAAGTTAAAGAGTTATTTGTCTGTTAGGCCCTTTTGTAACAATATGGTGTATTTAAACATGGGTTAATATCTTGTTACAATCAATTTAGATCAATTGTTTTAAAGATAAAATACATAAGCATGTTGTAAAAAGATGTTACAAAAAAAAAATTTATATTAAAATTATTTTCATGTGTCCTGCTATATTAAAACTTGTGAAGACGTACGCATTAAATGCTTAACCCATCTTTCAATATATTTAAAGCCAATTTAAACTGTAAGTATTCCAAGTTTGTTCATTTGTGGTTGTGAGTTTTGCATTTGAACAACTCTCGATTATAAAAAGTTGTGTCGTTTAAACGTTTTACAAGATCTAAACATATATTATTGCTTTAAAAAAAAACTTTCATAAAAGTTTAGATGGTTTATTTACAAGAAATTACATTATATAAAAAGGTATCTCTTCTTCCAAAATGTAAAAAATACAACTATTTTCAGTAAATTTTGTAGATTTAATGTAGCAAAAACACGAAATTATATCTGAATATAGTCAACAGCTTCATTTGAGTTTAACTTTAAATATAAATAACTTAAATCTGAGGACTTTGGTCAGTTTCTGGTGGAAGTTAACACTGAGCCAGATACAGGAACTCAAAGATGTTCTTCACCCCAGGAGCAGGCTCTCCTCTCCCCCAGGAGCAGGCTCTCCTCTCCTGAGGAGCAGGCTCTCCTCTCCCCCAGGAGCAGGCTCTCCTCTCCCCCAGGAGCAGGCTCTCCTCTCCTGGGGAGCAGGCTCTCCTCTCCCCCAGGAGCAGGCTCTCCTCTCCACCAGGAGCAGGCTCTCCTCTCTGACCTCCTGTTGACCACCTCCGCATCCCCAGGTGATGACGTCATCGTCCAGGCAGCTGATGGTTCTCAGCAGATGCTGCTGAAACAGACCCGGAGGAGCCCCGGAACCGTCGTCCCGCTCTTAAAATCCGCACAACTACGAGTTTGAGTCTGTTTCCGAGTTCAGAACAAGCCACGGTGCCGCCTGAAGCGCTTTGCTCGACCTGTTGTCGTCAGGCGCGCGCTGGTCGACCGGCATCAAATGACACTCGGCTCACAGGTGAAGCCAACATTTAGCTAACTAGCTGAACGTTGAGGGAGAGGGGCACTCACCTTTAAAAAGATAGTCATATTCGTCCTCTCTGTTCGTCATCGCTTCTTATCGGTGTCTGTACCGCTCAGCTGAAGTTGAACAAACTTCTGGCGTATTTTCTGTTGTTTTTGTTTTTTTTTTGTTCCAGTTACTTCCGACTTCAGCTTCACGCGGAAAGCGGTCGCTCGGACGTCAACGACGCAGAGAAAATCGATGTCAAAAAGGAACAAAACGAAAAACAAAATGGTGCGGAAGGTTTGTGATGTTGTTAGCCGCGATGACAACTAGAAGGCAGGAAACTTTAGAGCCGTCTTCCTCATCCTCTGCCACTTGCCATTTCCGAGGCTGCGACGTAGCGTCAGTCTGTAGCCCCGCCCTCTTCCCGCTCCCATTGGTCTACTGCCGTTCACTGCGTAGACCGGGCTTTGATATGATTGGTCCGCTGCGCTGTCCGTCATTATCTTAGGTACCGGTTGTTAACTGGTATGACGTCAAGCAGCAACAGGTAAAATCGAGCCTTTTGAGTAGTCACGGTGGCAAACTGCGGGCTCGCGCACAATATGACAGAATTTCGTGATGACTGCCTGTTGCTGTGAGGGTGGGGGCGAGTTACTCCATCCGCGTGCAACATCACCTTAATTATCGCCCGCCGCCGAAAGATAAAGGCGGGGCTTAATGTTTTGTCTGTCAGCAAAATATCTCACGAACCACTGGATGGATTTTAATGAAATCCTCAGAAGGTAAACTTTGGACGCACATCTAAAACTGATTAACTTTTGGAGTCAACCCAATTTAATATGGCCGCCACAGCCAAGGAACGACAGCTGTGGATTTAAATTTCTTATTTATTTAAATTAAACATTTTAATTTTTTTTTTTTTGTATGCCTCTTTTATGATTGTCTATTGTTGTCCACTGTTATCATCAGTCTTTGTTAAAGAAATCAGGTCTCTCCTGTAAATGAGTCCCCGTGGCTCAATGGGATTAATCTGTATAAATAAAAGTTGAATGAATGAAAAAAAGTGTGTTTAAAACACAAAAATGGCTTAAAGTCCACCAACTTTGCAAACAGTGACTTAAAATGTGGCGTGGTAGTAGCTGAGAGTCGTCCACTTTATTATTTAAGCTCTAACAGACTCCTACATGTTGTGTTAGTAAAATACTTGAGAACCGCTGGATGGATTTTAATAAAACTTTCAGAAAGTGTTTATTGGACATACATCTATAACTGATCACCTATTGGAGTCAAGCAAATTTAAGATGGTTGTCACAGCTAATCAAACTTTGTCAACACAAATAGTTCAGTTAAAATTTGACGTGGTAGTCGTTGAGAGTCATCCCCAACACACCATGTACCACGTTGTACATAAAGTTATTTTATAGTTTGTGGTTCTGAATACATATTACAGTTTATGTTACGAAAAACACTTTGTTGTTTTGCTTTTCAGCACAAAACTGCTAAATCTAATTTGCATAAACTTTTTTATTCTTGGAATACCAACGTTCAAAATGTCACCGGTTAAATAAAACGCACATTTTGATTACATGACACCAACAACAGGTCTGTTTTATTTCCAATAAATTATTTATTTTTCCACAGAAAATACAATCAGTGTCAGCTGGAGAATAATCATCACTGAGGCCAAGACTCACGAAGCAGCTGATTTTAATAAAAACCTTTAATCAAGCAGGTACCATTGGAAACATGATGCTTCAACATTTTAACATAAATTAAAAATAAACTCATAGTTGGAAGTTTAGGTTTAGTTTTGACCTTTGTTCAGAAAGGAGCAGGTTTTTTTTTTTTTTAAGAAACCTGTTGGTTTTCAGCTCACATCTTCTGCAAACTCAGAGCTCTGTCACTTTAAACCGGCACCACTCGTCCGTTTGTGTTGGCACCAGAGGTTGCCTTTTTGCCCGTCTCTTGTCAGATTCCACGTCCGTGTTGCTGATGGATGGGTCCCTGGCCCCGGGGCCTCCCCCAGGCGAAGATGTGATCAGATGTTCCTGCAGCAGGGTTTTTTCTCCTCCGAGTTTTCTGCTCTGGAGCTGTTCAGAGTCACGGCGCTGATGGAGCCCCGGACCACTTCCTTGCTGCTCACCTTCTTGTGAATCTCTGGAATGATCACATTTTATAAATTTACAGGGGTATTTATCATTGTTAGGGTTGTGTGGAGCAGTCAGTATCTTACCTGCTGCAACATAGGAAACAGATAAATTTCAAATCTTATATATTGTACGTATATTATACAGGTTAGCATTAAGCTAGCAGCTACTCAAAGTGGGAACAATTCCCTGATTCCATATGAAACTACTAAAATTTAAAACTTTACAGTTTCAGCAGACACCTTCATGTACCTTTATACTTTCCTCACATCACACCCAGCCAATACCATTTTGTATCAGTGCACTCATCACTGATGTTTATCTCACTATAACCAGTGATCCTAACCCTAATCTAAACCGAATTAGATCAGGAAATTACAGCAATTATTAAAAATGTATTGTTGTTTTTACAGCAATTATAGTTTCTTTAAAATGAGTGGTCCTAAAATACAAAGTTGGTGTGCTTGGATCATAAGTTGACAAAGGCAAATTTTCACCATATTAATACAAAAGACCAGAAGAGCGGTTGTAAATGCAGCATCGTGGTTGATAAAGCTGTTTGTATTGCTATTATGCGTCGGCTTAACTGGTCAGTAACAAAGTCTGAATACTTTAACCAGCAATAGTTGAGGTCACAAGCCTTCCCGATTCCAAAAGTTACAGTTAAAAGTTAAGACAGGGGTGAAAAGACGCATGAGAGTTGCTTTCTTTTCATGCCCAACAATAGCTGGCTACTAAGAAGCCAAATCTGCAAAAGTATAAAATAGTGAAAACACAAAGTTACAGCATGATGTTAGCATCCAGGGCAGACAGTTAGCATAAATGCTGTTTGGTTTAGCAAAAAGCAATAGCTGAAACTGCAAGAACTGTTTTAAGTTTAAATGGTTTGTTTTGGTTGTTATTAAATGGTTGTTTAAAAGTTTGCAATGGTGATAATTCATGGTTGAATTGTTTCTGCTTAAATGATGGATTGACTCCACTAGACTTTCTCCCTCGTTCTTCAAACAGAGATCACGCCGATGACCGTCTGCTGCAGATAAGATACTGACTGCTCATAGCTATGTCAAAGCCAAACCAAAGAAGGATCAATCCTTTTGCCCGCTTCTTCCTTTTCAGGTCATTGGTGTCCATATCCAGCTGTCACTGTGCGAGAGGTGGGGGACACCCTGGACAGGTCTCCAGTCCATCACAGGGACACATGGAGACAAACGAGACAAACAACCATTCACACTCTCACTCACTCCTAGGGACAATTTAGAGTTACCAATCAGTCTAACACGCAGGTTTTTGGTCTGTGGGAGGAAACCGGAGTACCCGGAGAAAACCCACACATGCACGGAGAGACCCAGAATGGACCCAAGGCTGGGATTCAATCCAGCGACCTGCTTGCTGAGAGGCAGCAGCTCTACCAACTGAGCCACCGTGCCACAAGAAGCCAAATCAAGCAGCAGAATCAAACGACCAGCAGACACGATTACCTGCTAAGACCCTGCTGAATGCTGCTTCCACATTGGTTGACTGCAAGGCGGAGGTCTCCAGAAACAACAAGCCCTTCTTTTCTAAATGACACCAACAGAATTTGTTTGAAAATGCATGTTATTCATTAACGTTCTGTCACATGGTGTTAAAATAACAGAAGGAATGCAACAGCTCACTGTTTGCTGAGCAGAACCTCAGACTGATTGATTTTCTGTACCTGCGAAGTCTTTAGCCTCCTCCATGGGCACGGATCTCTCGGACTCCAGGTCGGACTTGTTGCCCACCAGCATCACCACGATGTGGGGGTCGGCGTGTTCGTACAGCTCCTTCAGCCAGCGCTCCACGCTCTCGTAGGTCAGGTGTTTGGTGATGTCAAAGACCAGCAGGGCTCCGACGGCTCCTCTGTAATATCTGAAAACAGGACGCTGACTTTACACCGAACCCTCACTTTCTTAACCGCCACATGTTTGATGAAAAGAAAACGCCGCTGCCTCAAAATGAGCAACAACCTGTAAATAAGCTTCAGCAGTTCTGTGGAAACAACTGAGCAGCTCAGCCGCTTTTTATGGACTGACATTAACTTGTGTTGAGAAAAGACGGGAGTCACACTCAGACTCACTCAGAGTGTGTGTTGGGAATGACTCTCAGCTACTACCATGCAACACTGTAGCTCAAATTCTGTAAAAATCAAACGTTTAAGCTGCAAATCCAATGACTGCTTTCCGAGGTGATATTCCAGTTATCAGGTGGTTCACCAGATATTTTGCTAACAAACAGATTTGACTTCAAATATTTAATGGCCAAAGTTTAAGCAATGGAACTACCATCAAAACTTAGCCCAGTCTCTGTAAAACTGATAGTTTTGATATTTTCTGTTTCTTTAAGCTTAGTTGGTTCAGCAACCATATTGAATTGGGTTAATTCAAAAAGCTACGGCTAAGTATTTCACTTGATAAAGATCACAGATGAAAAAATATCTAGACAATAACTGTTTATTAATAATATTTTATTCCTCCTCGATTTAAAAAGAATTAACGAGCACCAGTTGTGCTGAAGACATGAACGAATAAATTACATTTCTGCTCCCTTCTTGCAGCAGCCTAATTAATTGCATTTTAATGGGTTTTAGCTGGTTGTTACAGGATAAATGAGAAATTCCACCAGAGTGGGAATTTGCACACTGGAGTAAGTAATTACTCCCCAAAAAACAGGCAGACAAGAGAAGAGCTGTTCCAGCGGTGACGCTTCTTTTCAGATTCCTTCATGTCTGAAAACTGAAACTGACTCAGCTTCATTGTTCAAACCAGTTTCCACTGATAATCCTTCCAGTTTAATTAAAAAAGGAAACCAGCGGTGTCTTTTAGACAGAGCGGAGGCTCACAGAGGGCTGTGTTCACACATTAGGGCAAGCCCTTTGTGTATTTAATAAACATGAAAGCATCTTTAAAAGTGCCACAAGTTGGCAAAAAATTATTACTAAAATGAGTGTTTGTGTGTGTGTGTATATATATATATATATATATATATATATATATATAT
>NC_056502.1:5493402-5505389 GCF_014905685.2 Nematolebias whitei | reverse complement strand
CAAATCCCAGTCTGAGGGCCTTTCTGGGTGGAGTTTGCATGTTCTCTTCGTGCATGCGTGTTTTTTTTTCCGGGTACTCCAGTTTCCTCCCACAGACCAAAAACATGCATGTTAGGCTGATTGGTGACTCTAAATTGTTCCTAGGTGCGAGTGAGAGAGTGAATGGTTGTTTGTCTCGTTTGTCTCTGTGTGTCCCTGTGATGGACTTGCGACCCGTCCAGGGTGTACCCCGCCCCTCGCACTGTGATTGCTGGACATGGGCACCGGTGTCAGCGGACCAATATCTCCTCACAGTTCCAGGAACTCGTCTTAAGCACAGAGGTGACAGGGCCTTCTCTGTAGCAGGACCAAGACTTTGGAACGAGTTACCTCTGCTTGCCAGACAGGCCCCCTCCATCTCGGTTTTCAAATCCCGTGTAAAAACTCACTACTATTCAGTAGCTTTCAACACCAGAGGATCTGTGTTTTGAACCTGTATGCTCCACACTTGTTTGTCGTCATATTTATTATCTGCATCGTTTTTATGTCTATATTCTGATATACTTCATTTTGTATTTTGCCTCGTGTGTTACCTGTTGTTCTGTCTGTACAGCACTTTGGTTGGCCTTGTAGCTGTTTTAAGTGCTCTATAAATAAAATGGTATGGTATGGCGACCCCCGTGACCCAAAAAATGGAAGAAGTGGGTAAAAGATAATGTATATATATATATATATATATATATATATAATAAACACAAAAAGGTCTTGCCATAAACAAGAGCGTTTCCTTGAACCTTTAGGGGTTTAGATCCCCGTTGTGCTGTCTGGAAACCAACTGGAGACAAAAATGTGCTGAGTGTTTTCCAGTAGAGTTTTCAGAGTTACCTGAGGATCAGTGCATGCCCTTGCCTGTGTTTTGGCTGATAACAACCCCAGCTTACGTTGCCAACACACAAGTTGCTCCACAGCAAAGTAAGCCAGAGAACAAGCTTTCTAAGTGTCGGTTTAAAAGTGATGAAGTTTAAGAAAGTCAGGTTTGTTCACTTTCAGTGACGAGTGATTGAATTTTTATTATGTTCTTCAATTTTCCAACTAAAAACTTTAAAACATGCCTCATTCAGAAGCATGCACGTAAACATGCAAAGGACAGTCGCAGCTTCTTATGTGATTGCGTTGTTTTCCTGCATAAATGTTAGCGTAAACATCAATTTTACTTTTTAATCACAATCATCTCAACCTAAAGTACCAATCAGGTAGAGCTACTTCCTGTTAGATGTTTCCATCTGCAGCCATGCTTAGAGGATGACATAAGCAGATTCTTTATTGTCATTCTCACAACATGTGGTACATGTGGTGGAGCGAAATTATGTACACAGGGTCCCAGTTACATCCAACAATAAAATGTATAAGAATAAGAAAAATGCATAATCTGTAAGGTAATGTTAAGGAATCGAATGTCATCTGCGCTCTAATGAACAAAACCACACTGTTAGCATGACTTAGCAGAAGCACTGGAAGTAAAAGAAAATGTTGTATTGTCCAAAGTTAGAGGTAAAGATCAATGCAGTTGCTTTCTGAACCAGTTGCCAGGCAAATATTAAGAAGTTATTCATTAAAAACACTCTGGCTCATATAATTGCAAAAAGAATGACACTTTTTGAGATACAGATTATGAATTGTATATATTTATCCATGCAGCTATAATTTCTGAGACGTCATGGAGGAAGCAGCTTTAATTAAGATCCCTGTACTTCCTTCACTGAGACTACGTCCTCCCTCCATCTGGAGGGGCAACCCTTACGTATCCAGTGAGTCTGCCTCCAGGTTCCCAATCCGTAGGTCTCGTCTTGGAGGGCATCCTGAATTCAACCTCACCAGATGCTTGAACCACTTAAATTGGTTCTTTGCTATGGGGAGGGGTATCCCTTCTACTTTAAGCTCCTCCTGAACACCTGACTCTATTTTTCAGAAGATTGTATTTGCAATCTCAGACTTCCAGTCATTATCCCCAGTTAATGACCTGTGTGTTGGAACAAAGATCGATTGGTCAATTGAGAGGTTTCCTTTTCAGTTCAGCTGTCTTCACCATGACACAAAGTCCACAGTCCACGTATCAACCTCCTGCTCCCTTTACTCCCATTTGTGAACAACACCCCCAGATCCTTGAACTCTTCTACTTGAGACAGAGGCTCATTCGCCTCCTGGAGTTGGCGGTCCATCCTTTAACAGTCGAGGTCTACAGCCTCAGGCTTGTAGTCACTGATCTTCATCCTAATAGCATCGCACATGGCTGCGAACCACATCAGTGCTCGCTGGAGGTCTTGACGAGGCCAACAGGACCATACCCTCTGCAAAGGCAGCGATGCAGTCCAAAGCTCCAGAACTGGAGACCCTCGCACCCTTTAGCTGCACCACTTCTCTTAAAGGTTATGAAGAGAATCAGAGGAAACCAGATTACTGGCATTGTGAACCAAACTCTCGCTGCGGTTCTACAGGGACTGAACCCTTCGTAGCGGGTCTGGAATTCCATGGTACCCCCAAAGCAGTACAGTATACTTTTGAGTGGCTAAAAGTATGCAAAACATAAAGTACACGTGAAGCTGTGAAGGCTTCTGACACTCACGCAGAAGTGATGGCTCTGTATCGCTCCAGGCCTGCCGTGTCCCAGATCTGGGCCTTGATGGTGAAGCCGTTGAGCTGCACGGTCCGCGTGCTGAACTCCACCCCGATGGTTGTGCGACTGTCGTGGTTGAACTCGTTTTTAGTGAAGCGGGACAGCAGGTTGCTCTTTCCGACACCAGATTCTCCAATTAGAACCACTGGAAAAGACACAGAAGGATCCAAATAAAGTTCGTCTTCTTCCTGTCTTTGTTTGGAGTTTTTCACTATTATAGTCCTTGTTAAACTAAACCACTTTTTTCTTAATAAAAGCCTTTGGTCTAGGTGTGTCTTTGATTTAGTTGCTCCATAAATCCACAGTCTTCGCTGTCTGAGACTAGACTAATTACTCCATTAGGCAACAGCTTCATTATAAATGAGTCATGTGTTTAAACTGCAGCACGCACCGCACAAAAATCATCCACTGAGTTAGCCATAAGTTCTCATTTAGCAACGGGACAGTCAAAAGTTTCACGTCAAGTAATAAAATATTAAGTTTGTCAAGATGTCTGCAATCTTTTTCAGTTTTAGCATTTAGTCCACAGCAGCTTTGTTATCACCTGCTGTCCAAGGCAAAGGGGTGATCATGTTTTCGCCCTCTCCAGTGTGTGCACGTTTGCATTATATATTAGCAAAATATCTCATGAACCACTAGACGGGTTTTACTGACAGTTTAGTGAGTTTTACAGGTTCAGTGCGACTACTGAGGGTGGTAGTAGCTGAGAGTCATCCCAGCACACACTCCAAGCGCTGCTCAGTAATTGTTGAAGTAAACTCTGAGCCTTTGAGAAAAAAAAAAAAAAGTGTTTCTTTAAATGAAAGAGCGACGAGGGCGAGGCGAGAGTCCAGATCAGGTGAAACGAGTTCAGCAGCTGCTTCTTCTTCGTTTTAACCAGAGAACCTTACAGAACAGACTGGCTGAAGGTTTCAGAAGCCACCCTCCTGCACATTTCATAATGTTTGTGTTTCAGTTCTGACTCATAAAAGGCCTGAACTAATCGTCTCAGGCAGGAAACAAAGACCACCTTAGGACAACAGCAGAGATTAGATCTGCTGAGAAGTGGATAAGATAAAGCTGCAGCGCAGTGCTGCGATCAGAAACCTGTTGCTAAAGGTCTTATGAAATCTCAAAAGCCTTTAATTGTGGAGTTTGGGTGTGAGGGGAGATCAAAACGTATTTATGCGTCTGATAAATCACCGTTGTTTGGTCAGAGTGAGGAGAAGGATTAACAGGATGCAACTCTGACACAATCAGAAACTAAAGCAACCGTATGTGTAATCCCTAAAAACAAAGAAACTGGATTCTAGACTGAATGGGATGCTCCGTTTATGCCGCTAAATTCACATGCACATTAATCTTCCTCCCTGCCTTCCTGAGGGTCATTATGCTCTGTCACAAAAGAGCATTATGGGTATTTTGTGCAATAACAGCTCAAACAGCTGTTTTGGTTTCAAACATCTTTTGAGAATCCAACAAAGTTAAGTCAGGTCCTCTGGACGGGTTCTTTTTGTTGAAACGTTTCGTCCTTCATCCAAAAGACTTCATCAGTCAAAGGAGCCGCAATCAGGATGTTTTGAACCACTTTGACCAGTCGGTGGGGGAGAGGGTGGACTCCAGAAACTAACTATTTATAATTACATTTTCATCTTTAAATCACTTCTTGGTCTGCTGCCTTCATACATCTCCTCCTACATGTCTCTGCGTGAGTGCAGCTACAGCGTGCGCTCTCAGGACATTATTACCTGCAGTGTTCCTCAGTGCAGACTGAACTAGGCAAAAGGGCCTTCTCCTACTAATTGTCTATTGTTGTCCATTGTTTTTCATCACTCTTTGCTGAAATCATGGGATTAACCTGTCTAAATAAAGGTTGAATGAATGTTGCAGCTCCGCAGACTGATTAAGTCTTCTGGATGAAAGACGAAACGTTTCAACAAAAAAAATCCATCCAGACAACCTGACTTAACCTTGTTAGCCGGGCTTAATTTGAGCCAGATCCTGCTGGAACAGGATCTGGAAACTCTTTTATTTTGACAGGGTGCGTTCCGGTAACTGTTTGCTTTGATCCGGTAACTGTCAGGCCTACTAATAATACAGTTACAAACAAATTTGACTGCCTTGAACGAATAAAACCTATATTAGATAAGTAACCTGAAAATAATTACATAAACACTAATTTTAGACATAAAGCAGCCTCTTACATGCTTCCTAAGATCACATAAGAGCTGCCCCTTCAATAAGCATTTCTGTTTCTAGCCTTAAAAAAATCTCCGCCCCTGGGGAGGCAGGGTTAGAATGCTTGAGAGAAGCAGAGCGTGCTCTATTCACACAAGGAGAGCTGTTGGTCAGGCTACTTCTTGTTGCTCTAAAATAGTTACTGAATCAAGTGTTTACAAATGTAGGTAAAAGTAGACATTTAACAACCCCATTAAATACACCAGAATACGCAGAAAGTTTTAAGAATGGACTGAAGACCTTCTTATTTGAAAGATTTTAGTGTTACAATGTATTTTTAATCCTGTTGTGTTTAGTTTTTTTGCTTTTCAGTTTTTTAGTCCATGTTTTATTCTCTTGAGATGTTTTATACTGTAGCACTTGGAGATTGTAAAATGTAAAGTGCAGTACAAATTTAATAAATTTATTATTATTATTATTATCATTATTAATGCAGGAAATGGCATCAACTTTATTCAAAATTTTCTGGGGGAGGACCTCCAGACCCCCTGCTGTTTGTGTTCCAGCATTGTTTGATTTACAAATTAAGCACTGCTTGTTAGGTTTTTGAGCATGAATCAGGATATCTGCTGAGAATGTTTCTAAATGCCTCTCAGCGTTGGACAGTTCATTGCCTGCTGCTAAAGACAAAGACATGTCTGTGTCTGTTAGCAAATTATCTCATAAACCACGGGACAAATCTGAACAAAACTCGCAGTAATAACTGGAGTTCCTTCTAAAACCGATTTGACTTTTGGAGTCATTTGAATTCAAGATGTCTGAGAGAGCAAATTCACTTTAAAATGTATAAAAATAGCTGTAACTCCGTCAATCTGACATGTATTCATGTAAAATGATGTGATAGTAGCTGAGGCTAACGGACTGTGCGAGGTCTTTGTTTAAAATGTTGCCATTAGGTGTGTTTCTGTTGTTTTCCACCTCAGTTCTACAGATAATGAAGTAAAGTTTGGTGAAACTCTGAGTCTGCTGGAGTCGCTCAACACTCGACGAAGCTAAAGCAGAATAGTTAAAGGTGAAACGTGCTGAACGCCAGCTATCATCTAAAAGACGCAAAATGAAAGATACAAGTAGAAAAACACCTGCTACTCACTAAAGTAGCAAAAAGGCGCAAAGCAGCAAAAGTCTGGATAAAATAAAAAGTGCTAATTAAAAGCAGGAAATGAAGCTAAGATTTAAAATGACAACATGGACGGTAGGACCTGACTTTGGCGTGTTGTATGTTTAACCCGAGCGCTGAGGATATTTTGTTTTGGGGTTATTGTTCACTCTGCAGAGCTGCTCTCCTCCGTTTTCTTTCTGCTACTGAGTAACTTCTTGAGCAAACAATACTTCTGGTTTCCATGGCGACGCAGGACGAGCGACTTCGTTCGCTCTGCAGGTTTGGTTCGTTTATCCAGAAGGAACCCAGAGGAACTCGACGTGCTGCCGTGACGCTTCGGAGGTTGTTGTTTTTCTGCCTCGGCTGTCCTTCAGGGCGAGAACTTCTGGACGGCTCAGCTGCTGCACTTTAAAAACTCTGGTTTTAATATCAGTTCATGGGCGGTTAACTAACCAACACAACATACAGTCTGTGTTAACCAACGTGCAGCCGGGTCGGGTCAGTCACATTCCAGACTAAGTGGTTTGACTGATCAGAATCAGAGAATCTGTCAGGCTGCATGAACTCCACAAACACAGAGAAGTAGACGTTTTATCTCAGCCTGATCACATCTGAGCCGTTCTTTACCAAATCCAACAAACAGCTGAAACAAATACAGGCCCGAGATTCAGTGATGGAATGCACATCACCCGCCACAGTGTTGGATCACATGCACACCTTGAAAACAACTTGAAGGGTCTCATATGTGACATCGCACTCAGTGTGTGTGTCGTGGACGACTCTCAGCTACTACCACAGCAAACTTCAGCTCAGTATCTGCGACACTGACTGAAAGTCTTTCCGCCTTGGCGTTGTCTTAAATATCTGCAGTCAAGAGCAGCAGAAACTCCTGCTCCTCTGAAGGTGATGACCATCTGAGCAGCAGCTGATCCTGGGTCTGCTGGTTTAAGTTTTATGCACAGTGTTTCCAGAGTTCAGCCGAATGTTTGGTAAATAAACAGTAACCAGATTCTTCATGTTGTAGCTGGACTCAAATCAGGACGTGGTCTCTTCTGATTCAATAATTCTGTGAATTATTTTCTGGTATTTTGTTTATTTTGTGCCGTTTTAGCTCTTCACGTATGAAAACCTTCAGCTCGTTCAGCAGACGGGGGCTCGGACTTTTCAAACAATTAAACTTGATATAAAAACATCCCTGTAGAAAAAACATTGAGATCTCTACGTTTAAAATGTTTGACGCAATCGTTCTGCTAACAGTTGTGTCTTATGATGCTTTAACATTTTTCTACTTTTAGCTGACCTTTTGCTACTTTTTTTCTTAGTGCTCAACGTTTGCAGTTTTAATTTCTAATTAGAGTTTTGATACTTTTAGTATTCAGTTAGCTTTTTGCTACTTTCAGTTAACTAGCCTTTTAGCTTTTTCATTTGGCAGCGTTTCCTCCTTTTAGCTCGTCCTTTGAAGGTTCACCAGCTCGGTTTCAGTTTTTCAGCAGACTTCAGCTGTCATTCAGTCCTCAGCATTCAGACTTTCCCTTCCTTGAATTGTGTCGGTTTTATTAGAGAAAATGTGCCAAACTGATGATGTCACTGCAGTTCTAGTCAGCTTTGCAGTGATGCAACTTCTGACCCATATTCATATATTTTGTTTTATGTTTAGTTGTTAAGATCCTGAGACACAAATGAGACTACAAACGATGGAGCTGCTCTGGTTTTATGGCGTCTCTCTGTTCATTATTAAGTGTTTTGCATTCTGATGACAGCCGGCACACTCACTCCTGCAAACTGTGAGGTAATAATAAACAAGGAAGTATAATTAGACGCTCAGGAGGGGTTATTACAGAACACCTTTCAAATTCATCAAAAATACGTCCAGGGATGAAATGAAGAGCGGAGGATGTGTACTCACCCTTAAAGACAAAGTTGTAGGCTTCATCTGACCCCATGTTGTGTCCATTCAGTCTTGTCCACCCTCAGGTTACAGTCTGAAGGCAGGATGGAAGATGAACCGATCTGAGCCTAAAGCTGCGTGACCTCTGACCCCTCACGCTTTAAAGCACAGCCACAGATGCCACACGGACGCCTGTCTGCGGCTCTCTGCCCTTCACCACCCTCCTGAGTTAACAGAGAGCCGGTTTGTTTGAACAGGGCACGCTCAGTGCGTCCAAGTTGTTGTGCTGCAGTGGGCGGGGCTTCGGTTAGGGTGCAGCACAGCAGGGATGGGGGCGTGTCCCAGAGGCCGGGTCAGGTCGGACAGGTGGGGTGAGTGGCAGCTACACCTGAGGACTGCCAGGCGCCTCCTGGTGGTCTAAACATGAGCCTGTGCCACATCTGGCTGACTATGAAGATAAATTAGTCTCAGAAGACACAAATGTACAAGACTTGCATACGTACAATAAGTACCGCGTTTTATAAATGTACACATTTCAATGTGCACAAGTAGGAATATTCTGTCAAATACACGTGCACAAATCACCTGCTGCGCTCGGATCAGCTGTGACTTCAGATTCACAAACGATGCCTTCAAGGCTGATGGAAAAAAAAAAATGGACGTCTGAGCCTCATCAGATTTACTGAGTTATTGAGAAAGACTAATTTTTAACTAGACAGAGAATTTTTAAATATTATTTTCTCCTCATAATTTCATGGATTCTTACCGTAGAATTAGTTACTGTCGCACCTTAACGCCACTTCTTTATATTTTTGAACAGGCAGCAGGGCAGCTAAATGTCTGTGCTGATGTTTTAGACTCAACTGAAACTTTTTTTTGTTATACATCACATCATCTGCAAAGACACGATTGCCTGGATCAGCTTTTACCTCCGCTTTTAAAAACCCGTTACGCCACATCCTAACATTTTTAACTTGATAAGCATTAATGCTGGTTAAGAAAAACATGTTTTATCTTAAATTATTAGTTTTTAATCAGTTTTATGACGCATGCTGCTGACCTCTTGGCCAGGCTACGCTCGTAAAAAGAGATCTTAATCTTAATGTTTTTAATCTTGTTAAATAACGGTAATAAAAAAATGTTGAGTGAAACCAGCAGCCTCCGTCACGGTCGACTCATCCTGAATCGAACAAACATTAAAATAGGTCTCGACCTAAACCTTTCAGGAACTGATTTTCTGTACAAACAAAAGAAGATTAGTTTATTAACAGTTTTATAAATATCTAACACTTTAAGCTTTATATGAAAATAAAAACTGACCCGAGGCAGTTCAGCTGAATCAAACACTTTTATTTCCTTCCTTTAAGGATTCTTATAAATCAGACGGTTTAGTTTTAAAATAATGTTTTCAATGGACCAACTTTAAATAAAACGAGGATATTTTAGCCAGAATCTTGTTTATTCAACACGTTTGAAATAAAGCACAGGTGAATATTCTTAACTGCAGTTTTCAGACACTATCTTATAAAAGTTTCCACGTCACCTTTGGCTCCTGAAAAATGTTCAGTTTTGCTTTAAACAACATCGCTGATTCTTTTCTCAGCAGGCGAACAGACGACGCCCTCCTGACTGTTTACATCAAAGCAGCTGGTACCTCCAGAAGTGCACACACCTGAGGCAGGATGGGTCGTGTACTTAGTGAAGCGTCAGGGTTACAGTAGTCCATGAAAGACCTGGATCAGGCAGTTTCTGTTGTCGTTCCAGGCAAACAGAAGCAAAATCTCGAGCTTCGGTCGGATCTTTACGACGATGCAGCCACTTGAGTTAATGGTTCCTCCAGATACTGCACCAGAGCCTCCGCCTACACACACACAGCACGGTTACCAGGAAGGTTTAAACCATAAACTTTGACTCAAGCTCATCCAGACGAAGAACAGCAGCGACGTTTAAGTGCAACACGGTTTAACTCCGAGGAAAGACTCGATCAGTTTGCAGCTCTGGAGCCACATGTGGCCCTCAGACCATCTGAAGTGGCTTCGACTAAAACAACAACATGAACCGGAGTTGTTTTCATTTACAAAGTGGTGCCAAGAAATTGTACTTTGAGTCATACATTTCTGCCCATGGGTTTAGAAACATGTGAATCACACGTCTGCTGCAGAGCGACACCAATAACAGCAGCAGGTCCAGCTGCCTGCCTAACAGAAATAATTCAACACATCAGTTGTTGTAAATATGTGGCACCGCTTCCCATCAGAATGAGCTGAATGTGTCTCGTGTTTTTACAAATGGTAAATGAACAGCACTTATACATCTCCTTTCTGTCTTATCAATATACTCAAAGCTCTTTACAACAATCTGTGCCTCGTTTACCCATTCATACAGCACTCTACTAGATCTCTACAAAGAATAATCAGTGCTTTATCACATTCATACACCGATGGGACAAACATCGGAGGCAATGAGGGGTTCAGCGTCTTGCCCAGGGACACTTCAGCATGTGACTGCTGGTGGAATCAAACCCCCAGCTCTCCCATTGAAGGGCGACTGCTCTAACCGCTCAGCCACAGTCACCCAGATGTGTATAAATCTCAGGGATGAGTGTCACAGTTCAGGTCAGTTCTCTATCCTGTCGATGACCTACAGTACAGCAGTTCTTAAAATCATCATTTACATATTTAATGAAAAGTGCTGTGAAAGCAGAAATAAGTTTTGCACATCTGTTGGGTTTTATAAATTTTGAGGCAATGAAATAAGGGCCTATACAAACATAAAACTTGTGTTTTATAAGAATGTAAAAAACAAACAAATAAAAGCCTGCCCCGAATAAGATATTCAGCAGTTTAAGTACATAAAAGTTGTGTTTTTATTGCCTTTTAAGATTTTAATCAGCAGCTCAGTCGTTCATTCATCGAAAAGTGTGAAATGTGTTTTGCTCTTTTTCCACAAAACTGTGAAGGACTCAGATCTGCATCGTGCTAAAGAAAGTACCATCTGTCTGAAAACAGTTTTAATACACATTATGTAAACAAACATTCAGTGAGTGTGTTTGTTTAACACACGTAGTTAACAATTAATTCATTAACTTAATTAAGTAAGTGTCAAAACTCACCTTGGCTTTAAGCATCCCAAAGCCCACAGTCTCTTTGGCGTACATACACAGCAGCAGGTTGGCTACCTGCGTGATGGCCACTCGTCCCTCCTAACAAAAGCAAATGAAGAAAAAACACTGAAGTTTGAGCTTTTTTTAATGTTTTTTTGTGTAAACCACAGCCGTGCCTCTCACCATACAGTCCATTAGAATGAATTTGAGCTTGTCTTCGTTGAAGGCTTGGTGGCCGTTCTTGTCATAGGCTGCCCAGATGTTGCTGGCAATGGCGGCAGTCACTCGAGCGTCAGTGTCTCCGTAACCGGAGTACGCCAGGAGGGAACCTTCGTTATTCAGCAGACTGGGGGGAAAATCATACAAAACATGTTTTTATCCGATCGAAATGATGCTATTATGATGACAAATCTATAGAAAGCTGCCAAAAACATGCACAGATGTTTGTTTACTAGTTTCTACATGATCTAAAATTACTCATGCTTCTTAATTTACTTCGATGGATAAATGAGGGCACAGATTGTAAAGTGCTTTGAGTATGTTGATTATATAGAAGCGCACTCAATAAGTACAGTCCATTTACCATAAATTGAAGTTAGTCTACCTTTACTATGTTCAAATTTAATAAAAAACAAGATAAACTCGTTGATTCTGTGACATAAAAACAAATATTTAAGTACAGGATGTAAAATTAATTAAGCAAAGTTTCAATTAAGAAGCATGTCTTAATTTTAGTCCAAGTTGTAAAATAACTATCAGCATCTAAAAAGACAATAAAATGTGTAATTTTAATTATATAAAGTCTAAAAGTAATTTTTCTTGATCAAATACGAGGATTTGTTTTTGCTTTAAGCCATAAGTTTTAAGGCTTTTTTTTACATGTTGTCTGTTTACGTTCATTAAAAATAAAAATAAATAAAAAGCTGAATGCTGTATTCAGGTAATAAACTAGCATGAAAGTGTCTGAGCAGGTTAGCCTCCTGTTAGCTCGATGCTAACCTCCTTACTTACAGGGTGTCTGGTGTTA
>NC_056502.1:5436413-5493392 GCF_014905685.2 Nematolebias whitei | reverse complement strand
GATGCTAACTTCAGAACTTACAGGGTGTCTGGACTCTGTTAGCTCGATGCTAATCTCCGTACTTACAGGGTGCTCTGGACTCCGTTGGTGTTCGCCTGGCTCAGGACCTGCGTCAACGCTTTCGGTCGCAACATCGTTGTCTTTTTCCCCAATATACAAAAAAATACGGAAAAAAATACTCGTAATATTTCACAACAGACCTTTAAAATGAAGTCAAGTACCACAAAATGCAGAAACCAGTCAGTCAGCTGACTTTGTTGCTATTTTATGTTTTCGGTTTTCTGAGCATTGCACTATGGGAATTGTAGTCATAACAAACAAAAAAAAGTTTTATCCGGATTATTTGTTTCTTTTTCTAAACACACTTAACATTTTTTCATCAGACTTAATTGGTTACATTTTCACGAAAGTATTTTGTTTAACATATGCAATGATTTCGTTATTTGTTTTATGCAACAATCGTTTTAATGTTTGAAACTCTTCCTTTGACCAGTGACTTGTCCACACACACAACACTGGCACGATGCTTATGAATGAGTACTTGAATACATAAAAATCTGCAAATAAAAATAAAATATAAAACAACAAGAATACAGATCAAATATGTAGTCTCTTTTGTGAGACATTTCGTATATTATTATAGCACAAGTTGGCAATGAAGCCCAAAGATTTTGGGAAAAATATTAAAACAGACTGATGAAATAATTTATTTACTTTAACTGGCTTTTAATTGCAATAATACCTTTGGCTTTTAATATAGAATATCTTGATAGATACATTTAGGATCAATAGCCTGCAGTTGTAAAAATATAATGATTTGATTTTAATTATCAAATTTTTACAATAATATTATTTTTATTATATAGTGTTTTTTGATAATGAGTGAGTTTGTGTTCACAAAATAAAAATAAATTGAACTTTTTGTTTAAATTGATATACAGTTTTATAAATTTGTGTTTCTAATAATGAGCAAATTGAGTTTAGTCTCACAAAATTAACATTTGAGTCATAATTTCAGAGCAAAAGATGCTGTAAAAGCATGTAGACAAATCTGACCTTATTATTTCTAGTTTAGATTTCCATGATAATTATATAAAATCCATTTTTAACGCACAGCTGGTTTTGTTTGTCCAGTTTCTCTCTGAAATGAATACAGTACGTGGAAACAGGTAGGGTGGAAACAGCACCACCGTGTGGCCAAATGTGTCACAACATAGAAAGGAACAAATCAAAAATAAAATAAAACCTGGTTGAATTTGAACTTTTTTTTAAATTATTTGAGAAACAAACAAAAAAAGCCAAATATATTTACAAGAAGAAAATTATTTCTTATTTTGTTTTCTTATTTGATGTTCTTTTGATGTTTTCTTATTTTTGAGTTTACATGCCTAAAACCAAAAGCCAAGGCAGAATTTCACGAGTTTTGCTGTGTTCTGGTTCAGCTATGGGACAAATATGGCAATTGGGGGGAGAGGGGGGGGGGACAGGGGGTTTACATCATCACCCTCTGGTTTGTTTAATTTCAATACTCAAACTTTTGAAGCTTGTCCTTTCCTCAGTTCATATCTATAAAATATTCAGAGGCAGACGGTGCATCTCACAGCTTCAGTAGTGTCCTCCTTGAATAAATTCACCTCTTCATGCCATAATATGATGCCACAGCTATAGAAACCATTTTCAATTGCATCTTAACAGAGCATTGCAGACGTTATTATACAGCCTTTAATGCTATAGTTCAACTATTATCAAAAATAAAGCAAGAAGTCGAATTACAAACACTTAAATCAACAATTAAATGTATTTTTCCTTCACCGTCATCTGCACCACAGACATCACGTAGCTTCGACACGTTGTGTTTTATTTTTTGATGGTCGTTTGCGTTATGATTATGCTTTTTGTTTTTTATAGTTTGTTTGTTTCTGGTGTTTGTATCTGATCCGTCTGGTCTTCAGTTGTTCAGGCAGGACACTGGAGGTCAAAATGCAAGGCCCACCACTGGTAGAACGTCATAAACAGGAAAACGTGACTCTCTGGACAAACCAGTTAATTTTTTTTATCCCCCCTGTGTAAGACCTAAATGTCATTATGGTATTTTTGACTTCAATATAAATATGAAGGTTTTTTTTCATTTTAACCTGTGATATAATTGAAGTGCAAACAAATTGAAAAGTTTCCTTTTTCTTTAAATATGACTCGTTTTATTGGTTCTGAAAACTGCTGTTGTCAGATGACCCACTTCTGTTTCCGCCTCTGTCATCGTGTTTTATTCAGCTTGTTAACTTTACGGTTCCCCGAGAGTCCAGCCACATTTTCTTATAGCATCTTGGCGGGAGGAGGTTCTTCTGGGGTCAGGTTGGAGGTATTTACCTCACTCCGCTCAGACGTTATATTTTCTACCTGCGTTCATCCACCTGCCTGCTCTTCATCACTCGATTCTTCTGGTTCCAGCTCCTGAAAGGGGTAAGTTTATTTATCTGGTTCTGTTCTGTTAAATAAAACATGTTCTTTGTGCAGCTAAAATCTGGAGACGCATCTAATTTGTTACATTTTGTTTGAAGGAGCCAGACTTTTCATAAAATCTTAGCTTAATGGAAATTTTTAAGGACTTTCAAGTAATTATTTTTTGGAAGTTTAAGATTTTAGGGGTGCTATGTTAAGATCTTTTTTTTTTTTTTTTGCTCACTTTCAATTTGTCAACTAAGAAGTGAAAAGGCACATTTAGGGACAGGGATGACCTTTATCTGATCCAGGAACTAAAACGGTGTTGTTGTTTTGTCAGCAGCAGAATGCCTGCGAACGAGCTCCCCGTGCTCTCTACGATCTCTGACCCTAATCCGCCTCCTCCGTACCAGATCACCAGTACTGTCTGCCACAGCCTGAAGCCCCACTTGGTGCCCGGGCTGGACAGGACAGCCCTAAACAATAAAGTGTTTAATACTGGGGTGAGCTTTGCTCCTTTGGATTTTATTTTAAATAAAATGTTTCACTTTTCTGACTCGTTTCTGATCAACTTGACCTTTTGTTTCTGTCTGGACTGAGAGCACAACACGTCCGAGCTCTGTCCTCGCCTGAGGCTTCATCCTGTAACACCGTGAAATAAGCAAATGTTTTGTTCTGCCTTTTCTTTCACAGCTGAGGCAGATCCTGTTCGGATTCATCCAATTTCTTCTCGGCTTAATACTCAGTTTGAGTCTAAATCTTTGGCCCGATGCGCAGATCGATTTTCCATACTGGTCAGGAGGACTGGTGGTGAGTAATCTGGGTGTATATACTTTTATTGAGCTAAGGTTTTCTGTTTTTTTGTATCAAGTACAAAGTCCCACAAAGCTTTTTCTCCAACATCACACCTGCAAAGTGACCACAGCTTTATTGCTCCAGTGATTACGTTTTATAAAGCAGAGTTTTACAGGACAGCATCACACGGAGCTCGTGATTTCCACCCACTCACCAGTTGATGACCAGTCTCACGTTTTCTGCTTTCCACCAGGACTTTCAAAGTGGCGGATTCAAATAGTTTGTGCTCGGCTTGTTTTTTAAAAACTTTGTTCTATCTCTGAAGCTGTTGAGAAGATGCAAAAGTCTAATGCAAAAAAAAACCCAAACAAAAACAAACAAACAAACATAAAAACCCAACGCATAAAAAAGCTCAAGCTAACGTAAAAGAACCCAAGTGCTCAGTGAGGAAATTGTTGAGAAGCAAAGCATTCTGGAGGTTTTCCCACTCCAATCAGAATCAACTGGTTTCTTTTAAAAGTTTTTAATGACATCCTTTTAGCTACTGAGTCCGGTGACTGTGTCATCCTTGACTGCTTTTGACTGTGGACAATCACATTCTGCTAATGTGGCCGAAATCCGTCCAGAGGACTTGACTTAACTTTGTTAAATTTTTCTACCTGGATTATTGAGCATCAGGATATTCTGGTAATTTGTTTGAATCAGCAGGTGGGAATACGGAGAATTGCTCTGGAATGACAGAACAGTGACTTCTTGTAAGTTTTTGTTGTTGTTGTTTGTTCTTCTCCTCTTTCTTGTGGAGTCCCACAAGGCTCAGTTTTAGGCCCTCTTTTGTCCTCTATCTGTTCACACTTGGATCCATAAAAAACACAATATTCATTCCATTGTTATGCAGATGACAGATTTATGCCCCTCTTGAAAAGTCATATACTCTGTCAGTCCATTTCTTAGGTGTCTTGATGACGTAAAGGTAAATGGACTGTACTTATATAATAATAATACTTTATTTATAAATCCCTTTAAAACAACCACAGCTGCCACAAAGTGCTGTACATATAAAATCAAGAACATTTAAACACATAAAACAGTTGTTAAAACATTAAGATCAATAAAAATAATAAAAACAGTGCAGAGCAATTTCAGTGTGTGCTAAAAGCCAGGGAGTAAAAATGTGTTTTTAAAAGAGTTTTAAAACTGGACAGTGAAGGAGCTCGTCTGATGGGAAGAGGGAGATCGTTCCACAGTCTTGGAGCAGCAACAGAAAAAGCTCTGTCCCCTCTGAGCCTCCGTTTAGACCTCGGCACCTCCAGGAGCAGCTGATCAGCTGATCTGAGGCACCGAGCAGGAGAGTATGGGTGAAGCAGCTCAGAGAGGTAGGATGGAGCAAGACTATTTAAACTTTTAAAAACAAATAAAAGAATCTTAAAATGAACTCTAAAATGAACAGGCAGCCTGTGGAGTGAAGCCAGAGTGGGGGTGATGTGCTCCCTCTTTTGAACTCCAGTTAGAAGCCGAGCAGCAGCGTTCTGGACCAACTGGAGGCGTCTGAGGGAGGACTGGCTGACTCCAAGTTAAAGAGCATTACAGTAATCCAGCCGAGAGGTGACAAAGGCATGGATTACTGTTTCCAGCTGCTGTTTTGTAAGAATGGACTTTACCTTAGCCAGCTGTCTGAGGTGATAAAAACTGGTCTTGACCACCGCTCCAATCTGGAAATCTAATTTAAAATCACTGTCCTTTTTAAAACCCAAGTTAGAAATAGTTTTCTTTACATGTGGTGCCAGAGGGCCCAGATCCACAGGGCAAGGTTCACAAGAGCCACTAGGACCAAACACCATCACTTCCGTTTTCTTTTCATTGAAATTTAAGAAGTTTAAAGACATCCAGGCTTTGATGTCTTCAAGACACAACAGAAGTGGCCTAATTGAGGGGGCATCTTTCTTTTTAAGTGGCATATAGATCTGACTGTCGTCAGCGTAACAATGAAAAAAGATCCCATGCTTTCTAAGGATTGATCCCAATGGAAGCAGGTAAAGGGAGAAAAGCAGGGGACCTAAAATAGAGCCCTGTGGAACCCCAAAACACAGAGGAGCAGTGGAGGATTTAGACCCAGCTATGTTGACAGACATGGTTCTGTCTGCCAGATAGGACCTAAACCAGCTCAGTGCAGTACCACAGATACCCACTTGGTGCTGTAAGCGTGATATTAAAATGTTGTGGTCCATTGTATCAAAGGCAGCGGTTAGGTCGAGCAGGACAAGAACCACATGTTCACCAGAATCATTGGCCAAAAGAATATCATTAAAAACTCTGACTAGAGCTGATTCTGTGCTGTGGCGAGTTTTGGAGCCAGACTGAAAACCCTCTAGAATATTGTGCTCATCCAGAAAACATTTGACCTGTGAATATACATTTTTTTTTAAATTTTTTAAATAAAAGGCAGTTTGGAGATGGGCCTAAAATTAGCCAAGACAGTTTGGTCTAGGCTAGGCTTTTTTATATAACACCTTACTATCTTATCAAGATACTCAATGCGCTTTACACTACAATCTGTGCCCTCATTTACCCATTCATACAGCACTCTACCAGATCTATACGAAGAACAATCAGTGCTTTATCACATTCATACACCGACGGGACACACATCGGAGACAATGAGGGGTTCAGCGTCTTACCCAGCTGGACGCTTCAACTGGTGGAATCGAACGCCCAACTCTCCCACTGGAGGACGACTGCTCTAACCACTCATCTGCAGCTATCCCATAAAGCAGGGGTGGGCAATTATTTTTTCCATGGGGCCACATGAGAAACAACAAATATTGTGGAGGGCTGGCACAAATGACTTTTTCATTCAACCTTTATTTAGACAGGTAAATCCCATTGAGCCTCGAGGACTCATTTACAAGAGAGACCTGATTTCAAGTTAACTCAATACTGCATAATAATAGTATTTCATTACTAAAAGAAGTACATAGCACTGTTTTAACAAGCTGGTAAGAGTATTTGTTATAATTAAGCAACGAAAAAGCGAGGTTTCCTTACAAAAAAATGTCATTTATTCAATTAAATTTCCCAGTACAATGGTAAACTGTTAACATTTTTACCATTTGTGACGTTATATTAATGATCATTTTCAGTCACATTCACCCCAAAACTCATTTTGAGTTTTATATACTGCTGGAAAAAGTTCTTATCTTTCTAAATATATCACAATATTGTCTTTGTACGCCAAATATGAAACATCATATAATAGTGATCGTCACTGAACTGTGATTTCAAGTCCCGGTTCTTTACGTGCCTACATTAGTAGTCTAAACATCTCATTTGGTGTTTTTCAGTTCTTTTTTCTTGTTTAGTGAGAGAAGTTTAGTCTCTGTTGGGTTTTAAAGGAAATGTTAAAGTCAGGTTGAAGGTCTGAGGTGGAGATGTGAAGCAAAGCTGACATCATCAGTGAGAGAGGATCTATATCTGGATTTGGTTAACTTCATTTGTTTACATATGTATTTTGTAATTCCCCTTACGGGGGCCGGTGAGAGTCAACCAAAGGGCCGCATGTGGCCCTGGGGCCGTACAATGCCCAGGTCTGCCATAAAGGTAGCTAGCACTTCATGTTTTGAACTTTAAAGAAACCAAATCCAAAACGACCATTTCTGAAGGCACTACTGGGACATCTCCTGTATATTTAGGGTCCTTGGTCCAGTAGAGCAAACTGAACGTGAAGAAAATGGGTCTTGAACGAGATCTTGAACTTAAACTAGACAGCCAGATTAGTTGTTAAAATAAGTTGTGACAGCAAGACAAAATCAAAGCCATCCTTCCTAGAAAACATTTGGAGACAGTAATCCACGCCTTTGTCACCACCTGCCTAGATGCAACACATTTTATCTCAATGGGTAAGTTAACGGGTCCTCCATGGCCTGACCGCAGAGGCTCCAAGATGATCCACTGGCTGTCCGTGCATTTTAGGATCCATGTTTTACGGTCGGCCATCGTACAACCTTGATCTTTCCCATAACACTTTGTAAATAACTAATTTCATTAACATTTTTAAATCAGATTTGTAATTTTATATATTTCATAATTTTATCTGATTTTATTGTTTTATGTATTTTGCTGTATTTTTTACCACTTAATTTTAATTTACACGCGTTTCATTGCATTTTGTTTCGTGTGAGCTGTGTTTTATTGTCGACTCTGTACAGCACATGTGTCAGCGCCGGTATTTTAACGTCCTTTACAAATAAAGTTGTATTGGATTGGAAATGGCAATCTCCAGGAAAATGACAGCATCTGCTTTGTTAAAACCTGTTTTCCCAAGTTTACCATTATATTGTTTTATAAAACTCCTGTTTGTATAGTGAAACAGCAAATTAAAGGGTTAAACAGTAGCATGCGCTAAATGAGACGTAACAGAAGCACAAACCGTGTGAAAAAGTAAATGCATAATTGGGATTAATGGCTATTTAAAGACAGATTGGGTTGCATCAGAACAGTTTCCAAACCCATTAATATGTTGTCTTGAACTCATCTGCTGTCAGAGGTAACGGGTCCAGGAGGAAACCCAGACAGAAAAACCTCATGAATTTCACATGTGGAAATCTCTAAATCATTCCTGTAAAACACGTTTCCTGTTTGATTTGATTTCAACATATGAAAACAGTAAAGTCGTGTGGTTGGCCTGTGAAGAATTCTTCGCAGCGTCACTCGCCAACGGATCCAAGACATGTTGGCCAGACCAGAGACGGTATCCGATCCCTCCGGAGAGTTCTGGGTCTGTCCAAAACCAGAACTTATCCTCATTGTCAAGTGTTATTGTGGCTCCACAGCTGATAAAAATCTCCCGGTTTTGCTTGGTTAAGAAAAATTAAAATTTCATGTTTGGTTTTTTTGTGTAGTTCATGGTTGTTGGAGTCGTGTCTGCCGTGGTTGAGAAGTTTCCACGTCCAAATTGGGTGAGTGAGTGAATTATTTTCACGGCACTTTGACATTCAGGTTCAAGGCAAAAACAATGACACAAATGTCATTTTTGTTGTGATGTGGTGGAAGATATTCAAGGATAGGACTAGAGCAGAGGTATCGCTAGTTTATATTCTTGCATGTCCGAGGCAGAGCAGAGTGACGGGTCCTGGCGAGTGGAGGGAACAATTTTATCCTCCACCAGGTGCAGTGGAGGAACCAGGGGGTGGCCAGTGGTGGCTTTAGCCACCATAGATTAATCTTCAGCCACCCCGAGTGCCACCCAAATCAGCTGACTACACTTTTAAGCAATATAAAAACTAGAAAGCATAGTTTCCTCTTGAGTTTTGACGTAGCAATCCAATTACAGCTAAATCCAGCCACACACCAAAATGGAAGTGAGTACCGTACTTATCAAATTATTGTGCTCACAACATGCACAAACAGATGAATGAAGAGTGTTTTCAAGTTCCCCCTTTTTCACTCTGACAGTTAAAGACAGCATTTGTTCAAGGCTTACATACAACACACAAACAAAGGCAAAAACATCCTTACCCACCGTTTGTCCTTCAGCAGGTGATAACTGGGGACGGTTGCATCGATTTGATCATCATGTAATCATGAATGAAGCTCAAACAGAATTATTCCCTTCTTCCTGTTCCTTTATTCAACACGAGCTGTGCGTGGTTCTGGTTGAACTGTGGAGTGAAATGTGAGACTTGTACGTTGAAAAAAGGGTGAAATTAAATAAAACGGCTTCACTTTTCTGTCATTTGTCATTACGATGTGTACAAATGAACAGTGAACTGAATAAACTGAGCTGATTTTTATTGTACTGTATGAGATTTACGGCTACAAACCTTTGCGTTTGTCCATCCGTAAACTGATTCCTGTGCTTTCAGATCCGCCTCAATATGCTTCTGAACCTGGCTGGAGTTGTTTATGCCTTCACAAACATTGGGTTGTACATCATCTACACAACAGAATACCTTTGGTGGTCTTGTGGACGCACTGATTCGTTACCCACAAATTCAACAAAGCTTCCTTATGAGATTCAGCTGTTAATGACCTGCACCATGGGCAAAGAGATGTATCTGGTGAGTGCATGAAAGACTGTAATTTATTTGCCTTGCTCAGGGGCATAGAGTCAGGCGAATGAGGGTGGAGGCAGATATGGGTGCTTCACCTATGTCCAGGGATTTGAACCTGTGACCTCTCCATCTCAGGCTCTGTGCCACCACTCCCTACCATAGGTGCAAGATGATTGACTTTATTCCTCAAAGACCAACTTAAACCTGGACATGTGTGAATTTTGTTCATTATGGGTTCACTGAAAGCACCACGAGTCTTTCAATGATCAGGTTTAATCGTAATGCATCTGTAGTTTAAACATGTATCATGAACGTAACGCAGTACAAAAGTAACTCTTTTAAATATTTTTCATCAGACACTCGCCAAAGGCATCATGTACATGCTAAGCGGCCTGTCTGGTCTACAGATCCAACACGCCTTCGTGGTCATCATCGCTGGGCTCAGGACCCTGTGGAGGTCTGAGATGATACTAAAGGTAGATTTAATCAATTACACCTGTTTTTTTTTGTTGTTTTTTTTTTGTTTTTTACTGAGGACATGTTGGTCGAACACACGCAGTGGTTTTAAATATTCACATGAATGTGTTCGGACTTAAATGACAGCCAAAAACAGGGCAGAACAAGAACAGGGTAACAGTGGTGAGATATACAGAAGGAGGGGGTTCTACTGCATATCTTGCATTTTCTACTTGATGGGTTCAAGGCGGGGGTGAGATTACATCCAGGGGTCTCAGTCTCCTGGTTTGCAGTGATGGACAGGTTGACAGATGAGGTCAGGCAATTGTCCTCAAGGATTATGATATTTGCACAAGACATTTGTAGTGAGACTATAGGGAGGAGGTGGAAGAGAGCCCGGAGAGGTGGGGGTCTGCTCTGGAGTGAAGAGGAATGAAAGACCTGTTGTTGTTATTTATGGTTTGGGGATTGAGGTCTCAACAAAAAGACGCGTTTTCAACACCTATTTTCTGATTTTCTCATCTGTTTTTCTTTCTTCACAGAGCCCCGATGAACCAGAACAACACCGACCTGTCAATCCTTCCCTCACAGAAGTCACCACTTCTGTTGAACAACCTGCGGTTATCTTTGTGCTACCAAAGCCAAATCAGTGTGAACACGTGAAAGAGTTAAATAATGCCACTTAGAGGCAGATGTGTCTTAACTTGGGTTTAGTGAATCAGTGATTCCTGTTGACGGGACCTGTAGTTAATCCCTTTTACAGGACTGGGACCGTGTGCTGTTAATGATTTACCATACTTTTTGCTGTATAAGTCGTACCTTCTTGCATAAATTAGCATGCCCCGTGACTTATACAGCGAAGCTACTTATTTGTGGGTTTTCCCCATATTTATAACCAATTTTTGGCTGAAATCTGACAATTTCATTCATTCTGACATGGAAAATATTGAACACTACCATTTTCAGCAGCTAGAGTGCACTCGATGAATGTGGCAAGCCAAGTGTCTCCTTAATAGGTAAAAGTGGCTATTAATGAGCAACTTGGCTTGCCATACCAAGCCACCTTCGTCAAACGTCAAATACCGCCCAGGTGAAATGCAGCTGATTCGACCATTAAAGTGTATTTATTAAGGAAAAGTTCAACTGAGACACAACTTTGCTACAATTTAGAGCAAACAAATAATTGTTTTTAAGTGTCAGTCTTGTTAAATTCCTCCCGTGCACGCTTCCATGGCCGCCATTTGGCAGCCAGTCGATTTTTGACACACCAGCCCACATTTCCAGGTGGTCAGCAGTGACGCGTAATAGATGTGACTTAAGCGAAGCGACATATTTATGTTTGTTTCCACTTTATTTGTCATATTTGGACTGATACAGCAGTGTGGCATGTACGGCGGAAAGTACGGTATTTGAAGTCTGACCTAAAAAACAAAATGCACATCTTTCTTTGGCCATGTTGGTTTGTTGGTTTCCAATGATTCACTTTTGATTAAAACAAAGGAGAATTATGACTAATGATGTATTGTTGAATAAAATTATTCTTATTTGTCATTTTATGAAAAGATGCCTTGTTAAAATATTAAAAGCATAAACCAATCTCCCTATTTCCATTTTATACTTCAAATGAGGCTGATTCCTTTGAGTGACACATATATTCTGGTAATTAAGTCAAATAAATATTTTCAAGCATGGAACAAAGCTTTTGTATTTGTTATAACAGTCTTTTGGTGAAATGATTGGTAAAGAAAGCCTGCACATTTATAATTGTATTTATTCAAATCAAATGTTCTGACTTTAATTATCTGACATTCTGAGATAGGCAGATACAAACCACTTCCTAAAAAATAACTTTATTTTTCTCTGATGTGTTTTTGCACCTGAACATTCTGGGCTGTAGCCCTGGATGTGCTTTCAGTCTCCAGGAAAGCTCAAAATGCAGCTCTAGTTGCTCTAGAATTTACAGAAACCAAATTGAGAATGGTTTGAGACGCATGCAACGACTCTGAGACAGTTTTGAGAAAAACTAATATTTGGAACGTGTTCAAATTTTCAGCATCCAGACTGCGGTTCTGTACAACGCATGCAACGAGGAAGAGAACCGTTCGAGACGTTTTGGCGACTGCTGGTCACCAACTCTGACGTGCTACTTTAAACAAGCTTTCTAAATCAGTGAGTCAAAAATGTTGGGAATTACTTTTATTCTAACAATAGGTTCAGAAGGTAAAGAAAGGGAATAAAAAAAAAAAAAGAAACATCGCCATTTAATGTTGAACTGAGCTCAGACTCGGGTTAGGGTTTCGTGGATTTCGGCGGGACTTTCTACATCCACCATTCTGCACTGAAATACCTGTTCTGATTGTGCAGCTGGTTCTGAATCACTGCTTCGTTGTGTAAGTCAGTGAGCAGAGGAAAAACAAACGTGACGGAGTTTGATCACTTTATTGTAAAGATTAGGAGATGCAAGCTGTAAGAAATCAGTCTGAAAGCAAGAACGCCCTTCGTTGTAGAAAAGACAAACAAAAATCAGTTTTGTTGTCGAGCCGTTGTGATTTTTTTTTGTCTGATAAATGTTGCAGTTCTGTTGAAGTGACGACAAAGACCCGTTTCTTACTGGTGCATGAATAGTTTGACTGGACTGGTTTTAAGCCCGCAGGATGCTCAGGAGGTCGTTCCTCAGTAACGGTTGTTGGATCTCAGCATCTTTGATTCTCTGCAGAAACACGATAAAAGTTATTTTCATGCAAAACCTCAACAAACATGCAGGTTAGACACAACCCTGACACGTTTTAGCTTTAAACGAAGCAAATAAACGAGTGAAGCAGCAGCAAACTAATTTTTGATTGTGTTTTTTGTGCGTTCATACTTCCTCCTTCTCCGTGTACCGGAACGACATGATGCCAAGAACTGCGAGACTGACGGAGACCCAGACCTGGAGGGCGGCCATGACGATCAGAGTAATGTCCATGCCCGTCAACATTTTCTGACAGATCGGAAAAGAGTACAAGTCCGTGTGACTTCAGATTTCAGAAATCCTCCAAATTCAAGCCCTCATATGTATTTATAACGATACATATGTATATAAAGAGTTATATTTCCAGTAGTGACCGTTGCAGATGAAAGTATTGGAAAATATTAAAAGTCGGAGCAGAGCGGCGCACTGACCTGAGCAGAGTAAGCAACAAACATGCAGTTGTCCGTGTTTTCACAATCCCATTGGAAGGAGGATTCGTTCACGTCTACAGCGTACAGCACGCAGGCGATGATGCCAAAGACGGAGCCAACAACGTTCATGAACACGACAAAGCACATCTGGAAGGAAAGACCTGCTTATTCTTTGTCCCACCGTGAAGAAAGTTTGGGGTTAGATTCTGTCCTTACTTACGAAGCACCGAGAGCCACAACAAACTGGAAGACATGACACAACTCCAACAGCAATGATCTGACAAGAGAAATTAAAATACAATTTTTAGCGTCTACATTTGTATTCTTACTCCTCAGGTGTTGCTCTACGGAGTCCTGGGTGAACTAGGCTGATCTCTGATGATCTGAAGAGAGTTCTCACTGGTAATAAGTATAGTTTAGGCGGAGATAAAGATTTTAGGTGACATCTCTGACACAATAACACGTATTGTTAATCTGACACTTCGGTGGTAATCTCACGTTTTTTTAGAGACCAAGAATACACACAGCCATTTTGAGTCATTTCCAACAGGAAACGGATAAAAAATAATTATTTAACTCTTTATAATGAAGAGATTAAATGTTCAATGCATCAAACAGTCAATAAAACTCTGATGAAATATTTTCCTGAGGCTTTGACTCCACAACTATCGATCTTAAACCAACTGTTGTGTTTCGAGGACACCGGCACCAGCTAACCCTAACCAGCTGAAATTAGTTGTCTTTGTTGGACTGAAGGTGGCCGGGCTCAGTCTTTGAGGAGCTCCATCCTCCGGAGGAGTCCAGAGTGGAGCCGCTGCTCCTCATCAGCAAAAGGAGCCCGAAGACGTGAGTCAGGTGGCTGAGTAGGATGGGGCCTCCCTTGGAGGGTTCTGGGGCGTGTCCCACTGGGAGGAGAACCTGGGGCAGACCCAGAACTCTTCATGACCCAACCAGACGTACATGGGGAGAAATGGGTGGATGGATGATGGATGAACGATAAATGGATGAACGATAAATGGATGAATGTATGAATGGAGGGATGGATGGATGGATGAATGGATGATGGATGGATGAATGGATGATGGATGGATGGATAGAAGATTAGATGGATGAATGAATGAATGCATGAATGGATAAATGGATGGTGGATGGATGTATGGATGAATGATTGAAAGAAAAAATGAATGGATGGATGAATGGATAATAGGATGAATTGAAAAATGAATGGATCGGTGAATGGATGGATGAATGAATGAATGTATGAAGAGATAAATGAATGAACAAACTAATGAATGAATGGATGATGGATGGCTGGATGGATGGATGATTGGATGGATTATGTATGAAAGAATAGATGAATGAATGAACAAATTAATGAATGGATGGATGAATGGATAAATGAATGATGGATGGCTGGATGATTAGATGGATGGATGGATGGATGAATTAATAGATGAATGAACAGAGTAATGAATGAATGATGGATGGCTGGATGATTAGATGGATGGATGAATGGCTGGATGAATTAATGGATGAATGAACAGATGAATAAAGTGGTTTACGGAGGCGGCCATGTTGTAAATTTAGGTCTGTGTTACACGTTGAAGATGCAGCTGAGAAGCACAAACACGTAACTTAATCTCTAAGTGGTAGAACCCTGAAGTTACACGTTAATTTCAGATGATCATCAATAAGTTCTGGTGAGTTTGGCTGTGAGATGCTTCCAGTGAATATCCTCCTGCAGCGTCGTCCCTCGTTTATTCCTAAAATGTTTTCAAATGTTTACCACAGCTCCGAGCCAGTAGGCAGCTCCCAGATTTGTAACATCTCCAGGATGCATGCTTGTCCGTCCTGGACCGAGCCCGATGTTGAACAGGCCCACCATGATCTGCAGCGTCTGCGAAAGATTCGGACGTATTCAGTCACGACAAGCTGCGCTTCAACAAGGCAACGTTTGAAATGTTCGATTCTTCTCACCCCCAAAGGAGCAAAGAGACCGTAACACATATTTCTGTTCTCTGAGCAACAGGCCGGACCGCAGCAGGGTTCTGACGGGGCGGCACGGTGGTGAGGCGGTCTTATCGTGTCACCTCTTAATCTGTAAGCACAGAGGAAACAGTTTAAAGTTTCAGGGCCAACAAACGACACACAAAACACTAATTAAAAGAAAGTACCGAGAGGCCTTCTGTGACGAGTTTAACGTTGTCGCTCTGAATATGCGTTGGGGATGACTCTTAGCTACTACCACGCCATGTTTTAGTGCATCTTCTCTACAAATGACTAACTTTTGTTTGCTATAAGGCCAATTATCGTTGGCAGCCATCTTGAATCAGGTTAAATGCACATCCAGTGAATGCTTTAAAACAAATAACCAAAAGTTTTAAAGCGTTACAATTATTTTAATCCCAAAAAATACAAGTATGGAGCGGCCAAAGCTGAACAAACACAATCTGGTGGAGGGATGAATTAACCTGGACCCTCCGAGGACAAATGGGGGTGTGAGTCAGGGACGAAATGAGCTCCTGCCAAGCGCTCGTTAAAATAAAAATGATTAAGATTTCAGACCTTTGGGCATCTAAGATGCATAAACGTTAAAGATCCAGAGCCGGTGAACAAATGTTTGTTGAACTGGGGGCACTGAGAGGCATCGTGTCGTGAAACTTCAACACCACTGGGACTTTCTGAAGCCCTCCGAACAACGAGAGGTGTTTGGCACGGCCTCAAATGACCGTCAATCACTTCATGGAAGACGGCTCGAAGAGAGCGCGTCGTTTCTTTGAACAGAAACAGGTTTGACTTCACTTTCAGGAACGTCAGCTTCTTGGACCGGAGTTGGTTCTGATGAACGGAGCTGCAGAACTGACAGAAACTGGTTTGTTGTTTTCATCCCCAGCAACGAGGAACTTGAACCGAACCCTCCTGCATTAAAACGACTTATTTAAAATCTGTCTTTTATAATTATGTCTACATTCACGGTTTATTTCCTCAAAATGTATTTTTCCGTCATGTTTTTAAATTGCTTTATGCTCTCAGATGAACTTAGACTTGTTTATTCTGTAATGTCACATCGACACATTAAACTTATACTTCAGACGAATAATGAGCAGATTATTATTAACAGTGACAAATGTTTCACTGCCAACTGAAGCGTTCATAATCTGTGAACGAGAGTCGATTTTAAACCAAGCGTCGTCACAAACAGGTTTTATCATGTGCAGGAAGGAGCTTAATATTCCCAGAACCACCTTCACTTCCACGACTTTATGGTTTACTTTTTTGTAAATAAATAAATTAACAAATGAAGCAGACAAATACATGTGACTTGTAAATGTTCAATACACTTCTAATAAAACAACAAAAAGTAGAACAAATGATAAACTAAACTAATTAAACTATTTGAATCACTCTGCAACAGAATAAAAAGCACAACTAAATGTTTGTCTGAGTTTAGAGCTTAAACAAACAAACAAACAAAATATCACATAAATGAAACATGAAGTTGTTTTTACAGCAAAAATTACCTGACAAGTTGCTTTAGAGTCCTGATGTTTGATCTGCCAGGAAAGAAATGAACGCCAATAAAACACACACACTTCCTGTCAAACCCTATCAAAATAAAACAATATTTACCAAAACGATGTTAGAATTCAAAAATCTTACTTCTCAACAACCTAGCTCCATCTGATGCTGCAGATCTTATTGTTGCACATTTTCCTAGCAGAGCACTTCGCTCTCAGACTGCAGGCTTACTCGTGGTTCCTAGAGTTTCCAAAAGCAGAATGAGAGGAAGATCTTTCAGTTCTCAGGCTCCTCTCTTGTGGAACCAACTTCCAGTTTCTGTCCATGAGGCTGACACATTGTCCAGTTTTAAGACTTTCATTCTTGATAAATCCTATAGTTAGGGTTGGCTTGGGTTTCCTCACTTATCCCTTAGTTATGCTGCTGACTGCTGGAGGACAAACTGACCTCATCTCCTCTCTCTGCTGCGGTCTTGACTTGCTCTACGTTACCTGCTTGCAATTATTTCTATCTTAACGTGCTTCTGTCTTAAGAAAGTTCACCTGGCCCTCTCATTCTGTGTTCGTCTGTTCCTCCTTCCTGTTCCTCTCAAATCCAGCCGGTCGAAGCAGATGCTGCTCATCCTGAGCCTTATTCTGCTGGAGGTTTGTTCTTGTTAAGTTTTTCCTTTCCACTGTCTCCTTTGTTCTTGCTCAGGATGGGAGACTATAACGAAGTGAAGATTCAACACAATCTGCTGCTTCCTCAGATAGAGAACTTTTAATAATTGTCTTTTTAATCTATGTTGAATTGAATTGAATTATGTGGACTAGTCCTGAGGACACTGTAAGTAAGAATAATCTTTCAGAGGTCTTTTGGACCCAGATTACATTTGGAATGAGTTATTCTCCTTTTCAGATCCTTCTCTGGGCCACCTGTATGTAATTTCGTCATTATCACATAAATAAGCTGCACTTGTCTTACATTACGAGCTTCAAGTCTGCAGTTCTCAGTTCCTCTACCTCTGGTGGAGTTCAGGTAAAAGTAAGAAATCAGAACCAACACTTCCTGTCAGATATTCCTTCAACATAAAAGCATGATAAAAAAAAAATAGAACTTGTTCGACACAAAGATTAGAATTAGTGGAATAAGTTAGATATTTTACTGCAGTGTTATCCAGACCTCTACATTGGAGAAACTAAACAGCCTCTTCACAGACGCATGACTCAACACAAGAGAGCCACCTCCTCTGGACAAGACTCAGCTGTTCACCTCCACCTCACAGATAAGGGACACTCTTTTGAGGACCAGAATGTGCACATTTTGGACCGAGAACACAGATGGTTTGAAAGGGGGGGTAAAGGAAGCAATTTATGTAAAAAGAGAAAAGCCGTCTCTTAACAGAGGAGGAGGCCTCAGATTTCCACTTTCAAAAACCTATAATGCAACTTTAAAACAGATTCCCAACCGGTTTTCACACCTGATGGGAACAGAGGGACCTCGTCTGTGAATTAGAGGAACAAAGACTTTAAGAAAC
Organism: Nematolebias whitei; assembly: GCF_014905685.2. Classification (NCBI taxonomy): domain Eukaryota; kingdom Metazoa; phylum Chordata; class Actinopteri; order Cyprinodontiformes; family Rivulidae; genus Nematolebias; species Nematolebias whitei. The sequence continues at coordinate 5,475,458 of NC_056502.1, read as the reverse complement.
CCCTACTGTTAAGGTGTTTAGGTGTTAATTGCCAATCTACATGTGTGTGTGTGTCTTATCTCACTCAGCCTTAAAACCTGAATCTCTCACTCTCTGCTCTTTGAATTGAGAAAGCTCCTCGGATGAGGAGCGAAACGTCTTCTGTTACAAATAAAGTCCAGTTGTTTTTGTGTTGAACGCTTTTTGAATATCCTTCAGTCCAAACAGTTTATACTGGCATCTAGTGGTCAAAACAGGTACTACACACAACATTTTACAATCATTACTAATTATTGTAACATTTTAACCAATATTTTTGTTTATTACAATAATTTTTGAGACAATTAATGGCCCAGCAAAATTTGTTATCGTGACAGGCCTATAGAACTTACCCGAAAAGTCCTGAAGTTTGACCCGACAGGAAGGAGTTTTATTTACTGAGCTGCATTAATTTTCACTCAGAGGACAAAATGAGGAGGAATTATTAATTTTAATTTTGAGATTTCAAGGGCTGTGAAAGACGGCAGTACAACTTTTTATTGTCAATATTACAAACTAATTAAAAAAACCTTTCCCCATTGTTGCACTGAGTAGCCTCAATAAAAAAAAAAATTTCAAATATTATTTATGAAACGTTGAAAACCAAAGTCTATACCAATAAAACATTTTAAACATCACAGGTCATCAGATTATGAAAGGTAAACTCAAAGTTCATTCATTTTATAAACTATCTACTAATTGTAGATGATAAACTCTAAAAAAAATAGTTTAGGTTTTGTTCAATAAATAATGATGCAGAGTTTATCTGAGGTTGCATTTTTCATATTTCATGCCTTTTGACTTAAAATACAAAATCATAGGAGGTTGTTCTCACTATTTAATTCACCATATCAGCAGGAACTGCTATAATATTGTTTAATAAACATAAATTTAACCTCCTTCAGTGTTTTATACAGATGTGAGCATCATGATGGAGCTCCACGCGTCTTTCTTCATCTCACCGACCAGAAATCTGATTCCCAAAACAGCAAAACGAACGCTGACAACCAGCAGCAGCAGAGCCAGGGTGATCAAAGTTTTGTCCATGGATGTCAGCAAATTCTGGTGGAAGCAACGTGAACATTAATTGACTTTAAAATAAACCAGAGGTTTCTCTGAGCAGCTGCGTCGCTGTGAATGCCCACCTGATCAAACAGGGCCACGTTTCTGCAGCTGTCGTCATGAGGAGCAGCATCGTACGGGAGACGGGCGCAGATCCAGAGCAGATCTGCGTCTCCCAGGTCGACGACGTACAGAGCGATGGCAGTGATGGAGAAGATGGCACCGACGATGTTCATGAACACAGTGAAGCCCATCTGAGAGGAAACGGTCAGTGCGTTTCAGCTGAGATTACAGAGCTGCTCTGTTTCAATAACAATGTTTTTACTCACCAAGCACGAAGACGGGAACTGGCCTGCCAAGATGGACATAATTCCAGTTACAATAAACTAATGGAATGGGAAAAAAGGAAGAAAACTTGTTAATCAAATGAAAAACTAGGGAAATAAAAAAAAATCAGTGTACATCTAACAATGTTAAGTCAGGTCCTCTGGACGGATTAAAGTATAAATAAAATTAAAAACTTGTCGAAATGTTTCGTCTTTTATCTAAAAGACGTCGTCAGTCTGAGGAGCTGCAACAAACTCAGTCTTATAAATAGCATCGCCAGTTTGCTGTTGACAGCCAGAACTAGCTGTTCACGTGATAAAGGAGGAGCAGCAGCCTAACGATTGATCGTTAGCGCCCTGATTGCTATTCACAGAGAGCTGAGTGATTCTAGCAATAACAGCATTGTAAGAGGCGAACAGTTGGACCCGGAGGCTCCGCCCCTGTTTCATGATGGACGGTTTCTTTTCACAAAGATGGCCTCCTTTACTCCTCTCTCAAACCATCGTTCCTCTCTGTCCAGGATGTGCACATCTTCATCCCTGAACAGTGACCACTGGCCTGGAGATGAGTGTAGCCCACAGAATCCTGGCCTGATGATGTTGATCTTCTGTGCTGGTCCATCCTTTTGGCCAGTGGCTGTTTAGTTTCCCCGATGTAAGACTGATCACAGCCCCCCTGACACTGAACAACATACACTGAGCATCAGGACAGCCAGTGTACATTCTTGGTATAATCCGCAGGGATTTTAAATTCTTGTTTGGATTTAATCTTTCAACTTCAGACGTTTTGCTTATAAATCAGCTGACCTTTACCCTGAGCAGTACTTCCTCTTGATTTATTTTGTAGAATATTTTTGGTAATTTCCTGTCAATGTCACAAATCTTTCCTCATAGTTTTTTTAGCCTTCTTTCTTATGCTTTAGGTTTTTGTATATTGTCTAAATACATCCCTTGACAATGCTGCTCGCTGAAAAAGAAAGCAATCAGTAACAATAAAAGTGCTTTTCTTGTTTGAAAGTTTCCTTTGACCTAAAAACACAAACTATGGGGTGCCGTTCAAAAATTAAAAGCAATATTTTTGGTTTATTTAGCCTTTCATAAGAAAAAATAACTTTTTTTGTCAAAGTTATATTTTCACCATGTTATTCATACATTTATAAATGTCATAGTTCCAAACTAAATATTTAATTTACAGGCTAAATAATTAAATACTCAACTTGCAAGTTAAATATTTATGTCCGACTTAAATATTTTGTTAGCAAATTAAGTATTTATTTTGAAAATTAAATGTTTAGTTTGGAAAATAAATATTTAGCTTTGAGATAAATATTTAGTTAGAAAAATTAAACATTTAGTTTAGGAATTAAACGTTTAGTTTGGAAATTAAATGTTTGGTTCAGAAATTAAATATTTAGCTTGGACAATAAATATTTACTTTAGAAATTAGATGTTTAGTTTTGAAAATAAATATTTAGCTTGGATATTAAACATTTATTGTACATCTAAATGTTTAAGTTACAAACTAAATATTTAACTTGCAAGTTAAATATTTAGTTTGTAACTTAAACATTTAGCTTGGATATAACATTTAGTTTGTAAATTAAATATTTAGTGTGGAACTAAATATTTAGCTTGTAAGTTATTATTGTAAAGTAAATATTTAGTTTATAAATTAAATATTTAGTTAGTGAACTTTGGCATTTATAAATGTATTAATAACATGGTGAAAATATGACTTTGAAAAAAAAACTTGTTTTTTCTTATGAAAGGCTAAATAAACCCAAATATTGTTAATTTTTGACTGTGTTACTTTACACATGGCGCCCCATAACAAACAGTCATTTGGTTTTTAGTTTACTTAAATAAACCTGTGTATAAGTTCAGACATATATGGCACAGAAAACTCAAAGAAAGTGTCTTCTAGATGTCTCCTCAGCAGCCGATGGATGAAGAAAAACAGAACATGCTTGTTTTACCACAGCGCCCAGCCAGTAGGCAGCTCCCAGGCTGCTAAAATCCCCGGGGCGTGTGCTCGTTCTTCCCGGCCCAAGTCCGATATTAAACAAACCCACCATGATCTGGACAGTCTGCAAAAACAAAACATCAAACCAAAGTCACGATGGTCTGAAAGCAGAGTGGAAGGTACACGTGTCTCCTCTAACTCCTCTCACCCCAACAGCTGCAGTCAAACAGGACTGGACCTCCTGCTGATGGGAAGAGCTGCAGCAGAGGGACTTGAGGATCTGGCTCAGAGGTGGAAACATGCTCCTACAGTCTTTGTTTTAAACGACAGGTGGATCTGCACGCACCTGAAGCCTCAGGTGAATGTTCCTCTTTGGGTTGAAGGTTGAAACTTTGTTTTGTAAGGTTGGTGTTTGTGGAGGAGAGGCATGCTCTGCAGGAATGTCCTAAAGTCTCAGCAGCAGCAGAGTAAACAGAGTCAGCAGCTCTGACCAACAAATCTATCAAACGCAAATATAGACGCATCAGAGCCACGGTGATTCAGGAACACGGTCGGTTTACACCCGTCGTCTTCTACCTGGAGGTTTACCTCTAGGTAATTGGTTATTGTGACTCAAAACGAACGGGGCTTTGAAAAAAATTTCATTAGAAAACAGCAAATATAAATATATCGGTTGCAACTCCTGCAAATTCAGCAGTTATGGAGATTTTGGAGCGCAGCTCAGATGCTTAAAATCTTAGCAGCAACCTTTCTGTGCTCGACTTTCTCGATTCAAAAATGAATACGGTTCTTCTGTTGAGCCTCGTCTTTACAGTTCTGAAGTCGTTTGGTAGAACTTTACCTTTTCTCTTTGACCTCTCTGACCCCATCTCCCTCGGACTCTGTAGACTTTTGGTATTGAATGGTGAGTGTTTTTATTTTAGTGGACACGTATACAAAACATTCAAATCAAAATCTTCATATGTTGACAGTTATTATGGCTGTAACAAAACAAGAGTACTGCACACGGCACATTAATCGCCCGTCCACAAACTTGAACAGCAATCTACAGCAACGGCCTTGTTTTAACTTTGACCTTGAATTGTGACCTTGATCTTGGAGCTGCGGTGATGAAAAGTGATGAGTCACGTGTGACGTTTTGTTACATTATCTTGAGCGGATCAGAACAAGACAGACATATAATTCATTCAGTCTTAATTCAGTGAATGAATAATGAATTTTTAATTCAATCAACGTCAAATAATACATCCCACCTTCAACGTGCACAAAGAACGAAATAACATCAAGAGCAGCAAAATGTAAAAAGACCAGCTGTTAAACTTTAAGGGGATGCTTTGCTTTACATGTAGCTTGAAGAATGTTCGATTAAAAATGCATAACTTAACTAAAATACGTTTTAATTCCTTTATTTAGAGTTTTATGGCAAATTGTTGTAAACCATCACTAACGTAAGAGAAACATCCCTCGTTTACCCAAATGGATTTAACAATTAAACATCCATCATCTTTACCCGCGTCATCCTTTTAGGTTCACGGGGCACAATCAAAACCACCCAGTCAAAGTGCACAGAAACTTTCAGTTCTGTGCAGAAAACAACTAAAAGTGCAGGAAGCTGTCCGGATGAATACGACAGTGAAGCGACAGTCGGTGGGAGAAACGTGCAGGAACAGTTTACGGTGAGTGGAAGATGTTTAGTCTGCAGAGTTGGTGGCGACATCATCCAGCAGTGCTTTGAACTGTTCCGGGTCACAGGAGCTCTAAAGGACAAACATCATGAGAGCAAGAACAACGCCAGCATAAAATGAAAGACGAACATCAGATATCACGAGAGGCAGGTTTAAACATGGACAAACTGGATTTCTACAGTAGGAACTTCTTTGGAACTTTGATTTTCTCCTGAAACCTTTAGTGCGCACTTCTTGTAAGTTTGTGCAAAGCTTGATCTGTGCTCAGAGCGGTCATTGGCTGAGTTTCTGTCCTCACCGAGACGTGCAGCTTCCATCAGAGCAAAGATTTCTGTTTTTTTTTGTGAGTGTTTTGACGGATTTCCCTGAGGATTTTTTACGAGTGATAAATAATCTTCAGAAAATCAACTCCAATGTTATTCTAAGCTTTTAACTTTATATTTCAAAACGGGTGGTTTGACACCGTCTTCCTTATTTTGATCAAGTTTGCATGAAAGTTCTGATCCTACTGTTGATACAGAAGTAGTTATTTATTATGACCACTAATTGACAGTAGCATCCTTTCCAGGGCTAATCGGAAGCTGGCAGTTAGGTAAGGCATAGCTATAGCTCAACTAGCACCCAGTGGGGAAGGATCTTTACCCAACAGCTCAAAACGGTCCACAGTCAGTTCTTTATTCGACAACACCGCCGGATATCAACAGGAGAATCTTTGTGCGAGTTCACATTCAGCTGAAGCTGAAGCTGGCCCACCCACTATTTACATTCCGGCATTGATCGGGTTACAAATTAAGCCCTGGCAACGGGCATCTGCAACACAAGCGTGCAATCTGTTGTTACGTCTGCCAGAGGTGGGACTATAACATCGCTGTTTTCAAAAGATTGTTCACACGAAAACGTAGAGATATCATTTTGAGACTTGTTCACTCTTGAACCCAGTTTCAAAACATAAAGTTTTGTGGGTCTTAACACATCGTGTTCATGTGACTGCATGGCTGAAACATTTAAAACATTTTGTGTTTCTATAAAACGTTGTTCCCGTTTGTACAGGGCGTGGGTTTTTAACAGGCAGCAGATACGTTTCTCCAGGCTTTACCTTGTTTTGTTCCTTGCCAGAGCTCTTTAGAGCTTTGATCCCCAAGACAACAGAGCTGATCACAACGCAGAGCTCCAGGGTGGACAAAACAATCAGCACACCATAGATGCTTCTCAGGAGCATCTGTCAGGAAAACAAACAAACAAACAAAAACAACAACAACAAAAAACAGTTACACCTTTAACTGTAAAACCAAACATTATTTATCATGTCTCAGAATCACATTGTTTTCTGTAATGAATCTAAGAAATTCCTACAAGCATAAAAAGTATTCAATTGGTTGCAGTTCGCACCTTGTGCCACTAGGCGTCACTAAATCCAACATTAAGGTTTTAAAACTTTTACTGGTTGTTAACTAATACAAGTAAGTAAGTAAACTTTATTTATATAGCACTTATCATAGATACAATCACAAAGTGCTGTACAACAATAAAGAAATAAAGGCTTAAAATAAAACAAAAAATAACAGCTCATTAATAAAAACAGTAAAAACAGCTGGTAAAAACAGTAAAACATTTAACTAAAAGTTGTCGAAATAAAAATGTCTTAAGCTGCGTTTTAAAAGAATCAACAGAGACGTTCACACGGAGAGACAGGGGCAGGGCATTCCACAGGCGGGGGCTACAGCCTGAAAGGACAGGTCACCCCGAGTTTTAAACCGGGTCTTAGGAACCTTAAGAAGGTTCAGCGCTGAAGACCGAAGGGAGAATAAGGAATCAACATTTCAGTGATGTACTGGGGGGCCTGTCCATTTAAAGCTCTAAAAGTCAAAACTAAGATTTTAAAATTAATTCTAAATTCAACAGGCAGCCAATGAAGAGAAGATAAAACTGGTGTAATGTGAGCCCTTCTGTTAGTTCCTGTTAAAAGCCTTGCAGCAGCGTTCTGGACCAACTGGAGACGAGCGACGGCAGTTTTGTTAAAACAAGTAAAAAGGGAATTACAATAATCTAAACGAGAAGAAATAAAAGCATGAATAATCATCTCCAGGTCAGATCTGGATAACATTGCCCTCAGTTTAGAAATGTATCTCAGATGATAAAAGCAGTTTTTTACCAGAAGCTTTGAATGTTTGTCCAAAGACATGGACTGGTCGAACAGAACACCGAGGTTTCTGAGGTTCGGCTGAGAAGAGGAGCCCAGAGAACCGAGGTGTTGTTTGATCCAAGTAACTTTCTGTTCAGGGGGAATGATCAGGGTTTCCGTCTTGTTAGAATTTAACTGAAGGCAGTTGTTAGCTAACCACGCCTTAATATGGGAAACACAGTTTACTAATTCAGCTAACTTGTGTAATTCTGAGTCATAAAAGGAACAGTACAGTTGAATATCATCAGCATAGAGATGGTAAGACACATTTCTGAAGCTACTGATAATCTTTCCCAGGGGGGTGATGTATAGAAGGAACAGAATAGGACCCAACACTGAACCCTGAGGAACACCATTCAGTAATGGAGTGGTCTTAGACTGTATGTTATTAACAAACATTGAAAAGGTTCTGTTGCTCAGATAAGAGGAAAACCACTTAAGAACAGTTCCAGAAAATCCCATCTCATGTTGCAGTCGATGTATCATAATTTTGTGGTCGACTGTGTCAAAAGCTGATGACAGATCCAAAAAAATCAAAACACTGCCCTGACCAGAGTCTGCAGCCATCAATATGTCATTGGAGACTTTTAATAAGGCAGTTTCGGGGGAGTGCATCTTGCGGAAACCAGATTGAAACTGATCAAGAATATTATTATTTTGCAAGAAAGTAGTCATCTGCCCAGCCACTAACTGCTCCAGAATTTTGGTGAGAAAAGGCAGTTTTGAATTACTGCTTTGATGCACCAACATTATAAAATTACTCAGCTAAATTAATTCGGCTACGCTTAGTTTGAATCAAAAGATTCAATCAAACATGAAAAATCTATACTTTTTAGAAGATGACACAAAATCTGAAGCTGAATGACATTTAGTGGAGCTTTTAAACCGTTCCTGTGAAAGAGCTGAAACGTTCTGACTTTTGGAATCTTACCATAATCAGGTTTTTGGCAGCCAAGCATTTCTCCCTAAAGTACTCGTCTTCACGAGATGGACTTGGCGTTGTATAAGACCAGTAGCTCCTATTGTCACAATCATACCACCACAGATTTATATTTGCAACACTGATGCTGTATAAAACAATGGCCGTGATGGCAAAGGCCTCTCCAGCCAAATTCAGAATCACGTTGAAGATGACCTGAAAGATAAAGTTAGTCTCTTTATGTGCAAGCAAACAAACCATCACAAGAAACAAACAAAATAAGAAACACAAAGTATGTTAAAACAACAACTGGTTCCTATTCCACATTTGAGAAAGTCTGTGGACCTATCAGAGGGACCCGGCTGAATAAACACTGTGTCATCATTTCAGGACTCTTGGATTCTCTCTGGCGCTGTCCCTGGTCGACCTTGGCACCCTTGAGAGTGTTTACGGGTCTCACCAGATGGAACTGGCTGATCATACTATTCTTATCAGAACTCCTACAGCGCCGCTGGAGTGTCCTTGGACACGCTCACCGCCCTTGTCGTCTCCCCTCCCCTGCAGAATGTCTGTGTCACTATGTGCGTGATGTTTTTTTCAATTTCAGGCTATCTGTTCTCGGCCAAGGAATGAGAGTCCGTTAGGATTTATTTATTTTTGCCTCCAAATCCTATACATTCTCATTAATTTTTTGTCTGTCTAAACAGGTTTCACTTGTAAACGAGTCCCCGAGGCTCAATGTCATTAATCTGTCTAAATAAAGGTTGAATGAAAAAAAATCTAAACAATAAAAAGGTTGGGTGAATGGTCAAAATATTAACTATATTCTGATGTTTCATATAAAACACACATGGAAAACCTTGTTTATGACCACAGATTTAAATTTCCCAACTTTCTGCATTAAATAAAGTTATAAAGTTTAACTCACCATGCATGGGCTTGGATACCTCTCAGACAAAATGCACGTGATGCCAAACACAATGAACTAAACAAAAGAGGAAACTATAGTCAATTTTATTATTGAACACAAACACTAAATACATTTTTATAAACGTTATGAAACAGTTTAAAATTAGCTGCTACCCTGTGAGCAGTTTGGGGTTTTTAAATGTTGTTGATGATGATTTAATGCAGTCCCATTCAACAAGAGGTCGGCGGGCTGAAAAGGGCCCATTTTCAACTTTTCTTTGGCCCAACAAAAAGCTAATATCCCAAACTGAACTATATACCAGGATCCAACATTTTTCAGTCAGGTCATCTGGACAGTTTCTTTTTTTGTGCTGAAACGTTTCGCCTTTGATCCAGAAGGCTTCATCAGTCAAGGAAACACAATAAAACTGATTCTTCTCCCAACAGTTTACTCCAAAGTGGAACAAACCAGTTCTGCTTGTGATTAGATGGTCTCTTTGGTACGCCCCCTCCTCCATTGTCGGCCATCTTCCTTGTTGACAGTCTTGTCAAACTGGTTGAAAACAACAAAGTCCATGCTCAATAATCCAGGTATAAGATCCAACATTTTTCAGTCAGGTCATCTGACAGTTTCTTTTTTTCACATTCGATCCAGAAGGCTTCATCAGTCGAGGAAACGCACAACAAAACTGATTCTTCTCCCAACAGCTTACTCCAAAGTGGAACAAACCAGTTCTGCTGGTGACTGTTGTTTTCAACCAGTTTGACAAGACTGTCAACAAGGAAGAGGGCCGGCAATGGAGGAGGGGCGTACCAAAGAGACCATCTAATCACATTATATGTATTTCAACAGCCTGTTTGACACTTCTAACTCTCCAGGCCATTTGTTCTTCAACTAATCAATTAAACAAACAATCAAACAAAATTGTTTAAAATTTTATCACAATTGAAAATAATGTTTTTCATCCACTTTGTGTATTTTATAGTGTTCATGGTTACTTACCAGTGCTCCCAGCCAATAAGGAAGCCCAATCCCGTAGATGCTATATGTTGAATAAGTCAGGTGGAGGATGACGCCGAGGCCGATGTTGAGCAGCCCGATGATGATCTGCAGAGCCTGGGAAAGAGAAACATCTGCTCAAACATCTGTGCTGTTACTGTCAAACTGTGCTGAATGTCAAAGTTACAGATCTTTATTTATAGAACGAAACAGCTTCAAACAGGAAACACTAAGACGAATCAAAAATAGATTTTTATTAAAATGTGACTATAATGTTATGAACACAGGCACGATTTACTTTTAGCGTCCATCATAAATACGGAGATTTTAATCACAAATAAAAACAACAGAGCATGTTAGAATGAAACTAATGGTCGTTTCTCACCCCGAGTACAGACAGAGTAGTTCTTTGGATCCTCCTCAGGTGCTGAGACACCGAGCAGCACACTGGGCTGTAGCAAAGGCTCTTCAGAACCTGACACAGAGGAGGCCAGCGACTTTTCGTGTCCGTGGTCAGCGTGAACACGGTGATGCCGTCTACCTTGCTCATAGTCACAGACATCCTTCCTGCTGCTGGAAGCGGACAACAGAGTATTTAAAGAGTTTAAACGTGTTGGATTTGATTAAAGTCGCAGCTGTACAAAATTGTCAGAACCCAAACTTTGCGCATCACACAGGTGGATCCAGGGATGGAGCCGAAGGATTCGGCTGGCTCCAGATGAGCCCCGATCTATCTAACTTCACCGATGAGCAAAAGTTACTTCCTTCTAACATTTCTTACAACTCCTATGCTTGGTTGGTTTGGGGGGGAAATAAAAAAGCATACCAATAAAACATGAACATGACTCATAAACCAAAACAAGCCACTTTACAGATCTGGCTGTTTACCTGATCCTCATGTGGCCATTTTGAGGGACTTAAGTCGTCAACAAAGTAATCTCAAGCAGTACAAAACGACTTCAATGGGGAACAACTTGCTCCTTTGACAACAGGAATTCAACTAAAGGTGAAAATGGTAAACAAACTCTTAGTTTCTATTTTTTCTATCTGCCTAAAAGCATCCAGAGAGGAGGAAGGAGGACATAAACGCCTGCAGGATGTACAACCTGTTACTAAAGCTGCACTGGTCTTCTTTCTAAGGACAATGTGAAGATTTTAATGTCGGCTCTCCTTCATTGCAGGCAAATATTTCATGTAATTCACTCGTATTAAGAAAATATTATGTTCTGAGAGTGGTGGGGCAGCGGTTAGGGAACATGGGCCCGTGATCAAAAGGTCGCCGGTCAAATTCCCCAGACAGACAACATCAAAATGTGGGTGGGAAAGGTGAAACAACCACACCTGTCTCCACTCTCCTTTGCCCCACTCTGAGCCCTTGAGCAAGGCCCCCAACCCCCATCATTTGCTTCCCTGGGCTCCCTAGATGTCAACTCTCTGCTCCACACAGAGGGCTGTGGTAGCTCGGTGGCTTGTGGTGCGTCAGGAAGGACATCTGGTGTAAAAATAACTGCCAATCTTCATGTGAGTTACTTCACTGTGGCCACCCCTGAAGATGGGAGCAGCCAAAAAAATAAATAAACAAATAAATTAATTAATTAACTATTATCTCAGATTGAAATGTTGGTTTTACTGTTTGTAATTAATTATTTTTGATTGTTTTTATTGTTTGCTGTTTATATGATTTTAACAGTTCATTACTTTTACGGTTTCAATTGATTTGATAGATTTCATGCTTGCGTTTGTGTTTTTATTTACAGCACTTTGGCCAACAGTGTCGTTTTTAAGTCGGTGCTTTATAAATAAAGTTGTGTGTGCATACACGCACGCACACACGCACAAACAATAGTGTTCCATGTGTCATGGATGTTAAATTGTTGAAATATATTAATTATATTTTCCAGGCTCAGCCATGTTTAAAAACTGTTGTAGCTCTGTACATATGATGTGAAAGGCATTTTACTGCTGGCTGGGTCACAAAATGTATTTTATTTATATTAAAGTCAGGTCAAATTTATCCAGGCTTACACTCCATTTGTGTTTTAGAAAAGTTCTTAGTGTTTTATCGTACTTTAACTAATTTATTTTACGTTTAAACAATAATATATCTAATCTGGTGCTTCATTTTAATATTTGTACTCTATTTTATTTGGGTTTTGCCATCTGCATCACCACCATTTTCAAAAAACTCGAATTTTTGCACAAACCTGGCCTTAACATCTGGATGAAGTTGATAAAAGCAATCACAAGACATAGTTGTAGATAACCCCTTATAAATAATGTTTACTTAAAATATATATTATAGCTGATATGAAACTTTAGGCATTTTCAACCATACTTACGAGTTAGTCCCTCAAAATGGCCGCTGCCTAGCCGGAAGCCAACGTCAGAGCTAAGCAGGAAACAGTTTGTTGTTGCTTTATACTTTATTTACGTTAAAAAAAAAAAGTATAGAAACTGCAAATATTCATGTTTTACTTGGCCCTGTTGTCACTTTTGACAGATTCCCGGTTCCATCCGTGACTTTTGCGCGCTCCGTTTACAGAAGCGCTCCAGCCTTTTCAAAATAGAACTTCCGTGTTCCACAGGATGTTCTAAAATGTGGTTGTAGCGTGAGGATTCGTTGAGTGGTGATTCGATCACTCCAGATTTAAATATGAGCAGGATGCAAACAGGTAATTCTATTAATAACCGAGCGCCACTGTTTAGATACTTCACAACACTTCCTGGTCTTGAAATATCCTGATGCATGCTCAATAATCCAGGTAGAAAAATCTAAAAAAGTTAAATCTGGTCCTCTGGACATGGCCAGAGGACCAGATTTAACTTTTTTAGATTCCTGGTCTTGACCTCACATGACCTGATCCAACCAATCAGAAGCTAGAAGTTTGTTAAGTACAAGAAGTGAAGCACAAAGGCAGGTTCGGTTGCTTATTCCTGACACTTTTAACTCTGCTGTGGAACATATTTTAAACATGTCAATAATTATTCTGATCATAAATGTAAGCAATGACCACTGGGAATTTATTTTATACGAATGCACCCAAAATATATGGATTACCCTCTGTTGTAAACCTTCTGTGGGAAAACGACACCGAAGCAGGACAGAAATACAAAACATATGGAGCATGTCCTCTGAGGACTACGAGTTCACATTTTATAACATTTTTGTACTATTCTTGTAACGTTAACATTTTTCCTTAAGTGTAAACCTATAAAATATCTAATTCTTACATCATGAACTCTGTGTTTATGGTTATTTGTTTTTAACGCTTTTGTTTACTTTTATAGATATTTGCCAACTCCCCAGTTGTTCTCTGACTCGTAATGTGAACCTGAGACATTTAACCCAGTTCTGTCCACCAGCTCTAACCCCAACTATGAAACAAAGACACTGACATTTTTGGGGTACAAAACGGTAAGATGCATATTGTACCTGCCAACTTTAGAGTGAAGGGTAAAACCTCAGAGTTTAAAGTTTCCGCTGCCGCTTGTGCTGTGACAAAAACAATCCTCGCTGGATGAATACACTTCAAAAATGCATGTCTACTTTAATATTTAAAAAAACTTTTGACCTTGGGTCTCAAGAAAATGAGCTCAAAATAATCAGTTGATATACAGAGTATTTTAAAAAGGCCAACATCCTGCAACGTCTTTGAACTTTCTAGATTCGTCAAACAAACGTCATGAGTTTACTTGAGCAGGCAAACACAGCCAGATATGTAACGTTAAACAGAATCAGAGATAAAGACTGACCTGCTGGGGTCCAAGTGAAATCTGATCGACACAAAGACACCAAGAGAGAAGTTAATCTTCTGTTTGCTGAGCAGATCTTGTTTGTGTCAACGGCAGAGGAGTGTGGGTGTTTCAAGCCTGTTCCCAGAAGTTCCTCCTCTCTCTCAGACTCTGTTACAGGAACTTAACCCTGTGCTGAATCAACTCTCCACACAGAAAAACTGCCATTTTACAGCACAAACCTATTCAAGATAACAAGCAGGGAGGGGGAAATGTCAACGAAGAAGAAATAAATCAGTCACGGGAAGATTTTAGCCTTTTATTAGGATTTAGCATCACACTTTGTGGGTTTTGTTAGTGTTTAGGTTTTAAATGAATTAACGTCATATTCTGTTCTTAGTCTGGGTTTTCGTGGATTTTTCAGTGAAGTTCTTGTTTCGAGTTCATTGTTCTCTATTTTTCCAGCTTCACTTCCTGGTTTGTTTCATGGAGGTGCCTTCCCTTGTTGTGCAATATCTTTTTTTTTTATTCCTGTTGTGAGTGAGTTACTTTATAATTAAACAGAAGACTGAAGAACTGACAGCTGGAGAGAGTTTCTATAGATAAATCTAGTTTCACGCGGTTTAAACCGTCTTGTGGTGTGGAATGTCCTGACAGTCGTATTTATTAGTAATCTCTGAGGCAGACGTAGACAAAACAGCCGTTTCTGAGACGAACGTTGTCCTCACAGGAGTGTTAGGTGTTCAGACTCTAAGCTAAGTTCCTCTGGAATAAAGCTTTAACTTGTTCAAATTAAATAAAGTTTTCATTTGTATGTTTTTTTTAATCTGCATTCCTTTTGTGTCAGTCCTGCCATGACAATAATGCTGTCATTTTTTTATTTTGATCACTCTATAATTGCATAAATTTGCTTTATTAACCGTTATTTGTTCGCACCACCCACCTGCTTGATGCTTTTGCACACACACACTCACACGTTCTGTGTGTTTCATATTAGATTGATCTTTGTATGATTTCAATAAAAGCTATTTTGAGTGGAAATTTGATCATCTAAAAGCCTAAAAACGATCAAATCAATCAAAACTCTACGTTAAGAACCCACAGAATGAACTTGTTTCGCACGTCCGTTGTTGTGTTTCCTCAACCGTTGTGCACAAAGTGAGTAATCGTGTGTGAACCTGCTGAAGAAGCTGAAGAGTTGCAGGACATTCGGAGAATCTGATCAACTTCTGCTTTCTTGCTTTCTTTCTTCTTGCAGGAAGAAATCCATGAGAGTAAATCTGAGGCAGAGCTCGGTGCCTAAAGAGTTGAAACCTGTACAGTTTCAGAACCAACCAGCATGATTTATTGCCCAAGCTGCATTCTTACTGGCGTTCCTTGAAATAATGCATTTGACTTTCTGTAGGGTGTCAAGGATCACTGTCGGCTACTACCACACCAAATTGTAGCTCGATTGTTGTGAAATTGACCGAGTTAGGCGTTTTTATATTTGTAGATGGTGCTTAGCTGTGGCAGCCATGCTGAGCAGGGTTGACTTCAAACATTTAAACAGTTTCGATCCGTCCATTTAATCGTTTCTTCCTGAAAGTTTCATTCAGTTTGTGCAGAGCTTCATGAGATGTTGAGCTGCCGTCACAAACACTCACACCGGCCTCGGCTTATTCTGAATTTATTAGGATTTAAAGCTGTGCGTTCCAGTGGAATGAATCGCTTCATAATGTGAACGTTATAAATCTGATCTCCCCTTCAGTTTCAAACTTTTAAAATCTGCTCAACGTTCTCTGGTTTCTGACAAATAAGTTTGGATGGTTTTAGAAAAATAATAAGAAGCAACAAAAAAAAAGGTGTTTAAAAATGAAAATTTCCGGTGACAATTAAGCAAAGCTCGACCATATTTAGGAAAAAAAGTTGCTTCTTTTGGAAAATAAAACTTTTTTCAAGTGAGGAAGGTCCTGATAGATGAATAAATGTGATCTTTCTGCCTGATGGACCTCCATCCAGCTGCTTGTTGTTGATTTCACGTCTGTTGACTTTGGCAGCTGCTGAGACCGAAGAACATTCCTGCACGACTCCTTCACTGTTTACATGAACACCTTTACGATAAAGTTAATGATCAAAAACATCTAAGTTTAGTCCTACAGCTACATCAGGTTCAAACGGGCCTGTTCACTAAAAAAAGTTCAATCTATGAAGACATTTAAGCCAAACTCAAATAACACTTGACAGAAATCACATCAGATTTGATTCAAGACCCACCAGATGTTTTATTAGACCCTTTAAACGTATTAATCGAATATTTGGTCTGTCTTTTTGTGTTATTAAGCATGCTTTTAATTTGAAATAACGGCGACAGGAACTCTCCTTTCTGCTACCTGAACTGATGGAAAAGCAAACTGTCAGATTTACAGACCCGAGCTGACTCACTCACCAGGTAAGCTCTCTGCTATGAAAACACCTTGATAATTATTCATATTAATTAACTTCATTATTGTGTTTCTCTGTAAAGTATGCCACGTAGAAGTGACATGCTTTAAATATTTTACAGAAGATGTTAAAACTAAAGTAATTTAAAAGTTCATTTTTATTTTTAATTGCTGTGTTAGTGCTATGATTTCTATTAGGATTACTAAATATCTTGGCCCATCTCTCTACCAATCTACAACCACAGTTCTGACATTTGTGACATCATGTAAAATGTAAATATAAACTGCAATGATCTGCAAATATCACTCAGACCCATATTTTATTCACACTGGAACTTTGTAAAAGGATCAAACGTTGAAATTAAGAAATGGTATCTTTAATAAGAACATTTTTTTAATTTTACGGCAGCAACACATCTCAAAAATGTTGTTGCAGGATCATAGTCTGTAAACAGAGACTGGAAGTTTTCAGAAGGAATGTCCCATTCTGGTTCCATGGAGGACTTTAGATGTTCAACAGTCCTGACGCTTCTTCTTCACGAGACTTCTTACTGGATGGGAGCAGATGTTGTTCTAAAGACTGGATATAAGGAGTGGAGTAGGAGAAGGCCCTTTTACCTAATTCAGTCTGCATTGAGGGTACGCTGCATGTAATAATGTCCCGAGAGTGCACACTGTAGCTGCACTGACGAAATGACATGTAGGAGGAGATGTTTGAAGGCAGCAGACCAAGAAGTGATTTAAAGATTCAAATGTACCAGTGAGAGAGTCTGTGTGAAGTTAATGATGACCAGTTAACCAGTGAATACTGGGTGCAATGACAAACATTGACAAACTCAATAGGAACACCAAGATAGAAGGAAGGACTGCTGGTACCAACTTCCTGTTTGAAAACAACATCCCTTTGGTTTTATCAGCCTTTAGCACCAGTTTGAGACAGAACAAATCTGACTGGATGATGTCGAAAGCAGACTGTAAATGCTGGAAAACCTTAGCAATAAACAACTGTGTAGTCAGCATAGAAATGTAGGGCTGATCTGACCTACATTACTCATGTAGATTGTGAAGAGGGTGGGACCTAACACTGAACCTTGTGGTACACCATTTTTGACAGTTAAATAACTGGAAGAAGTACCATCATGTTGAACACATTGCCTTCAATCTGAGAGATAATTAGAAAACCAACGGATAGTGTGATCTGAGAAACCAATGTCTGAGAGCTTATGGCATAAAACTGAACTTTATTAAAAACTAATAGAAAGGCTGAGCTGAGGGACTGATGAGTGGAGTGGCTGCAGCTGTGGCGGCTGCCTGGAAAAACACGGATGGATTTGAAAATCATTGCATTCTGTTTTGATTCACCATTTATACGTCACAACCTCGTGGTTGTAAGTCGTCTTCCTTTGGTTACAAATTGCAGGTTTTACAGATGCCCCTCTGTGTTGATGAAGACAAGGGAGTGACAGTGGTCACCATGGCGACTGATGACTTGTCATCGTGGTGTGAAACCCTCAGAGATTGTTGCTCCGGTCCGACCTGCTGGTCTGTGAACAGAGAACTGATGCGGAGCAGCGTAGTCGGGGCTCTTGGGGTGAGAGAGATTTTTATAATTTAATAAGTAGCATTAAAAAAAGTTGAACCACGTTGTGATTTAATTTTTGTGATTTTTCACAGACGGTGCAGATCCTGGTCGGTGTGTTCAACATTGGACTTGGTCCACAAAGACCAGAAGCGTACCCTTTCTGGCTCGGTGTTTTGGTAAAATAAATTAAATAAATCAGAGCAGTTCTGTCTCTAAACTGATTCCATCAGTTTTCTCTGCCTTTGTTACGTTTTTTTAAAAAGAGCACAATACAACAAAAACAAAGCCAGGATGCTGGGGTCGGTGTATGAGAACACTGTAAGGAACTTAAAAGGTCTTCTTGTATTTCCTCTGGGATTTTTATTTTCTGTAAAAAATTTAAATATTTGAAAAATTTGGAAAGTTACAGATACAACAAACATACTATTCTGAAACGGTCCAAACATTTTAACATCTTCATCTTCTACGGCTTAACCATAGTCTGGTCAGATGGGCAACAGGTCCAGGAGGGAAACCCAGAACCCCCCTCTGAAGCTCCACCTGGGGGCTCTCAAGGCGTGCCCCAACCTGGAATCCCTCCAGAGTGTTCTGGGTCTACCCAGGACCTCTCCACAGTGGGAGGTGATGGAAAACCTCCAAAGGGAGGCGTTCAGGAGGCGCCTGAACCACCTCATCTGACTCCTCTTGACAGGAAGTGGTGGCGCTCCCCACGGATGACGGAACCCCTGACCCTGGTTCACGCTGCCACAGTTTGATACAGCCAGGGACCCTGCCTCACCCGCCGCCTGGTTTACATCTCACCCAACCTTAAGGTGGCATTCTGTCCGACTTTTGGACTCGACCCACCCGAGACCCAAGAGCCAAGGCTGGGGCAGCAGGCACTCGCTGGCAACCCCCGGCCTGACTCCAGGGTCGGTGCTCCAGTTTCTCGATGCTCTTTAAGGTTTTTGAACCGTTCTTGGTCTGAGCCCTCCACTAAAGCCCGATTGCCATGAACAACCCTACAAGGGACTGATGCCACAGACAGCAACCCCCCCAGGATCACAGGGGGGTACAAAACCTGTGACTCAGTGCAAATCACCACCTGAACCAATCAAAACATGTTTTAATGTCTGAATGGTTGAAGTATATCATGAAGCTGTTTGGTTTTCCAGGTCAATAAAACTTACCGGTACTACGTTTGTTCTTTCAGTTCGTCACAGCTGGAGTCGTGTCAGTCCTGGCTGACATGTTTCCTCTCCCCTGCTTGGTAAGGATAAAAACAAGAACACAACAGAAGAGAACTCATTGTTGGGACGCTGCTAGAAGAAAAAGATCTGATCTCCTCTCTCAGGTGGGGTTTTCTGCCTTTGTAAACATAGTTGGAGCCGTCTTAGCCATCGTCGGCATCGTGCTGTATGCTGTCCATCTGGCGAGCTTCACCATCATCTGGATGTGTGGAAACAACAACCACAACACAAACGACAACAACTGCACATTCCTGGCCAACTTAGCTCAAGTAAAAGCCGGTTTCAGTTTTTACGTGACGGTGTCGTCAAAAAGTGATTTCTGAATGCAGCATTTTTGGGATCAATCATATCTTAGGTTTCAGGCCAAGTTGGTTTTCAGTCAACTCGAGCTCTGATGTTTCTTTTCTTTCTTCTCGTCTGTCAGAAACTGCTGAGAGGTGTGGACGTCACCATGATCGTTGCGTCCGTCCTTCAGTTGTGCGTCTCCATCAGTCTCGCCGTTCTTGGCCTCAAGTCTTTGTGCTACAGGGGGAGAGACGAAGTATGAAACAAAATCCTACTCTAAATACAAACTGATGGTTAAACCACACTTAAAGTGTAGGCAAACACTCAGCGGCCACTTCAGTGGTACTTGTATGGATCTCCTTTGGCCTGCAGAACTGCCTTAAGTCTTTGTGGCACAGATTCAACAAGTTGTTGGAAACTCATCAGAGCTATGGTCCTCATCACCTTGTTAGCATCGCACAGTTTCTACAGATTTATCAGCTGCACCTCTGATCTCCTGTTCCACCCCAAACCAAAGGTGCTGGGGTGGACTGGTTCCTGGTGGCGGTGGAGGCCACTGCAGTCCAGTGAATCCAGACTCCTCAGACCACGGACTGTGTCTCCAAACTCTTGTCTGATCCCATGAGCCTGAGTGGACCACAGCCCTGGGGTCAGGAGTGGCACCAGGTGTGGTCTTCTGCTGCTGAAGCTCATCAACTTCATGGCTGGGTGCATTGTGTGTTCAGGTGCTGCAGATCTTTGTTGGACCCAGTAGATATTGGAGCTACCGTTTCTTTTCTGCTATCTCCATCCAGTCCATGCAGCTGTTTTCTGACTGACTCACACTAACCAGTCCACGTTCAAAATCACTGAAATCCTTTTTCTCCTGATGCTTTAGTTGCTGCCATGTGGCTGATTAGCTATTTGTGCTAACGAGCATTCGAACAGGTGGAGCAGGTGTGTTTATTAGGAGTGGACCTAAATAAAGAGACCGTTAAACATAAACTCTGATTTGTTAAACTGTCGTTTTGTATTTCTGCCTTGTGTCTCTGCAGGGAGTCAGAGATCTAGAGATTCAACAGCCTCTGGTAAAGGAAGTCTTCATGGTCAGACCTGGAGCCTAAAATCAGCTCACCTGGACTACACACACCTGAGTCAGGGGCGGGGCCTGGAGGAGCCACTTCCTGCCTCTCTCCAGGTCATCCAACAAGCTCCTCAGACTTGTGACCTGTTAGAACTGAAGTTGCACCAAGAATTGTTCACTTGATCAGGTTTAAATTTTATACAGCACTTTTAATTTATGCTAAAGGTTCCACCGAGTTTTTTAAATAATGCAAGAAGTTCTAAAATAAAATAAAAATATATCCACTGAAAATGTAGTCACCAGTTAATCTAACGTTCATGTTTTTAGTGTGTGGAAGAAAAAAAAACTCCCTCAGAACATGAAAACTCCAAAACAGAAAGACCACAGCTGAGTTTTGAACCTGTAACCTTCTCTCTGTGAGGCGACAGCTATAACCACTGCAGCACTGTGTCACTCCACACTGGCCACCAGATGGTAGTAAAAGTTTTCTCTTACACATACACTGTGTGTGTGTGTGTGTGTGTGTGTGTGTGTGTGTGTGTGTGTGTGTGTGTGTGTGTGTGTGTGTGTCCTTGTTTATGCTACTTTGTGAGGCCCATTTTTCCAACTTATACTGCATTGTGAGGACCAACTGCTCCTTATGGGGCCCAAAGCCCGGGCCCCATAAGAAGAAGTCCCATTGGTGGGTTAGGGGCTAGGTTTAGGACTAAGGTGTGAATTGAGGATGTGTTAGGTTTAGGGTTAGGTATGTACTGGTAACGGTTAGGTTATGGATAAAGGTCATGGTTAGGCTATAGAAATGAATGAAAAATGAATGGAAGTCAATGCAAAGGCCCCATAAAGATAGCAAAACAAACCTGTGTGTGTGTGTGTGTGTGTGTGTATGCCCATCTTTCTGAGTTAAACACTTGTTTATATGTAAAGCACAGATTTAGTAACCTGAATGTGTATATTGTAATAATGTTTGGAAACATTTTACGTTGCTCTTTGAGACGGATCTTTGAGTAGGATGTGTCGTGAAGAAAACATGGAATTTAATAAAATAAAATATCGTTACAGAATATGAAGTTGCTCAGAAATATTCTGTGAAATCAGGCCTTGGCATCTCACCGTGTGTAAACCTCGATAAAATAAGGCAGAGGGTGGAACAATCATCTGGAGCCAGACTCTTTAGCTTATTCCACGCAACTTTATTTTAAAATAAAAACAAATACATATTAGATGAACTATTGTGGAGAATAAAATGTGAATTACTTTAAAACCAAACCAAAGATTTGTTGATGGTTTTTCACCTAAACTCGTCTCTGACACGACTTGAACTCATTAAATCCTCTGAGCTTCAGCAGCATCCTGACCTGAAACACGTCCTGTAAAATAATTAAATCATAAATCGATGTTCACGACCGCTCCGTCCTGACTCAAACCCAGCAGGTGAACGGATCTGCTGATTCATCCTGAACACCTGTTGCCCAATCGGAGCGGATTACCGCCCGGCCACAGGCATGTCTGTGTTTTCTTATTAATTTACTCCTAAACTCTGAGGTTTAACACAGCTCAAGAACCTGAAGGTGCGGAAAGACAAGATCACAGACTTTGGCTTTATTCTCTGGGGCTCGTTGGACAGATGAGCATCAGCAGAGTCCACACACCTACAGGAATATAAAAACATATCAGAATATTGTGAACAAGTTCTATATTTGTTGTCCCTTCAGAAAGTGAAACTCATGTATTATATCAATTCACTGCACGTGGAGTGAAATAGTTCGAGCCTTATTTCTCGTCATTTTGATTTCATAAATGTGGTTCCCAGTTTGTCTCCGCAGGTAAAACACTGGGTTATGGAACAAAACAATGCACCTTTTGGTACTTTTATCCGACTGGCTCACATGCCCAAGCAATAAACAACAACAAAATAACTTTGAGCACTCCCAAAGACTCCACGTGGACTAAAGGGGGGGAACTCTCAAAAACGTCACAGGACTCCGGTGCAGTGTTGCTCAACACCCCCAGAACAAACCGTCCTTGGAAATGTGAACAAAAAAATAAAATAAAACATTAAGTATGATCTGTAATACATCAAGAAGAACGTGAATGAAACCGTCCTGTGTACAAATGACTGGAACAGAGTCACACAGTCAACAAACGGAACGTATATTCCTGAAAACTGAAAGTCTGCTTACTCTGAAAACACAGCTGGTCCCAGATGTGAGAGCAGCCATAAGACTTTCATTTGAGGGACTTTTTGTTTGACACCAAGTCAACTGGAAATGCCACAATTCCTGTTGGATCTTGTCCTGACGGAGGTACGAAAGGATGAGGCAGCACACATGGAGGTGAAGAAGGGATTTATCATGTCACATGACGTGAAACTCACACACACAGAGGGAGAGAGATTAAAAGTTAACCTAAAGGACTGTAGAGATGCAGAGTAAATGGACGGTACTTGTATAGCACCGTTCTATCTTATCAAGACACAATCTGCGCCTCATTTACTCTTTCATACAGCACTCTCTGTCTAGACTAAGATTAATCAGAGCTTTATCACAGTCATGCACTGATGGGACACACATCAGAGTCAGAGAGTCAGAGTCAGAGTTTCTTTATTGTCATTCGCACCTCATGTGGTACATGTGGTGGAGCGAAATTATGTACACAGGGTCCCAGTTACATCCAACAATAAAATGTATAAGAAAAACAGTAATAACATCTAAGATATGAACTAAGAAAAACATCAACTAAATATACACTAAGCACTCATAACATAAAACATTGAACATCAGCACAAACATGAACATGAGTCTGTGAGCAGATGTGCACGCATGAACACATCAACATTAAAACGGATCAGCAGCAACATGAAACAGATCAGCAGCAACATGATATGGTTTTTCACAGTGATTATTCTAGTTAGAGATTCATGAGTCTAACAGCCTCAGGGTAGAAGCTGTTCCTCAGTCTAGTGGTTCTACACTTAATGCTCCTTAACCTCCTTCCTGAGGGGAGTAGGGCAAAAAGTGTGTGTGCTGGGTGGGTGGGGTCCTTCATGATGCAGGTGGCCCTCTTCCTGCATCTGGAGGTGTAGATGTCTGTGATGGTGGGGAGACTGATTCCAACAGATTTCTGTGCAGCCTTCACCACTCTCTGCAAAGCATCAGAGGCAATGAGAGGCATCAGAGGCAATGAGAGGTTCATTGTCTTCAGGGACACTTCAACATGTGACTGCTGGTGGAATTGAACCACCAACTCTTGCATTGGAGGACGACTGCTCTAACCACTCCGCCACAGTCGCCCGAAAGCAGTCAAAGGAGCCATAACTGATTGAATGAGCCATTCGCAGTTTCACTTTACCTTCTGTGTGTACTTACACGTGCGTGGCTCAGTCTTGGAGACGAGCATATGCTACTGGCAGGATCAACCAGAGAGTGAGAAGGTGAACCATGTGCTTTGGTCACTGATCATATCTCATATAATTGTTTGATGCGTGGGCGGCACGGTGGCACAGTTGGTAGAGCTGCCGCCTCTCAGCAAGAAGGTTACCAAATCGAATCACGGAGAGAATGGTTGTTTGTCTCTGTGTGTCCCTGTGATGGACTGGAGACCTGTCCAGGGTGTCCCTCACCTCTCGCACAGTCACTGCTGAATATGGGCACCAGTGACCCCCGTGACCCGAAAAAGAAGAAGTGGTTAAAATAATGGCTAGATGTACTGTGATCATTGACGATCACGAAGGCTACGGTAGCTCGGTGGTTAGTGATGCAGACTCGTAATCCCGAGGCTGCAGGTTTGAGTCCAGGTTACGTAGGAATGGACTATGGGCGTAATGAAATTGGCAAATCGTTCATGAGAGTTCGCTCGTTGTGAAGGGAGCAGCTGAAAGAGAAACAACAACCAGTATGATAATTACATTAGTTTTGGTAATACTTGTGACAAGTACTGTAAATGTTGGTCCATCTGTACTTGTTTGAGATTATAAATCCATTCCTGGTTGGTTCTGATTCGATGGATTTAACCGGAGTCCATTCGTGACAAAATGTTCAGGGGATCTCCAGTTTGACACCAAACGTGTGAGAAAATCCATGAACAAGTTTTGTTAAAGGAAGTTTAGAAGAGATTTGCAGATTTCTCCTTCTTGTGGAAGATCATAAACTATTCAGGGAATCTGGACGCTTTTTATGGAGCAAACTAAAACTGACTGCCATGATCTCCGAGTCCTCAGACAGAACCGGACCAAGAACCATGAATCGCCAACAGCTGGTAGAACCACATGGACAAGACAGTACTTGGTCAGGTTCTACACTTACATTCAGAAATGTCACTTAAAACTTGACTGAGCAGAGAAGAAGCCTGGTCCAGTGGACCTGATCCACCTTCTGTGGGTTCCATCTGGGATGGACCATCACACGGTGAAAACCTAGATCGGATGGATCGGGACTCCAGATCTTTGTTGGAAAAAAAAAGAAACATCCAGATCGTTGTCAGCAACAGGTCCAAAAGCCTAGTTCTGTGATGGTCTGGGCTTGGATCAGGGTTCTTAACAAAGCTGGACCAGAAGCATTCTGAACCAACACTGGATGGTCAGATGAAACAAAAATAATATTCATTTGGCCACGACAAGAAGAAACTTCAAGATCATTGTTCTCAGTGTAAAGCACGGTGGTGGTACCATTTGGGCCTTTCTGACAGCACAAATACAGCAGCAAGTCCAAAATCATGGTTGGTGATGATCTGGGCTTGGATCAAGGTTCTGTGACGGCCTCATTGATGCAGAAAAGTCCTGCAGATGTTCAGCTGCCTTCAAGGCCACATCTTATCAAAGGACGCCCAAACACTGTTCACCAAGATCAAGTAAAACCCCTTTCTGTTCCCTTTCTGTTCCCTTCCTGTTTCTGTTCTTTTCCAAGGCCGTGTAGAGGAAGAGGAAGAGCCAGGTTCTGGACTGGCCTGCTGTCCTGACCAGTCTCCTTTAGAGAACGCTGGAGAATTTGGAACAACAAATATGACGACAAACCACCTTTTTGAGTGAGAACGGGACAAAGAGCACCTAAAACTCTTCATCACTTGGTATCCTCGACGTCTGAACATTCTTCATGAGTTAAAGAAGGAATGCAAACATTACAAGCAGCTAAAGCTTCACCGTCCCGGCATCCTTCGGAACATGTTCCAGCCTGAAATGTAAAAATAACTGAACATCACCAGTGAAAAGAATTTAACGGGACAAAAAGGAAAATATGGCAAGTTTATACTGTGTACAAAGGAATAAAACAATGATCGAGTGCACAAGTATTTGTACAAAAATTCATTGATTCACTGTTGGATGAAGAAAAACCACCGTGTGTGGTTCTTGGATGAAGGCTCTACTAATGATCCCAAAATGAAAGAAAGGACTACTGGAACCAGATAACCACCTTCACTGGGCTTTCTTCTAAGTCTCCTTCATTTAGTGCAGTCAACACCTGTGACAGAAACTCTTTATATTTGTTCCAAAGGTTTTAACTGACAAAAAGCATGCATGGTTAAAACATAGCCCCTCCCCTGCACCATCGCATGCGCACCACCTGATCCAAATATGTGGCAAACGTGTTCAAATCTAAACGATTGCTGTTTCTGTTAGGACTGATTTAAGAGTAGAGGGTTAGGCGGCGGTGACGGGTGGATGTACAATGTGCTCTTGCAAGGCGGGCGAAGGTTTCCGCTGCCACGTGATGTTTTTCTGCGTTCCTGAGGTCACCTGATGGGCCGGTCTCAATGCAGAGCTGTGTGGCCAAATGATGTCCATGAAAAAGTAATTCTGTCCTGATTAAAACCATCACTTCGCCTATTCAGCCGTCTCGGGTCAGGAGCCTCTTCAACCCACCTGGGCGTGGGCAGAAAGGAGTTTTAGCAGCATTTTTATGCAGGAGAAAGACAAAGCTGCAGTGGCAAGACACTTGTGTTGTACCTTCAGCTTGATTTTAATTATTTTATTAATCTTTATTTAACCAGGCAAATCCAATGAGACCACAACTCTCTGCAGGGGAGGCCTGGGCCTATATAGTCCATATTCACTCCTTCGTTAAAACCCATTTAACTGTGACATAAGTTTGCATAAATTCTCTTTTAGGACTCAAGTTTGTTGTGCAACAATAAAATGTATTTTAGCTTCCAACTAACATGCATTTATTGTTGACTATTTCAAAGTTTTAAAACGTGCAAGTTCCACTGCCAGGAACACAAACGCCCTCCAGTGGCAAGAAGTAGAATTGGCATTATTATCTTTTTGCATGTTTGGCAAGTTAAGGCTAATAAAAGGTTTCCATGACAACAAACTAACTGGGACCATGCTGTCACTCGTGTGCTTGTGCAGACGCTTTACCAAAAAGGTTTTTTAAAGAGCATAGATGTTATGTGCCGTCACAAGTGATTGACTGCAGAGGCACCTCGAGGACTTCTGTAGACCGGAACAACTAACACAATATACTGGTATTGCAGTTGATGTAAAAAGCAGCTGATTTAAAATTTTAAAGATAAACTTTTAACACATGTCATTCGCATTAGATTGAAATGGTTAAATGTGTCACATGTACATTTTAGATGTCCTTAATTATATTTCACGCAAACAATTTTAAAAGGACTTTGGAATGAAAATATGTCTTTACTTTGGTGAGTGAAGTATTCTCTGAGGTGTTCTCGGCTGTTTGTTGGTGTGGTGGGGCGTGCTGTGGAAGATGACCTGCGCCCCGGACCATTTTATTTGATTGATGAGTGTGAGCCACCTCAACTGTAAGAAGCTTTAAATCGTTGCTTCCTCCGCAGCCATTTGGCCAGCAGTGCTCTTCTAACACTGCACCGGTTTCAGGCTAAGTAAGCTTTTTCCTCAGATGTGCTGAGGAGGCAGCGTGAGCGGCTCTGTCAGACAGAACTGATGCAACTGAGCTGCTGCGCTGTGGAAACTTACTCAGCATCGTTAGGAATCTGGAAACGGAAAAGTTGAAGCTCCTTCTGTCTCTTCTTGTCCTATACGTACGGTCTGTCTGCAAACTGTAAGCTCAAAGTATAAAACAAACTATTTGCTTCTAAAAAAGAACCAGGCGACTCACGTCCAACTAAAACATCTCAGACTGAAAGATAAACATGACAGTTTGTCTGTAGGGGGTTAAACTGACCGGCTGCTGGTCACATCCCTCCAGCACTGAAGAAGCAGTAAAGTCTGTGCTTTTGTTTTTACTGGATGCTGAAAACTTTTGGGTCTGACTGGAGTTATAAAATGAGTGATGAGTATTAGTTCTTCTCTTGATCTCCCACAGTTTGGCAGATCACGATGCTCACAACAGAACATGAAGCAAATGGATTTATTGAAGAAACAAACAAATAACTGTGTATGATCAGAATAACAACGAACATTTATCCTATGCTGTTTAATAACTTTACCTACTGGAAGCATAAAGTAAAGAGTATTGGTCCAAGCACTGAACCATGAGGAACTCCATGACTAATTTTGGTGTAAGACGACGATTCATTATTTACATTTACAAACTGGAATCTACCAAATAAATATGATTTAAACTATTTTAAAGCCGTTCCTGTAATCCCAGTATCATATTCAAACCTCTGTAGCAGAATATTGTGATCGACTGTATCAAATTCATATAAAACTGTTAATTAAAACTATTTGCTATCTCTAACTTTAAAGATGAAAAATTAAATCACACAAATTCTATTGTTTGGCTACATAATAACCAGTTTGACATCAAATTTATAACAATTAATAAAGAAAAAAAATGCACCTTTTGTATAAAAAGTCGACCCATTAACCCAAATAAAGATGACTCCATTAAGTTCCACTGTCCAAAACAGAAGTTCCCATCCAGGAAACTTTTCTGGATGTGGAGATGCAGACTTCAAACTGCACAACGGTTTATATCACCTGATGGTCAGGACCGGCCCGAGCTGCCATGTTGTAGTTTCAGAGTCAGTTTGTGCTTTCAGGATCGATACCCAAGTCCTGCTGCCTCCCAACTCTCTAATGGCTAAACTGTCAATCACACCATGATGTGACCCTCTTCTACAGTATGTTAAAACATAAGGCTTTTTTTTCCCCTTGTTATCTATTTTAATTGATTTGGTATACTTTTGTGTTTCTGATGTCATTTATGATGTTTTAATTGATTAATGTGAAGCACTTTGTAACATTTGTTTGAAAGGTGCTATACAAATAAAGTATTATTATTATTATTCTAAAGCCTCAAATGACTAAATGAAGCTGCTTCAATTAGCAAAATTCAACACCAGAAAAAAAACAACCTGAAAATATATTTATTTTTTGTTCACATAAAGGATAGTTTACAGAAAAGGGGTGGGGCTTAAACAGTGGCGTAGTCTATATATTTGTAGTGGGTACACTGTGCTTAGAAACTAAAGTACACCGGTTAGTACAATGTAATTGTTAATTTTGATTTTTAAGCATATTGAACATTTCAAAAATGTATCTGATGCTTTTATTTGAATAAATGTACAAGAAATTTTGTACAACTTTGAGGCTTTTTATTAAAAACATGTTATAGAATTTATAAAACAGTATCAAAGTAAAACATGTTCAAGTATTAAGTAGTAAGTACAGAAGTATTAATCATACAAAAAAAACAGGTTGAACCAACTCATTGTGTCTATAAAATGTTCCAAATGTGTCGACAACGACACGAGCCCATGTCATGTATCAATGACACATGACACATGACATGGGCTCGTGTCATTTGGGCACGTTTAAGTGGGTATAATGACATTTCCTGGGTATATTCAGTTCGCCTGTGTATCACATAGACTACACCACTGGGCTTAAACCTGTACTGGTGCAAGTCACTAGACGGTGCTGGCTTCAGTTTCTGGCTTCCAGTCCCGTCTCTACTCCTACTTTGACGGTTCAGTCTGAAAATAAGTGCAAACATCTCTGAGCAACGATCCTCGACCCACATTTGTTGCACTTGTTCATTTCTGTCGACCGCTTTGACACGAGTGTTTGTGTCCCAAAGATAGAAAAGCCACGACCACATGATTACAGAGCACTGTGGGTGTTTCCAACTGGACGACCACAGCATCCTTCTCTTCTGAGCAGCCAGCCTCAGGAAAACAGATGAACTTAGCTCAGGTCTGAACACCCAGACTCATCTGACCCGTTCTACAAACCATGAAGTTTTGTTGTTTCTCTGCACACGCTGCAACAAACCTGGCATCTATTTGAAATATACTTCATTTTCAGTCAATATACTGTTTGCATCTTTCTCTCAAACGTTTTCCTGCGTTCGTCCTGAAACGTTCTGTCAGTTACAGGATGTAGTTTTCTTAATAGCTTTCAGTGAGGTCACATGCAGACACTTTGTGAACCTGTCAAACATTTGTCCTGCTCCATGTCCAACGTTTAAACAAAGATCTTGTGCAATAAGTTAGCGTTCAAAGCATGTGCTGGAGAGGACTCTCAGCTACTACCACACCAAGCATGTGCTCATTACCTGTTAAACGGGCTGAGTTATAATTATTTTTGTGTTTGATATGATCGGTTGGCTGTGGCAGCCATTTTAAATCAGCTCGACTTCAAACGTTAAACTGTTGTAACGCTACAATCCAGGGATTACTTTCAGAGAGTCGTGAAAATCTGTCCACTGATTCATGAGATATTTTGCTAACAGACACACAAAAACAGGGGATTACAATTCGACATTTAAACACGTTTTTAATATTTTTTGATTACGACCAAATATCTCACAAAAAGCTGATTTTAAAACTTTATTACAATCGTATAAATAAATAAAAAATACTCATGAAGAAGCCAAAGCAAAACAAATGATGCACGACGGAGTTCTTGGTTTTGAAAATTTATTATTTTACTTGGTGTACCACTTGAACCCAAATATTATAAACATACACAAATAATGTCAAACAGATAAAAAGAAAAAAGATTGCTCTAAGATTTTTTTGTATTAAATATAGTTTTTGTGAAAAGTTAAAATGTCCTAAAGAATTTTATCAACAGAAAAAAACAAGAATACACATACAAAAAAGGAAAAGTTACAAATGCGTATTAAAATGCGTCCAATAATAATAAAGATTCTTCAAGCAGTTTGTATTTTCTAGTGTAGACAAAAATCTGATTAATACAAGCATTAATAAAAATCTCTTAATTCCATAAGACCCCATCCCGTAAATATAAAACTATTATTTCTGCACAAAATTACACTGAATCAGGTTTTTGAGCAGAATCAGGCAGTACAACAAGTTTTGTTGATGTCTGCTGAAAACAGCCCATAAGAAAAGTTTTATTCTTTTATTATTTGTTTAATGTGTATAATAAGTCGAATCAAAATGGACTTTATTTTTATGGTTTTGGCAGGAATGTCCTTTGTAAGGTGGAGTCAGTGCATCAGTGTCAACACAATCGTCTTTATCTCACAGCTTCACTGTGGAAACAAACGTTTCTGATCAGAATAATAAAATAAAAACACTCATCCTGGTTTAATAAAAATAAAATTAAACAGGGAAATGGTTGTGCAACATGTTAAAAAATGTCCCAAATTTTAACCCCAAAAAATACTAGTTCAATCTGGGAACAATTCAGCTAAAGTTATAATTTATTTATTAAATAACACTTGACCAACTTATCTAAATTGCATATAAGAAGATGAACGTATGGGATTCAGTTCAAACTATTGTTTTATAAAGTAGGGTTGTGTGGAGCAGCTTTAAGTAGTCAGTATCTTCTGTTCAGTAGACAGTTCTCGTTCATTTGAACTTTCATTATTTCATACATCAGCATTTCATGCAGAGCTGTGTTCATTCTCACTCGTGGTTTTTTTTTTTTGTGTCCTCGTCCAGTAAACCATCCACACTGAGATGGGCACAAAATGGGCCAAGGCAGGTACAAAAAGACTCAAAGAACGCAGCCGATGGAAGTAAACCTGGAGCTGCGGACGGTATCGCATGCTAAAACCTGCTCAGGACAGAAGCAGCTAAACAAACTCTACATGTCCAAATGTTGTGATAGATACAGAAACCCAGTGGTGGGCACAGCTAATCAAAAAGGTAGCTTTGCTAACAGCTAATTCGCCAACTAAAAAATAGCTTTGCTAACTTTTATTAGCCACAGCTGTCGCCGACACTGTAAGACCGTCAGTAATGTGAGAACGTTGTAAGTGAACACAACTCGAAATGGTTCATCACAGCAGGTAATGTGCCGTTCAGAGGTGAGCTTTCAGAAATGAATCCGGTCCATCAGAACCAAAGAGGTGGAGCAGAACTCCGCCGTGCTGAAGCAGAGTGATGCATTCAATGTGTGTGGGACGTCTCCCTCGTGTCAGTTACTTTAATGGATTAACTCACTTTAACAATTCTTTGTGGTGAACTACTTTTATCAGCTAACTGCAAAGTCGCTGCGCATCAGCATTAATATTCTCTCAGTAATAAATCTGTTCGTTTTAAAGATGTGCAAAATGTGTGAGAGTCACGTCCCAGAGACAGTGTGTTGCAAAGCATGCTGGGTAGGAATGTTTCTGACTGTTTGCGATGTTTCAGTGTGAAAATGTGTTTTTCATGTAGTTTTCCTGCTCTGGTTTGGCTTAATTTCTGTTAATGTTTCTGTTATTGGCTGCAAACTGAGTCAGAGACTGTTTGCTGTAGATATGAGGAAAAAGCACTGAGGGTGGGGATGTCACAACCGCTTTTAGCTCCACTTAGCATAGCTCTGTGTAAATCACTATTGCCCTGTGTGATTTTAGTGTGAACAACTGTCTTATTAAAAAAACAGCAGACTTGAAATTACCAGGTTTATACTTAGCAGGGGCTAATACTGCTAAAGATGTTCAAAGTTAGCTAAAATGCCAACTGCTACATGGAAAGTTAGCTCTGCTATTAGCAGATTAGCTGAACCGTGCTCACCAGTGCTGACACATCGTCACTTCTGTACAGAACAGCCGTTTCTCAACCGAAGCAGGCTGCTGCACATGTGCACGAGTTCATCACAGCTCGTTTCTCTGTGCAAGTCGTCTCATGCAGACATCCTCTTATCTCTACAGGAAAAAAAGAAGCTTCGCTTATAGGAACAGCAGGTTTTACTGTCTTGCAATTGTTGTTTTTAGAACAGGCTGATGGAAGACGAGTCCCAGAGGGTCAGACGAAGTCGCCACCAAAGCTACTGCTTGTAGTAACGCCAAAGTCGTTCTGGTAAAACTTAGTGTTGGCCCAGTTCGAATGTGATCCAGGTTACAGACTGGGTAGTTTTGAACCCGTCAGTTTTTAGTGTGTAGTGTTTGATTAAACTGCTAGAAGAGTTTTGAGTTGGAGCTGTTCTAGTTGTGGAAGCATGCCTTTGATTGCATCCTGCTCCAAGTAGCTGTTAGCTTCACGCCTCCATAAAAATTACTTCCTTATAAAAATAAAAAAATTCAGCTCACTGCCATTTACTGCAGGTAAGATACTCACCACTCTTACGTACTCCACACAAGCCTAAATATGTCTACATTAAGGCACACCCTGTAATATTTCATTGGTAAGGTAACATGGCAGCAGCTCTAATGAGCACAGACCAAGATGGAGAATCTATTTAATGAGTTTTTCAGGACCTAATCCGTCAAGCAGAGTGAACACAGACAAAGATGTTCTTGTGCTCCTCCCAGTAGTGAAGCTCGTCGTTGAAGCTCCAGGAGCAGGCCAGACCTTTGGAAGTTTTCACTGTGTGGACCACACAGTCGCCGGGCAACTCCTCAAACAGAGTCTCTGCTACACCTTTCACCGAGAACTTCTTCTGACCCTGGATCAGCTGCTGGATCCGATTCTTATCCACAGGCTCGGGCGAGGCGCTGTACGACACCCAGACGTTCAGTTTCTCGTCAGACGTGGGCACCTGGAAGCGACTCTTCCCCGTCGGGCAGTGGTAATCCTTCTTGTTGGCGAACAAGGACGTAGGAGACCTGAATATGCGCACAGACCAGCCCACCCAGTCGTACTTCTTCTTAAGCTTCTCTATGATAGCGTCGGCTAGCTGCTGGTTGGTTTGGTCCACCTGGTCTCTCACCAGTCGTTTGGAATCCAGCTCAGCTTGCTTGGGGAAGCTGACAATGCAGTCTTCAATGACGGCGTTCATTTTATCCTGGACGCTCTTCATCTTCTCGCCCCACTCTTTCAGAAGGGCGTCCTCCTCGTCATAGCCTTTCAGAGCAGCGTGGCCCAGCAGCGCAATCAGCCCAATGCAGAAGAGGTTCTTTAGCCGAGAGCAAAAGTCCTCCATCGGCCGGCGACTTTTCTCCTCGCAGTTCAGGATGACCTCGAGCACAGATTCGCCGGAGAAGTTGTCTCCTGTTACAGCGTTGTAGAGGATGGTAAGGTTTTTGTCTCCATCCGTTTTAGCAAAATGCTCCAAGAAAAGCTTCTTCTTGACCTCCCTGAACTTGGGTTTGGCGTTGAGGATGTCCATGTACTTCCTGAACTGGTTTGTGATGTTTTCTTCCACAGGAAAATACGCAACGTTGATGCCGCTCTTCTTGATCTCATCGTTGATCCTCTGAATCTCTTCAGAGACCACCTCCAGACGCTCCCGGACCTTCTGAAACTGCTCCTTCATGAAGGCGGCCTCCTTGCTCTCCACGTTGTCGAGAGCCAGTTTGACGATGGGGGCGGCGATGGAAAAAACAGGGAAAAGGTCGCCGGCGATGCTGGCCACCACTTCAGCTCCCTGCTCAAACACCTCCATCACAGTCTCCACCATGTCCTTCTTCTCCGCCACGAGCTTCTGTAGAGGGTTCGCCATCGTCGCTGATGTAACCGATACTACCAAGAGAAGAACAACTTTCTTAATAAGAAAATCCAACTTACATTCTTGGAAACGCTCAGTAAAAAGCAAAAGTACAACAGACTAAGATGGAAAAAGTGAATTAAAACAAGGAGGAGGTATAAAACATCAAAGTAGTGGTCTGTAGAAGTACTTACAGCTCTGGAGACGTTACTGGGCTGCGGCCTGCTCCCTCCTGCTTCTTATAAAACAGCAAAAGCTGATAAGAAAAGAGAGAAACACCCACGTGAGCTCGGCTGCCGGTCACACCCAAAAAGCAAAGAGTCAACAAGGCAAGAGAATGTGATGGGAAAGTGATGCAAAACCAGTACGGCTCGACCCGTTTCTGTGCTAATTTAAAGGCCACTGTGGGGGGATAGAGTATACCAGGAGGGGCTGCAAAACGTTTAACACGTGAATCGTCATAGAACAAGAAATTCAGTTTCTCTACAGAATATCAGCCCAACACCAGCTCTGTGCCTCCATCATCTCACATGTTTGCACATTAACCAGTAACCATCCCATTATTGAAACGGAGCATTATTGGGGTGTATTATTTTTTTTTTAATTACTCTGAAAGAAAAACTAACGAACGAGACTCATAGTGCACATTTATTATATTATTCTAAAAGTTTCTAATTTACAATTTGCTTCCTCATTTGCTGCGAGCTTAAAGCAGAAGTTCCTAAATGTTGTAACTTTCAGTTTATTAAATATCCATAAAGTGACTTAACTCTCACTGTTGCCATTTGAAATGTATAAAAAATGCTAAAAGGTATGAGACAAGAGAATTATAATGATTATTCACAACCTGCCCGGCAGGGTACGTCATAGATCTGTGGAGAGATTGGAAGTTGATGTGCCTTTCCGTATTGGCTCAGGAGGACGCCGAAGATGTTTATAACATTGGAAACATCATAGCAGGGTTTCTGCTTTTTGGCACTAGCGGATACCTATTAAAGAAGACAGTGTAGCAGTTTCGGCCATGGCAAAGCTACCAACCTCATGTGAAGGTTTGGTTCGTGCTTCGAGTACTCAAAATCAGCTGATTTACTAGCTAAACCGTAAGATGGAAGCAATTTGTGAGAATCACAGGCGCCAGCGGCTTCTGGGACTCACCAGCATGTTGGGGACGACCTTGGAGGGCGCTAATAAGCACGGACAAGTGGAATGCCCGCACATCTGGCTATTTTGGATCATGGAAAGTACCAACAGGACTCAAAGCTGACGAGAAATAACAGTCTGTCTGAACAAAAATCAACAACTGTGGCTTATCTGAAGCGGACTCCCCCGTTTGGCCTCGAAAAAGGCAGACTTATCAAACTTCTCCTGGGAAATGTGGAAACTAAGAAAGCTCTGTCTATCGCAACCCCACCACCCCTCCCCCAAGAACATCTGTGAAGACTTATCAAAGCTGTACCGGCTGACACCAACATCTTAACAGGACTATGGTCCTATCTGGAATTGCTTTGTGGACAAATCTCATCATCTTGTTGTCAAATGCATATGTAATGTGTCTATAAATGTGCTGCTGTTAGAGTTTTTCATGTCTTAAATCGTGTCCTGATAGGACAAGGCATGAAGAGATCTTTTTTGTAATACCACTATCCTCTCCTCATGGCCTTTTCTATCTAAAAGAATAAGGGGCTGCGCTGTTAGGAGCAGCAGTAACGTACACTCCGCCCATCTTTCGGGCGACTGTACGAACATAATCTCACTGTATTTCAGTGCAATGATACTAAAGCTTATTCTGATTCTGACAAATACACACTCAAAGACCCAGGCAAATACATTATTGTATGTCTTTTATGCTGGCAGGTGATAAAAAATTGTTAATTTGGTAAGAAAAGATTAGAAACTATCAAATATTCAGCAGTGTGTTATTTAAAGTTTTGGTGCCGCACCAGGAAGTCATCTAGAGATGGAAAGCCTTTAATGCAAACAACACGTTCAGAGGTTGACATGGAGAGCAGCTCTCTTTTCATCCTGAACATGTTTGGACTTGTCCCTCTGCAAACCTGGAAAGAGTCAAACGTGTGGAAATCTGAAAATGAATAACAGTCCTGAAGGCGATTACAGCTCCACATCCTCGCTCTCAGCTGCAGCAATTAGTTAAACTGGTGTGTTTCAGTTCCAGTTTCTGCCAGTCACAAACTGTTTTTCTCTTCCTGTTGGGCCGAAGGACAAACTGCTGCGCTCTTTCTCCCGAACCAGTTTCAGCGCAGCGGGCGTGGGAAGAGGTTAAACTTGCTGGACGAGGGTGCACTTTCCAGCGAAACTAACCAAAGCAACA
Source organism: Nematolebias whitei (assembly GCF_014905685.2). Taxonomy (NCBI): domain Eukaryota; kingdom Metazoa; phylum Chordata; class Actinopteri; order Cyprinodontiformes; family Rivulidae; genus Nematolebias; species Nematolebias whitei. Next base: position 5,438,998 of record NC_056502.1, on the reverse strand, counting down.
AGACAGGACAATGGAAAATATTCTGTCAGCTTGTTGGTGCCTCTGCTGATGTCGGTTCGCTCCCGACGGTTCATCAAACTGGATTTCACACGAGCGTGGCGAGCAGATGTTTTCACAGAGCTCCTTCGGATATCAAGAAGGCACATCTTAATGTTGACATTCCACCCAAGGCACGAGCATCCAAACAAACGTGGAACTTTAGCAAAATACAGAAACATTTTTTTTTTTTCTGTTTCGTCTTTTTGTTCTCAGATTCCTGCAGATAAAATGGGAAAATGTGGTTTATAACTTTCAGTACACAGCGCGACACCATGAGTCATGCTTCTGGTCTAGATGCTAGGCTAAGCTAGCAGGCTAGTTAATGTAGCTTCAGGTCATCTGCAGCTTTGTGTTGCATGTTAGATCGAAAGTTTGGATGTTAAGAGATCCAATCAACAGAAAGGTCTCATGAAATTAAATTATCACTCAGTTCTCTGTGCGTAAAATGTGGCAGTTTCTGAGACAACAAACTTAAGCAGCACTGCCACGTAAGTTTGTGTCAGTAAATTAGTCCCACACGATTTATTCCAGTAAACATGTCTGTGTGAGCAAAATACAACATATTGAATCAGAAGGGAACCCTCAGGTCCTTCTACGCCTTCAGAGAAGGCCCCAAAATTAAACACCTCGTATTTAAACATTTCTTATATTGTTTAATATTTGTAGATTTTCAATGCAGTTTTTCTTATTTTTGTTGTTAATTCATCTTATTTGCTATAAACTACTTTGCGGTTGAGCACGATTTTCTTTTAATTCATGAAAATACAGTTAACCATTCAGATTCTTTTTATAAATTTCTCTCCTGGCAGAAACATGTTTGAAGGAGCGTTCTCATTGGTCAGGACTTCACTGTCAGGAGAGAAGGCACAGCTCAAAGTGTCTCTGCAGTTTCACGACTAAAAGGAAAATTAACCAGTCACAAGTGGGTGGAGCCAAAACACACAAATGTTTGCATTAAGGAATCCCTGTGGGCCATCCCATGACGGCGCAGTGTCCACAGCGGTCATGGTGGACATGAACAAGTAGCTAGCATATTAGCAACATACATTTTTTTAAATTTGTTTTCAGATGACTGAAAATGAGTAAGTAGGTTTTGTTGGAGCTGCCTGTTTTATTTCACTACAGACAACCGGATCCTCTAAATAAAATTAGGAAATCAGAAACTGAACATTTGGGTTGCATTCACTTGCAACCTGCAAATAAAACACAGCAGTTTGCAGTTGATCTAAAACATGAAGGTTAATATCCCATTTAAGTTTGCATTGATAATTTTCAGTACTTGATTAAATTTGACTAAAACATGTTTTTGTGGATGACTGTTGCATTGTAGTGTGAAGTACTGAAGTTACATGTCATGAACGCAGCAGCGCAACATTTTTATACCCCAGAATAACAGCAGGAACTTCCACCAGGAAGCAGATTATTTATAATAAGTGTATCTCTTTGGACATGAGCTTTTCTAAAAATGGGATGATATCTCAACATTTCCTTCCCAGGATCCTGTGACTTGTGTAGCTGAAGTCTAAAGTGCACGAAGCACCTCTCCTCAGACATTTCAAACACAAAGTGCTCAAAGAAATCACATTTTCAGAAACGGGAGCAGCTGCTCAAGTAACAGACATGAGAAGTCTCCGTTTGACTAGATTTTCCTCTCACTCCCTTCAAATCCAATAACACCCACGCAGCGTGCACGTGTTGTCCTTTCAACGACTGCAGCCAATCATTGTCCGGGCAAAAAATACATGAAATATTAGGGCTCAGTTTGTTTTCTTTGTTGTTTTGTGCCAACATTTGATGCAAACAGTGGTGTCAGAAGCATTTATAATGTGGGGAGGACACACTGGGGGTGGGGTGGGTGGGTGGGGGGGTCTGGGGTTCCTCCCCCATAAAATTTTGAATAAAGTAGATGCCATTTCCTGCATTCTGATGTATTTTAACGAGTTACTAAACATCTACGTTTACCTACATAAGTAAACACTTGATTCAGTAACTATTTTAGAGTAGCCTGACCAACGGCCCCCCCTATTGAGAACTGCCAGCACTAACGTAGAGCTAAGCTAGCAGCGCACCGTTCAGACGCGCTAGCTAAGATGCTACAGATGTAGTGCTCTGCTGCTTTCACGCATCCTAAATCTCTGGATAATCTCTGGGGATTATCCAAGAACCCCCCAGTGTGCGTTACATGACCCGCAGTGAGGTTGTGACCCCAGAACTTTAGATAAACTCAAGGGCACCAGTACAGGTAAAGATAATAATTGATCGATCGATTGATTGATGGATAGATTCCTAATTACAGTGTCTGCCTGATGCCAGCGTTTGTATTTTCTAAGCTCAGTTGGCTGCAGCGGCCATCTTTAATTAGGTTAGCTCCAAATGTTTTTCACTTGAAGATGTACATCCAGTGATTAATTCCTTCATCTTTGCATTATCTTTAATACACTTCTTCCTTTCCAGGTCACTGGTGCTCATAGCGATCACTGTGCAAAAGGCAGGAGTCACCCTGGACAGGTCTCCAGTCCATCACAGGAACACCTGGACAGGTCTCC
>NC_056502.1:5416236-5436403 GCF_014905685.2 Nematolebias whitei | reverse complement strand
ACAGGTCTCCAGTCCATCACAGGAACACCTGGACAGGTCTCCAGTCCCTCACAGGAACACCTGGACAGGTCTCCAGTCCATCACAGGAACACCTGGACAGGTCTCCAGTCCATCACAGGAACACCTGGACAGGTCTCCAGTCCATCACAGGAACGCCTGGACAGGTCTCCAGTCCCTCACAGGAACACCTGGACATGTCTCCAGTCCATCACAGGAACACCTGGACAGGTCTCCAGTCCATCACAAGAACACCTGGACAGGTCTCCAGTCCATCACAGTGACAAAACAACCATTCACACTCTCTCTCTCTCACCTAGAGACAATTTATTGTTATCAATCTGACTAACATGCATGTTTTAGTCTGTGGGAGGAAACTGGAGAACCCGGAGAAAACCCAAGCAGCCAGGAGAGAAAATGCAAACTCCACCTAGAAAGGTCCCGGGCTGGGATTTGAACCGGCAACCTTCTTGCTGAGAAGTAACAGCTCTACCAACAGAGCCACCATGCCGCCCTGATTATTTCCCGATTCATTAAAATCCATCCTTCTGTTCATACAATATTTTGCTAACAGACCGTGTTGAGTTCACATAGTTAGAGATTTTAAACAAGACGCAGGCAGAAGGCTCAGCTACTACCACACCAAATGTGAACTCAGCATCTGCAAAACTGATGACTTACAGCCGTGTTGATGTTTTTAAGTCGGCTGATGGAGGCAGCCATCTTGAATCAGCAGTCCAGTGGATATTTTGTTAACAGACACGTGACCACACACACACAAACATCAGCTGAGCTGCGGTGACGTCAGCAGCAGGCCTGATGGATGAAGTTTCACTTGTTCTGTTAATGCGTCCTCTTAATGTAAAACTCATCGATCAGTCCGTGAAACGAGGCCTAACTGGATCATTTCCCATCCAGAACCAAACAAACCACAACAGGTTCCCCCACAGGCAGACAGACAGGCAGGCAGACAGACAGGCAGACAGACACTTCCTGGAGTTAAAGAGTCAGCAGAGCTGGAACCAACGCCCAGAAAAGTTCAGAACTTCAAAAGCTGAGAAACTTTCAGCTCCAATCTCTCGTTTTACCACAAAACACGGAAAACGTTCACGAAATGTGGATTTGAACGGAACATGCGCGTCTTTCTCTCCGGACCGGAGGAGAATCGGAACCAGCGAGAAGAACAAAGGCGCGCACAGGAATCGATTATTTCCTGCTCGATCAGTAAATATCGATAATCACGCGCTTATATTTCATGCGCGCGTGTCCACATTAAAAGACTGGACCAAAAACGGACTCACCTTGTAAAGTTTGGAGGAAGGAGTGTGAACGTGAGCGTGCGCGTTTGTCTTCCTGGTGGTCACGTGATCGCGTCAGAGGGCCAGCCTCAGCTGATTAATAAGAGGTGTGGGTGGTAAGAAACAGGATGTGAGCAGAATGATGCTGTTTCTCTGATAAACATTATTATTATTATTATTAACTTAAAGGGATGTTCCGGCCGTTTAAAGCAGGGGAATTGATTAAGAATTGATACCTCAGCATAAAGAGTGCAGGATATAAATAATAATAAATCCTCCAGCCTTTAGGCCCTCTGTCATCCAAGAGTGGAAACCATGTCTCTGTTTTTACCTCAGCTCAAGATGAATCCCACAGAAAGCTGGAGACGAGTCAGCAACTCCAAACTGCTCAGAAACACTTTGTTCTGTTTCTGTTTGTGACCACAGAGCCGAGCGGCCGTGCCGTTAGCAGCTTCTGAAAATTCATACGTGCACAGATTTTACAACTGTATCTGGTTCATAACCCCCGGCACCTTCCCCATGTTTATGATTTAACACTTTTCACATGAAGATAGGCAGCTTTGATTATTATTATTTTAATAATTGTGATTTATCAGCATGGTTTTTCAGTCAGGGCTGCAGCATTGAATGTTTTTCTGTCATACTCCCACGCAGTTGTCAAACCTCTGCTGCTCGAGAATTCACAGAAAACTAAATTGAGAAGAGTTTTAAACTCACTCTGACTACAGCCGGGAAGATGTGACTTCTATAGCTTTACCATAAAAGCCCAATTCTGAATTCCTGAATGATCCTTTTACACTCAAACTTCCATCCTTTGTTGTTTATTACAAATTAATTTGAAAAATATAGATGCTAATGAGCGTAGCTGAATACACAGTTCTGCCCCGCAGCAACATAGTACATCAAATACAGCAGAATGGTTTTTGTTCAGGACCTGAAGCATATGAATGACTTCCTACACCATCAGGTTTAGTCAATTCTTAAAATATATTTAGTTGATTTTCTCTAATATTCACTAATAATAATAATAATAATAATAATAATAATAAACAGTCTTGGCTGAGGCTCACCTGTCCTGGAGTTTTGATCAAAGGACCAATGCAGTTTATTCCCTGAAAAAAGGAAAATCTCTATCAGTTCATTGTTTCTTAAAAACCAGAAGCTCTGAGGTGAATTTAAAACTGAAGGAATGGGCCAGACCTTTAAAAGATCTCAATGTATAAAACACCAGGCTGCGGTTTAGAGGGTTTTATGTATAAAATCTTAGGATTTCCTGCACCCGGACACAAAATACTGTAACGCCTGTGAAGCAATTCAGCTTTGTAATAATTTTTGCTTAATGTTAAAAAGTTGCTGGATCAATAATTGTATTCAGTTCGAACAACAGCGTTTGTCCAAATAGCTGCTAATGTTTCACCTTAAAATTGCTCACACACAAAAAACAAAACTTGCGTGGGTAAAATAAATTCTTGCAAACTCTGTAGCTGTGAAAACTAGAGGAGTTTAAATGGCAGGACATTAGAGTGAAACTCCTTTGTGTATGTTTTTTTATTTATTTAAATATTGTTTACATGTTGCTCACACTGACGAACACAGAGACTGAAAAACTTGTGGAGGGCAGAGGTGGGACTCGGTGAACAGGACTGTCTTTTTTTTTTTTTTTTTTTTTTTACCATCCTAAAGTTTGATTGACTCTTTTCTTCTCAACTCAAGCAGATTAATGAAGGGCTCATACTTAATGTCCCGGCTTTAAACTGGACAAACCACCATGTGAAGTCAACATTAAATCTGTTGTTTTTTTTGTGACAGGGACTTCCTGTTACCATGTACCTGCAGAGGTGCAGGAGAGCAGGGAACACTGAATGATGCGCCTCATGGTCCTAGTGCTTGACATGTTTAAACAGCTACCACACACAATTTAACAAGACTGACATTTAATTTAACCAGACAAAGACATGACTTGGATCTCCCAACCTGTTTATTATTCAGACATCGTTCTAATAACATGAAGACAAGGACGGCGAGGGAAAAGTGTGACTTGAAATTTCTAAAACTTTAAAGTTGCTGCATCAACGGCAGGAAGAAGAATTAAAAAAAAAAAAGTTGTGAGAAAAATACCTCACAACAGAACCCAGATTATACATCCACAGAAGCGATATAAGAATATAACCGTAAATGATTCGCGAATTTGTCTACTGAGAATGGAAACACAGATAGGCTCCTTTGTATCTGGTGAAGTAGAGGCATTCCACAGGGAAGTTGTTGGCCTCCTGCACCGTTTTGTAGTGGCTCACAGCGTGGATTAGGTAGTCGGGGAAGGCGTCGTGCAGAGCCAGCGCCACCGACATCATGTTTCTGTTCAGCTTTGTCTGCTCGATCAGCTCCTGGATCCGACTCTTGTCGATGGGCTTGGGCTCGGTGCAGAACGAGACCACCACTTTAACCTTGTTCTTGGTCAGAAAATCGAACCAGTTGTTGCCTTTGCTTCCGTGGTACTTCTTCCCTGCCAACCAGTTGAAGAAGAAAATGCGCTCCCTGTGTTTGAAGGCACGGATGGACCAGCTCACCCAGTCGTATTTCTTTGTGAGCGTCTCCAGCAGCGATTTGGTGAAATCGGGATCGATGGGGCCGGTGTTCTCATCGAGCTTCTTGCTCAAGTCCACCTTGGCTTGTTCAGCAAAGTTCTCTATGCAGTCGTCCACGGCTGCTTTCATTTTGTCCTCCACTTTTTCCATTCGGCCTTTCCACTTCTTCACTATCTCCGCGTCCACGGTTTCCTCCTTGAATGCGGAGTGGGCCATGATGGATATGATGCCGACCACAAAGAGCTTCTTCAGCCGAGCGCAAAAATCCTCCACCGGCCTTCTGCTCTTCTCCTGGGTGACGAGTACCGTTTCCAGAATCGACTTTTGCGTGGCGCTCTCCTCCATGACGGCGTTGTAGAGGGCTTCTACATTCAAGTCACGGCCCGTGATTTCGTAATGAGTGATGAACTTCTCCTTCTTCTTCGCCTTGTATTCTTGCTTGGCTTTGACAAAGTCCTGGAACTTCTCGAACTGACTGAGTATGTGAACCTCCCAGTCAAAGTTCTGCTTGTTCATCGAAGCCGTCATCATCTCCAGCTCGATTTGGCCAATCTCATTTTGGATTACCGAGAGCTGATCGTTCACTTTGGTTAACTGCTGCGTCAGGTAGGAGGCCTCGCCGCTGTTCGGGTCCTTCAGCAGTATGGCAGAGGCCTGGAACACGGCCTCCAGGACTGGGTGAAGCTGGCCAACGGTGGACGCCAGCACGCTGGAGGCTTGGGCCATGATCTCCACTCCTTTCTCGATCTTGTCCCTGTTTTGTACGAGCCATTCTACCACATCAGTCATCTTTAAGTTTGTCTCTGTAACAAAATCTAATCTGATTTCCAGAGACTTTGTTGGGGCCTGAAAGGAGAAAGAAACATGAAGAAAAAAACTATAGTAAAGTTCATGATGAGTTATTTAAATTTCAGAAAAGAAACATAGCTCTGTTTTTGATCTAATCAGCTGATTCTAAGCCTTTTTCCCACAATAGGACTTTTTTTTCCTGCAAACATCCCCTACGATGAACGAAACGGTTGGTCGTGTTAGCACATGCTGGCATCCAGTTTCATGCCGCGCCCTCGGTTAATGACAGGGACTCCCTTTTAAACCTTGGTGGCAGTGGCAAATACTACAAAAAGCTCAGAAAGGTAAACAAACCAGGCACTGAGGACAGAAACGCAGAACAAATATCAAACGTGTCCTGTTTACTTATGAATTATAATGTGAATTATTGCACAACGTTGCAGCTCGGGCCCTTTGGGATGTCCTTTAACAATAGCCAAGACCTAAAGCAAACACAGATGTTCACAACACGAGCAAAAAGCAGATTTTACACCAATGATGATGATGATGATGGGCTTTTTATATAAAATACTCCAGAGGGATGACCTAACTTAGCTGGAGCCCATATGTTGCTCAGAAAAAGACACACCCAAGTCTGAGGAGAAAATCTTCACCACTACACTTGTTCAGAAACACAACGTCATGACAACCTCAACTCAAACTCTTCTAAATATCTCGTTTATTTTATTTTTTAAGTTCAACCATAAAGTACAAAAATAAAGATGCAAGTTTACGTAAGAACAAAACCAGCTCACCAATTAATGCTGCAGAGACGAGACCGGTGGTGTCATTTTACATCCTGTTTCTAACACTCAGGTCTTTAACTTAAACCTCGTCATCAGTATTCCTTTAACAAACGTTGACCAGCTGATGGAACAACAACCAAAAAGTGCAACATTTGAAATTTGACGTGACAGATTTGAATTCCATTCTAACAAAACAGGAAGTAGATTAGGTCTATAAATACAAATAAATGCTTTTGTGGAACAAACGACCAAAATAAAAAAAGGTTCTTCTTTATATTTCTAGAAGAGAAAAGGGGAGTTCCACTTGATGAAGTGGTCAGAGTGACATGCATGAGCTTACAGAGCTTTAGGGAAGACCACAGAAGTCCCACAGAAAACCACATCCCCCCCACCCCAGGACTGCACTTAAACAAAGCTAATATATTATTTATTATTACCTTTAAATTCTATATGAATTATTATTAGTCTTTCTTTATTTCGTTCTTTTTCCTTTCTTTTTTCTTTCTTGAGTTTTTTTTTAAATGATGCTGAAGCAGTAATATATATGTACATATTAAAAAAAACAACTTACTTGTTTTAGTTAAGTGCTCTGATGGGCTGCAGTCCAGTTATTCTGCCGTCCAGTTATCTGCGCCTGTGAGCACCAGCCTCCCTGGGATGTATTTATACTCTCCCTCCTTCTCTCTCTCTCTCTCACCCTTTCTCTCTGTTTGTCTCTCGTCACTCCCCCTTTTCAGAAATTCCTCCTCCATCCCGTTCCAGCATTCCAACGAACCCCACTCTGGAGAGATGAGAGGCCGGCACAGACACAGATAACATCCTGTAAACACTCCCCTGTGCACGGACACTGTGCACCCTTGGAAAACTTATATATATATATATATATATATATAAAGACAGTGTGTGTGTCTGTGTGATAGACAAAATGAGGGAGACGGGGAGGAAAATGGAGACCAGTCACAGCAAAGCGGTCCGTCAGGACAAAAAGCCTCTTGTTGTGGCTGAAACTGGTTGCCATGGTTACCTCTCTGGCTCCTCCAACTTCTGTGCGACCGTGCACGCTTGAAATTTGAATTACAGGATGAAAACACACAGATAAGAGGCACAAACAATAAAGAGACTCTCAGCAAGCGCTGTTGTTTTTTTTGCAGTTTAATCTAGAAAAATCTAAAAGTTTTGTTTTTAATCCCGTTTGGTTCTTGATTTAAAATTCAACGAGCCACGAGAACCCTGCTGGGTTCTTGTTCCTTGTTCTGTGTTACAAAGTACTGAGGACTGATTTGAGTAGCTGAGTATGTCTGGTAAAATATTTAAAATAATTCAAAGTTTTAATGTTTTAAACTTCAGTGAGCGGTTCAGTTTGCTTCCTTTAAGATGAACTCACGTGCAAATCACTCTCCCTCACATGTCCTTTAAGTAGTTCGAGTCCAGTTGCATTTTTTTTTTTCTGGTTGACTGAGAATTGGAGTCAGGAGGCCGCTCAAGGCAGCAGCTTTTTCCAAATTTTGCAAACAAGTTGTTTGATTCTCACTCGAAACTCTAAAGTTTAAACCAAACTTTCGATTTCACAAGAAAAATCTTCAGGTTTACCATCCAGACCTTTATCTTGATGATAAAATAATGTGCTAAGAGTCAAGTTTTGCATCAGATTTTCCTAGTTAGCACATTACAAAACAAAAACAACTCAAAAGCAGCTCTGCAGGATTTACAGCCATTTAATAAGAACTCAGAGATACTTTGAGCTGAATCTTGCAGAATGTTTATGGCGGCTGCCCTGCAGGTCAATCAGGCGCTGAATGACAGTCTGTGTTTCTGCAAACACACCGTGACGGCTGCAGCTCGATCACGGCCTCTGAGGTTACCGTCAGACCACGTCCTTTGATGCAGCATGAACGGGAAGAGGAGGACATGCTGTCTGAAGCTAATTGCAGCTGGTCAGCTGAGCACGTCGCCTCGTTCCTGCAGTCAGAGCTCAGTGTTGGCTCCAGCAGCTGAACGCAGCTTCCTCAGGGTGCGATGCTGCAGAAGGAGAGGCCCGAGCGTGACGTCACCAAGCTGGACGACCTCGCTTGTTTTCTGAGGCCGTTGAGCTGTGATAGTGTTTACTTTAAAGGAGAGAAAAGAAAATGTTCAGAGAGCACAAACAGCGTTCTAATATCTGGAGCTTTATTGTGACGAAACAATGCAGCTCATTAAACTCGTTCTGCTTCCAACATCAAAGGAACGCCGAGGTTGTTGGAAAGTTTTAGCTTTTGTTGGTTGTGGTTTGAGGCTCACCAGGTGGCTGAAATATTTGAGATAATGGTCGCCAGCTGAGGGAAGGGAGGCAGGAGTCTGCATTCACTCTGCGGATTAAAGAGGCAGGTTTAGAATAAAAACTTTTGGTTTAAAGTTTATAGTTTCTTCTCTATTCTGTTCTGCAACCAAACCTCCACGGTTTGTCCTAATTTAACCATTTATCAAAAATGTTTATGAGCTTTTTACTATTAGTTTTTGTAACTTTTATACTTTTTAAATTATTTAACTTTTTTCAAAAAACAATTCCCATAGAAATACACTGAGATCTCTTCAGTTCCTTAAAATCTTGTCTTTTCATGCCTACCGTATTTCCCGGCGTATATGTCACAGTTTTTGCATAGATTTGTTAGTACTGCCACTTATACGCCGAAGCGTCTTATATAACCCCCCATATTCATAACACACTTTTTGACTGATGCTTTAAATTTCTAAGAACTGCAACAGCGAGTCCTCCCGTGTGCGCTCGCTTCACTCAGCTGGTGCAGGCGGAGGAACGCTGGAGAGCTAGTGGCTCCAGCCGCGATGGATGATGGATGATGGATGAATGGTGCTGCGCCACCCAGGCTAAATTAAGCTGTTTTGACCATGAAATAAACACATAATAAGCGTGACGGGTCAACGGTGATGTATAATAAACGCGACTTATATACGTTTTTTCCTCTTCATGATGCTTTTTTTGACTGATGCGACTTATACAGTGGAAAATACGGTAGTTGCTTTATTTTGTCTTGTGCTTCTTTTAGCTTTTAGCTGCTGTTTCACTAGTTTTTGCTTTTGGCTAGAGTTTTGCTATATTTAGCTTTAGCTGCTTGGTTTATTTATTAAATTTTTTTGTTTAGGTTTTGGTATTTCACATTTTAGCTACAATTTTAGTAATTTTAGCATGATTATAGCTAACTACATTTTGACAACAGTTTTGCTATTTTAAGCTTTTAGTTAAACTTTTGCAGATTTTTGCTTTTAGCTCCTATTTTGTTACGTTTAGATACTTGAAATTAAATTTATTACAGCTTATAAACGGTTGCACTCATTTAAGCCTTTGGCTACATATTTCTTTGTTGCTATGTTAGCTTTTAGCTATGATTTAGCAGATTTTATTTTTAGCTTTGGCTTAGTTTATTTTGGCATTAACTTTACTTTGTTGATTTTAGCTTTTTAGCCAGTTTTTAACTAGTTTTACTAATTTTAGTGTTAGCTATTATTTTGCTAATCTTAGCTTTTATATGTGGTTTGCTAAAATATATATTTTTTTAAATATGGTTTAGCTAAGTAACGTTTTAAGCTATAGTTTTGGTAATATTCGCATTTATCTAAGAATTTACGATTTTTAGCATTTTGTGACAGTTTTAGTAAAGCTAGCTTTAGATTCGGTTTTGCTACTTTGGGCCACAGATGACTCGTTAACATCATCATCCGGGCATTTTTTTTCACGAGTCCCATCTTTGTGGGCTAGCATTTAGCTTCTAGCATCAACTGCATCAGGACCGAACGAGAAAATACCTCGGACAAGGCAGACATTGCGCTCGACTAAAATAAATAAGGTTTTTCCACAAAATTAAAATATCTTAAAGAAGCACATCATGTCACACTAAAGATCAATTTAATTTCTATTGATTCAAAGTTGGTCAATTTTCAGCTTGATGTTCATTCAGACCAAAAACTCAAAACAAATGATTGTCATGTTGCTTATTCAGACATTACAGTAAAACAAAGCACAGACCTTTAGCTGCATGTTCACCTGACACACATCAAATGTACAGCTGTGTGTTCCTGTAGTACTTGTTTAACCAAACCTGATCAAATGATACGACAGATGGGCACGTGTTGTGCAGCTCACAGTCACAGTTTGGTCCACAAGAGGGATTTCATTCACATCATTCTGTTGGTGAAGTATCCTGACGGGGTATTTGTTTCTGACAAGTCCAGTATCCGCTCCACATGGGTACACAGGAGCTGTTTTCCTGGTGGCTTCAACTTCTAGCAGAGACAGTTACTTCTTGGAAAAGCAGGAACGTTTGTCCAACACCATCTTCTACGTCAAATCCCTGGTCATTCCACGATAGAGTGCCCACAAACGAATCACATGTTCGGCACGTCGTTACGTCACTTGAACCATCTATCGGCTACAGTTTAGTTAATTTTACCCTTCGGCTGTGGTTTAGCTGATTTTAGCCTCTCTTCCTCTGGTTTTATTGTTAATAATTCACTTAATTAATTCTGCTATTTAGAGCTGTCAACCAGCTCTCATCATTCAGATTTACCGTTAACAAAAATGATTTCTCTTGTAATCGCAGTGGAGGTGGCTAACCCAGAGCAGAGTCAAACTGTCCGTAGACGATAAGCGAATTTATTTACAATGTTAGAATATTTACAGGCGGCACTGGGAGGATCTGGAAAAGGAGATGAAGATGATGAAGTTATGAACAGTACAGAGAGTGCACTTTTGAGGGTTTCAAATGATATATTCTTGTCCACAGACTCCGGAAAGTCTGTTGTTTTAGTGCTCTTAGATTTGTCTGCTGCATTTGACACTGTTGATCACAGCGTTTTAATCTCTCGTCTTGAGCACTGTGTGGGCATCAGGGGTGTCGCCCTCAATTGGTTTCGGTCATATTTAACAAATAGGAGTTTCTGCGTAAAAATCGACAATTTTATCTCTTCCACTGCTCCTCTTCCACATGGTGTCCCCCAGGGCTCAATCCTTGGCCCTCTTTTATTTGCCCTTTACTTACTCCCCCTTGGCTCGATTTTTAGGAAGCATGGCATTTTATTTCACTTTTATGCTGATGATTGCCAGATCTATTTTCCCATGGCACAAAACAACACAGTTCAACAACTTACACACTGCCTTAATGATGTTAAGACATGGTTCTCTCTTAACTTCCTTAGTCTAAATGAGAACAAGACTGAAGTTATGATGTTTGGACCAAGTTGCCGTTCCTCTCCCAGCATAGATCTTGGCTCACTGTCATTTTATCTCAAGGACTGTGTCACCAATCTGGGGGTGAAGTTTGAGTCTGATTTTAAATTTGAAAAACAGATCAGCAGTGTTGTTCAGAAAAGTTTTTATCAGCTCCGCCAAATAGCAAAAGTGAAACCAATCCTAGCAAGACCTGACTTGGAGAAATTAATCCATGCTTTTATCACAGCTCGTCTTGACTACTGTAATGCGCTGTATGCAGGCATTAGCCGGACGTCTCTTGCTCGTCTGCAGCTTGTGCAGAACTCTGCTGCTCGCCTGTTAACTCAGGCGCGTAGGCGCGAGCATATTACTCCCATCCTGGCGTCCCTTCATTGGCTCCCTGTGCACTACAGAATTAATTTTAAGCTTTTGCTGTTTGTTTTTAAATGTCTGAACAACCTTGCCCCACCATATCTGTCTGAGCTGCTTCAGCCTTACTGTCCACCCCGATCCCTACGATCAGCTGATCAGCTGCTGCTGACAGTCCCTTAAACTATGCTGAAGCTCAGAGGTGACAGAGCGTTTGCTGTTGTTGCTCCCAGGTTGTGGAACACTTTACCCTTGAGTGTCAGACAGGCCTCCTCTCTTCCTGTTTTTAAATCTCTTTTAAAGACACACTTTTATTCTTTGGCTTTTAACACGTGATCTTAACTTTTATGGCTTTTTAATACACCTGCTGTGAAACTGGTATGTGAATGGTTTTTATGTTTCTTTGTTTGTGCTTTGTATGTTTTTATTGTCTTGTTTGTTTTTATTGTTTTATTGTGCAGCACTTTGGCTACCCTTGTGGTTTTTAAAATGTGCTATATAAATAAAGTTGATTGATTGATTGATTGAACAAATGGCTTCCTCGTGTGAGGAAACTGTTGGCCACGTTTTATCAGTTCGACCTTGGTCGATGGTTTGTGCACGAGATGTGCGCTCAGATCACAGCAAAGCTCTTCTTCTGACGCATCGCCCGGCCGAGGAGTTCTGCAGAACGTCTGGAAGCTGACACATCAACAAATAAACAGGCTTTGTTCAGATTAAACGATGTTTCTGTGAGATTTATACAGAGTTTAGTAAACTGCAAGCTATGTCAGAAAGAGAACGTTTGAATTTGAATATTTCTCAGTAAAAACGATGTCATCTCACAAAAACACACGTTTTCATCTGTTTCTTCCATTCTTGAGGTCTCCTTGTTCTGCATCAGCGTATTTAATGATTGCATCACGATGGAAAGTTGTTCCTGTGGAAGGAGGGATTTACTAACTGTCTTGTTGGATTTGGCTCACTCCCGTGGGAAAATAAATGTGGGAGGGACAGACCTGAATCCAGAGGAGGTGTTCAGATGACAAACCTGTTTGAGGAGAAAGATTCACCTTTAGGGGGTTTGATCAGACGCCACAAACAAGCAGGAGAAGCAAACCTGATCCCGGACACTGAAACTGGTCGTGTTTACACGAGAGCTTTTGTTTGCAGATGTTTGTCTTGCTGCATTTCAAACAGGATTTTTTTTTTTAAATAACTTTTTTATGCTCAGCAAAATAAAAGTTGACTGTAAACAACACGTTTGTGATTTTATCTTTGACAAGTTAACAAGAAAAAATACCGTCTTCTGTGTAAAGCTGCAGAGGTGGACACTTTGATAAAGTTAATATTGTGTTTCACAATGAAACCTGCTGGGTTACTGATCATCGGTTGAAGCTGTTGGGTTGGTCTGACCACCTCAGAAGGTTTGACCCAGTGGCTGCGTTGTTGTGTCGTTCCTCCCAGTCCATCGTTTTAGGCCCGAAATGGACAAAGTTGGACCCAAATCTGGTCTACAATCTGACAAATGTTTGGAATTCCTTTGAGTTACTCGTATTTACACTCAGTTTTCACCATGGCCTATTTTTATTGTGGCCATGATTTGGTCAGAAATGTGCCTTTTAGCATAACTGTAGGGGGCCGACATGGTGTAGAGGCAGGGCAGCCGACTTGAGATCTGAAGGTCCTGGGTTCGATCCCCAGTCATTGCACACCTCGCGCTGTCTCTGAGCAGGACACCCCCATCCCCAGCTGCCGCCCGAGCGCCCCCAACAGCCACCCCCCACCCCACCCGGCGGCGGATGGGCCAACCGCAGAGAGCCAACCCCGCCATTGTATGGAAACATACAAAGATGACAATACATAACACATTATTATTATTAACTGTTGACAAATAATAATAATTTAAAAAATGTATAAAAAGTGGCCTCCTGATTTAAATGAACCTGTTTGTTTCACTGATTCTGATTAATCTAAAAATGAGCTAAAAGAAGAACTGATCAGCAAAAGAGTTAACTGAGCTCAGACAGACAGACAGACAGACAGACAGCTGTTCCTCTGTAGAGATATCTACAGATAGACAGATGCTGGTGAAGGAAAGCAGTCAGGATATATTTTATTTTCTTCCTCTGGAGAATTTTCATGTTGTATCTGTTTTCAGATCATTTTATCCTCCTGTTGAACAAAGTTTTAGCTCCTTGTCACTAAAACCACACCAAACAAGAAGACAAGCGGCGCAGACACAGAACAAGAAGGATAATGCCTGAACAAGGAGGAAAGACAAGACGCTGACTTCACACAGAAACACTGACGAGACCGAATGAGAAACACCTGGGGTGACTGGGATTACAGACAGGTGAGACAGGAGCTGAACGAGGAAGAGAACACACAGGGAGGAGAACAAAAACACAGAAACCCCACAGAAGTACTAAATATATCGACTGTTTCATGTTCTGTTACGCTGACGATGGTTTGATGTTCGGAAAACGTTCGTCGTGTTTGGTTTGACTTGAGTGAACGTGGCAGCACCGACGTTCGACTTTAAGTGCAGAGTCTGACTCACATTCTTCACTGACTTTAGAGGATTCTGTCCGAGTTGAAGCCTTTATTGTGTGTTTGCACAGTTAGATTAGCTGAGGCGGCCATCTTTAATCAGGTTCAGTTGTTCAGGTACATCCGGCGATGAAAATCCATCCGCCGCTTCACGAGTTGTGTGACTGACAGGCAGGCCATCAAATTCACAAGCAGTTACATGATTACTCTCCTTTTATGGTTCAAAACCAAAATTACAAGCCGCAATGATGCTGAGACTTTTCCTTCACATAACAAGTCTGCAGATTTTTAAATCTCTCGTGAGTCGATGTTTCTTCTTTATCTCCGAGTTGCTCTTTTCTTGATGGTACAGATAAAATCTTGTGCCTCAGAATGTGTTATTAACATCTGTTTTATTTTCAGTGCTTCAGTCTGACCCGGCGTTCAGGAAACGTCTGATTTAGTAAAAGGAGCAGGCAGGAGGGGCTGAGGGGGTTCAACTGCTTTGGCATTTTATCTCTTGCAGAACCTCGTGGTCGTTTATCTCCGTCACACCCACCTTTTACAAATAAAACCCAACAGCCTCTGCTGACGCAACCAGGACAAACATGTCCAACAATTGTGTTTAAAATAAAGCAGCTTGAGGAATTCAAACCGTTTGACCGAGTCGTTACAAAGTTATAAGATAAATAAAATGCAGCAGCAGTTTCAGAGAAAACATTGTATATAAAATAAAAATCCTGACCAAACCACTCAGGACATGAAGCAGATCTGTATCTGGTTTTTAATTTAATTAATTTTTAAGGCTTGGTTAAAAACTCACTTTTATTCCCTGGCTTTCGACCCTGCGTGCGTTTGTTGTTGCTGTTTTTAAAAGCTTTATATGGTGTGATTTTCACAGTTATGAACATTATTTTTTCAGTAAATGTCCTTACAGACACTTTTTTTTTTTACATTTCCTCACTGCAAAGATAATTACACCTCATTCTTTCAAGGACCTAAAACACAAGTAGAACAGGACATGTCACTTTGATACGGCTGAAAATCACATTTTATTATTTGCTGAAATAGTTAAATTAATTTATTGTTTGCCGATCGAGCCACAACCATTTGCTAATTGATCTGTTGCTGTTAAATGTTACCCAGTAACAAATGAACTGTTTCTCTTTAATTTTGTGCCTGAAGTTTTGTTCAATTGATCCGTTTAGTTTTTCCAAGTGTCTTTAATGGAGCTGCACATTCCTTTTATTCTGCTTTCTTTAAATGGAAGGAAAACTATTTCTTTTAATGATTAAAATAAAATAAAACTAAAACGTATTCAGTCACTTTGTTTCAATCATTCCCTTCAGAAGCCACAATAAGATGTGAGCGTTCGGATAGTCTCCAGAATCAACACCTCTGAGGGCTCAAACTGAAGGGCTACTGCCAAGTAAGTGGCATCATGAAGACCAAGGAGCTCCACACACAGGTCAGAGTTAAGGTTGTGCTGAAGAACAGACCAGGGTTGAGCTGTAAAATAATACCACAGAACCGTGAACATCCCACGGAGCTCCGATTCATCCGTTATATGGAAGCAAACCTGCAAAGAGACGCTCGTCCACCAAAACTCATGGTGGACCCAGTGAGGAGGGAATTAGAGAAACAAGGGGTGGGGGTGGGAAAGGTGATAACCCTGATGGGGCTGATGTTCTATATCCATGTTACAGGTCTGTCTCTTGTACATGAGGCTGCTCAGCAAAATAAATGTAAACAACAACAACAATAAAAGGAGCTGCAGCAGGTTGGCCATAAAGAATGGACAACGTGTCCAGAGGTCAGATGGACCATGATGATGGAGATGGACCTGAGGAGCCCAAGTACAAAGATTACTAAGAGAGAGATGAATACTTTTACAAAGCACAGTCATTTGTATTCATGTGGAGGTACTGTGGATGCGAATTCATGGGGGTGATTGGGTGGAAGTCCAGTTTGACCAGTGCACATTTATATAATAAACTCACGTCAGTCACAGAGGGTGGATGTTTTCTGTCTTATAGCAAATGCACCAGATCTTCATTCCTAATGGCCCAAATTCTTTTCTGAACGATTGTGACAACGGACCAAAGAGATCGGTTCATTCATCTGCTTCTCTCAATGATCATCATATTTAAATTACTTGAATAAAGCACTTCATATGTCATGGACACATTTACAACTCATACGGTAAACCTTCACAGACACCTAGAAGCCGTAGAGTCCAAAACAAAGACTTCATGAGAACGCGTTGAGAATTCCTCATTAATCCACAGAATAAGTCCGTCTGGACCAACCCGGCTGCTCGTGTGGCTTAAAACAACACGCGTGCACTCCACCTAAGAAATGCAGACACTTGTTTGTGTCTAAACTGTCCTTCGGAGATGCTTTCACGATGAAGTCAACGGTCGGCATGCTCTGCACGGCCTCGGGAACGTCTGTTGTTTGGGTTTTAGCTGTTTGCATTCTGAGTAACGCCGGGCTTTCCAACGCCCTCTCCTCTCCAGATGTTTCCAGGTCATAGAGAACCGGGCGTCTGATGGCACATCACTGTCTCAGTGGGTTTAGAAAAGTCAAAAGAGTGCTAACACAGATGGAGAGTGTTTCCTGGCTTCATAAAATCCTAAACAAACTTCTCTGAGCTGACTGACTCTCAGTTATCTTGTTCTGTAACTTGAGCCAAAGGTGTAAAGTCCCCGTTTATTTCATTTTATAATCCTTCGCGGTTCAGAACTTCTGTTTTAATAAGCTGCTGCATTCAAATCCTTAATGACTGTCACATAACTCACCTGAGCTTTGCCCAGTGAGAGTCTCGGGCCTCGGATGTGCTCAGCATGCAGAGCGGAGGCTCTGACTGACGTCTCAGATCAATGCTAACCAGCTCCTATCTGAGGAATCTGATAAATGCTCAAGGCTGAAGGAAGGCAGATAAAATCAACCCTGAGTCCACGTTTCCCCTAAATCAAGTGACTCAAACCACCTTCAAACTTTTTGTTTAGTTGGTTTTCTTTTTATTTCTCAGGCCGAAGGCAATGTGTTCAACACAAGGGTACTTCTTCTAGTTATTTAACTGTCAATAATGGTGTACCACAAGGCTCAGTCTTAGGACCCACTCTCTTTAGAATCTTAAGTAATGTAGTTCAGATCATTCCTGACACATCCCTACATCTGTATGCTGATGATACTGTTGTTTATTGTTGAGCTAAGCAGTGGCTACGGTTTTCCAGCTTCTACAGTCTGAATTCAACATCATCCAATCAGATTTGTTCCATCTCAAACGGGTGCTAAATGCTGATATAACCAAAGAGATGCTGTTTTCAAACAGGAAGTTGGTACCAACAGTCCTTCCTCCTATATTATCAATGAATGATGTTCCTATTGAGTTTGTGGATTCTTACAAATACTTGGGTATCTGGGTTGATGCACATCTCTCTTTTAAGCTGCATGTCGAAAACTTGATAAATAAATTTGTATTAAAACTGGATTTCTTTTTCAGAAACAGATCCTGTCTAACTCTGAATCCTAAGAAACGCCTTGTAACTGCTACGTTCCTACCGGCCATTTACTATGGTGACATTATTTACATGAACACTCCTACAAGAACCCTGCAGATGTTGGATTCTGTCTATCATGGTGCACTAAGATTCATAACTGGCTGTAATTACCATACCCACCACTCCACCCAGTATTCACTGGTTAACTGGTCACCATTAACTTCCTGCACACTCTCCCACTGGAACATTTTCATCTTTAAATCACTTCTTGGGCTGCTGCCTTCATACATCTCCTCCTATATGTCAGGTCGTCAGTGCAGCTACAGCGTGCGCTCTCAGGACATTATTACCTGCAGTGTTCCCTCAGTGAGGACTGAACTAGACAAAATGGCCTTCTCCTACTCCGCTCCTGTTTCCTGGAATATCTTGCGAAAAGATCTGACACTCTCAACTTTGACCTCTCTAAGTGATTTTAAACAATTGTTTAGCTCAATGCAAAAATCAATGCAAACATGTTCCTGTTTTTAATATTTTACCTCGTTTCATAACGTAGCTTGTGTTTATTTTTTTTACATTACTACTTTCATTTACTTTTTATTATTATATGCATCTAATGTCTGTTTATGTGTGTGAACCTCATCTGTGGTTTGTCTAAAACAGGTCTCTCTTGTAAATGAGTCCTCGTGACTCGGCGAGACTAACCTGTAGAAATAAAGGTTGAATGAATGTTTGAAATCTAATTAATCTTCATAAACATGTAGTTTCTCAAACTAAAGCAGGCCTTCTGCTTTAAAACATGTTGGATTCAAATATTCTGAACGTCATGCCGTATTTTATTTTTATGTTATTGTAAGTAAATTATTCATTTGCACTTTTGATTTGCATGTAACAAAACTGGAAGCCATAGCGATGCCCGCCTGTTGTTATAAATCACAGGAAGTGGTTTAAAGCGCAGATCGATGCGGTAATTATTGGCGTAATTTGCTAATGGGTTTGAAAAAAAATGCCTGAGGCGATTTGTAGCCAACTGAAAGGGGAAACTCCCAGAAGCTCCCTGGATGCTGACGTTACATCGTCACCCCTCCCAGAGTAAATGACACCTTCGCTTTTTTTTTTTTTTAGAAAACCACGTTGTGTTAGTTTTACACAAACTGAAGCACTTTCTGCATCAGGAGCCCCTAAAATATTCTCTTAACTTTGACTCAGCTGTTTTTTAAACAGACCATAAATGTTCTTTATTTTTTTATTCATTAAAAAAAAAATTCTTCAACTCATTAAAATAAGAGTCCCTTTAAATTAAACAACCAAAACAGATCCAAATAATAATAAAAGAAGATATTTTGAGGATGTGATGCACAAACAGGAGCCAGATGTGGAGTTCAAGAAATCATATTTCTCTTTCGTGTTGCAATAAAGGCTTTGTTTGTTTTTATAAATCTAAAATGTCAGATTGTTTGGGCTCATTTCTTTACTCAGTTAAAAACTTTATACAAAATAACTCTCATCAAATATTCTCTGCTTCAGGCGTGGAGGCTAAAATATGAAGGTGAAACTACAAAATGTGCTGCTGAGCTCAAAGTCTGCTCAATCCTCCCCCCGAGTCGAAACACGTTTAATTTGTTTATTATCGTCTTGAAAAATGAAATACGGCACAGATTTTATTTTGAAACCAACCAAACAATACAATAAACAAATACAGCACAATAAAATAAAATGAAAAGTAAAATAATAAAGAGCTTTTGGATGACGCGTGTCTTTACATCCAATATCATGAGGGTTTAAATTGTTTACTTTTGTTTACATGCCATATTTTCCTCAGAATTGAGCTAAAATAATAAATATAAGAAAAGAAAGATGCACGTTCTGTATTTATAGCGACACATTGTTATTGTTATTGTTGTAGTTTTTATTTACTTTTATTACAAAATTATTTTTCATTTTGTTGTGCAGAAAATAAATGCATAAAGCCTGATTAAATAAAGTAATTATTTAATTTATTTATTTATTAATAAACAAACAAACTGTACTAATTTCTTTTATGCTGGTTTGGTCATAAAGAAAGCAAAGAATAAATCTGTACATCAGTGAACAAACAAACAAACAAATAAAGTTAAATAAATGCTTCTTACATAACAAATAATCAGATAAAGTAGAAGATAAAACAACAGCAGCTTTTATTTAACTTACATACATTTATTTTTACTAACATGGCAGACGAGGTAAAGAGAAAAATACTTTTTATATTTCACGTCTTTTTTTCTGTTGACCTTCAAACCTGAGAGTCAAATTGATTTTTATTTTATTTTGTTTTGATTCTTATAAAGTTGGTTTCCATCAGAGAACTTCGTCAGCAGGAGGCGCCCAAGGCCACTTCACGTAAAAGATGTTTTCATCCATCATTACCCACTTCTTACTTTCTGGGTCATGGGGAGTCACTGGTGTCCATATCCAGCAGTCACTGTGTGAGAGGCGGGGGACACCTGGACAGGTCTCCAGTCCATGACAGGGACACGAAGAGACAAACGAGACAAACAACCGTTCACTCTCTCACTCTCCAATCAGTCTAACATACATGTTTTTGGTCTGTGGGAGGAAACCGGAGTTCCTGGAGAAAACCCACACAGCACAAAGAGAACATGCAAACTCTACTCAGAAAGGCCCCCGGCCGGGATTTGATCCGGCGACCTTCTTGCTGGGGGGCGGGGGCTCTACCATCCGCCCCACCGTGCTGCCCAATAAAATAAAGTGAAATATTTCAAAAGTTCCTAAAGAAAAATAAATGAATCTAAAGGTCTGTCTCCTGAATGAGCTGCACATCTTGATAAATGAGCAGAGTGAATGTTGCAGAATCCGTTCAGTCGACACTGTTACATAACTCTAAACAGGTGTTTGTCTCATTTGTCTCTATGTGTCCCTGTGATGGACTGGAGACCTGTCCAGGTGTCCCCCACCTCTCACACAGTGACTGCTGGATATGGACACCAGTGACCTCATGATCCAAAAAGGAAGAAGTGGGTAAAGATGATGGATGGATGGATGGATGGATGGATGGATGGATGGATGGATGGATGGATGGATGGATGGATGGATGGATGGATGGATGGATAAATGTATGTATGGCTGTACT
>NC_056502.1:5410417-5415836 GCF_014905685.2 Nematolebias whitei | reverse complement strand
ATGGATGGATGGATGGATGGATGGATGGATGGATGGATGTCGGGATGAATGAATGTATGTATGTATGGATGGATGGATGGATGTCAGGATGGATGAATGCATGGATGTCGGGATGGATGTCGGGATGGATGGATGTCGGGATGGATGGACGGACGGATGGATGGATGGATAGTTTTCACTTCATCAGCTCGTCCATGTTTTGGTGCAAGCAGCAGATGAAGTTTGTGAAGACGGAGAGTCTTTGAGTGAATTTCTTCCTCAGGCTTCTAAATGATTCAATCTTCCCTCCATGTTCTCAGGAGGATTTGAAACTAGACCAGGAAGAGATTTCATAATTTAATGGAATGTTTTTCTGCGACGAGGCATTTCCTGTTCCTGACTCACCTCCCAGAAAGAGCTCCTCTCCTCCATGACGTTGTGACGTCAGGAACTCGTGTGGATCGTTCCAGATCCAGCCAGACATCGAGGATCTCTTTCCAAAACTTGTCTGCTCCCTCAGAATCATAAAAGCATTCTAACGTTCAGTCAGTACAATAAATTCACGAGGCAATAAATGTCACAACTCACAGCGACTCGTAGAATAAACGTTACTAATTATTTCCTGATTGTGTCTTTCTTTTCCAATTCTCAGAGTCGTCAGATGTTTGGAAGCTTGTCTCCAAACACAACTCTGTAGAAAGAGCTGAGATCCTGAGCACGTTAAGACCCAGCACAGGAAGGAGAGAGGACCTGAGAGTTCATGAGTTTCAATGAGACATGGTGGGGGCTTGAAGACGGACATGGAGGGGACACGTGTCCACCTCCTCGTGGGTTTCCACTTCAAACCTTCACAGGTTCTGTAGACACTGCAGATCTCAGACAGATGAAGCTTCAAACTTCAAGTTCAGGTCAGTATTTTATTTTTACCGTAATTTCTGGACTATTGAGCGCACCAGAATATAATCTGAGCCCACTACAAATAATAATAATTTGTACACATACAGGCCGCGTTTGTCTATAAATTGCATGTGCCCACATTGTAACATGATATATTTACACAGAATATATATATTTTTTAATTTTAATTAAATATGTACCTGTAACATACACAAAAACGTACAGCAAATGAAGTTCCCTCCTCCCTGGAGATACAACAGGACAGAACCCACTGTGACCTGTTCAGTAATTTCATTGATCAGATTTGATATATTTTTACCTTCTTTATTTATACAGGTAGTCTCATTAAGCCACGAGGACCCACCCCCCAAAACAGATGTGTTTTGGCAGTAGGGGTGGGAGGATCTATCCAAATATCGATAATATTGATACCAGCATGTATATTGATATTGATCAATACCAGTGTAATGAGATCGATACTTTATCTTCAGTTTATCTCCTGTATGCACGCTGCAGTTTCATCAAAGACTCGAGCCGCTCCCGTCACAGCACTGAGGCAGCAGGGCACACAGAGAGGATTCTGGGAATATTTCTTTGAATTCAACACTTTGGAGGTTGTTTTGTTATTTACACTTTATTTATTGTATTTTCACTAATTATTTTTGATTTGTAATTATTTTTTCAAACGCAGAAAAGAAATTCACTTAAGAGGAGAAATGTAGTTTTATTCCTTTATATCCTGAATATATTTTACCGTTTTATAACATTTGTTGCAGTGTGATAACTTTGTACAGTTTTTTTGTTAAGTCCAGAAAAGGAGTGCAATAAGGGACAATTGTTGTTTAATAGTTTCTGAACACAATGTTTTAATTTATTCTTGAGTGATCATTTTGTGCACTTTGTTAAAGGAAAAAAATCACAATCAGCCGTCACAAGGTATGGGGAAAATTGTTTTGTTACTGTTCTATTTTTTCCAGAAAAAAACTTTTATTATAATAAAGTATTTTGTATTTACTTATAAACTTTGCCTAATGCTATGCTGGGTTTTAGCCAATAAATGATCCAAAGGAAAAAAATCACAAAAAACTTAAACGTCATCAAAATTCACTGTAATTATTAAAAGTATCGTGTCGGTATCGATATCGGCGACATTGGACCTGTATTTACTTGGTATCAATCAATACCTAATTTTGCAATATCGCACACCCCTAATTGGCAGCTCCATGAGCACCCGGGTGTAACAAGGTTAAATGTTTTGGCGGCAGGAAGCTCGTTAGCACGTCAAAAATAAATAAATTCATAAATTAGCCGCAGCATTGTCTAAGCCGCAGTGTTCAAAGCGTGTTTTTAGTCCAGAAATTACGGTACTTTATGATGATCCTTTCCCTCCTTGAAGAAATGTCTATCGCCCACCACATTTCATGATAAAGCTTTAATTCAAGATGGCCGCACCATCCCACAAGATGTCACGCTGGAACCTTTAGCTTATTATATGCAATTCTGAGTAACTTATGACCGATGTTGGGTTAACAAAAGTAGATTAGCTGCGGCAGCCATCTTGAAAAGATGTACACTACTTTCTAAAACCTTCATGAACTCTGTCTATCTGTTCGTGAGATATTTTGCTAACAGATAGTGTTGATTCTATCAGCGATGAAGTTTTAAGCAAAGATTTGTTACAATGAACTGTGCTGAGTGTGCTGAAGATGACTCTCAGCCAGGGATGCTCGATATTGAACTTTAACTCTAACATTGGCTGATACCGACACCATGCCGATAATATTGTAGATTATTATCTGATAAGGATAAAATGGCCGCGCTCTCCTGTAGTTGCAGCTTCGTGCACTCCGCCCATCTTTCGGACGACTGTACGTACATATTCGCGTTGTACCTCGGTGCAATTCCAATAAAGTTTATTCTGATTGTGCATCCCTCCTCTCAGCTACTACCACGCCGAACTTTAGCTGAATATCTGTAAAATTGACTGAGCAATTTCATTTTGTTTAAAGTTGAGTCGTTCTGTTGACCAACTCCAGTGAGGATCGCTGTACATGTACAACCAAAGGCAACTTTCAGAAGCTTTCAGTTGCTCACGAGATATTTTGCTAACAGACAAACAGGGCTGATGCTGAAAGCTTTAGGCAAACATCTTGTGCTCAGATTATGCGTGGGGGACGAGGCTCAGCTACTATCATGTTGTGTTTGGTAAGATCAGCGCTGTGGCGGCCATCTTGACACAAGATGTACAACACAGTTCCAGGAACTCGTCTTAAGCACAGAGGTGACAGGGCTTTCTCTGTAGCAGGACCAAGACTTTGGAACGAGTTACCTCTGTTTGTCAGACAGGCCCCCTCCCTCCCGGTTTTCAAGTCCCGTTTAAAAACTCACTACTATTCAGTAGCTTTCAACACAAGATGATCTGTGTTTTGATCCTGTATGCTCCACACTGGTTTGTCGTCATTATCTGCATCGCTTTTATGTCTATATTCTGATTTACCTCATTTTGTATTTTGCTTTGTGTGTTACCTGTTGTTCTGTCTGTACAGCACTTTGGTTGGTCTTGTTGCTGTTTTAAGTGCTTTATAAATAAAGTGGTATGGTATGGTAACTCTGTGAATTTCATCTGGAAGTTTCAATGAAATATTTTCACTGGTTCACGAGATATTTTGCTAACAGTCTCAACACACACGTGCACACTCACAGTCTAACGGGCATTAATGAAAAAATAACGTTTCATGTGTGTTTCGATCAGGAAAAGCAGAACTTTGCAGGTTAAATAATTAATTTTAATGCCGTAGTTGAGTTTGCAGCGTGCCACACGGATCAAACCGGACCCTTCAGATCTGCCCTCGGCCTGCAGGACGTCAGAGATCAGTCGGTCCTGAGCCGTGTCACTGAACAAATGTTTTAAAGCTTCTTATCAGATTAGTTCAGTCAGAGAGCAGCCGGCGGGTCGATGGCTAACATCGTTATCCTGCAGGCCCTGATTGGCACGCGGAGCATCATCGATCGACTCTCCGGGCTCTCCGTGATGCTCCATCCACGCTTTCATTTGTTTATGAAATATTGATATTGGCTGCTGTCTCCTCTTAGAGACTCAGCTCGGAGAGAAGGGTTTTTGGGGGCTGCAGGAAAAGGTTTCCGTCAGAGGTTTGTGAATTCACATCACGCTGCAGCTCCATGTTTGAAAACAGCTTTTAACGACATCCAGAGCAGAGATGCAGCTCACTTTGTGCAGCTAAATGACACTTTATGAGAGGACACCTGGACTGTTTTACTGTTTTTAAATAGTGCTCATGATAAAATGGTTGATGGTGGCTGCAGACAGTCTGTCTGGGGTTGGAGTGCCACAATCACTGCCTCACATTGTGCGTGTTGACAGCGCCCTCTGTCTGTAAACCGCCTCAAACGCTGTTTTCACAGTAAATTCTTCCTTTTCAAAGCCTTTTTAATCTGTAATTCCTGCACAGAGCAGTGATGCACCAGGTGGCCACAGCAGATCTTTATCTTCCTAAGCTGATGGTCAGGATTGATGGGTTACCACAGCCAGAGCTTTTTATGCAGGAGAAGAGCCTCCTGGATCAATAGTCGTTACCTAAGAGGAGCCCACAGAACCACTAATGAATCTGCTGCCTCTCGTGTCTTCACAGGGAGGAAACTGAAGACGGGCTGCAGGGAGGAAAGCTCAACACCAAGAACTCCTTCATCACGCTGGATTTAAAGATAAATCAGGTTACAGGAAGCTGGCATGTTCTTATGGTGCATGTTAGGTTAGTCAGTGTTGCTCCTTTTAAGGCTTTTTTTGTGCAAATAAACTAAATTCAAACAGAAAAGTGTAAAGAAACTCCAGCTTTGTCTCATTTGGGGCTCTGGTTTACGTGCTCCTCTGACAGCCACACCCTCCTGCTGCTTCATGCTTCAGAAAAAAGGGTTAAAGTCCTGATTTACCAAAAGTCTTCAGGTGCTTCAGTCACCTGTCTGGAACATGGGGTGGTAAAAATGTCTGTGTGCCAACCAGGCTGCCGTCGGACTCTTCTGGAAGCTGAGAACACTTTTAACGTGTTTAACATTTAAAGCTTTATAATCACTTTCTGCTACATGAGGATTGTTTCTGTTTTAGTCACGGCTGTGCAACTGATTATTTTTAATGCAAAGAGTCTCATATTTTGCACATTTAACTGATTTGGTTTTAAATCAGAACTTTTGTAATGGTTGACAGTTTTTGTCTGTTGTTCTGTTAACGCATTCCCTGATTCCTGGATGAAGAGGTGCCAAATCTGAATGGACATAATACAATACATTTTATATGAACCTAACTGTGTCTTTAATAAAGGTGATGATGATGAATTCAATTCAATTCAGTTTATTTCTTTAGGAACCACAAGTAAACCTGCAGACTGAGAGAGAAGTTCTCTGTTACGAAAATATGGAACAATAAGATCTGTATTATTACACATGTATGCCTTATTTTACCACAGAACTGGAACAGGAAACGAACAGGAACAGGAAATGAACAGGAACAGGAAACAAACAGGAACAGGAA
>NC_056502.1:5351367-5410407 GCF_014905685.2 Nematolebias whitei | reverse complement strand
AACAGGAAAGGAACAGGAAACACACAGGAACAGGAAACAAACAGGAATAGGAAACTAAGAGGAACAGGAAATGAAAAAACACAGGAAACAAACAGAAACATGAAATGAACAGGAACAGGAAACAATCAGGAAAAGGAATGAACAGGAACAGGAAACAAACATGAAAAGAAAACAAACAAGAACAGGAAATGAACAAACAAGGGGAAGAAACAGGAACAGGAAATGAACAGGCACAGGAAAGAAACAGGAACAGGAAAGGAACAGGAAACAAACAGGAACAGGAAACAAAAAAAACAGGAAACAAACAGGAACAGGAAATTAACAGGAACAGGAAACAAACAAGAACAGGAAACGTTACGCTTCTAAACATTTTTTATAAATCAAGATAAATTTCCAAACAAAAAGAAGAAACACAATAGCAGGACCAACTCTCAGACTCTAACAGCGTCCGTGTCTTGATCTACTTAATCTACTTTAGATTCTTTTTAAACTGTTTTTCTTCTGCGCTTTGATTAATACTTCCTGCTTTATTTTGTTGAGCTCATTTTTTGTTGCTTCCTGTAGTTTGACTCCCTCTGCAGCAGCTAAATATCTGGTTTGATCACTGACATGGTTTGTTGTGTTTCGGCCTCGGTGTGTTCCTGGTGTCGAGTCGTTTCAGCTTCCTGTCCTGCAGCACAGCCACGTCTGTTTCTCAGCTAATTAGTGGCTTTGTTCTAATTTTGTGTTTGTTCTCTCACAGAAAGGCACCAAACCTGATTGATATAAATATTAATGTTGTCACAAAGTGTAATATAACCACAATAAATACAGAACAAATTATTAACTTCATTTAAAACCACCATTATAGGGATTTTATTATTATTTAACATTAAATCTATAATCTCCCTGATCACTGAAAATCCTGTTGTTTTGGTTTTGTAACCTTTAAGCCAGAAACGTCTTCCTTCGGTTGGATCCTGACAGATTTGATTTATGACAGAGCAGCTAAAATCCAACAGAACCACAGAGAGATGAAATGATAACCACAAGTTCTGCAGCTCTGCAAAACATCATGACTGATCCTGCAAAGCCAAGCGGTTTGCAGCTCGCCTGCAGGGCATCGGCTCATCCGGAGGTTATTTATGGACATCAAACCAGAGCTGTGGTCAGGAAATGCTGACTTGTGTGTAAAGATTCATTAAATTAGCCGAAGCCGTTGTTGCTGAGGTTGCACGGCCTAATTTGAGTGTGCAGAGACACTAAAAGTGCTGCAGAAATCCAATTTGTCCAGCAGAGGAGGGTATTAGATTACACGTGTTTGCACTCATTTTCTCTTTGTTTTGTCAGTAACCCTTCCAAAGAATCACAGCCACACTGACCTCTGATCATGCACTCACTTTATTCAGATTTTCATGGAGATACAGGGAGATAACTGATTAATTCATTGTTTCGGTTGCTTACACTGAGCTTACATTTCACGCGTTAGATGCTTGGACAAAGTCTACATTTATTTTAAAATGTTTTCTTGTCTAAGTCTTGGAATGTTTAACGTGAGCAGAGGAGAAGTTGCACCAACGTGAAAAGACCACGGTTACATTTGGATCAACTTTGTTTTTCTTTAAATGACGTGATACAAAAAGTCCAACTGACCCTCCAGGGTTCATCACTCACGCAGAAACAGCAGAAATTCGGTGGCGCAGCTCAGCATGTTTGGGCTCTTTTATAAACTCTGGGCTCATTGTCGGGTCTCCAGACTCTCGGCGTTCTGTTGTCATGCCTGCAGAGGTATGTGGGTCAGCCTGCAGAGCAGAAACAAAAAGCAGCTTCAAGCTGCAGCCGAAGCCCCGCTGAAGAGTCGGAGCTGCAGAAACTGTTATCTACTGTTCACTGTATTAAACTTTACCCTCAAACATACAGTTATTATTTACTAAAGTGACATGCAGCAGTTTGTCATAGTTATCTGGTTAGTGCAGATTAAACATGTGCCGAAGGTTTAAGCAGACAACTGGGAGTTAAAAATGTAAGATGTTTGATCTTGATGCACAGAGAGTAACAGGACTGGATGATATCTGCTGGGATTATAAAGATCTTTTTAAAGAAATGCCAACATCCATCATGTTGATCCATCAAAAGCTCAGAAAATGTGAGACTTCCTTTCGTTCTAACGGGCAGAGTAAAAAATAAACCTCATCCTTCCACTGTGTAGAAGCTACAAGGCTGAAGCGTCTGTGTGTTGATTTTTATGTTTATACTGTGTTTTATTGAGATGTAACAAGGTTAACGGGGCCTTCCCAGATCAAAAACGGTGGAAGTCGATGGGAGTTTGGATGTGTGCACTCTGGAGAGACTGAAGCAAAACCCACGAGTCCCGGCAGTGAGAGACACATCGGGGGAAAGGGGACAAACATACTGAACGTCTCGGCTGTTTGCTGTGAGTGTGGCTCTCCTCTCTCCGTGGCTCCTGCATGTCGGGTCTTTCTGCAGGTTCGTCATGAGGAGCAGAGCGTTAAAGCTCGGAGAGAAGCTGTTCACACCAGCAGAGGCTGGCCTGTAGGTCCAGTCAGATCAGGTGAAGTTTCTACCTGCTGAGTTCCAACAACGGTCATCTGGTCTTCTTTTGTTGTTGTTGAGAGACGTTTCACCCTCCATCCGAAGGGCTTCTTCAGTCTGAGGAGTCACATAAACTGTTTTCCCCACGAAGCAGTACACTCCTGCCGGTCACTAATGTCCCCCTCAGGGACCATTACTGGATGTCTTACCTGGATGACTGAGCATGAACTTTGACACCTGCTGAGTTCATGACAGATACAGAAGGAGGATGTTTACTTTTTGTTTGGGGCTGATTTCGGGGACTTTTGTTGCCTTACAGATTATTTTAATTCTATTTTAAATATTTCCATCAAACTGTTTTATTGGGATGTGGTTGTGTTTGTCCGTTCATTCAGGCTGGTTAGTGTTTCAACCTCCTGATGTTGGAATAATTCGGTAAAGTTTAAACTGCTCCAAAGTGGAACGTTTTGTGGTAAAATCTTTATCATTAATTCATCTTAAACTGTGATTGTGTAGGAAAAAATATTAACACATGGGGTCAGTCAGGTAGAGTCCATCTTTCTGCGACCTGTTTGAACTTTGGATGACGTTTCTGCAGTGAAGTTAAAGAGCTCCAGTGGGTTTGGGTTCTCTTGTTCATTTCAGAGCTCGAACAACTCCCGTATCAATCCATCACATCCGTTCTTTTCAGCCTGGAATGATGATAAACGCAGATCTTTTTGTTCATTCCTGCATCTGTAAGGAATTATACATCGGAATCCCATTTACTAGACTTTCAGCTTCACCTTGGCCCCTAATTTAACATCGCAACACATGTTGGTTAAAA
The DNA here is from genome assembly GCF_014905685.2 of Nematolebias whitei. Taxonomy (NCBI): domain Eukaryota; kingdom Metazoa; phylum Chordata; class Actinopteri; order Cyprinodontiformes; family Rivulidae; genus Nematolebias; species Nematolebias whitei. The sequence continues at coordinate 5,407,049 of NC_056502.1, read as the reverse complement.
AACTTCACTTTGAGTGGGTCACTCCTCAGAAGTGAATAATATCATTTCTCTGATCCATTTTACCGTATTTTTCAGACTATAAGGCACTTAAAATCCTTGAATTTTCTCAAAAATCGACAGTGAGCCTTATAATCCGGTGTATTAATTCTGGTTGTGATTACTGACCTCGAAATGATTTTATGAGGCTCAAACATCTGTCAAAATGAACTTATTTGTGCCTTATGTATAAAAACAGACTCGTTCATTTATATTGCACCTTATAGTCCAAAAAAATACGGTAAATAAACAGATGCTTTTAGCTGAAGAGAGAAACAGAACCATAACTTCACCCTCCTACATCGTGGAAAGTGAAACACCTTCAGTTCTTTGACGTGAACATTCAAACTTCAGGTTCAAGGGGCGACTCGGCCTGGGTTTACCTGCGTGCTGCAGCTGAAGGCTCGCTCCTGCACCTGGCAGCTTTACTCTGAGTGCACGCACACCGCCACGTTCTTGTGGCGCTCCCAGTAGTGGCAGTCTTCTGGAAAGCTCCACGCAGCAGCAGACTCTTTGTGACGACTGACCGCGTGCACGACGAAGCCGCACAGCTGCTTCTCCAAGGCCTCCACCACCTCTGGAGCATTGCCCTTCCTGCCCTGACCCTCCAGCAGCTGCCGGACGCAGTCGCGGGGCACGGGCTGGGGGTCGGTGCTGAACGACACCACCAGGTTGATGTTGTTCACCTGAAGCACCTCGAACCAGTTCTGACCAGCCACGTGGTGAAAATGCTTCCCAGCCCTCAGGCTCCGATAAGCGCTGCTCGAATGGTTGATGAGCCGCACCGACCAGCACACCCAGTCGTACTTCTTCACCAAGAAGTCCAGGACCTGCTGGCTCGTGTCCTGCAGACTTTCTGCCTCCTTTTCCTGCAGGACGTGCTGCACGTCCACTTTGGCTTGCTCCGGGAACGCAGCGACGCAGGAGCTGATGGTGGTCTTCATCCTGGACTCCACTTCTTCAACTCTGCTGCTCCACTCTTGGATTTTGTCCTGCTCCTCCTCTGGGCTCTGCAGGGTCAAAGCACAGTGGCCGAGCAGAGCGATCAAGCCCAGGCAGAAGAGCTCCTTCATCCGAACACAGAAGTCTTCCAGGAGACGGCGGTTCCTCGCCACGTACCTGTAAAACACCGGCCACCTTTACTTCCAGCCCATAATGTAATCAGAATGAATGTGAGCAAACGCACCTTTCCACCACGTCTAGAATGGATTCTCCAAACGTGTTTGTTCCCATCAGAGCGTCGTAGAGCACCATCAGGTTCTTCTCTCCTCCAGTTTTGGCAAAGTGCTCCAAAAACAGCTTTGTCTTCACTTCCCTGAACTGCTGCTTTGCCTCCAAGATGTCCATGTACTTCCGAAACTGGTTCCTGATGTTCTCCTCCACAGAGAAGTAGTGCGAGTCCAGCCTTCCCTTCTTGATCTCGCAGTCGATGTCCTCCAGCTGACTGGAGAGCACGTCCAGCTGCTTCCTCACCGTCAGGAACTGCTCTTTGACGTAAAACACCTCTTTGCTTTGCACGTTGTCCAGAGCCAGGCGGAGGACCGGAGCGGCGGCCTCGCAGAGGGGGAAGAGCTCGCCCACGGTGCTGGCCAGCACCTCGGCCCCCCTCTCCAACATGTCCATCAGCGCCTCGATGGCCTCCTTCTTCTGAGCCACAACCTTCTGCAGAGAACTCGTCATTTTCTGTTGGACAGAATGAAAAAATAAATAAAAGAGTAAAATGAACCTTTATGAAACGGCATCACTGAAAGTCTGCATTTAATTATTTTAACCATCAGTTTGTGGAGCCGTGACCCACTTCTCAAACATTTTCTTCAGATTTACAGATTTTTTGTTGGTTTTCCTCCAAATTTCTCAGATTCTTAATCTGAAAAATTGGCATCAATGGAAAGAAATCAGATTTTCAAAATGATTCAACAAACTGATCCAGGCTCCAAACTCCCCAGATTAGAGTTCATTTATCAATCAATCAACCTTTATTTATACAGGTAAATCCCATTGAGCCTCGAGGACTCATTTACAAGAGAGACCTGATTTCAACAAAGAAAGATGACAACAATGGACAACAGCAACAACAATAAGCAGTTATAAAAACTCATACTACAGTTTTTTTTTGTTTTTTTTTAACAAATAGGATGGCTAAAAGGAAAAAGGTAACAAAACAAAAAAAAACTGCTAGATTCCGAGACAAATGTATAAAACTAAAAACAGGAACATGTCTGCATTGGACCCTGCCAGGAGTCCAACAGATTCTTAAAGCCACTTAGAGAGGTCAAGGTCGAGAGCTTCAAATCTTTTTGTAAGATATTCCAGGAAACAGGAGCGGAGTAGGAGAAGGCCCTTTTGCCTAGTTCAGTCCTCACTGAGGGAACACTGCAGGTAATAATGTCCTGAGAGCGCACGCTGTAGCTGCACTCACGCAGAGACATGTAGGAGGAGATGTATGAAGGCAGCAGACCAAGAAGTGATTTAAAGATGAAAATGTAATGAAATGTAATGTAATGAAAATTTAAGTTTTCTTAATGAGCGATCGATGCTTTCGTAGTTATTTTTTTAGTTTATTCTTGTTTTGGTTATTAGGTTTCATGATTCTTCCTTCAGTTTTGTTATTTGTGTATTTCTCGGCATGCCACGCCCACTCACACCTGCCCCGCCCACCTGTCTCAGCTGCAGCACTTTGTTTCCTCAGAGGAGCATTAACTTCTTCTGTTTTTGGAAACCTTTCTGCCACATCAGCGTTCGTTTTGCCAAAATGAAAGTTTTTTATCGTTTGGAAGCTCCTTGTGTTGAGTCAACCCCCCCAACCTGGACTCTTTATGACACATAGACTTCACACAATCCCCCTAAAGGTCAAAGGTCCTGTGGTAAAACACTTTGCTGCTGCAGAAACGGCGCTAGAAACTCAAGGTTTCATCAGTCGAGTGTAACAATCTGTAATAATAAGATACAAATGTTGGGCTTCAGGGTGTTTTTATTCACATAAACCAGAGTTTAAATGAAGTTCTCCACATTTAATGTGATAATAATAATAATAAAAACACTTCATGAATGAATGAATTAAAAGAAATGTATGATTCTCCAAACAATGTTTCCTTTTTCAGCCACGTGTTTGGAGAAGTCTGCAGGAAAACCCAAACAAAGTGAAGGTTAGAGGAGAGGAAATGACGCACTTGTCCTGAAGGCCGAACCATCTTTGATAAAAACTCTAAACCTTTTCTTCTTCTGTGTTTAAGCTCCTGCTAAACATCTGAAATATATTATTTTATATACAGATAAAACCGTCTTGGTCTTAAAGAGGATAAACATCAGCTTGTGATTTTCAGAGCTGTGTGAGTCACGCGCTGCCGGAACAAATGCGCAACGGAAGCCGTTTTTACGCACAGATCCCCTGAGCGCATCAGACACACCTTTCAGGGTTTGACCCCTTCAGATGGAAGATAAAGACATTCATCACATTCCTGCTCCTCTACCTGAACATGCGGCGGAGCTGCTCCTCACGAGCTGGAGACAACCTCAAAAAAATCCCCTTCGGTGGTTCCGAGAGGGTCCAGAGAAGATCCGCACTCAGTATCTGCAAAGGAGAGGGAGAGAGAGGAGGATGGAAAAAGAGGAGAGAGAGAGGGGGGAGGTATGGAAGGAGTGAGAGAGAGAGAGAGAGAGAGGGGCGGAAAGACGCAGAAATCTGCGGAGGGTCCATTTTCTTTCCAGCCATCACGGAGCAGCTTCATCTTCAAATAGACCGTCATGGGGATTTAGACTTTTGTCAGTTAGTTTTTCTATACATTTATTTTCCTTTTATTTATTTATTTATTTATTTATTATTACTCAACATATTAAAGATATTTTTAAAGGATCCTAACCAGAGGTAAGACCCTCACAAGTTTAAATATGTCCCCTCAATAACACCCCAGATGTGAATTTATTCTCACATCTTAAGGGTTTGTATTTATTGCTATTTATTGTTAAATTATGTTTTGTGGTAAAAATGATGTTAAATGTGTTGGGAGGGGGTCAGAGTGTATTTATAACCACTGCCCCTCCGTGCGTCACTGTCTCCCTCCATAGACAATTATCCTATCACGGATCCAGATGTTATTATTTAAACTGAATGAACATCAGGATTAGAGGTGTTTTTTTTTGTGGTTTTTATTTTTTTAATAAAACAACCTGAAGATGAAAATCCTGACACCCCTCCCCCTCTTTATCTGCGCGCTCACGACGCGCCATGGAAACACCCAGACTGGAGAAAAAAAGGAAGTTATGCAAATTGTTCCTCCTCCAAAGAGTCAAACGCTGATTTATTTCATCTTTTGTGTTTGAACGTTTCATAAATAACAAGTAAACAAATAATAAATAATAAATGATGTTTTTGTTCTTCAGCGACAGAAGGAGAAGAAGCTCCATGACGGAGTGTCTGCAGCAGGTGAGCCTCAGGTGACTCTGACATGAACATTCCTGCTGCTGGGAGTCAAACCTGTTCATCTGGACGAGGATGTGGGGGTGGGGTGGGGGGCACCATGGGGTGGGGGCTTCACCATCATAAAACACGTCCAGCTCCATGTCCTCCAAAGTTAAAAACTGATCAACAAAAGTTATTTTAGATGTTCCCTCCAGCTGCAGATTAGTTTTAGTCCTTATATAAGAAAGATGAGGCGCTTTAGGTCCTGACCCCCCCCCCCCCCCACACACACACACACACACACACACACACACACATACACAGAACAGGTGGAATGATGACGCAGGTGATGAGCTTGCGCCCTCTGGCGGACACATTCGCGAACTGCATATTTTCCACTTTCTCTCCTTATGACGCACGGACCTAAACGTGCACGGTTTTACTGGGACAATCATTCTGCGAGACAGTTAATTAACACAAAATCAGATTGACTCAAAACAACTTATTTTAGATGATTTAACCTTTAAAAAGAAACGTTTTTATGTATAATCTACATAAAGTACCTCTATTTGCAAGTTATACTTGTTTTTATGTCTATACATTAGACAGATTTAAAAAAGAATAAAAACAACTAAAAGTTGTTCGTGTTTATAAGTTTATCAGAGAGGGGCATGCATATTAAAGATATTACTAAAAGTTAAGACAAAACATACATTTTCATGAAGTTTATCTGCAAAACGAAGTTTAATTAAAAACAATTAAACGATTATACACTATATATATATATATAAAGTAACCATTGGAAACAGAAACATGATTTATGTTTTAACAAAATGGAGTATTCTCTGACTTCGAAATAAATGCATAATTTACCTATTTAGTAATATTTTAATTTTTGTAATACTTAAAAGACTTAAATTCAAGCAAGAGTTTTATTTAAATTAATATAAATAAAGCAGCACAATTAAAAACATCTTGAGTTATTCGGGTTTTTGTAATGATTTTATTTTTTTACATTTAAACCTTTAATTTACCAGGAAATAAATAAATTTATGTTATAACCTCTTTTACAAAGATGTCCTAGTAATTAAAGATAAAGTTAAAAGTCTTGTTTAAATCACTAAAAGTCCACAAACATTTATCACAACAGATAAAATCACATTTCATCCCGCCTTGTTCCGTCTCCCGTTTTATTTAAAAGCTAAAATTAAACATGAGACGCAGGAAACCAACTAATAATCAATGACTTCATTGTAAAAGAAACATTTAGATTCCTACAAAAATAATTCAGCTACGATTTACAAACACTACTTCCTAGTTTAATATTCATTGTTGTTGGACTCCTCGTCATTAGAACATTTTGAAAATGTCTGACGTGAACTAAAAATAAAGTCTTTTAAGTGTTTGATGGGAAACAGAGAAGATGTCAGATGTTAAACAGCAGCTCTTCAATAGTTTCAGAATAAGAATGAAGATAAAATAAATCCAATGTAGGTTTTAAATTATTACTAAAATATCATTTTCTGCTAAAATACTTCATCTGAGGTGTGTTATTATATTTATATACAAGATTTAAAATGTGAGAGCTTTTACAAGATTAAAAAACAAAGCTTTGATTTAATAATTTATAAAAGCTTTCGTGTCTTTAAATGAGGTGTTTTGAGCATTTCTATATAAATAAAACTCAAACTCATTTTATTTTCACTTCATTTATTTATACAGATGCATATATACCCACATTTTTATATCCATAAAAAAAGAAAACATCTAAAAACAAAACCTATAAAGCACTTTTCTTGTAACAATAAATGGCAGAAGCACAAACCAGAGCAGTGAGTTAGACCCAACATGTAAAAATATATTTAAAATGACGTCAGAAACCAGGAATCACAAGAGACGCTCGTTAACGAATTATCTGCGGATTTATTCTGATTAATATTGACGCGAGGCAACAGAAACATCTGGAGCTCTTGGATTAAATAAATCTGAACTTTACTGACATGATATTAAATGATTAAACAACCCCCCCGATCCTCCAGACCTGTAAAAATAAACCCATTTAATACGCAGGTTAGTGTTGAACTATGAGCTCGTTCAGGCTCGGATGAAGACAAAACAGAAATTATAGAGAAATTAAAATAATTGAGTCTGGAGTTTCACAGAATGTTAAAACTTTTAATGACTGAATTGCAGTTTTCTTCCAAAAAGGCACAAAAACTTAACGTCCCGGACAGTTTGGACCAGAACCGGATCCTGTGTAGTGTCAGTGAAGACAAAACATCTGCAGCTTCCTGTTTAGGACAGATGTTCTCCCTCTCTTTAGGGTTTTAATTTCTTTAATTCAACATGAACTTTAGCAGCCAATAAATCTGAGCCCAACAGACAAAATGACAAAAAGGTCAAAATAACACGATTACATTTGCATCATTCTGCAAACTTCAGGATGTTTTATTTGTCAGCTTGTTTACTCACGTTTATCGTAGCTCCAGACAAACCTGTTGATTATTCTGTGATTTATGGTTTTGTCAGAAAACTGCAACGTGCAGAAAATATTTCAAAGTGCATTAAAGCTGCTAAACTGGCTGCAGTGGTGAAACCAGAGACTTTAGCTCGTTGGATGTTTGAAGCTTCTTTCCTTCAGCTGCTGGAGCCGGAGGAGGGACTGAAGGGAAAATGCAACGCTCCGTTCGTTTGCAACTTTTTTCACCCAGCTGCTATTTTAAGAGTATTTGTGTGTTAGACTTTTAAATTCACCCCATGTAGTTTAGATTCATATTTGACCTGTTTATCTTTGAGTCAGACAAGCTGAAGTATTTTTAAACTTCAGCTTCACGCAGCTGTGATGTGAAAATATAAAATGCAGCAACATCTCCGTCATAAAGCCCGCTGACGTGCACGTTCTGAGCCTAACAAGGCGCAGCGCTGCCTTCACTTTGAAGCGATTAAATGAGCCGCGGGTGGGTTTCAGGGAGGGGGAAAGGGGGCGGAGTTAGAGCAGGGGCGTGGACGTGTTAAGTCCCTCCTCTTCATTTACACCTGCTCAGAGCCTCCTGCATCTTCTCTTGAACGTGCTCCATCTTCTCGGCCCACTCCTCGCTCAGGCTCTCCTCGTCGTCTCCGATGACGGCGGCGTAGCCCATGAGGGCGATGAGGCCGATGCAGAACAGGTAGGTGAGGCGCGTGCACAGGCGCTCCATGATGCGCCGGTCTCCCTGCGAGTACTTCAGGTAGACGTCCAGGATGGGCCTGCTGAAGAGCTTCCGCTTGCCCACCACGCCGTCGTACAGCGTGTGCAGGTTCTGGTCGCCCAAGTCATTGGAGTAGCTCACCTCGAAGTCGTCCTTCTTGCGCTCACGGTGCGCCGGCCGCGCCTCCACCATCTCCATGAACTTCTTGAACTGGTGCTTCAGGTTCTCCTCCACGTGGCAGTACTGCCCGTCCACCGTCTCCTTCTCGATCTGCACCAGCGCCTTGCGGTTCTGCTGCGAGAGCTCGTCCAGGCCCCGGTTGACCGAGCCGAACTCGCGCTTCAGGGTGCGGATGTCTTCGTCGTCGATGTGGTGCAGCACCACCCGGATCAGGGAGCCGGCGACGCCAAAGATGGGGTTCACCACAGCTGCTGCCGAGGAGATGGTGGCCACACACTGCAGCACTTTGACCACACCCTCCTTCAGCTTAGCTCGGTCCTCCTTGATCTCCTCGTCCATCATGGTGGCGATGATCTACAAAAGGAGCGAGGAGGAGAAGAAACACTTTAATTCAGATGATTATTATGAAAATTCTCTATCCAGATGTAAAATTATCTCATAAAACACGTTTGTAACCTCGTCAGGATCAGCAAGAGACCGACTGAAGAGTGGAAATATCCAAATAGAGCCGAGGCGTCCATAACGCCAGACATCAGTTAAACATTTACTTTGAATCAAAACGTCACATCCTTAATGTCTAACGTGGACCACAAAGTGCGTTTCACAAGCTGACAGAGAAAAATCCTCCTAAAATGTTAATGTTTTTATTAAAAACAGAAATATTATATGATCATGCAGTACTTAAAATAAACCACAAGAGGGAGCTAAATTAAATGAATCAGCTGTTATTGATGAAACTGATATAAATATTTATGTCTCTTTACTGCCCGACTGAAAATCTAAAAAAAAATCCTCCTGAAATATTCCTGTTTTTTATTAAAAAAATAAAAAGAAACATGTGATTGTGCAGTACTTAATATGAACCACAAGAGGGAGCAATAAATAAATAAAGTGCTATGTGTCATTGTATGTTCCCATACAAAGATGAAATTAGTTCTCTGCATTAAACCCATCCCACCTGGGATGCACCCAGGTGGAGCAGTGGGTGCTAAGTAGGCGCCTGGGGAGCAATGAGGGATTAGGTGTCCTGCTCAGAGACACCACGAGACGCGCAATGACCGGGGATCGAGATTAAACTGATAAAAATATTTCTTTCACTTTACTGCCCGGCTCAAAATCTCAATAAATCGTCCTAAAATCACCAAATAGATCTGATACTTTATATTGTATAACTTGCAGGAGCCAGGTTCAATCAGAGAGTTGCGTTATTACAGCAGCAGGTCGTCGCGGTGACGGTTTCACCAAGATCTTTCTCCAAATGCTTCTTCAGCCTCAGAAAATTATTTCATGGCGGTTTGGAGAAGCCTTTTAAAACACAAGGCTGTGAGACAAACACTCTGCAGAGCAAGATTTACAACAAATGTCACTTTGATATTCTGGAAGTTTGGGTTCTGGTTCTGCCAAAGATCATGGATGAAAGGAAACAAACAGCAGAACCTGCAGATTTCCATCCAGCTCTGCAGCCTCACTTCAGTGGAACTCACAGAACCAGGAAGTGAGCAGTTTTTTGTCCCTCGCTGGCTGCTGTAGTTGGACCTGCAGTCTCCATCTTGCTGCGTGACACAGCAACTGTGTGTGTGTGTGTTCAGCACCAGCCTGGTTCCTGTGTGTTTCTATGGGGCGAGCTGATAGCTCCTCTGCAGCAGCAGTTGACTGACAGGTGGAGGATCCTATCAGAGACAGCAGAAGCAGCTCGTGGGCGGGTCCAGGAAGCTGGAGCTTCCTTACAGAGAGAGAGCAACGAGCCCGACTGACCGAGCTGAAACACTCGTGTATTAGACGAGTGGAGCTGCAGCGTCAGGCCCTTTAAACTGAACGGGTTCAAAGTTCAAAACAGCCGAAGACCACAGGTCTGAGGAGCTGAAGCCAAATCAACACTTTGTTCTTAGTTCTCTTTCCTCCCCCACATCCAGCAGAGGGAGGCAGCAACAACCCCAGAACAGCCTCTGATTTCAGCACCACAGCTGTGGACTGACTCCACTTAACCCTTTAGCTTCAGAAAAACTTTCAGCGTTTACATTTAAACTGTAAAGACTTGGGGGGGAAAAAAAAAAAAAAAAAAACTTATTTGAATCATTGATGCTTTCAGATAATTATAAAATAAAAACATTAAGTTTGTAAAGCTTGTTTGTAGGATTTTAAAAGCATTCTGTCTTTTGATCAGCTGTAAAATTGTGTGTGGGTGGGTGTGTGTGTGTGTGTGTGGGGGGGGGGGGTGTTCTCCCACAAATCAGTTCATGAAAAACAACAATCATGTTTGATAATTGCTTCTTCAAACAAGCATCAGATTCTATTTGTGCCTTTTATTGTGTCTTTATTTCTGCAGCTGCAGGAGACGCTCCGTTTCAACACAATCCCACAAACTGCAGCTCCAGTGGAGGTAATGAAAGGGTTAAACACCAGTTATTTTAAAAAAAAAATGAGCCTCTGAAACAACAACACTGTCATTTTTTTTACTTATTTTACACAAAAGTTCATTTGAGATTTATTTTTATTTACCTTAATAAGGCCATTTTGAACAAGTCAAATGTTTAATAGCTGCTGTTTACATCTGTCAGTTAACACTTTGTGCACACTTATTACTCTTTGAATTTACTTTAAACATAAAAAAACAAGAATTTAATATATTTAAATGCACAAGGAGATAAACATGACTAAAGCTGTTAATTAGTGGTCGTTAATTGGATCAATTAGAGCCAATCACTGCTCTGCATGCACACACAGGAGGCTGAAGGCACCAATAAATCTGTATGTATGCGTTATTTTACAGATTATTATAATCTGTGTTAGTGCTGAGGCAAAAAGCATTAAAGTGTGCGTTGCTATGGCAACAGTCAGCTGTGCTGGAGCAGGAAGTGCCAGGCTGCTCTCACCTGATCCTGGCTGCACAGACGCCATCTTGGATGTTTTTAAAGATCACAGCAATGCTAGGCTAAGTCAAAGAAACGCACAGGATTTTAATCCCAAGTGTCACCAAAACGTTCAGGTCCCATTCTGGTTCCTGATTTGAAGCATTTCGTGACACTGCTGAGTTTTCTGATCAGCCTGTTCGGCTTCCTGTTCTGAGGAAGTCTCATCTGAGGCTCATGTTCTCCAAACAATCACCGAGTTAATGAGTCTAAACATGAGGGGAGCTGAGGTGTCACCTGGACTTCTGCTTTGTGAGGACAATGAGCAGCACATCCTCTCCTCACAGCTCAGGCCCAGGACTCCTTCCTGCTCAGCTCTGGCTCCCCCTATCTACCTCTCCATTATTTCCTTGTTGGTGCACAACATAGGCTGTGACCCTCCCTACCCATAAACACCAAAAATACAGTAAAATACCCCTGAAAACTTGATTCCTCCTCTCTAATTGTTGAGTTTAGAGCCTTTCTTTGCCTCTCAGCCACATTTAGGCTCCTTTGGTCCCAACACAACAGAGGATTTCTTACCTTTTCTCAGAGGTTCAGCCTACAGATCACTTTCTACGGTCCCAGGCTCAACACCCTCCTTCTTCTTCCCAGAAATCCCTGCAAAAAAGGACACATCCATGTTTGTTGAATATGTAGGGGTGATCAAAATGAACAAACCCATTTTTATAGAGCCCAAATGGCCCCCAAAATCTAAAAAACACTGTTTAAGATCTAATTAGCCATAATATCCAATATGATATTAAAATTTATATTTTAAATGGTCTAAATAGCAAAGCCCCCTCCTCTTAAACACTTCGTCCTACCCCCTCAAATGTCCACTTATTGTGCTCCATCCAGCAGCCTGACAGCTGCTACAGAGCCGGGTTTGTCAGCCGGAGCGCAGTTGCGCCTCTCCCGCTTTCTGCTGCGTTTACAGCTCTGACAGGCCAAGAGTGCCAAGCTGGTGAGGCTCTTTAGGGTTAAACTGACTCCTTTTTTGTGGAAGAAACATAAAAATGTGAAATAAATTATTTGCATATGAGTAAAATCCAACGATGCCAAAGAGAACGCAACGAATCCAACAGAAAGCTCTCCAACGGTGCGCAGCTGTACCCAACGGCGCAGAGGCTCTCCAAAGGCTCCAGGGAGGAAACAGTTAAACGTTTGTCCAACTTAAAGGGTAATCTTATTAAATATGTTTCAAACTTACCATTTCTTCTCATAATTTTAACGCTGCACGCAGATAATGTTGAGTTTTAAGTCCATCCGCGTCAGAGCAGATCTTTCCAAATGGCGCAGCGGCTCCACTGAATATTTACTTTATTTTAAACATTTCAACAAACTCCTGAATAAAATAATGTTTTATTTTACATTAAGAACTGTATTGTATAATAAAAGCAAAATACAGTCCTCCTGAGCAGCAACACAACAAAAAGTTCCAACTCTGAACGCGCAGGTTCCGTGCGCCACAGAAACCCAGTCCTCAGGCTGAGTTTGGTGCAGTCTGGGATCAGCACTGACACCAGTTCTGTGAAACCCGCAGACACAAGTCCTGCACGCCCTCAGGTGGGACTCCAGAACCGACGGTTGAGCATGTTTTTCCCCAAAATAATCCTCATGCAAATGATGCTGAGGGCGCAGCGGAACCGGATCCGCCCTGCAGCCTCCTCCTCCATCAGGAGGGAGTCTCCGCGGGTCCAGACCTGATCCTGCAGGAGGCTACAGACCCCGCTCCGGAGCAGGAACCCGGGGTCCATGAGGAATAAAGAGCTCAGCTGTTGATGACAAAGCCTTCCTTGTCTCTGCAGCCGGAGAGGCTCAGGCGCACGAGCCCTCATGCAGCCGCAGCAGCTGACGGGGAGGCTCATATTTCAGTCTCAGCTGCGCGTGGGGTTGTCGCCAGGACGCGTCGTGAGGAGGAAACAAGCAGGCTGTTGTTTGTAAACTGGAGAGAATGTCTTTGAGGACCCCCACCCCAACAAGAAGACACAAATCATCCTGAATTATTTCACCCTTTAGTTTCTGCTTCATCACACTCATGTGTTCAAAGGCTGCTTCATTTCAATTCAATTCAAAAGTACTTTATTAATCCCAAAGGGAAATTATTTGTTGTAACTCGTTATCCTCATTTCATTAAGAGATGTTATAGATACTGATGGCTGTAGGCAGGAAGGATCTCTTGTAAAGGTCCATCCCACAGTGGATCCTAAGAAACTGTCTGCAGATGCCGTCTGATCCGTTCACCCAGACTCGGCTGGCCTCTCGGTTCCCCCGAGCTGTAGGACCTCCTGAATGCTGGGCAGAACTCCTCCCAGAGCGATGGCCACTGCTCCCAGCAGTCTGCCGAGCTCCTCGTCGCTGCGGACAGACAACTGTAGGTGCCGAGGGACGACCCTGGCCTCATGACCCGTGTTTCCTGCTAGTTCCAGGATCTCAGTGGTCAGGCACTCGAGCACAGCTGGCAGGTTGATGGGAATGCATCCACAGAACATCCTTTTCAACTCATTTGATATTTGGGGCTGTAGTTGAGATATTATTTGAGCTTTTGAGATGTTAATCAGCTGCTGTTGGTTGTAGAAAACTGCCTTGTTGCCATGGTTACACATCATAACAAATGTCCAAAACTAAAAAAAAAGTTTCAGTAAAAATCCTTCCAGCTGCACAGCATCTGATACCAGAGGAAACAATCATCCAAAAAAAATGTGATTTACATCCAGAAAAAGAGGAATTAAAGTTTCCAAAAGCAAAATCTTAGAAAGTAACAGAGCTGCTCCAACATGCAGCCACCTGGAGCGGCACAATTCTAGAATATAGTCATCCTTTAAGACTATAGCCTAATTTTACAAAGTGAATTATTTACATTTTCCATATTTTTATTCTGCTCACTCATTTGTCTTCTAGAAGATGAAAATAAAGATTTACTGTATAATCTCACCTGTTGTTCAAGACCTTAAATCCATGCAAGTTTAACATGATGCCTTACTACAAATAAATGTGCAAAATAAATGTGTGTTGTTTTTCTTATGCATGACTTTATTTTTTTATGAACTGGTGAAAATGCTGCCAGAAACAAACAGAGCTAGAGTTTGCATTTAAATTAGGTTTTTATTATTTAACATGTTGAAAAAGATAAAGATACAATAGATAAAAATGTTTATTTCAGTATAAAGCTGATCATTTCTGCATCAAACGCTGAATGTTCAGAACTTTTGATTGTAGTAGCAGGCGGTGGCCGCTGGGGGCGCTGCAGTGGACATCATGGGCTTTCAGCACCTACATTACCTCTAACATACACAATGCACCAGGCCAGGAGCACAGTCTATGACCAGTCCTCAGCTCTAAAAATGAAGTTTCAGTTCAAAGCACTGGATCTGGCATGGCTGATGACGTCAGAGACCTGGGTTCAACCAGCTCTGAAGGTACACACGCTGCAGATTAATCACTGTAAAACTTTATATTTAACATAACTTTAATAACTAACAGCCTGATTGGATTAATGCATTCTGTAAATTTTTAACTTTATATCTGAAAATGTAGATATTTGTGGAAGATCAGAACCAGATTCGAACCTGCTGTCATTTTTAGGTTTCACTTGAAACGTACTGAGGTATTTCAACTTATTTGCAGCCGTTTCCAAGATATTCTTAAATTGCCAATTGGTGGTTTCTATTTGTTCCCATTAAATGTTGATAGGAAACAGTTACCAGTGGCTCACAGCTGCACTGTTTGACATTAAACAGCACCGAAGAGCTTTATTTTTCTGGATACAAAGAAAATCCTCGAAAAATAATCCATTCTTTACTTTGGACCTTTAATAAATAGAAGCAGTTAAACCTGGGACTTCATCTCATGTAGTGAAAACGAGAAACAAACCAACGTCCTGCCTCAAAAATAACAAAGCCTTGAATTCATTTAGTGTTGCTGCAGCCCATCAGCTGCACATTATTCCTCCACTGTTAGTGAGGGGCCCGTCACTGTTCGGCCCCTGTGGTGCTCCAGATGGGTTCAGGTCCTCCATCACGTGTCCGAACGCCATGTTGTCCGACTGGTGGAAAACCGCTTTGCTCTCGTAGTACCTGCTCCACGCCTCGTTCTGCAGCATCTGAGAATTGGGCAACTCAGAAATCAACGATTTCCTCCTTTTATCCATGAAGCCGCTCTGCTGAGAGTTCGTGACGGGAGCAACGGGTCCGGAGCGCAGTGGGTTCGCCCGCTGGCGAGCGATCTTTCGAGCGTAATACCGCCTGGAAGCCGCTCTCCACGCTGCTCGCTTCTGTTTCTGAGCCTCCTCGGGCAGCTGGGACATCGGGACGTTCCTCTTCCTGTTCCTGTGCGGGGCGACAGGTGAGGACAGGTCACTGCGTTTACATTTAAACATTAAAAAGAATCAAACTCAAGGGATGAACCAGTGCTGGGTTTCAGACAACGCAGAGATTTTATTTAATAAAAGGCTAATTCAACTATGTAATAAAAATGGAAAGTTTAAGTGAACAAAAGGCCTTTAGTCTTTTTTTTTAACACAAACTAATTTCAATATGGCTCAGTCGAACACAGTTTATTATTATTTAATGTATTTCTATCAAGAGGAAACTGACTTTAGCTGATCTGCTGCAGAGAGGTGAAATCCACCCGGCTCTGCCTGAGGTTCCTCCCTCAGCTGCTTCCCCGCGCTCCTCTCTGGGTTTTCTGCAGAGACAAATAAAGAAGAAATCATTTCTAACAGAAGGTCACATGGTTTTTATGCATGTTACATTATTCAGCATTTAACCAATGAACTTTATTCTTTTGGAGATTTCTGGTCTGCATAGATACAAATAAAAACAGACCAGTGTAAAGGTTTAAATTCAAAAAGACAATAAATTATGAGACTTTCACAATTCAATTCAGTTTTTTTTAATAGCGCCAAGTCACAACAGAGGTCGTCTCAGGGCACTGAGCAGAAACACACTGATGCGATTTTAGTTTGTTCAGATCTCCCTGAAACAACACGTGCATGATAAAGGTTTGTGAGCTCAGTCATCCAGGTAGATAACATTGTTGTCATCTACCTGGATGATTGCGCTCACAAACCTTTTTCTGAACCACTTTGACCTTGTGTGTCCTCGGGCTGTTTCTCCGAGTAGCAAGTTGGACATCGGCCTTAAAACATCTGATTGCTGTTCATGATGATTGATTGTTTTGGATGGGCGTGCTCTGTTTGCACGTGCTCAAAGCCTGCTGCTGAGACTCCAACAGGAGGTTGGCTTGAAACACGGCAGTGAAGGCTACTTATGGGACAGATCTGGTTGGCAGGCTGAGGAAGTCCTCTGGATGGGGGACGAAACGTTTCTCACTTAAACTGGTCCAGATGACACGATTTAACCTTTTCTGTTGTTACATGATACTTTATACACAAATGATTTAAAGTTAACACAAAACAAACCATAAACTAATGATTTTAAATTAAAATACAGTTTAAAGCAGCAAACTTCTGACCTAACAGAGGCTTTAAAATGATGGAGTGAAACAGAACGAGGTTTTAACGCTCGCCTGGAGGCTGCAGCGTAATGCTAAGTGTTAGCATGACACTTTAATGTTATTAGCAGTGATTTGGGTACGTTACGTTTTCCACTGGGACTCGGTTTGTCCTGTCTTCGGCTGCCTGAGGTCTCTGGAAGTTCTGCGGTTCTTTCCTCACTCATCTCCCACTGGATCAGAACCGTGTCGATGTCACAAGGCTCTTCTTTGACGACGAGGCTGCTGGGAGACGGAAGCAGGTTTCTGGCTGCGTCTGGAACAACCGAAGCCTCCGAGGAGCGGGACGTGCAGGTTGGGTCCAAGCCCAGACGGCTGGGGGAGGACGGAAGAGCTGACTCGTGGCTTTGGGAGGACACATGAGAGGGGGGTCGTGCAAAAACACCCACTGTGAAAAAAACACACAAAGTAGAGTTAAAAAAGCACTCCTTTAGAGCAGGAAGTACTGAACTACATCAACGGTCTAAATAAGTCACGGTGCATGTGAGCCCATTTTAAAATCTAGACTTTTATTTATCCTAACAGAAAATGCTAGACTCTCATCAGGTCTTAAATTTAGAAAATTAAATTCAAATGTCGTCGACGTGCGATGAGGCCGGTTGTCAGAACGACTGCAGAGCACACCTGAACCATCGGTAGATGTGAACCGTGTTGACACGAAGTGTGGATCGCAAAGATAATATAGATACAACTTACAGAGATACATAAAAATACTTTTTGTCAGATAAGGATTCCACCGTTACTGAATGTGAATACACACAAATCAAATTTGATTAGATGAAAAAAAAACTTGAAGTAAGCATGAAGTCATCTAGACCAGGGGTCTGCAACCTGCGGCTCTGGAGCCACATGTGGTTCTTTGGTCCCTCCGCAGTGACTCTCAAGCTTTGATCAAAACTAACATCAAACTGAATTTTATAGGATGCTACACCAACAACAAAAAATGACTAGTTTTACAAGTTTTCCTGTCGAATCCTTTGCAAATGTGTGGATACTAGTTCTAACACACAGAGTAAATTATACTTCCTTTAACTTTATGCGTTATTTCTTCTCAGATACTCAGTTTCTCCACAATTAAAAACACACACGAATAAGCCTGCACAGTTCATTGTTTTAGTTTTTAAAATATCGGCATAATAAATTGTTTTATTCTTTGCAAGAATCCAGTCTTCAGTGGTAGACTTGCGACCTGGATGTGGCCAGCAGTGACCCCCCCCCCCCCCGCCACCCGAAAAGGAAGAAGCGAGTAAAGAAGATTTGTAGAGTCAGGGAGGTGAAGTTTCTGGGCGTCATCATTGATGAAAAACTGACATGGAAACCTCACATAAATAACTTACGAACAAAAATAGCTAAATCTATTGCAGTACTGTACAAAGTAAGGGAGTTACTCGATATAAAACACTGTTTATGTTGTATAAAGCAATAACTGTCCCACACTTAATTTACTGTATTGAAGTCTGGGGTGAAGCATGTAAAACAATTACAAACCCTATTTTTATTTTACAGAAAAGAGCTGTAAGATTTATCACTAGAAAAGATTATGGACATCCATCAAATACATTGTTTTATCAACTGAAGATATTGAAATTCTATGACTTGGTTGATTATAATATTTTAATGTTTATGTATAACACTCACAAACCTTCAAGTATCCAAGTAAATTTTGTGAAAAGGGAGAGTGGTTATTATCTAAGGGGATAGAGATGTTTGTGAAGCGCTGGTTTCGTACCAGTTTGAAGGAGCGGTCCACTATAATTCAGGGAATGGGATTGTGGACTGGTCTGAAGGATGATGTTAAAACTGCCACATCTATGTCCATATTCAAGAAAATGTTAACAGTTTTCTGAAGGAATATGGAAATATAATGTGTATCTGTACAAATTGTTGTTTGAGTTGATGTTGTTTTATTTAGCTTTGTTTTTGTGTAAATTACTTTTGTTTGAATATATTCTGGGGGGAAAAAAGAGGCAGATATAAGATTTATTCTTCTTTTGCTGCTTTTCATTTTATTTTTTGATTGTATATATTTTTTGTTTTTTACTGTATTTAGTTGTTTTGTTTTTAATGAAATGAATAAATTTCTAAATAAATAAAAATAAACAAATAAAAAGATGGATGGATAAATGGAATCCAGTCTTTTGTCTCAAAATGTAAAAAATAAATAAATGTTAACAATCACTGGATGTTTTTAAGTTTTATAATTGCACATCTACTGGCCAGAAAAGCCTCCTCTAACAAATTTAAAGTGGCCCACTGGCCACCAGTTGATAATGACAACTCTAGTGGGCGAGGGGCAGAAATGGCTCTTTTGATCATAAAGGTTGCAGACCCCTGATCTAGACCATCACAAAATACCTACTATGAGCATTAGTAACTGTTAAAATATCAGTGTGGGGCTTTAAAGATGCTTTAAATCTCCTGGAGATTTATTTTAACTCTCAGTCATTACAGAAAAACATATTAGAAACATGATTGTTGGAACCTATCGTAGTAGGGAGGTAAGAACTAAGTAAATTAGCACCTGAAATTTAAATTAGTTTACACAAAACCTGTACCAGGGCCACCCTGTGGGTACGCAAATCCCATTCTGGCTTCCACTACTCAGATACTGGAGTAAATCTGGTATTTCTATAAAAGTTCAAGGGTCGGGACATTGACTGGCCCATTCAAACACCTTGGATCTTAATTTTTTTCCCAGGATTTGCTGCTGTGTTTGGGATCATTATCTTGTGGAAACACGACCCAGTTTGGTCACACAGACGGCCTCACATTTGACTCTGGAATCACTGGGTTAAATTTTGTTTTCCAAAATCTGTTAATAGGTGGAGAAAAATGTTTGTAAACAACAAAATACAACAAAAGATATGCAAATTTGTATTTGTACGCATAACAATGGTATGCAATTTGATGCCTTAGCACAGATGGTACAGCCAAAAAAAAAAAAAAAATGGAGCTGGTCATCATTTTCTTAGAGTTTGGGTCAATAAGTTAAAAAAAAAAAAAAAAAAAAAGTATTTAGGGTGAAAAATTCTATATTTTCTACACTGGGACTACTTTTTATGGACTGGCCCAACAGACTTGTTAATGTTAGACTCAAGTGATTGTGCCCAAACCATGAACCTTCCACCACCATGCTTGACAGTTGGAATAAGGCAGGGGCTATTCAAGTGGTGGTCAGGGACAGGTGTGCTCAGTTCGTCCCACCAATGGGTTCATTTTTAACTAAAACTAGATTTTAAATCGTAAAACAACCTTACTGCTGGATGTCCGGCCCCTGAGCTCCTGGCTCTGGGGCTTGAGCCAACAGCATGGTGCTGCTGTGCATTATGGGTAAACACCTCAAACCCTTTAAAATCCAGAGGTACCAATCTGTTGTTTCAGCATTTTGAATTAAACACACCTTTTTACCTGAGGCAGAGCTGCAACAAAAACAAACCGACTTACAGGACAGCATCATCTCGCACTCCTCCTGCGGTTCCGCTGTCATCTCAGAGTTAACAGAACCGGGTCCGAACCCGCCCTGCTCCCCGCTCTGTCGGTTACCGAAGCTCCGGGGTCCCCCTTCGAACACGGCGCACGTGCAGCCGTGCCTGCGCAGCACCTGCAGCTCGCGCTCCAGCTCCGTCAGCCTGCTCTCCAGCCGCCGGATCTCTTTGTCCCTGTCGGCCACCATCCGCTGGTACTCCCGAGCCTTGGCGCCGTTCACGCCGTACAGGACGTTTAAAACCGAGTCTATGGCCAGTTTGACGGCGTTTTCCACCACCACGGCGTCCTCGTCACGCAGGTGAGCGTACAGAGATTTGTTTTCGACCAAATTCATCCTTAAAAAGCGACGGTTTGCCTCCGCTAGGCGCTAAAGGATGCTACAACGGAAGCGAAGTCAGCCGCTGCGGACACACAGTCCTCCAAAAAGTCTCGTTAAACACGATAAGTCTGGTATTTTGGACGATATAAAACAAGCCCCAACATAAACTAACCCAGACTTATTATTTACGTTACGAACCCATCTAATAAACACATCCGGCTCAGCGTCGTGGACTTCTTTGGTTTAACAGTGGAAGTGTCTCTGTCGCCACAGCGCCCCTGCTGGCCAGACCGCGAATCACCACCAGGCTCCTTAGAAACTGCTCAAAACGTTTATAATTTTTCATTCAACCTTTATGTATGTATGTATGTATGTATGTATGTTTTATTTATTCATTTCATTTCATCCAAACAACAAATATAATACAATTTAAAGAAAAGAAAAAAGATATACAATCACAGAAATAAAATGAAAGGCAGCAGAAGAAGAATGAATTCTTATAATATCTGCCCCTTGTCCCCAAAATATATTCCAAACAAAATTACTATACAAAAGCAGGTATTTAGACAGGTAAATCCTAACCTGATCCTAAATCCTAACCTAATTAACTAACAGACCATAACTGTACAAACGTTGAGCTAAGATTTGGTGTGGTTGTTGCTAGGTGACGTTCTTTGCACAATAGTTTTAATTAAAAGTTTAGCATTAAGGGTTGCAGTCAATCCCATTTTTTTCTATAATATCACATGAACCACTGGACAGAGTGTAATAAAACTCCCAGGCCTATAACTTTCCTTTCAACCTTTATTTAGACAGGTAAATCCCATTGAACCTCGAGAACTCATATACAAGAGAGACCTGATTTCAACAAAGTATGATGACAACAATGGACAACCGCGACAACAATAGACAGTTATAAAAAGGCATGCAGTTTTTTTTTGTTTTTTTTTTTTTAACGAATAAGATGGCTAAAAAAAGAAAAGTAACAATAAACAGCTAGATTCTAAGGCGAATGTAGAAAACTAAAAACAGGAACATGTCTGTATTGGTCCCTGCCAGGAGTTCAACAGATTCTTAAAGCCACTTAGGGAGATCAAGGTCGAGAGCTTCAAATCTTCAAATCAACTGATTAATGACCCTCACTTGCTCCACTCTGGGCCCTTGAGCAAGGCTCCCCACCATATGCTCCCTCTGGCGCCCTACATGACAACCCTCTGCTCCACACACAGGGCTGTGGTAGCTCGGTGGTCTGTGGTTGCATAAGGAAGGGTATCCGGCGTAAAAATAATTGCCACGTCTTTGTGCAAGGGCGACCCCTGAAAAAAGGGAGCAGCCTAAAGAAAATCTGATTAAAAAGGCCACCATAGCTAAATGCACGTTTCAAACTTTGATAAAATGCTTGGACAGCATGCTCCCTCTCTGTGCTCATCATTTATGACGGGCTGGATTATGAGATTTACACAGTGAGTCAAGTTGTTTCAAAGTCATGTTAATTGAGGTTCTTGCATAAGAAATGTAAAAATAAAAAAATACTGTACAATTATATATAAAAAATTATAAAACTCTTTTGGAAAAAAAAAAGAGACAAATTTAGCATAAAGTTGCTTGTCCTACATTTTTGGAAGGTAAGCCATAAAACGTGTAAAATACTCTTAAAACGGTTGGAGAGGAGTTGAAATCAAACCCACTGAACTTGAAACATGAAGCAAAAGTGTTTGAAGTGACGTTACGACTGAAGGCCACAAGGGAGAGTGGTGAGACTCCAAAACCATCTTCGATCCTTACTTTTCTTTTCAAATGTGAAGTCAACCAATATTTAAAAATGAATATTTTATCTGGATGCTGTCAATGTTTTCCACCCAATTTCAGATCTTGCAGCTAGCTGACCATTTTCACTGGAACAATTTAGTTTGTTAAGCCACTGAAATGTGGTCTAAAGGGCTCCTAAAGGGGTGCACCGTTGTGATGACACCTAACACACAACAGTCTGTTGTCTCAAAGACACAAATAAAATGATTCAAAGAGTTATTACCTGACAACTTGTTAGCAGGTGATCACTTAAAGATGATGCATCTGTGCCAGGTGTATAGAGGATTTTGTTGTCTTTTAAAAAGACTTGACTTTCAGAAACTGTTCATCTGCTGCAGTCAGAGAGTTGTTTTTAAGTCTGAAGTCAGCTTCTTCTCAAGGACACCCCATCTACTAAATGATCAGGCACAAGAACTGGAATAAAACTGAGTGAAAAGGGACAAAAGTTCAAATAAAATAAAATAAAAAAACTTCAGAAAGCTTAGATGATTTTTCATCCACTCAGCCTTTATTTATGACTGATCAAGAGCAACTTAAAAGTATAACAGAAAGTTTGGTCCCGTAAAAAAAAAAAAAAAAAGGATTGATTTAGAACTTTTGCACAGCTGAATATAAACTTTAAACCAGCTATTTTAGATGGAGGTTTTCTGAAGTCACTGCTTTGACACCACAGCCCTGCACCTATTTTCAGTGCACACAGAAAACCAGTAGCTTTCTGTAACAGGTAAAGGGAAGTTGTTGGCTCACAGGTGAACTCCATAAGACATAATCAAAACAAAGAAAATATATAAAGTGTGCTGTTTAACAAAATGAGTCAATACTGGAGACGCTGGTGGTCGGAGCAGTGACCTGCTGGGGGCAGGAGGTCATTCCACTCCATCAGGCACCAGCAGGGTTGGAAGGAGAATGCTGCAGAAACTAAAACCAGTGTTGTTGCACAATAAATTACACACTGTGCACGGCATGTAAAAGCACATCCAGGAACAAAGTGACTCGATCTCAATGCACTGTGCTGAACGCCGCAGGAAACCATCTCTGCCTGCGACCATCAGGTTGTACGACTGGACCGTGATACCAGTTTATCTTTTTCAAATGTTCCAAATAACATCCACTCTGAGCTGTTATTGATGAGTTAACCAGAATTATCTTCCCTTCCTCCCCTGTCTTTTCAACTAGTGCATTGAGTTCTGACTCTAAGTTCATTTTAAGTATTTATTTTAGTCGTTTATTCTACCTATTAAGTGTAGGAATGGACCAATTTCCTCCTGAGGATGAATAAGTTATATCTGAAATAAACTGAATCCCAACAGCTTGTACTGTATTTAAATTTTTACATAATTTGGTTCTTTGTGCCACAGAGCTTTGAGGTTGGCCAAGAACATGCTAAAACATTTGTGTGCAGACATTTTGTCTCCGTCACACATATTAGAAGAAAACATACACTTGTGAACAAACATGACTGCTTCTTTGTTGCCTTCCATTGGCGAACGATAAATATCTTAATTATAGCTTCATAAAATTATTATTCGTTTTGAAATGATCGATATCATGATGTTAGTTACGAGGGAAAGGCCAGCGCAGAAGCAGAGATCTTAAAGGTGGAAAAGCTCCACCACACACTCACAGTTCACAGAACCCAAATACAAAACCACTCACAGTTCTGAGAAAAACTTTACAGATAAAACAAAAAAAAACTTCAGTTATTATGTAGAAAAAAAAAATCACTATTTTATATCTCAGGTGAAAAATTTGGTAATTTGTTTCAACTTTAATTTAAACCTTAAAAACAAACACTGCCAATTAAAAACAGGCTAGTTTAGTTTTGATTATCCGTCATTCAACTTTTTATACTTCATTGAATGAGGATGAAGACTGAAGAAAAACATCTGCTGATGTGAGGCTTTAAAAGACAAAACTGTCTCTGAACGGACTTGTACGTCTCCTGGAAGCTTCTCTTGTAGCTTAATTTGCAACTGATTTAACTTAAAAAAAAAGAAAAAAAAAAGGAGCCAAGCCATTTGAATTTTATAAACTTAAATTATTCGTCTTTGCTCCATTTGGTTTTGTGCTAAACTTTTACTACCATTACTTAATGTTTTGCTACTTTTAGCTACTATTTTGCCTCATTTAACTAGTGTTTTGTTTCTAATTTCATCAGTCATTCAGCTCTGTGTTTACCCCCTATTTTAGCAGGAAATGCAATTACTCTAATTTAATCTAAATCTAATTTGATACACACCAAATCAGTTCAAACCATTACAGTCCAGTTCAGTAATATCAAATGTCAATTTTTAACATTGTAGTTTAATTCAACACTAAATAGACACTGTTGAAATAAATGATATATTGATATGGGTCCTTAAAGAAGAAAATACAGTTTACTGAATGAAAATACGTGAAGAGAAATTTGAATGT
Organism: Nematolebias whitei; assembly: GCF_014905685.2. Taxonomy (NCBI): domain Eukaryota; kingdom Metazoa; phylum Chordata; class Actinopteri; order Cyprinodontiformes; family Rivulidae; genus Nematolebias; species Nematolebias whitei. The sequence goes on along the minus strand of NC_056502.1, from coordinate 5,382,812 downwards.
GCAAAAACAAATTATTTCAAAGGTTTTACTCAATTTGACGCAGGTATCAACCAAAAGCTTTGAACAACCCCAAGAAGAAAAACAAGTCGTCATGGTTTCACATCAATTAATATCTTGCAACTTTTGCTTATTAAAAACAAAACCACTTATTCACTAAAGGAGATGTAAGCGTGTTCAATACAAATCAGTCATTTGAGAAAAACAAACACTTTGTACGCTGAAGTCTGGTTGATGCACGTCTCACACAACCCATTAAAGTTTTATTTGCACAATAATCCTCATAAACAAGACAAAAACCCTCCACCTGGATGCATCAGACCTAATAAATAATCTCTTTCATTCATGAATTAATCCCCGTATCATTTATGAAAATGTCCTGTATTAATCCCATTTGCTCAGTTTTGTTTACTTACAACATATATATATATATATATATATATATTTACAGAGTTTGGTGTTCCAAGAACCAAAAAGATTGAAAAGACTCTCTGAAAGATTTACAAAGGCAGAGGGATGTAGGGACTGGAAGGATCTGCAAAGAGGTAGATAAAATAAGTAACAGGTTATCATGGAAAGATCTCTTGATTAGAGGCAGAAGGAGAATACTCTTACTATGCGATGTTTTCTGTTTCAGGCTCGGAGGAGGATGCATAGAAGATTCCAGGTTCTGGACGACAGAGGCAGAACCCCAGGAGGTAAATGTGCAAATGAGAGTGACAGGTGGGACCAGAGATGGAACGTGAAGCCCGTAATGTTCATTCTTGTTGTACAGGTTGAAGGATGAGGATGAGAGACTCCAGGCAGCCAACATCGAAACAATGGGGACCCAAACTCACAGAAAGCGGCTCGAGGCACAAAGGTAAGTTTTCACAATACATGGCTGAAAAACACAACAAAGACGATTAATCATCAGAAAAAAAAGCCCCAAAAATATTTGCAATTACTATAGGTTGAATTCATTACAGGTGAACCAATCCCCAAGTGTCAGTATGCTGTCTGGCTTCAGTCTTTATGCAGTCTCAGGTCATCAGGACAGCAAATTACTCCAGCTACAGGAAATGACACAATATGCCTTACCACAAATGTCCTCCCTGTCCTTCCTTTACACACTGTACAGTACATACATACAGTATGAGGAGATCTGGAGTGGCAGAGAAGCATGTTAGACTGGTACAGGACATGTATGAGGACAGCAGGACAGTGGTGAAATGTGCTGTAGGAGACGGGACAGATAGCTTCAAGGTGGAGGTAGGAGGATCGGAGGATAGGCTTTGAGCCCCTTCTTATTTGCTCTGGTGATGGACCAACAGATGAGATCAGGCAGGAATCCCCGTGGATTATGATGTTTGCAGATGACATTATGATCTGTGGTGAGAACAGGAAACGGGTGGAAGAGAACTTGGAGAGGTGGAGGTATGCAGTTGAAAGAAGAGGAATGAAAGTCGGCTGTAGTAAGACAGAGTACGTGTGTGTGAATGAGAGGGAGGCCGGTGGAACAGTGAGGCTACATGGAGCAGAGGTCACAAAGGTGCAGGACTTCAAGGACTTCAAGTACTTGGGGTCCACTGTCCAGGAAAATGGGGAGTGTGGTAAAGAAGTGAAAAAGAGAGTCCAGGCAGGATGGAGTGGATGGAGAAAAGTTTCAGGAGTGATTTGTGACAAAAGGGTGTCAGCAAAGGTCAAAGGAAAAGTTTACAAGACATTGGTGAGAGCAGCTACATTGTATGGTCTGGAGACAGAGACATGGACAAAAAAAACAGGAGAAAGAACTGGAAGTGGCAGAAATGAAGATGTTGAGGTTCTCCTTAGTGACAAGGATGGAGAAGATTAGGAATGAGATCATCAGAGGTACAGCACAGGTTGAACAACTGGGAGATAAAGTTAGAGAGGACACACTGAGATGGTTTGGACACGTCCAGAGGAGGGACAGTGGGTATATTGGTAGAAGGATGTTAGAAATGCAGCTGCCAGGAAAACGACAGAGGAGATATATGGATGCAGTTAGAGAGGACATGGAGGTAGTTGTAGTGAGGACAGAGTGAGATGGAGGAGGATGACTCGCTGTGGTGACCCCTGAAGAGGGAAAAGAAGAAAGATGACACACCATATACAGTACTTTTAAAATATATATTCTCACTCATACATGATAAACATATTGATGGACAGTAGAGGCACAGTAGCATGGACACTTCCTGGGGGTTGAACCCCCAACCATCTAAATAGCACCCACCCTATCCACTTGGCCGAGCCACCCTCAAAAGTGGCTTCAAGGATTTCTGTGTATTTTGCTCCATCCATATTTCCTTAAACTGTGTCCACTTTTCCAGTCCCTGTTAATGAAAATCATCCCCCACAGCATGATGCTGCCACCACCATGCTTCACTGTTACCATAACGTCCTCAGAGTTTTGAACCAATTATTAGATAGAAAATCGATTTAAACTCCAGGCCAACAGTTCAGAAAGAATGCAGAGTGAGAGAATACTTTTGAAACCAACTTATGGTTTAGATTTGGTTGTATTTCTTTATGACTGGAACACACTTTGTGCCCCAGACTGATGTACCTGTCATTGCTGTTAGAAGGCATCTCATGAGTTGAGAAGCATCAGAAAAGCTTTTATACCAGGGGGGAAACAGCATTAACAAAGAAGTATTCCCAACACATGTTTACAGTCACAGTAATCTGCAATTTTAAATTTACTTTGCAATTAGCAAATAAGTAAAAATACTAAAATAAAGCACTCAAAATCATAAAATCACCCCCTTCCTTTCTAAAAAAAGTAAAAATCATATCCATAAACTAAAAGAAGGGTCATATAAAATGTTTGCCTGAGCACAAGATGTAACTTATTATTGCAAGCTTTTAGTCTCTTAACTAACAAGAGGGGAAAAAAACAAGTTAATTTGCATGTTTATGATGGACAGGAGGGAGAGGGGGAGTTTCGGAGGATCAGAGGAGATGGTTAGAGAAGAAAAGAGGGGGTTTCAGGCAGATAGAAACATGGACTGTACTTATGTATCACCTTTCTATCTTATCAAGATGCTCGAACACAAATATCAGATTGACACTGCTCAAAATCCAGTCTTGCCACGCAAGAACAGAAACTCTGAGACTTGGCTTGATAAAATCAAAACGTCTGACATTTTAAGCTACAGCTTAGATTTTGATAGTCATCAGTGCAAGGATATCATTTTTTTTTTTAGAATTCTTAACAATAACAATAAAAAGAAAAATATAAGGCGGCTCAGTTGGTAGAGCTGCTGCCTCTCGGCGAGAAGGTTGCCAGTTTAAATCCCGGTCTGGGAACCTTTCTGGGTGGAGTTTGCATGTTCTCTCCGTGCATGCGTGGGTTTTCTCCGGGTACTTCGGTTTCCTCCCACAGACCAAAAAACATGCATGTTAGACTGACGTAACTCTAAATTGTCCATACGTGAGAGAGAGAGAGGGTGAATGGTTTGTCTCGTTTGTCTCTCTGTCCCTGTGATGGACTGGAGACCTGTCCATGTGTCCCCCGCCTCTCACACAGTGACTGCTGGATATGGGCGCCAGTGACCCCCGCGACCCAAAAAGGAAGAAGTGGGTAAATGTAATGGATGGATGGAGTAAATTGTTTTTATTTTATTTAGCTTGTTAAGTCAGTGCAGATTAGATCTGATGCAGCATTTATTCATTAAATAATGAAATAATGTGCAACTTTCATAGAAAACATAATATTTATGGGCTGCTCAATGATCCAAACGGCATATTGTGACCAAAAGCTTCTGTGCATGGAATATGAAACCCACTGGCACATTTCCCCCACCCACTGGTTATTCATAGGTAATTAGAACTGTGTACATTTACCAGTCTAACCAACCACAGGTGACTAAAAGTTTCACCCGTGTGCGAGGGATTACCACCGACTGGGCTCTCATTTTAAAATGTATTGTGATAAAAACTATTGGATTGACAATGTCTCTTTCTTTATGCTAATCTCTCCAACAGCAGCTCTGATTTGATCTGTAACCTGCTGATGAGGTTTGTCATGCAGATGTTGAGCTTAGTTTCTGTTCTCAGAGGGGTATGCTTCCACTTATCCTTCAACCTCCATTAAACACTTGGCACTCTGGGCAGGCTGGTGGAGAAAAGCCTTCATTGTACCACAACGCTGTGGGGAATTTTGTGTGGGCGTTTTGGCATCAACACCTGATAAGTCGATACGTAAATGAGCAGAAAAATGAGTCGCTGGATTTGCCATCCACCTTTGATTTTGCTACCCGTGATCGAAAAAGCGCACCCACAAAGTGTGAGCCGACGTTGGTTTTCCACTGGTTCTTACAGCTGTTGAGTTATTTCCTCTGAAAACTGACATGAAAGTTCACCCTGTGGCTCAACATCCTGCCCATCTTCACATGCAGCGACTTCTGTTTACTTTCACTTTCCTCCTGAGGTCCTCTGGCTCTCGTCAGAGAACTGAACCAGGACAACGTTGCTCAGGAGATTAAAACCACAGTCCAGTCAGGGACAGCCAAGAGACTTTGCTAATTATCACAGTCGTATTCTGGCCCTTTACAATGGTAGGGTTTGTGTAAACGTTATGAAGAAGAGGTACAACAAGATTGTGTAAGACTAAAATATCACAAGATTACTCACCGACTAGAAAACTGTGTCAAAAACCAAGAAAAACTCTCTCGTGATTTTGTCTATTAGTACTACTAAAATGTCTCCACTTCACATCGTTTGTGCGGCAGCAGTTTAGATTAAAAGTCAGACACTAGGACCCCACGGCATCTCAGTCAAGCTGTGTTGTGAGCTGCTTCCCCCTCAGCCTCTGCAGCTACGTGCTGAGAAGAAGAGTTTCTTTTTCACACTCTTAAAACAGAGCAGACTTAATGCTGAGTCCACACTGTAATTTATTGACCTTGAAGTTTGAGGTGACAAAAAAAGTCAAACTTTGAGGTGAAGATGAAGAAAAACATCTATTTGCACCATTTACTAAGTCTCCCCTGCTTTATATTAGAAAGCTGTTTAATATCTCTGTTCATCAGTGTGAGCAATAATCTCTGATGAAAATTAAAATAACAAAGGAGTTTCACTCTAATGTTCTGAGGGTTTCCAAGTCAAACCCTGCAGTTTTCACAACTACAGTCTGAGTTTATTTTATCCATATTCTTATTTTAGGTCTTCTTTCTTTCTTTCTCTGGGTTTTCAATTATGTTTATAATTTAGTCAGCCTTTGTTTTCTTCGTAATCACTGTTTTTCAGCCTTTTCTCTGCTCAACTTCTGTTGTTTGATTCTTTTTTTAGATTTTGCAACCTTGACTCTGTTATTAGACCATTTTTGAAATCCTAAACCTAATTGTTTGCTATCTTAAAAGTTTTAAACAAAGCAACTAGACGTCTGGTGTGTAGAAGAAGATCCTTTGCTTTCCATCTAGAAAGCTTTTTCAGATCAGTCTGAATAAATCATTCTACAGAAACTGACCGGTGCTTCTGGTCACATTCAAACACCGATGAGACATACATCGGAAGCAACGAGGGGTTCAGAGTCCTGCGCAGGGACACTTCAGCATGTGACCAACTCTCGTTGGAGGAGAGAGCCACTCAGCCATAACCATCTCCGAGAAGTTTGAGAAATATTCAGACTTGTCTGCTTTCATTCTAAACAGTTTTATGTATTTTTATTTGACCTTTTCTCATTTACAAACATGACCTGGAAAAAAATTCCTACAAGAAATACATCAGTACATTGTACAGAACGATGCATAAAAAAATGATATACAGTAAGAACAAGAAACAAGAAAGCTTAATTTTCCTGCATAAAATATATCGCTAATTTATTTCCCCCTTTGTCCTAAAAATATAGAAAAAAACAAACCTTCACAATGCTATGAAAACTGTTGTTTTTCAAATAGTTTAACATGAAAACACATTAGACGTCTTTATTTAAGGATCAAGTAGATTTTTTTTTTTTCCAACATTTATTTTTTATAGGAGAGATAGCAGAAATGGCTTTTTTAAATGTAAAGGTTGCAGACCCCTGAAATAACAGGTCCAATCCAACATAACATGTTAAAGTCAAACTTAATGTAATTTAATCTTTGTGTCAGTCTGCATCAATCATCCAGCTTTACACCATCCATTAGTTAGTGGATAAAAGCCATAAAAATGTTACAAACACTACAAGTAAAAGCAATTTTTTACCATGCATTTCTAAAATAAAAACATTCACGTTTAAATAATCTTCAACTTAGAAATCAAATGTTTAAGAATTTCAGATGTGGATTTGACGGGAGTCTATTCTCAGCTGTCGGTGAGAGAAAGTTTCACATTAGGAGTTCAACAAACACATAGAAACAAGCATGCATCATCAACAAACACTCAAACCAGAAATCCTTTGGCTTTAAGGCAACCGTGCCAACCAATACGCTACAAAACCCCCATTTCAGTGCCAAACAGCACAAAATCAAAAACACAAAGCTAGAAGAAGATACATTCACACATCTGAGCACAAAATCAGCAGACACAATCAGTTCTGGTAAAAGATTTCATTCTTCTGCCTTCAGAGGATCTGATGGAACATTTCTGTTGCTTTCTTTGGACAATAAAACTGGAACAATCCCTTCAGCTGTTTTGTTCAGGATGCAGTAATCTTTGCAGTAATGTGGAGGGGAACTGTCCTCGACAGGACTGTTGGGCAAGCTGCTCTCTGGGCTCTGGGTTAGGTTCTCACAGCTACAGCCAGAATCACTTTGACTCATCTCTAAGAAACCAAAGGTGGGTGCAGAGGGGATGACAACTTCTATGTCTGAAATGGTGAATCCCCAAACAGAGCGAGGGAGCTGGGTGTAAGGAGTGTCTTCTGGACAGACGGCAGCCAAAGGAAGGGGGGTCTCGTTTATCCCAGGCACACCAACGTAGGAGGTTTGACCCAGAGGGAAAATCAGGTGAGGTACGGAAGTGTCGAGGAAGGCCTGGGTCTCTTCTGGATCCTTTGTGATGGGTTTTGGCACAATGGTCACTGCTTCAGCTATCAAATCATTCTCCTTGTTGTATGTCACAGCAATTTTACCTTCAGGTGAAATCCAGTCCTATAAATTCAACACAGGACACATAGGAAGGATTATTTAGCACATAAACCTTTAGAAGGAAATGATTTTAGTTAGCATAAGTCAAGCTAACAGCTAATCAGAGCTAGGCTCAGTCAAGAATGAAGTTCCACCATTTTAAACAACTCGACTTCTAAACTTTCAGCTCAGTTTGAGTGAACTTTTTAAAAAAAGCTACATTTTACCAATTTTTGCTTTTGTATAAGACAACGTGTTCATGCTGGAACTGAGGTTGCAGAGCAACACAATGTTTTGAGGCTGCTAAAATATCCAAACAGTCGATCATCTGAGTCTGCCACAAAATAGTTTCTTCTTTAACCAACCATTTTCCTTCTGGATCATTCAGATATCATCTTCTTAAAAGCTTACCATACCATCCCATACCAATTTATTTATAGAACACTTAAAACATCAACAAGGCCAACCAAAGTGCTGTACAATAGAAACAAACAAGCACAGTGACGAGGAAAACATAAAATAAAAATATAGATACAAATAGCAGCAGATAATAACTAAATGGCCAACACTGTAGAATACAGACAGGATCAAAACAAATCACACCATGTCAAAGGCAAGGGAATAAAAGTGGGTTTTCAAGCGAGGCTTAAAAACAGTGAGTGTGGGAGCCTGTCTGACATGCAGTGGCAACTCATTCCACAGTCTTGGACCTGGAACTGAAAGAAGCATTGGGTCTGTTGACCTCAGAGAGCGCGGTGGGACATATGACTGTAGAAGATCAGTGAGATGGGATGGGGCAGAACTGTTCAGTGATTTAAAAACATACATGAGTATTTTGAACTGGATCCAAAAGTGAATGGGTAGCCAGTGCAGGGAGGCCAAAACTGGTGTAATGTGCTCTCTATGGCCTGTACCAGTTAAATATTGGGCTGCAGCATTTTGGACCAGTTGTAGACGTGCAATGGAGGACTGACTGATTCCAAACAGAAGCGCATTTCAGTAATCAAGCCTGGATGTTATGAATGCATGGACCACTGTGTCAAGATTCTTTTTGGACAGTATGGGCTTCAGCTTAGACAATCGCCTCAGCTAAAAAACAAAACAAAACAAAAAAACAGGATTTAACAATCATGTTTATGTGACTTTGAAGTTTCAAGGAAGGGTCCATTATCACTCCCAGATTAGTGACTTTTTGTTTCTCTAACAGGGCTAGGGAGGAAAGGTTGATGCAGTGGTTCATGAACGTGCCATTGGGATGGAACAACATGACTTCAGACTTCTTCTCGTTGAAACTTAAGAAGTTTAAAGCCATCCAGTCCCGGATGTCAGCCAGGCAGTCAAGAAGAGACTGAATAGAGCATGTACCTCTGTGCCTCAGGGGGAAGTAAATTTGACAGTCATCGGCGTAGAAATGAAAGGGTATGTTGTGTTTGTGGAAAATAGCACCTAGTGGCAGCAGGTATAAAGAAAAGAGAAGGGGACCGAGGATGGACCCCTGCGGTACTCCCCATTGAAGCGCTGCTGATGCTGAACTGAAATCTTTGATGTTGACACAAAAGTTTCTGTCAGAGAGGTAGGATCTAAACCATTTGAGGGTTGACCCTGTGATGCCCACCCACTGCTCCAGCCTAGAAATGAGGATCCCATGGTCGATGGTGTCAAAAGCACATGTAAGGTCCAATAGGACAAACACTATTGTGTCACATTTTATTAACAGTGCACCTTCATCTTAAACTACAGGTTTATTTGAGGTTCCTAGAGCTTCTAAAATGTTAGGAAGAGCTTCCAGACATCAGGTTCCTCTCTTGTGGATCCCATTTCCAGTTTCTGTCTGTGAGACTTAGCTTACGATTGTTCTTTTTGATAAATCCTATAGTTCAAGTTGGTTTGGGTTATCCTTTTTGTTTTGCTGCTATAGGCTTAGACTGACTTCCTCCATCCTGCTGTAATCTTTACTCCGCTCTATTTACAAACACTAGTCATGCATTTTTCTTCTCATAAAAACAAATTCTGGACCAATCCTTCAGTGTTTGTCTGCATCTCTTTCAGTGGACTGAGTCAAATATCTACCCATCTAGAACCTGGTTCTGGTTCAGCTCGAGGTTTCTTTCTGTTCAAAGGGAGTTGTCCCTTTCCACTCTTGCCCTGTGCTGCTTCCAATAAGGGGATTATAAAAAGTGAACTTTCAATGCAGTCTGCTGGCCTCCTGCACTGATGCCGATTGTTTTAGGTTTGGATTGAACTTATTTGAATCAAACATTTGAACTTGTTCTTTCCTGGTGCAGAGCACTGAGATGACATTTGTCATGAATTGGTGATTTATAAACAAAACTGAACTGAACTGAATGAAGACAACTTGTCTTCAGAGTCCCGTTTTCCTGATTTTAAGGTTTTTGATTCATGTTTCTGGGTTCTTGTTTCTCACTTCATGTGTTCATGTTTTCACTGATCCCATTAAGCTGTTGAAGAAAGGGGCTGGTGCTGGAGTGTGGGACAGAGTTTTTATCTGCTGGTGTTTCTGTATTCTGTCTTTTTAAAATTTAGTTTCATCTTACCATTTTTAGGATTTGTTTTCCCCGTTAGCCTTTATCAACCCACTTGCCATTCATCTGCAATTAACTCAGCTGCATTCATTCGCTTATCAACCCTTCCTGTGTAGATTACGCCCTGTCTTCAGTCATGTGTCAGACCTTCATGCTGTTGCAGTCCTGGGAAATAATGTTTTCTGATCTTATCATTGCCATAGTCACTCAGTTTGGCTTTGCACAAGCACTTTTATATGTATGTCTGCCTGCTGCCGGCACTTTTTGTTCCACATCAACCACCAGAAAACATTACACACTTCTGATTTAGTTGTAAATGTTTTAGGATCAGACTGGGGGAAAATACAACACAAAGTTCAAACCTAAAAAAAAAAATAGATAGAAAAATGTCTATAAATCTCTCACCTGAAAATTTCCTTCATACTTCTGAAACAGAAGCTGAAAGAAAGGGGCTGGTGTTGGAGTGTGGGACAGAGTTTTTATCTTCAGTCTGTCACATAAAATCGTAAATGATCAGAACAGTCCATTCTGTCAGGAACCAGACAATTAGAGTAAGGAACAGATGATTTACCTCGCAGCTGGACTGTGGAAGACGATCAGAAACGCTCCGGCAAGCACACACACTGGGCTCAGATATTTGAGCAAAACGAAAACGATGTTTTCTGGTTCTGAGGTGTCTGAAATAATTCAGTGAGCGTAAAGTGAGTCATTGTACTACAGACAGAAAGAATATTATGAGTTGTCTGACGTTCCTGAATTATCTGCTCTGTTCTCTGAAAGCATTGGGGAAATATCAGACACCTCTGTCATTCTAATGGTAATAGTAAAATAATCCTTTTTGATTAGACTGATTTCAGGAACAAGACTTTATCCACATGGAGACGATCTTTAGTTTTGTCATATTTTCTTTTTTTGTTATATTATTTACAGAATAAAGAAAAGAAATCACTTGATATGATCATAAAAATGTAAATTTACCTTCATTTTTCCAATATATCTGTTCACTCCATTCGCTCCACGCTGCTTCATAGAAGGTTGTCTTATCAGGCTTAAATCTTGCTTTAATACAATACTTAGTGTTTGGTTTGAGCTGAAATCTTCTATCAATAAATAAATAATTATTTTTTGAATGAAGTGGAAAAGTCTGGGAAGAGACAGACATCAAAAGTTAATGCTGGGCCACTCCAGGTTTGGGATAGTATTATATTTTAATTTACAGCAGCAGATCTTACCCGGACTTGTCTGCTGGTGGAGTCCAGAAGCGAGAGCTCGAAGTCGAGGGAATCTTTTATGTACGCGTGACTCTGATACCGTTCGCTTTTACAAGTAATGTTGATGCTCTCTGATGTTTGCTGGAGCTCCAGTTCAGGCGGCGGTGTCAGCTTAACTGTTAATGGAAAATATCCTGATGCATGCTCAATGGAAAATCACATTTACCAGTCTGTCCAACATGCAGCAGAGACATGGTTCAATCTTTTATCGTATTTGTTTCCTGAATGAAGATTAAGACAAACATCAATGCATTCAGTATGAAATACAACAAATCCAGACTCACTGTGATGCATTGGAGAAAAGTTTTTTTCTAAATCTTGGCAGGTGGTTTTGTTGCAAAGCGTAATGTTATATTCTTCAAAAGCTGAAAAAAATGGTGTCTCATTCTTCACTTGACAGTCGCTGTGGTAACGGTCGCCCACTGCCACCAGAGGACACGAGAACGTGTTTCTAAAAATAAGCAACAAAGCATCAGGATTTTTCTCAAGCCAAGCATATTGAACATAATATAATTAAAGAACATTCCAACACAAGGGTGGGCAACAGAGTGTTTTTTGGTCAGAAGACCTTTGGGGCTTAATTAAAGGGATTTAATGGCTAAATATCAACCAAACATGTCTCTAGTCAGAGTGAAGGACTTGTTCTGTTTCACTTGTATAGCACCATCCACTTTCTTTATTTGCTTTTCCATGAAGGGTCAAGGAGAGCTGGTGCTTAGAGTTGCATTTGGGCCCAAAAAATCTGAGCCGACGCGGCCCCAGCCCGCAGTCATAATTTCCGAACCCCACCCAACCTGACAAACCCGGACAACCCCCCAACATTTTAAATGAGTTATTAACGGTCGGGGACGCGCGGCTGAATAAAAGGTGCATAAGATTCGGAGCTGACGGGGTGTTTGTACTTTCATGGCCGTAAAAAAGCATTAAAACCCTGTTTCTGCTGCATCCTTCTGAATTACTGAGACACGCGGACAACTATGACACATGTCTGCTTTGGGATCTCACCTGTTTGTGTCGTCGGCTACGTGCATCCGCTGAGTGCAGCGGCTGAATGAACGTCCATTTGGGCGCTGGATCGCTGCCTGGCAGTACAGTCCCATCTGAAGCTTAACTGAACTTTTTATCTCTTTCAAGGCTGGTCATCACGCAATGAAATGGCCGCGTGTGGCTGGTGGTTGTATGGCAAGCCATGTTATCATATAATTGGATCATGGCTGATCCTGACCTAATTAAAAGCCCAAGACCAGCCCAGCCCGCCCATTAATCATATTATAATGGCTTGGCCCGGCCCTAATCTGGGTCGGTCCAGGCCGGATTTCAGGTTTGGGTTAGAAATGACAGCTCTACAGGTGCCTACCTCTAGCGGTCAGTGTGCGAGAGGTGGGGGACACCCTGGACAGGTCTCAGTCCTTTACAGGGACATATAGAGACAAACGAGACAAACAACCATTCACTCTCTCTCTCACTGAGCTATGACTGTTAGGACAAGAACTGTCTCAAAATTGCAGGAAAATACATGAATTTGTAGCTGCTGTCTCAATTGGCCGAGTTGTGTGGATCCTCAAGGAGACCGAGAACCCTGGGAAAGTCCTGAGATGTTCAGGAGATTCCTTGAAGAATGTCTCAGCAACTAGTCACAGTCCTGACTTTAGAGAAGCCACAACCTAACACAATTTTTATTGATCAGAAAGACAAAACTGGACCTAAAGAATCAGAATCAGAATAAGCTTTATTATCATTGCACCAAAATACAGTAAGATTATGTTCGTACAGTCATCCGAAAGATGGGCGGAGTGCACGTTGCTGATGCTCCTTGAGAGCATGGCCCCTTATCCTTTTTCAGAATATCTCTTCACTCCTTGTCCTTATCAGGACACGATTTAAGACATAAAAAAAAAACCTCTACCAGCAGCGCATTTATAGACGCATTACATATGCATTCGACGGCAAGACGGTGAGATTTGTTCATGAAGCACTTCCAGATAGACCATAATCCTGATAAGATGTTGGTCAGCCAGACAGCTCTGATAAGCCTTCACAGAAGTTCTCGGGGGAGGGGGTGGTGATAGACATAGCTTTCCTTAGTTTACACATATCCCAGGAGAAATTTGATAAGTCAGCCTGCTTCAAGGCCAAATGGAGGAGTCAGATTCAGATAAGCCACAATTGTTGTTTTTCTTCAAGAAGACAGTTTTTTTCTTGTCAGCCTTGAGTCCTGCTGGTACTTTCGATCCCAAAGTAGCCAGATGTGTAGGCATTCCACTGGTCCGTGCTTATGAGCCTCCTCCAAGGTCGTCCCCAACATGCTGGTGAGTCCCAGAAACCGCAGGTGGCCTGCGATTCTCACATATCGCTTCCATCTTATGGTTTAGCTTGTAAATCAGCTGATTTTGAGTATTCAAAGCACAAACCAAACCATCACACAGACTTGGCAGTTTTGCCATGGCTGAAACTGCTGCCGTCATCTTCCTTAAAAGCTGATAACACTGGAATCCGCCGATGCCAAAAAGCAGAAACCCTCCTATCATGTTTCCAATTATATAAACATTTCGGCGTCCTCCTGAGGCAAAACAGAAAGGCACATCAGCTCACAAACTCCCCACGGATCCATGATGTATCCTGCTGCGTGCATCTCATCGGATCATGAGGGCTTTCCAGGATCCTCTCGCTTTGTTGAAAAGATTTTATCGATTGCGTTGAAAGTCCAGCTGATCAGATCCACGACAGTAGTTTTAATTTCAAAAGATATGTAAAATAGGAGCTCCGATAAACAGACAGAGAACATAAAAAAGCAGCAGGAGGAGGAAAAAGCTTCCGTCTTGCACGAGAGTGAGTGAGGAAAGCAAAGAAAGAAACCCCACTCATGCAGGAAGAACATACAATCAGCCAGGCTGTGAACTGGTGACCTCCCTGCTGTGAGGAGACTAACCACTGCTCTACCGTGCAGTTCTGGATGAACTTTTCTAGCTTATTCAAAATGATGAGAAAAAATAACATTCTAGGCAGATATGTGAAAAATAAATATCTGACTTCCTTTTGATTTGATCAAAAAACAGCAGGTGCATACTAACATTCTGGTTGTGAACTGACGCTTGTGACATTAAAGTTAAAGTTTGTCTTTTACTTTAATGAGATCCACATTTACAGAATCTATTTTTATTATTTTGTTTAAACAGTCATCTTTAGTTTGTTCTAAATTTGATAAATAAAAAATAAAAGAGCACTTGTTACTAAACACTATAACATCATTTCTACATTCCTTTAGATTATTTAAATAAACGTCTGGCTTTTATCAGCTGATTTATAGTTACAGGACCAGATGACATGCTCAAAGGACTCCTGGCCCTCGGGCTGTGCGCTAACCTTTTTGTTTGTCCATTTTATTTTGTTTGAAGTGAACTTACCCGTTTTTATCTTTAAGATTCACGCGGTAGTCGTTGAACTTGACCTTTGGATCATCGTCGACGTTCACCTCACAGCTGATGTTACGCCAGTTGTCTGTCACACATGAAACTTAACAAGCAGAAAAAGGAGGAAATATTATTTTTTTTAAATATTGTAAGTCTTATATATTCTGTTACACAAACTGAGAACTGAATGGGAACATACTTCAGTGTAAATCCAGTGGAAAACAACTGATCTCTCACAGTTTGTGCTCCATGAATCTCATGTTTTAGTTTAAATAATTTAGCATTTGCAACCGTCTTCATGTTAAATTATACATACATTTATTTTGCTAACAACAAATCACTGTAACAAACATTCAACTAAATGTATTAAATATAAAATTATACCTAATCTTAACTTCAAAAACTGTAAGTGATCCTGAGATTTAACTTCCATTAAAGAAAGTGCAGATTGACTGTGGTTTAGTATTTGTGGATGAATCAAACCAAAACCAGCTTATTATTCAAATGTCAAAAGGAACAAGACGATAACAAACGTGTAAAAAACGAGACAACGTGAGTTATGTGACATTTCAACAGTTGAGAATTTCCCATGAACCCTTCTGGTGTGGTTGATGACTGGAATGTGACACTTCGATCTGATCCATTAATCACACGAAGAAGAACACAGTGATGCCACACAGGCCCTCACACTAAGCTCCGCCCCATTATTAAAACACCATCTTTGTGTCCACTCTGTGTGAACGGCACCTCTGAGGCCGCTGGTCGCTGCAGAAACGCCGACGCAGCAGAGAACCAACAGGAGCCGCCCTCTCGCCATGGCTTATCAGAAAATAAGCACCAATCTGAGAACATCAAAAAAATAAAAACATATTTTATAGTAATTTTTATACAGCACTGACTGACACATCATTTACTGTAAAAAAAAAAAAAAAAAAAAAGCAGTATTTTAAAAGTTCTTTCTGTGACATAAAGGTTAAATTGAGATTAAAGAGAAAGGACCCCCGGCCGTCACGGTTTGGGTGGATCGTGTTACCTCAGAGCTGCGGTGCTGCTGATGTCTCGGAGCCTGAATGAATTCTCTCACCGACGTTTAAACCATCAATTGTTGCACCACAGGAAGTGACGGGGATTTTTTTCACACACTTGTGATTTGGTTTTGTTGGATGCTCTGAACATTTTTTTTTTTCCTTTTTCTTTGAAATTGCTTTTCTTTCTTAGCTGCTTTTGGAATTAAAAAAAATATATATATTTTCCAATATTTGTTTTTAAATTTAGAGCGATGGCAAATCTTCTGTTTTTAATTAAAACTGTTAAATGTATTCCTTTCTTTTATGGGAAACCTCATATTCTTCTAAACAGTATATTCTGATTTATAATCAAATTTTCCTGTCCAAAATATATTGAGAGTCAGGCTTGTTGAGGTAGTTTATGATATTGATTTATAAACTCTGTGTGTCGGTTTCCTTTTAGGAGATTTCACCTGTTTGTTACTGATAACACAAACGTTTGGAGGAGGCTGAGCAGCTTCAGAAATAACCTTAACTCGACCGTAAGCCGTCTGAAAACTGTAGAACAAAGACCATTTTAAACGTGCGCATAAACACCAAGCAGCACATTTTAAAGCTACTCGTTGCAAATCATTAAATCAAGCCGAACAACATTGATCCTGCTCTACATCAAACTGCAGTTTGAAAGATGTGCAGTTCTGAAATGTAAACTTAGCTCTCAGCTAAATCAGAGTCAGAGATTATTTATTGTCATTCGCACCACATGTGGTACATGTGGTGGAGCGAAATTATGTACACTGGGTCCCAGTTACATTCAAAAATACACTAAGCACTAATAGCATAAAAACATTATGTCGAACAGCAGCACGAACATGAGCATGTCTGTGTGAGCAGATGAGCATGCATGAACACCTCAGCATGAAACAGATCAGCAGCAACATTGAAACAGATCAGCAGCAACATGATGTGATTTTTCACAGTGATTCTCCTGGTTAGAGATTCATGAGTCTAACAGCCTCAGGGTAGAAGCTGTTCCTCAGTCTAGTGGTTCTACACTTAATGTCCTCAACCTCCTTCCTGATGGTAGTGGGGCAAAAAGTGGGTGTGCTGGGTGAGTGGGGTCCTTCATGATGCAGGTGGCTCTCTTCCTGCATCTGGAGGTGTAGATGCCTGTGATGGTGGGGAGACTGACTCTAACGTCTTCTGTGCAGCCTTCACCACTCTCTGCAGAGCTTTTCTTTCTGCAGCTGTGCAGCCTCCATGCCACACATTGATGCTGGAGCACAGAATGCTCTCCACTGCACACCTGTAGAAGGAGGTGAGGACTGAGCTTCCCAGACCAGCTCGTCTCAGCCGCCTGAGGAAGTAGAGTCTCTGATGAGCTTTCTTGATCAGGCTGGTGTTGTTGCTCCAGCTGAGGTTGTCATTCATGTGTACACCCAAGTACTTGTAGCTGGAGACCACTTCCATAGCAGATCCTCTTATGTTCAGGGGGGTGTAGGTGTGTTTGTTCCTTCAGAAGTCCTCAATCATCTCCTTTGTCTTCTTCACATTGATGTGAAGGTTATTCTCTTTGCACCAGCTCTCCAGGTGTTCCACCTCCTGCCTGTGGCTGGACTCATCATCGTTTGTGATGCATCCCACCACCGCTGTATCATCTGCAAACTTTACAATGTGACAGCCTGGATGGGTAGCTGCACAATCATATGTGAGCAGAGTAAACAGGAGGGGGCTCAACACACATCCCTGAGGAGAGCCAGTGCTGAGGGTTATGGTGGAGGAGGAGAGGTTGTGGATCCTCACTAACTGTGGTCTGTTTGTTAAGAAGTCTAGTACCCAGTTGCAAATGGAGGGGCTTAGTCCTAGTGTGAATAGTTTGCCCATCAGGGTTTGGGGGATCATGGTGTTGAAGGTGGATGTGAATTCCACAAAGAGCATACGGACGTAAGAGTTTTTCTGCTTCAGGTGGTTGAGCGCAGTGTGGACCACAGAGGCGATGGTGTCCTCTGTTGATTGGTTCTCATGGTATGCATACTGATGAGGGTCCTCATTGGTGTTGATGGTTGTTTTGATGCGAGTCGTGACCAGTTTTTCGAAGCATTTAGCGACTATCGGGGTGAGGGCCACTGGCCGATAGTCATTCAGACTAGTCACTGTAGAGCTTTTTGGGACTGGGATGATGGTGGCAGTCTTCAGGCAAGTGGGTACTGTCCAGGGTAAGTGAGGTGTTAAAGATGTCTGCCAGCACCTCACAGAGCTGATCAGCACATTCTTTCAACAATTTTCCAGGGATGTTGTCTGGGCCGGTTGCCTTATGTGAATTAATCCTCCTGAAGGTACTCCTTACTTCGGCTGAGGTCACGCTGAGATGCTCTTCATCCAGTGGTGAGATGAGTCCGGTGCTGGGTGGTCTGTTCGGCTCTTCAAAGCGTGCATAGAACTTGTTGAGGGCATCAAGCAGAGATGGGTCTTTGGGGCATTGTTCGCTCCTTTCTTTATAATCTGTTATGCACTTAATGCCCCTCCACATGCTCCGAGGGTCTTGTGACATGAATTGACCCTCGATCCTCTTTGCATATGTGGCCTTGGCCTTCTTAATACCAGCAACCAGCTCTTTCCTTGTCCTACTCAGCTCTTCTGAGTTTCCAGACCTGAAGGCAGTGTTCCTGGCTTCCAGCAGGGTGCGCACCTCTGCATTTAGCCAAGGTTTTCTGTTTGGGCAACTTTTCACATATTTGATGGTGGAGACGGTGTCAGTACATGTACTAATGTAACCCAGAACTGAGGATGTGTATTGGTCAAGATCAAGTGATCCTCCATTTTCAGCAGCTTTTCTGAAAACCTGTTAGATCAAAACAATCTCTCAGTATAGGGCCACTGTCTTGGATCCAACATTTAACTTTCTTTTGTACTGGTCTGGAGCGTCTCAGCGGAGGGAGGTAAGTAGGTATCATTAAGATTGAGATGTGGTCTGACAGTCCTAGGTGGGGGCGCCAAAAACCTCCAAAAAGCACAAGGAAGCTGGACTGACCTGCATCAGGGACGTCGTATCTGCGTAGGTAAACAAATATGTCAGAATCATACAAATGTAAAGTGTCAGTGATGACGTTTGGGTTAAATAAAGGAGTGAATCTGCTGCTAAAGGCCAAAAAAAAAGAGAAAGTAGAACAAGAGTCAGGAATGAGAAAGTTCCTGGAGAAACTTTGACATGGACTGCCACATTGCAGACTTTTAATATTTTTGATTTGACAGTACTTTGTGTCGGGGTTCACTCTCAGCTACCATCAAATCAAACTTCTGCTCAGCATGGCAACAAATCATTGAGTTATAGTCAGTTTGTATTTTAAGCTATGGTGGCCATCTTGGATTTTTGATTTGAATTCAGTATGTGACGAGGAACGTTCTTTGCTATAACCACATCACCATATTATTGTTTTTGCACTAAGCGTTTAGTGTATTTCTTAGTTTAGCGTATTTCTTAGCTCATATCTTAGATCTTATTGTTTTTCTTTTACAATTTATACTTTTGTTGGATGTAACTGGGACCCTGTACACAATTTTGTTCCACCACATCTACCACATGCAATGCAAATAACAATAAAGAACCTTGACCTTGATCAAATTTCAACTCTATGTGTAAAAAAAAGAAGCTGAGTTAATGTCATTTAAATGTAGGTTTGGTGGCCATCTTGAGTTTTTTTTTTTAATTCTGTATTTATGGGACTTGCGACCTGTCCAGGGTGTACTCCGCCTCTTGCACAGTGATAGCTGGATATGGGCACCAGTGGCCCCCACGACCTGAAAAGGAAGAAGCCGGTAAAGATGATGGATGGATGTAGGAACACCACCAGTCAGAGCTCAAACAGGACAATATAATCATACTGCTGCCTGCTGAGGACGAGGGATGGAAGACGAGCTGAAGAAGGGGCTACAGATTACACCTACTAGCATATTTAGCTGCTTCAATGACTCGGTTCTTCTGATGGTGAAACAATGACTACTAGATGACTACTTTATTTTACCTTACTAGGCCGTCCCCAGTAAATGTCAGAATTCAAACACTGTTTCTGCAGAACTTCTGCCTGACGGATACATTTACAGTGGGACCTCTGCTGTTTCAAGGTCAAGGTTCTTTATTGTCATTCAAATCACATGTGGTACATAAGGTGGACCAAAACTATGTACACAGGGTCCCAGTTGCATCCAACAAAAATACAAATTGTAAAAAAAAAAAAACAGTAATAAGATCTAAGAAAAACGCTAAACTAGGAATATACTAAACACTAATAGTACAAAACAATGTGCCGTACATAAACAAAAACGTGGTTGTTGGCGTCACGTCACAAAGCTCCTGGAGGTTTTCAACATGTTTTTGATATTCTGCTATTTGTAATATTTGGAAAACTTTACAAATCACTTCTTATGTTTCTTTGAGAAAGTTTATTTTTATTTATTTTTTAATAGTTAACCAATTTTGTTTGTTGTGAAACACAAATCACATTGCCTTCAAATTGTCTGGAAATGGAAAAAAGTCTAAGTCAATTTGTATTTTTTTTATTTGCAAAGATTCAACATGTGCAGTTTGAAGTAAGAAGTGTAAATATTGCTTTTTAAATACTTTTCTGCAAATCAACACATTTGCTCTTAAATAATCAAAGTCACTGGAGTTGAAATGTGCGTGCAAATGTTCCTGAAGTGTTGACGTTTATCTGCTTCGGTCTGTGCAGAGTTTGACTCAGAGATGAAATGGAAGATGATAAACATCAGTTTGTGAAACAATCTGCGTTTACAGCAAACCTTTGTTCACTTGTCATCTCCTGGTTAACCCAAACTGCTGCCGGCTGCTGGTGGTTGTGAGAAAAAATAAAGAGTTCAACCTGTCGGTGATCTGTGGTAAAACAAGTCAGGCTGCAGCCTCATCACTCTGAGTGCTCTGTAAGAAAAACATTGGTCCGATGAGACCTCGCTTAATTTTCTTGATTAAAGGTATCTATTTGAAAAATTAGGCAAAACTAAAACTTTTAACCATAAACCTAATCTTTTTCTATCAGCAAACTCAAACACAATTATCCTGATGCATGTTCAATAATCCCGGTAGAAAAATCTAACAAAGTTAAGTCAGATCCGCTGGACAGATAAAAAACAAATAAATAAAAAATTGTTGAAACGTTTCGTTTTTTTATCCAAAAGACTGTCAGTCTGAGGAGCTGCAATGAACTCAGTCTTATAAATAGCACCTTCTCATAGTGGTTGATCCACTATGGGCAATCCACACAGCTTGGAATGCAGGTCTTGGGCTGCAGAGCAGTCCCAGAAATGCAAATTCTGCACCTGAATAGGCAGGAAGCTGAAAATTAAATGTAAACACTGGACAAAACAAGCATGCCAGATAATGATTTATTCAGTTCAGAATGCACAGTAAATTTAGAATCAACACACACGTGTTTCAGAACCATTAACTATGACCTTTAAACTGGAATGTGAATGAACACACAGAAACACAAGATTTGAGGGGGGCTTCAAGACCTGTAGTGTGAACACAGCCTTAGTTGTGTCTAATTTCCAATCAGTAACTGGGACAGGATTTTCCAAAATGTAAAAAGAAAAAAAAAACATTTAATCCATTTTCCAACCTCTTCTTGTTCTGTTCAGGATCACAGGTGGCTGGAGCGAGGCTTTCAAGTCCAAAAAGCTGGTCGAACGATCTCTGGAAACGTTATAATTTACCCATGATGATTGTGGCAAACCAACATGAAAATACACAATCCCATGGCAACGCTGTGCTCGTTGAATTATCTGTAGTTTCCATGCCAGGTCACTAGTTGGTGCTGTGATTTATGTATTTTAACGAGACTCACACGAACGTCAACACTTCAGTCTCAAGTACGAAACCAGTTACGTTCAACATGGACGAATACGCAAACCTTTGTTTGATCCGAGGACGAGGTCGTGCTGAAGATGGTGAGCAGCACAAACAGCACTCTCCTAGCCATCATTGTTGCTCGTCAGTAAAACTGTTGACTGCAGCCGTGTGCAGCGTGCACGTGTGATTTCACACCAATGCTGGGGTTTACAAAAACTTCTGCTCTGAGACCTGGATTCAAAAAGTACACAAACAGCCAGAATTAAGCCGAAATGCTGCAGTTTGACTGTCTCAGAGGAGTTGACGAGGGAGAGGGCGGGCTCCAGAGGAGAAGGCAGGTCCCAGAGGAGAGGGCGGGCCCCAGAGGAGAGGGCAGGTCCCAGAGGAGAGGGCGGGCCCCAGAGGAGAGGGCGGGTCCCAGAGGAGAGGGCGGGTCCCAGAGGAGAGGGCGGGCCCCAGAGGAGAAGGCGGGTCCCATAGGAGAGGGCGGGCCCCAGATGCCATCTTCATAGTTGCCTAAGTCTGCTTATTATAAGTGACTTTGGGCTTGTTCTTTTCTAAAGCCGCTTGTAAATCTTGTGAGTTGTGGGTCTTGTTTTGAACGTGAAGTTGCTTATTTGGGTTTTGACTTTCTTTCCGAGTGAAACTAGTTGATTATCTCCCAGCTCTGCACAATAAAGCAAAAGACGAGTGGTAGTAGGTAGTTTGTCCCTTCCACGCCCCCGTTTCCTGTTTATCGCTCCCGCCTAAGTTGGCGAGGCGACAGACGCACACATAGACATACATAGACATACATAGACATATACAAATCAGTGTTTCCCCTAGTTAACTTGCCATGGTGGGGGGCTCATCTCATCCATGATTTTCGTTGACGGGGGAGACGGAGACATGTCTAAGCGCAGCTTGTACCAACAGTTTATGGGGGGGGGGACGTTCAGCATGAGGGAAGAGGCTAGAGCACCTGTATTGCGCGTTGCTAGCTTAGCGTGACACGTTTGAGTTGTGCACTGTTTATACGGACAGTTTTTGAGTGTGTGTGGGGGGCGGGGGGGAGGAGGTATTCAGCTTGAGAGAAGAGGTAACGTGAGCGGTGCTTTTAGCTTTTTAGCTAGAGAGCCTGTATTTTGTGCCGCTAACTTAGTGCTATGTCAGTGCCGGGTTGGGAGTAGGGGGGCAAGTTCGATTTGGCCGGCGGGGTGCTCAGTTCTGTTGACGGGGTGGGGCACCCCGCTTGTATAATGGTAGGGGAAACACTTCAAATACATCTGTGGGCGCACACCCCTAACACTTATACTGTGGCCGACCACTAGGGGGTTCCACTCATGTGCAGATGTCAGGATGTTTTGGTTTTAAAAATATGTAAAAAAAAAATTACATAAGCAAAAAGTTGTTTTTTTTAATCAGAGCTTAAATGTTATTCAAAGTGTTTATCATAATTTTGCTGTTGTTTATGTGTAATGCCAAAATAAATGTATGTTTATGCCGTTTAAAAACAGCCTGTTTTACACAATGTGCTGGGTTGCCAGTTAGGCTTGTTTTGAGCTTGTTTTCATAGGGCTGGTTGCTTGTTTCTAATGTGAGATCTGGCAACACTGGCCATCTTAGCACCAGCAAACTATTTTTTTTCCACTATAGAGTATGCTGTTTGTGGGAATCAGTTTTGTTTGGTGGCTTCTCGGATTGATGAAGTCCTTTGGATGAAGGACAAAACGTCTCAGCAATAAAAGAAATCGGCCAGATGACCTGACTGAACATTGTTTGATTTTATACCTGGATTATTGAGCATGAACTTTGGTGCTGCAGTTTGACTTAAAAAGAGTGTTGTGCAACGAAGGCTTGGCCTTTAACATCTTTATATTTTCCTTCCAAGCAGCCAGACACTTTCTAGGAATCTTTCACAGAAGATTGGACCAGTACAGTACCAGAGTACTGTACAGTACAACGTACAGTACCAGATACCAGTACAGTAATTCTCCAGATTTTCTGAAGGTCTTTCAAACTTTATTCTGAACTTTGGCTGATTTTCTCTTATTTCTAATCCAGTTCTTGTAATTGATCATTTATTTAGAAAATAGGCATTTTGACGAACCAGCGCTGAAACCAAAGTAACTGACAACTTTTCAAAAACAATACATCGTTCAGCCAGTAGCTCTTTGATGACATGTCAGTATTTTATACCTCACAGGTCAGATTATCTGTGGTGTTCATGGATGCAGCTAAAACAATTATTCTCATCCATTCTGCCTGCTAGTAACAACCGGCATTCATCTTTATATTTCATTTAACAATTGTGCTTTTTACTTCAAGTTAGTTTTAATTTTTTTTTACAAACAGGATGGATGGTTACAGTGGTTACAGAAAACATTGCAAGTGCAGGAAAATGAGCATTATCAGAGATCTTGATAAGGTGACCTACTTACTGACGTTCAAGAAGAACCGATGCT
Organism: Nematolebias whitei; assembly: GCF_014905685.2. Taxonomy (NCBI): domain Eukaryota; kingdom Metazoa; phylum Chordata; class Actinopteri; order Cyprinodontiformes; family Rivulidae; genus Nematolebias; species Nematolebias whitei. Next base: position 5,359,228 of record NC_056502.1, on the reverse strand, counting down.
ACAAAGGTATAACGTTGCTAATCACCTGAAACTATATGAAACATGATTATGTGATGTCTCGTGGAAATCCATTTACTCTCACGGTGCTTTATTACAAGTAAATTTATATCGGGAGCAAAATATAAATAAAAGAACATGTTAAAAAACTGGCAGAAAAGACACGGTTACACATCATTTTCTTCCTTTTATAAACGGTTATTTAAAGACAAAACAGTAAAAACAGGACAACTCACATTGTGTTTTTTTATGTATTTTTATTCAAAAACATATTTAGTCAACAACAGTCTGCTTTAAATATGTTTCCTACAAACAAGCAGGTGTAAAAACTCACCTCATTCTGTCCAGATCTGTGTTTTTCTGTGATCTAGATTTTGTGCTTCCATCTTTTTCAGTGTTTTCTCCTCATTTAGCTCAGCTCTGGCCCCTCCCACTCCCACCTGTCTTCCCCAGGTGTTCATCATTAGAGTCCCATTAAATCCTGTCATTTTGTCACTTCCTTGTCCGTGCATTGTGCTTCCTACAGCCCATCGTGCTCTGCTCCTTCATGTCTTCTCGGACTTGATTTTAAAGTTTGCTGTCACGTCAGCTTTTTGATTTTATTTTTGTTAATAAATCAGTTTCTTATTTTACCTTCAAGTTCTTTTGGGTTTCCGTCTGCACCCTGGGTTCAACCTTACTATGAAACATCCAGGTAATTAAAACTGTGGGAACATTTTTACCGACACATTATTAAGTTTAGAACCGAAACGGTTTCACTACTTTCTAATAAAAAAGTCCTGCGTTTATAAAATAAATACAAACATAACAGTCGGCTGCAGAAAATCAAACAATATGCTGTAGGTTCATTGTAATCAAAAGTCTTATGGGTTTGTCAGGAGCATAAATAAATTAACAGATTAGAAGAATCTGGAGACATCTTTGAGCTCCAAGGACGAGGCTGACAGTCACTGCTGGATTTGTCATGATTTTTGGTCCCTCAGGAGCCACTGCATTAAAACCAGGTCTGGTTCTGTTCTGGGTTCAGGAAGACTTCCATAGATCATTGTCTGTGAACACAGTTCATCCACAAATGCTGCTTAAAGCTCTATCAGACAAAGAAGAAGCCAGCTGTGAACACCATCCAGAACCACTGCTGTCTTCTCTGGACCAGAGTTCAATCAGCAACCTTCTCACTGAGAGGCTCCACCGACTGCACCACCCATGATTTACATTTATTATATTTAATTATGAACAAAATCTGTGCTTTTGAACATTTCACATCATTCATTCTTTTTTTTAATTTACATTTTTTACATCAGCCAACTTTTTGGGAACTCTTCAGCTGTACAAGTCCTTTCCAGGACTGCGGTAGCTTCGTGGGTAATCCTGGGGCTGCTGGTTCAAGCCCAGTTTGCATCATGAAGGGTGTCTGGAATAAAACGATAGCCAGCTCCTTCATGACGTGCCGTATCAACCCCTACAGAAGGGAGCAGGCGAAAAACTTACAGATCCTTTTACAGGTTGGTCAATATTGTACATGTTTATTTAAGTTACAACGGTTTTGTTATATTTTGATAAACCAAAGGTACGTTAGCCTAAATGGCTGTTGAATGTCGACTGTTGGCTGCAGTGGTTTTTAAATATCCGCACTAGTCTTTGAAAACTGTTGTTGGACCACGTCTACACTGGAGGGGCTCCATGAAGCTATAGTTGCTGCCTCTCAATGAGTTCGTTGTTCACGGGGTCTTCCTGGATCGTGCTGCAGATCATCCACTGCCTCACATAATTTGAGTTTTTGTGCTCGTGAAACGAGTCCGTGTGCTCTGCTCGGTTTGACTCCGAGGCTCCGGGGCTGCCGCACTCTCCATAACCGCTGTCGATGGTGTCCAAGTCCACACGAGGGTAGCCGTCCTCCGACTGCTCGTTGGACACAAACGAGTCCAGCGAGACCCTCTCTGCTTCATTAAATGCTCCGTCTGCCTCGTAGTCCAGGTTTTCCCTCAATGAGTCGTTGGCACTGTGAGCTTCAAGCTGTAGTGATGTCCCACTCTGTCTGTCCCTCCTGGACATGTGGACGCCCTCCAATCGACAGCTGCCATGTTCTCTGTCAGCATCTTCAAACGACCCAAAGCTTTCTCCCTCCTGGGAACTTCTGAGGGAGCTCTGGGATGTGACTTCCTCATCCAACTCCTCTCCTGACAACGTGACGGTGTGGATGGAGACGTGCCCGGTGGAGTGGGCGACACTCGGGGAGCTGCTGTCGTCCTGCAGCGGATGAAGGAAACTTTGGCCGTCCATCAGCTCATCCTCACTGAAACTCTGCTTCTCGTTTGTCCAGTGGAGGACGTTCTGCTTCTCGCTCGTCCTTTGCAGGCTTGTATCGATCATCAGGTCGTACTCTTTGAAAACAGGCTGCACCCACTCCTGAAGCACAGACAGAAGAAATTGACCTGGAAGGTTAGCGTGCTAGTTTATAACCAACCTTGACAGTTTCTGCAAATGTTTGATCAAACATTTTACTTTTGGAAGATTTTTATCTGCGTTTCACGCAGGAAACAACTGCACATTTATTTTCTTGCATTTAGAGTGAACGGCTCAGTGAAGTACCACCTTAAGGTTGAATCTAATGTAATATTAGTATCTGGAGCAATTTATTTAACTTGTGCAGTTTCATACTCCTCATTGAACACACTGATCCTCTGAGGAGCTTTATCTGGAGCTGCTGACCCATCACACGAGGGGGTCTCAGTCCAGACTGCTCTTATTTTTATAAGAGAGTAATGTGCTTCTGAACCCATTACAGACATAATTTACCTTCAGTTATCTCTTTTAAATTGTTATTTTCAGTAAACTCAACCTCTCACGCCACCCAGCATGACTTTGTACTTAATTTGTATCTTTGGCAGCACGATGGATTAGTGGTTAGCACTGCTGCCTCACAGCAAGAAGGTCCTGTGTTCAATCCCTGGTTGGACCTGGGGTCGTTCTATGTGGAGTTTGCATGTTCTTCTTGTGCTTGCGTGGGTTTTCTCCCACAAACTAAAAACATGCATGTTAGTCTGCCTTCAGGTCCAGGCCTCCCTTGCAAAATAGATCTGTGATCTCCGTGGGAGTCTGGTTAAATAAAGGTTAATAATTATCTGTTGCACCAAAGTCTCTAAATGTGCTAAAGCCTTAATGTTTAATAATGAAAATATCAACTTTAAAAAGTAAAGAAAGATGAAAATAGGAGTAGCAGCTCTCTTGTGACCCTGCATGGAAAAGCAGAAATGGACGGATGAGTCTTTGCTCATCTGATGCCTTCAGCTTGCTCTTAAAGCAGATCCCATGGGTGCCATGCTTCTGCAGCTAGCTTCAGCTGGAGATGACCAGATAAGGATGAAATAGTCTTGACGCCTGGGCCACCACATCCTGACTGAATCTTTAAAGTGAGAAACACGCCGTCAGTCTGCACCGTGTGGGGACGTGCAGGCAAATCTAGACTTCCGCCACTTCTGAAAGGAAACTTTCGTCACACTGAAAACCCACATAAACAAAAAAATAATAATTTCTTTGCACATGATGATGTCATCTATTCTGTTGTGTTGATATTTGACTAAATATTTATTATAATAAGATTTTTTCTTCTTTCTGCTGCCTTTCATTTTAAACGTTTTGTATCTTTTTTTTTTTTTTGTATTGTATTGTTATGGAATTCTTTTGTACTTTTTTTAAATGAATAAACTTTATACCGTACCAAAAAAAAAAAACTTGTTCACAAGATCCAACAATGTACAAACAGACAGACTGCGAGGTAAAAATGAAAGTTTTTATCCTTCAACACAGTCGGTCAGAAACACAGATTCAAGACATGATTTGAGTCGACTTCATATCTGAATTTGATCGCTGTGGACATCTGTGCTCGGAGGTCGTGCAAAACGGTTTTGTTAACTTAAAGAAGTTTCAAAATCAAGAAGAATGATGTTAAAGCCTCAACTGCAGATGGTTATTCATGCTTTTATTTTCTCACTTTCTACATGTCGGGGCAAAATAAAAGCTCATGGTCATTTTTAAACGACACAAATCACTGCAGCGAGGCTGCTAACTTAATTAAAAGATACTGTGTGAGTTTATGATGCTGAAGGAAAAAAGACAGATGAGGTTTGAGCTATTAATCAGCTTTTATATACAACACGTACTATATATATATTATATATATAATATTTTTTCGTATTTCTCTCCTAACTATTGTTTTGTTGTCACTATCTTTTGTTTATGTCTGCTGCAGCAGCGCCCTCTGCTGGACCACACGTGTGATTACAAGCATCTGTAACTACCTAATACAGTACATGCAAGCATGTTTCTAATTTTTCAAATAAGAATCAAACATAAAGAGGATAATGGCAACGAATGAAAGTAGACACATTTTTTTTAGTCTAACTAGACATTCACGATAAGTTAAGGAAACTGTTGTACTTCTTCAAGTTTAGGTAATATTGTAGTTTGGTTTACTCTGTAGTATTATTCTTATCAAACATGGGAATGCATTTGATTTAAGGTGCAGAGGAAACTTGTTGGTTGCCTTCACAGACATCATAAATATCTGCTCTCTCTCACACAGATGTTAAAAATAGTCACTTGAAAATAGTTAAATTACATCAGGTAGAAAATATCCAGGTGATGGAAGGTGAAGATAAATATGAAACATTAGTGAAATAATTAAAAACGGTACACCACAAACGTTTCACCGTGTTTCCTCGTCAGATAGAAAACAGACACTGTGTCAAATCAAAGAGCTGGAACAGACAGACTCGGGGGGTATTTTCCACCGGGGCAGAGCAGCTCTGACTTTTAGAGGCAAACATCTGCCCACAGCTGAAGCGTCATAAAGCCCTGCTCACTGAGTCACACCACAGAGTCCCTGCAGCTCCAAGTAAAGGGAAAGTCCCACAAAATCAGGGTCCAGGTGTGTCTTGGCAGCACGTGCTGGGCAGATCTGGAAACTACAAACAAAATGAAAACAGTTTTGCTTCCTCTTACCTTAAAGTTGCCTTCGTAGTTGTGGTAAAGAGGCTTGAAATATTCACTCGGCCGGGGGATGTACATAACCATCTTGAGTTTTTTCTGCCAACACCTGAACGAAAGTGAAGTAGAGAGATAAATGTTTCTCACTGAGCTAGTTAGCTGTTGCAAGGTGCTTTTGTTTTTTCTTACATTGGCTGTGCAGAGACCAAAGAAAGTTTTTACCCCCTAACTTATAAAGCTAACAAAACAAAAAGTCTTTCATGAGAATGAATCTATGAGTCAAAGTCGTTCTTTAGGGTTTGATAACTCAAACACTCAATCTAACAACGTCAGGTCATTTGGACGGTTTCTTCTTCTTCAGATGACCTGACTTCACCTTGTTAGATTTTTCTACCTGGATTAATGAGCATGCATCAGGTCAAACACCCAGTCTTTCACAACAACATGAACAAGAGTCAGTTTTAAAGAGCTGTAGAATGGATCTAAAATGCTTTGACTGCAATTTTCTGTTCATCTATTCTAAAAATGAATCAACCAAATAAAATGTGAAGAGAAGATTCTAAAACCTGAAATGCCTCTGCATGCATCGCTGTTGTGTTTTACTGGTTCCTCTGTCTATCTCCATCTCTATATATCTCTTTCTATATATGTCTGTCTGTCTGTCTGTCTGTCTGTCTGTCTGTCTCTCTCTCTCTCTCTCTCTCTCTCTCTCTATCTCTATCTCTTTGTCTATATCTATCTCTGTCTGCATCTACGGTATCTCGTCATATCTTTATGTCTGTCTGTCTATCTACAAACCGGATTCCAAAAAAGTTGGGACACTAAACAAATTGTGAATAAAAACTGAATGCAATGATGTGGAGGTGCCAACATCTAATATTTTATTCAGAATAGAACACAAATCACAGATCAAAAGTTTAAACTGAGAGAATTTATCATTTTAAGGGAAAAATCTGTTGTTTCCAAATTTGATGGCGTCAACAAACCCCAACAAAGTTGGGACAAGTCCATTTTTCCCACTGTGTGGCACCCCCCCTTCTTCCAACACTCAACAGACGTCTGGGGACAGAGGAGTCCAGTTTCTCAAGTTTAGAAATAGGAATGCTCTCCCATTCATGTCTAATACAGGCCTCTAACTGTTCAATCGTCTTGGGCCTTCTTTGTCGCACCTTCCTCTTTATGATGCGCCAAATGTTCTCTGTAGATGAAAGATCTGGACTGCAGGCTGGCCATTTCAGTACCCGGATCCTTCTCCTACATAGCCATGATGTTGTGATTGCTGCAGAATGTGGTCTGGCATTATTGTGTTGAAAAATGCAGGGTCTTCCCTGAAAGAGATGACGTCTAGATGGGAGCACATGTTGTTCTAGAACCTGAACATAGTTCTCTGCATTAATGGTGCCTTTCCAGACATGCAAGCTGCCCATGCCACAAGCGCTCATGCAACCCCATACCATCAGTGATGCAGGCTTCTGAACGGAGCGTTGATAACAACTTGGGCTATCCTTGTCCTCTCTGGTCCGGATGACACGGCGTCCCAGTGTTCCATAAAGAACTTCAAATCATGACTCATCTGACCACAGAACAGTCTTCCATTTTGCCACACTCCATTTTAAATGACCCCTGGCCCAGTGCAAACGTCTGAGCTTGTGGAGCTTGCTTAGAAATGGCTTCCTCTTTGCACTGTAGAGTTTCAGCTGGCAACAGCGGATGGCACGGTGGATTGTGTTCTCTGACAATGCTTTCTGGAAGTATTCCTGAGCCCATTCTGTTATTTCCTTGACAGTAGCATTCCTGTTTGAGGTGCAGTGACGTTTAAGGGACCGGAGATCACGAGCATCCAGTAGAGTTTTACGACCTTGACCCTTACGCACAGCGATTGTTCCAGATTCTCTGAATCTTTTGATGATATTATGCACGGTTGATGATGATAACTTAAAAGTCTTTGCTATTTTACGCTGGGTAACACCATTCTGGTATTGCTGCACTATCTTTCTGCGCAACAATGGTGGAATTGGTGATCCTCTTACCATCTTGGCTTCTGAGAGACACTGACACTCTGAGAAGCTCTTTTTATACCCAATCATGTTGTCAATTGACCTAATTAATGTTAATTGGTCTTCCAGCTGTTCGTTATATGCCCAATTTCCTTTTTCCAGCCACTTATTGCTACTTGTCCCAACTTTTTTGGGGATTTGTTGACACTGTGAAATTTTGAATCAACATATTTTCCCTTTAAAATGTTACATTTACTCAGATTAAACTTTTGATCTGTCATCTATGTTATATTACAAATAAAATATTGACATTTGCCATCTCCACTTCATTGCATTCAGTTTTTATTCACAATTTGTTTAGTGTCCCAACTTTTTTGGAATCCGGTTTGTAAATATATATCTATCTCTCTATATCTATCACTTATCTCTTTATATCAATCTCTCTCTATATCTCTATCTCTGTTTCTCTATATCTATCTGTCTTTATTTAAGGGTATCTCTTCATATCGCTATATCTCTGTCTATCTCTCTATATATCTATCTCTCTATATCTATCTCTCTATATCTATCTCTTATTTCTTTATATCTATCTCTGTCTCTCTATATCTCTAGCTCTCTATATCTATATCTCTATCTCTATATCTCTGTCTATCTCTCTCTATATACTGCATATATCTGTGTCTCCACATCTCTGTCTATGTCTATATCTCCTATATCTCTAGCTGTCTATCTCTGTATATCTATCTATATGTCTGTCTGTCTGTCTCTCTTTATCTCTATTTCCATCTCTCTATATCTCTATATCTATCTCTTGTAATTTCTTGTGTTGGTTTCTCCATCCATCCATCCATCCATCCATCCATCCATCCATCCATCCATCC